>NC_090931.1:7343156-7951398 GCF_040938575.1 Ambystoma mexicanum | reverse complement strand
ATCCTGGGCAGCAGTGTGCATTGTGCCCAGGTGTGCTGTCCTATCACGCTGGCCTATGGATGCCACCCAGCTGCGTCCTGTGCGGCAGTGTGCATCATGCCCTGGTGTGCTGTCCTATCACGCTGGCGTATGGATGCCACCCAGGATGAGTCCTGTGGAGCAGTGTGCATCGTGCCCAGGTGTGCTGTCCTATCACGCTGGCCTATGGATGCCACCCAGCTGCGTCCTCTGCGGCAGTGTGCATTGTGCCCAGGTGTGCTGTCCTATAATGCTGGCCTATGGATGCCACCCAGCTCCGTCCTGTGCGGCAGTGTGCATCATGCCCAGGTGTGATGTCCATTCACACTGGCCAATGGATGCCACCCAGCTGCGTCCTGTGCGGCAGTGTGCATCGTGCCCTGGTGTGCTGTCCTATAACGCTGGCCTGTGGATGCCACCCAGCTGCGTCCTGTGCGGCAGTGTGCATCATGCCCTGGTGTGCTGTCCTATCACGCTGGCGTATGGATGCCGCCCAGGATGAGTCCTGTGGAGCAGTGTGCATCCTGCCCAGGTGTGCTGTCCTATCACGCTGGTCTATGGATGCCACCCAGCTGCGTCCTCTGCGGCAGTGTGCATTGTGCCCAGGTGTGCTGTCCTATAATGCTGGCCTATGGATGCCACCCAGCTCCGTCCTGTGCGGCAGTGTGCATCATGCCCAGGTGTGATGTCCATTCACACTGGCCAATGGATGCCACCCAGCTGCGTCCTGTGCGGCAGTGTGCATCGTGCCCTGGTGTGCTGTCCTATAACGCTGGCCTGTGGATGCCACCCAGCTGCGTCCTGTGCGGCAGTGTGCATCATGCCCTGGTGTGCTGTCCTATCACACTGGCCTATGCATGCCATCCAGCTGCATCCTCTGCGGCAGTGTGCATCATGCCCAGGTGTGCTGCCCTATCACGCTGTCCTATTGCTGCCACCCAGCTGCGTCCTGTGCAGCAGTGTGCATCATGTCCTGGTGTGCTGTCCTATCAAGCTGGCCCATGGATGCCGCCCAGGCTGAGTCCTGTGCGGCAGTGTGCATCGTGCCCAGGTGTGCTGTCCTATCACGCTGGCCTATGGATGCCACCGAGCTGCATCCTGTGCAGCAGTGTGCATCGTTCCCAGGTGTGCTGTCCTATCACGCTGGCCTATGGATGCCAACCAGCTGCGTCCAGTGCAGCAGTGTGCATAGTGCCCAGGTGTGCTATCCTATCACGCTGGCCTATGGATGCCTCACAGGCTGAGTCCTGTGCGGCAGTGTGCATCATGCCCAGGTGTGCTGTCCTATCATGCTGGCCTATGGATGCAGCCCAGCTGCGTCCTGCATCATGCCCAGGTGTGCTGCCCTATCATGCTGGCCTATGGCTGCCACCCAGCTGCGTCCTGTGCGGCAGTGTGCATCGTGCCCAGGTGTGCTGTCCTATCACGCTGGCCTATGGATGCCACCCAGCTGCGTCCTGTGCAGCAGTGTGCATCATGGCCAGGTTTGCTGTCCTATCAAGCTGGCCCATGGATGACGCCCAGGCTGAGTCCTGTGCGGCAGTGTGCATCGTGCCCAGGTGTGCTGTCCTATCACGCTGGCCTATGGATGCCACCCAGCTGCGTCCTCTGCGGCAGTGTGCATCGTGCCCAGGTGTGCTGTCCTATAACGCTGGCCTATGGATGCCACCCAGCTGCGTCCTGTGCGGCAGTGTGCATCATGACCAGGTGTGCTGTCCCATCACACTGGCCTATGGATGCCACCCAGCTGCATCCTGTGTGGCAGTGTGCATCGTGCCCTGGTGTGCTGTCCTATCATGCTGGCCTATGGATGCCACCCCCATCTGAGTCCTGTGCGGCAGTGTGCATCGTGCCCTGGTGTGCTGTCCTATCACGCTGGCATGTGGATGCCACCCAGCTGCGTCCTGTGCGGCAGTGTGCATCATGCCCTGGTGTGCTGTCCTATCACACTGGCCTATGCATGCCACCCAGCTGCGTCCTGTGCAGCAGTGTGAATCGTGCTCAGGTGTGCTGTCCTGTCACGCTGGCCTATGGATGCCACCTAGGATGAGTCCTGTGCAGAAGTGTGCATGGTGCCCAGGTGTGCTGTCATATCATGCTGGCCTATGGATGCCACCCAGTTGCTTCCTGTGCGGCAGTGTGCATCGTGCCCTAGTGTGCTGTCCTATCACGCTGACCTATGGAAGCCACCCAGCTGCATCCTGTGCGGCAGTGTGCATCATGCCTAGGTGTGCTGTCCTATTACGCTGGCCTAGGGATGCCACCCAGCTGCGTCCTGTGCAGCAGTGTGCATCGTTCCCAGGTGTGCTGTCCTACCACGCTGGCCTATGGATGCCACCCAGCTGCGTCCTGTGCAGCAGTGCGCATCGTGCCCAGGTGTGCTGCCCTATCACGCTGGCCTATGGATGCCGCCCAGCTGCGTCCTGTGCAGCAGTGTGCATCGTGCTCAGGTGTGCTGTCCCATCACCCTGACCTATGTATGCCACCCAGCTGCGTCCTGTGCATCAGTGTGCATCATGCCCAGGTGTGCTGTCCCATCACGCTGGCCTATGGATGCCACTCAGCTGCGTCCTGCGCGGCAGTGTGCATCATGGCCAGGTGTGCTGTCCTATCACGCTGGCATATGTGTACCACCCAGCTGCGTCCTGTGCAGCTGTGTTCATCATGCCCATGTGTGCTGTCCTATCACGCTGGCCTATGGATGCCGCCCAGCTGCGTCCTGTGCGGCACTGTGCATCATGCCCATGTGTGCTGTCCTATCACGCTGGCCTATGGATGCCGCCCAGGCTGAGTCCTGTGCAGCAGTGTGCATCGTGCCCAGGTGTGCTGTCCTATCATGCTGGCCTATGGATGCCACACAGCTGCGTCCTGTGTGGCAGTGTGCATCATGCCCAGGTGTGCTGTCCTATCACGCTGGCCTATGTAGGCCACCTAGCTGCGTCCTGTGCGGCAGTGTGCATCATGGCCAGGTGTGCTGTCCTATCACGCTGGCCTATGGATGCCACCCAGCTGCATCCTGCGCGGCAGTGTGCATTGTGCCCATGTGTGCTGTCCTATCACGCTGGCCTATGTATGCCACCTAGCTGCGTCCTGTGCGGCAGTGTACATAATGGCCAGGTCTGCTGTCCTATCACGCTGGCCTATGGATGCCACCCAGCTGAGTCCTGTGCATCAGTGTGTTTCGTGCCCTGGTGTGCTGTCCTATCACGCTGGCCTATGGATGCCACCCAGGCTGAGTCCTGTGCGGCAGTGAGCATCATGCCCAGGTGTGCTGTCCTATCACCCTGGCCTATGGATGCCACCTAGCTGCGTCCTGTGCAGCAGTGTGTATCATGTCC
Organism: Ambystoma mexicanum; assembly: GCF_040938575.1. NCBI lineage: Eukaryota > Metazoa > Chordata > Amphibia > Caudata > Ambystomatidae > Ambystoma > Ambystoma mexicanum. The sequence goes on along the minus strand of NC_090931.1, from coordinate 7,948,042 downwards.
AGGTGTGCTGTCCTATCATGCTGTCCTATGGATGCCACCCAGGCTGAGTCCTGTGCGGCAGTGTGCATCATGCCCAGGTGTGCTGTCCTATCATGCTGGCCTATGGATGCCACCCAGCTGCGTCCTGTGCAGCAGTGTGCATCATGTCCAGGTGTGCTGTCCTATCATGCTGTCCTATGGATGCCACCCAGCTGCGTCCTGTGCAGCTTTGTGTATCGTGCCCAGGTGTGCTGTCCTATCACGCTGGCCTATGGATGCCACCTGGCTGCGTCCTGTGCGGCAGTGTGCATCGTGCCCTGGTGTGCTGTCCTGTCACACTGGCCTATGTATGCTGCCCAGGCTGAGTCCTGTGCAGCAGTGTCTATCGTGTCCAGGTGTGCTGTCCTATCATGCTGGCCTATGGATGCCACCCAGCTACGTCCTCTGCAGCAGTGTGCATCGTGCCCAGGTGTGCTGTCCTATCACGCTGGCCTATGGATGCCACCCAGCTGCATCCTGTGCGGCAGTGTGCAGCATGCCCAGGTGTGCTGTCCCATCACGCTGGCCTATGGATGCCACCCAGCTGCGACCTGTGCGGCAGTGTGCATCGTGCCCTGGTGTGCTGTCCTATCACGCTGGCCTATGGATGCCACCCAGCTGCGTCATGTGCAGCAGTGTGCATCGGGCCCAGGTGTGCTGTCCTATCACGCTGGCCTATGGATGCCACCCAGCTGTGTCCTATGCGGCAGTGTGCATCATGCCCTGGTGTGCTGTCCTATCACGCTGGCCTATGGATGCCGCCCAGGATGAGTTCTGTGCAGCAGTATGCATCGTGCCCAGGTGTGCTGTCCTGTCACGCTGGCCTATGGATACCGCCCAGGCTGAGTCCTGTGCAGCAGTGTGCATCGTGCCCAGGTGTGCTGTCCTATCACGCTGGCCTATGGATGCCACCCAGCTGCGTCATGTGCAGCGGTGTGCATCGTGCCCAGGTGTGCTGTCCTATCACGCTGGCCTATGGATGCCACCCAGCTGCGTCCTGTGCGGCAGTGTGCATCATGCCCTGGTGTGCTGTCCTATCACGCTGGCCTATGGATGCCGCCCAGGATGAGTTCTGTGCAGCAGTGTGCATCGTGCCCACGTGTGCTGTCCTGTCACGCTGGCCTATGGATGCCGCCCAGGCTGAGTCCTGTGCAGCAGTGTGCATCGTGCCCAGGTGTGCTGTCCTATCACGCTAGCCTATGGATGACACCCAGCTGCGTCCTCTGCGGCAGTGTGCATCGTGCCCAGGTGTGCTGTCCTATAACGCTGGCCTATGGATGCCACCCAGCTGTGTCCTGTGCGGCAGTGTGCATCATGCCCAGGTGTGCTGTCCCATCACACTGGCCTATGGATGCCACCCAGCTGCATCCTGTGCGGCAGTGTGCATCGTGGCCTGGTGTGCTGTCCTATCACGCTGGCCTATGGATTCCACCCAGGCTGAGTCCTGTGTGGCAGTGTGCATCGTGCCCAGGTGTGCTGTCCTATCACGCTGGCCTGTGGATGCCACTCAGCTGCATCCTGTGCGGCAGTGTGCATCATGCCCTGGTGTTCTGTCCTATCATGCTGGCCTGTGGATGCCACCCAGCTGCGTTCTGTGCGGCAGTGTGCATCATGCCCTGGTATGCTGTCCTATCACACTGGCCTATGCATGCCACCCAGCTGCATCCTGTGCGGCAGTGTGCATCATGCCCAGGTGTGCTGCCCTATCACGCTGACCTATGGATGCCACCCAGCTGCGTCCCGTGCAGCAGTGTGCATCGTGCCCAGGTGTGCTGTCCTATCATGCTGGCCTATGGATGCCGCCCAGGATGAGTCCTGTGCAGCAGTGTGCATCGTGCCCAGGTGTGCTGTCCTGTCACGCTGGCCTAATGATGCCGCCCAGGCTGAGTCCTGTGCAGCAGTGTGCATCGTGCCCAGGTGTGCTGTACTATCACGCTGGCCTATGGATGCCACCCAGCTGCGTCCTCTGCGGCAGTGTGCATCGTGCCCAGGTGTGCTGTCCTATCACGCTGGCCTATGGATGCCACCCAGCTGCGTCCTGTGCGACAGTTTGCAGCATGCCCAGGTGTGCTGTCCCATTACGCTGGCCTATGGATGCCACCCAGCTGCGACCTGTGCGGCAGTGTGTATCGTGCCCTGGTGTGCTGTCCTATCACGCTGGCCTATGGATGCCGCCCAGGCTGAGTCCTGTGTGGCAGTGTGCATCATGCCCAGGTGTGCTGTCCTATCACGCTGACCTATGGATGCCACTCAGCTGAGTCGTGTGCAGCAGTGTGCATCGTGCCCAGGTGTGCTGTCCTATCACGCTAGCCTATGGATGCCACCGAGCTGCGTCCTGTGCGGCAATGTGCATCGTGCCCTTATGTGCTGTCCTATCACGATGGCCTATGGATGCCGCCCAGGATGAGTTCTGTGCAGTAGTGTGCATCGTGCCCAGGTGTGCTGTCCTGTCACGCTGGCCTATGGATGACACCCAGCTGCGTCCTCTGCGGCAGTGTGCATCGTGCCCAGGTGTGCTGTCCTATAACGCTGGCCTATGGATGCCACCCAGCTGTGTCCTGTGCGGCAGTGTGCATCATGCCCAGGTTGCTGTCCCATCACACTGGCCTATGGATGCCACCCAGCTGCGTCCTGTGCGGCAGTGTGCATCATGCCCTGGTGTGCTGTCCTCTCACGCTGGCCTATGGATTCCACCCAGGCAGAGTCCTGTGCGGCAGTGGTCCTATCACGCTGGCCTGTGGATGCCACTCAGCTGCATCCTGTGCGGCAGTGTGCATCATGCCCTGGTGTGCTGTCCTATCACGCTGGCCTGTGGATGCCACGCAGCTGCGTTCTGTGTGGCAGTGTGCATCATGCCCTGTTGTGCTGTCCTATCACACTGGCCTATGCATGCCACCCAGCTGCAACCTGTGGGGCAGTGTGCATCGTGCCCAGATGTGCTGCCCTATCACGCTGACCTATGGATGCCACCCAGCTGCATCCTGTGCAGCAGTGTGCATTGTGCCCAGGTGTGCTGTCCTATCACGCTGGCCTATGGATGCCACCCAGCTGCGTCCTGTGCAGCAGTGTGCATCGTGCCCTGGTGTGCTGTCCTATCACGCTGGCCTATGGATGCCGCCCAGGATGAGTCCTGTGCAGCAGTGTGCATCATGCCCAGGTGTGCTGTCCTGTCACGCTGGCCTAATGATGCCGCCCAGGCTGAGTCCTGTGCAGCAGTGTGCATCGTGCCCAGGTGTGCTGTCCTATCACGCTGGCCTATGGATGCCACCCAGCTGCGTGCTCTGCGGCAGTGTGCTTCGTGCGCAGGTGTGCTGTCCTATAACGCTGGCCTATGGATGCCACCCAGCTGCGTCCTGTGCGGCAGTGTGCATCATGCCCAGGTGTGCTGTCCCATCACACTGGCCTATGGATGCCACCCAGCTGCATCCTGTGTGGCAGTGTGCATCGTGCCCTGGTGTGCTGTCCTACCACGCTGGCCTATGGATGCCACCCAGGTTGAGTCATGTGCGGCAGTGTGCATCGTGCCCAGGTGTGTTGTCCTATCACGCTGGCCTGTGGAGGCCACTCAGCTGCATCCTGTGCAGCAGTGTGCATCATGCCCTGGTGTGCTGCCTATCACGCTGGCCTATGGATGCCACCCAGCTTCGTGTTGTGCGGCAGTGTGCATCATGCCCTGATGTGCTGTCCTATCACACTGGCCTATGCATGCCACCCAGCTGCAACCTGTGCGGCAGTGTGCATCGTGCCCTGGTGTGCTGTCCTATCACGCAGGCCTATGGATGCCACCCAGCTGCGTCCTGTGCAGCAGTGTGCATCGTGCCCAGGTGCGCTGTCCTATCACGCTGGCCTATGGATGCCACCCAGCTGCATCCTGTGCGGCAGTGTGCATCGTGCCCTGGTGTGCTGTCCTATCACGCTGGCCTATGGATGCCACCCAGGATGAGTCCTGTGCAGCAGTGTGCATCGTGCCCAGGTGTGCTGTCCTGTCACCCTGGCCTAATGATGCCACCCAGCTGCGTCCTCTGCGGCAGTGTGCATCGTGCCCAGGTGTGCTGTCCTAACACGCTGGCCTATGGATGCCACCCAGCTGCGTCCTGTGCGGCAGTGTGTAGCATGCCCAGGTGTGCTGTCCCATCATGCTGGCCTATGGATGCCACCCAGCTGCGACCTGTTCGGCAGTGTGCATCATGCCCTGGTGTGCTGTCCTATCACGCTGGCCAATGGATGCCGCCCAGGCTGAGTCCTGTGTGGCAGTGTGCATCATGCCCAGGTGTGCTGTCCTATCACGCTGACCTATGGATGCCACCCAATTGCGTCGTGTGCAGCAGTGTGCATCGTGCCCAGGTGTGCTGTCCTATCACGCTGGCCTATGGATGCCACCCAGCTGCGTCCTGTGCGGCAGTGTGCATCGTGCCCTGGTGTGCTGTCCTATCACGCTGGCCAATGGATGCCGCCCAGGATGAGTTCTGTGCAGCAGTTTGCATCGTGCCCAGGTGTGCTGTCCTGTCACGCTGGCCTATGGATGCCGCCCAGGCTGAGTCCTGTGCAGCAGTGTGCATCGTGCCCAGGTGTGCTGTCCTATCACGCTGGCCTATGGATGACACCCAGCTGCGTCCTCTGCAGCAGTGTGCATCGTGCCCAGGTGTGCTGTCCTATAATGCTGGCCTATGGATGCCACCCAGCTGTGTCCTGTGCGGCAGTGTGCATCATGCCCAGGTGTGCTGTCCCATCACACTGGCCTATGGTTGCCACCCAGCTGCGTCCTGTGTGGCAGTGTGCATCGGGCCCTGGTGTGCTGTCCTATCACGCTGGCCTATGGATTCCACCTAGGCTGAGTCCTGTGCGGCAGTGTGCATCATGCCCAGGTGTGCTGTCCTATAACGCTGGCCTGTGGATGCCACTCAGCTGCATCCTGTGCGGCAGTGTGCATCATGCCCTGGTGTGCTGTCCTATCACCCTGGCCTGTGGATGCCACCCAGCTGCATCCTGTGCAGCAGTGTGCATCATGCCCTGGTGTGCTGTCCTACCATACTGGCCTATGCATGCCACCCAGCTGCATCCTGTGTGGCAGTGTGCATCATGCCCAGGTGTGCTGCCCTATCACGCTGACCTATGGATGCCACCCAGCTGCGTCCTGTGCAGCAGTGTGCATCGTGCCCAGGTTTGCTGTCCTATCACGCTGGCCTATGGATGCCACCCAGCTGCGTCCTGTGCGGCAGTGTGCATCGTGCCCTGGTGTGCTGTCCTATCACACTGGCCTATGGATGCCGCCCAGGATGAGTCCTGTGCAGCGGTGTGCATCGTGCCCAGGTGTGCTGTCCTGTCACGCTGGCCTAATGATGCCACCCAGGCTGAGTCCTGTGCAGAGTGTGCATCGTGCCCAGGTGTGCTGTCCTATCACGCTGGCCTATGGATGCCACTCAGCTGCGTCCGCTGTGGCAGTGTGCATCGTGCCCAGGTGTGCTGTCCTATAACGCTGGCCTATGGATGCCACCCAGCTGCGTCCTGTGCGGCAGTGTGCATCATGCCCAGGTGTGCTGTCCCATCACACTGGCCTATGGATGCCACCCAGCTGCGTCCTGTGCGGCAGTGTGCATTGTGCCCTGGTGTGCTGTCCTATCATGCTGGCCTATGGATGCCACCCAGCTGCGTCCTCTGCGGCAGTGTGCATCATGCCCTGATGTGCTGTCCTATCACACTGGCCTATGCATGCCACCCAGCTGCATCCTGTGCGGCAGTGTGCATCATGCCCAGGTGTGCTGCCCTATCATGCTGGCCTATGGCTGCCACCCAGCTGCGTCCTGTGCAGCAGTGTGCATCGTGCCCAGGTGTGCTGTCCTATCAAGCTGACCCATGGATGCCGCCCAGGCTGAGTCCTGTGCAGCAGTGTGCATCGTGCCCAGGTGTGCTGTCCTATCACGCTGGCCTATGGGCTGCCACTTGTGCGGCAGTGTGCATCGTGACCTGGTGTGCTGTCCTATCACGCTGGCCTATGGATGCTGCCCAGGCTGAGTCCTGTGTGGCAGTGTGCATCATGCCCAGGTGTGCTGTCCTATCTCGCTGACCTATGGATGCCACCCAGCTGCGTCGTGTGCAGCAGTGTGCATCGTGCCCAGGTCTGCTGTCCTATCACGCTGGCCTATGGATGCCACCCAGCCTCGTCCTGTGCGGCAGTGTGCATCGTGCCCTGGTGTGCTGTCCTATCATGCTGGCCTATGGATGCCGCCCAGGATGAGTTCTGTGCAGCAGTGTGCATCGTGCCCAGGTGTGCTGTCCTATCACGCTGCTCTATGGATGCCACCCAGCTGCGTCCTCTGCGGCAGTTTGCATCGTGCCCTGGTGTGCTGTCCTATCATGCTGGCCTATGGATGCCGCCCAGGATGAGTTCTGTGCAGCAGTGTGCATCGTGCCCAGGTGTGCTGTCCCATCACGCTGGCCTATGGATGCCACCCAGCTGCGTCCCGTGCGGCAGTGTGCATCGTGCCCTGGTGTGCTGTCCTATCACGCTGGCCTATGGATGCCACCCAGGCTGAGTCCTGTGCGGCAGTGTGCATCGTGCCCAGGTGTGCTGTCCTATCACGCTGGCCTGTGGATGCCACTCAGCTGCATCCTGTGCGGCAGTGTGCATCATGCCATGGTGTTCTGTCCTATCAAGCTGGCCTGTGGATGCCACCCAGCTGCGTCCTGTGCGGCAGTGTGCATCATGCCCTGGTGTGCTGTCCTATCACACTGGCCTATGCATGCCACCCAGCTGCATCCTGTGCGGCAGTGTGCATCATGCCCAGGTTTGCTCCCCTATCACCCTGACCTATGGATGCCACCCAGCTGCGTCCTGTGCAGCAGTGTGCATCGTGCCCTGGTGTGCTGTCCTATCACGTTGGCCTATGGATGCCGCCCAGGATGAGTCCTGTGCAGCAGTGTGCATCGTGCCCAGGTGTGCTGTCCTGTCATGCTGGCCTATGGATGCCGCCCAGGCTGAGTCCTGTGTGGCAGTGTGCATCATGCCCAGGTGTGCTGTCCTATCACGCTGACCTATGGATGCCACCCAGCTGCGTTGTGTGCAGCAGTGTGCATCGTGCCCAGGTGTGCTGTCCTATCACGCTGGCCTATGGATGCCACCCAGCCTCGTCCTGTGCGGCAGTGTGCATCGTGTCCTGGTGTGCTGTCCTATCACGCTGGCCTATGGATGCCGCCCAGGATGAAATCTTGTGCAGCATTGTGCATCCTGCCCAGGTGTGCTGTTCTGTCATGCTTGCCTATCGATGCCGCCCAGGCTGAGTCCTGTGCAGCAGTGTGCATCGTGCACAGGTGTGCTGTCCTATCACGCTGGCCTATGGATGCCACCCAGCTGCGTCCTCTGCAGCAGTTTGCATTGTGCCCAGCTGTGATGTCCTATAACGCTGGCCTATGGATGCCACCCAACTGCGTCCTGTGCGGCAGTGTGCATCATGCCCAGGTGTGCTGTCCCATCACAATGGCCTATGGATGCCACCCAGCTGCCTCCTGTGCGGCAGTGTGCATCGTGCCCTGGTGTACTGTCCTATCATGCTGGCCTATGGATGCCACCCAACTGCGTCCTGTGCGGCAGTGTGCATCATGCCCAGGTGTGCTGTCCCATCACACTGGCCTATGGATGCCACCCAGCTGCCTCCTGTGCGGCAGTGTGCATCGTGCCCAGGTGTGCTGTCCTATCACGCTGGCCTGTGGATGCCACTCAGCTGCATCCTGTGCTGCAGTGTGCATCATGCCCTGGTGTGCTGTCCTATCACGCTGGCCTGTGGATGCCACCCAGCTGCGTCCTGTGCGGCAGTGTGCATCATGCCCTGGTGTGCTGTCCTATCACACTGGCCTATGCATGCCACCCAGGCTGAGTCCTGTGCGGCAGTGTGCATCGTGCCCAGGTGTGCTGTCCTATCACGCTGGCCTGTGGATGCCACTCAGCTGCATCCTGTGCGGCAGTGTGCATCATGCCCTGGTGTGCTGTCCTATCACGCTGGCCTGTGGATGCCACCCAGCTGCGTCCTGTGCGGCAGTGTGCATCATGCCCAGGTGTGCTGTCCCATCACACTGGCCTATGGATGCCACCCAGCTGCCTCCTGTGCGGCAGTGTGCATCGTGCCCTGGTGTACTGTCCTATCATGCTGGCCTATGGATGCCGCCTAGGATGAGCCCTGTGCAGCAGTGTGCATCGTGCCCAGGTGTGCTGTCCTGTCACACTGGCCTATGGATGCCGACCAGGCTGAGTCCTGTGCAGCAGTGTGCATCGTGGCCAGGTGTGCTGTCCTATCACGCTGGCCTATGGATGCCACCCAGCTGCGTCCTCTGCGGCAGTGTGCATCATGCCCAGGTGTGCTGCCCTATCACGCTGGTCGATGGCTGCCAGACAGCTGCGTCCTGTGCAGCAGTGTGCATCATGCCCTGGTGTGCTGTCTTATCAAGCTGGCCCATGGATGCCGCCCAAGCTGAGTCCTGTGCGGCAGTGTGCATCATGCCCAGGTGTGCTGTCCTATCACGCTGGCCTATGGATGCCACCCAGCTGCATCCTGTGCAGCATTAGCAGTGTGCTTCGTTCCCAGGTGTGCTGTCCTATCACGCTGACCTATGGATGCCACCCAGCTGCGTTGTGTGCAGCAGTGTGCATCGTGCCCAGGTGTGCTGTCCTATCACGCTGGCCTATGGATGCCACCCAGCCTCGTCCTGTGCGTCAGTGTGCATCGTGCCCTGGTGTGCTCTCCTATCACGCTGGCCTATGGATGCCGCCCAGGATGAGTTCTGTGCAGGAGTGTGCATCGTGCCCAGGTGTGCTGTCCTGTCACGCTGGCCTATGGATGCCGCCCAGGCTGAGTCCTGTGCAGCAGTGTGCATCGTGCCCAGGTGTGCTGTCCTATCACGCTGGCCTATGGATGCCACCCAGCTGCGTCCTCTGCGGCAGTTTGCATCGTGCCCAGCTGTGCTGTCCTATAACGCTGGCCTATGGATGCCACCCAACTGCCTCCTGTGCGGCAGTGTGCATCATGCCCAGGTGTGCTGTCCCATCACACTGGCCTATGGATGCCACCCAGCTGCCTCCTGTGCAGCAGTGTGCATCGTGCCCTGGTGTACTGTCCTATCACGCTGGCCTATGGATGCCACCCAGGCTGAGTCCTGTGCGGCAGTGTGCATCGTGCCCAGGTGTGCTGTCCTTTCACGCTGGCCTGTGGATGCCACTCAGCTGCATCCTCTGCGGCAGTTTGCATCGTGCCCAGCTGTGCTGTCCTATAACGCTGGCCTATGGATGCCACCCAACTGCCTCCTGTGCGGCAGTGTGCATCATGCCCTGGTGTGCTGTCCTATCACACTGGCCTATGCATGCCACCCAGCTGCATCCTGTGCGGCAGTGTGCATCATGCCCAGGTGTGCTGCCCTATCACGCTGACCTATGGATGCCACCCAGCTGCGTCCTGTGCAGCAGTGTGCATCGTGCTCAGGTGTGCTGTCCTATCACGCTGGCCTTTGGATGCCACCCAGCTGCGTCCTGTGGGGCAGTGTGCATCGTGCCCTGGTGTGCTGTCCTATCACGCTGGCCTATGGATGCCGCCTAGGATGAGCCCTGTGCAGCAGTGTGCATCGTGGCCAGGTGTGCTGTCCTCTCACACTGGCCTATGGATGCCGACCAGGCTGAGTCCTGTGCAGCAGTGTGCATCGTGCCCAGGTGTGCTGTCTTATCACGCTGGCCTATGGATGCCACCCAGCTGCGTCCTCTGCGGCAGTGTGCATCGTGCTCAGGTGTGCTGTCCCATCACACTGGCCTATGGATGCAACCCAGCTGCCTCCTGTGCGGCAGTGTGCATCGTGCCCTGGTGTGCTGTCCTATCATGCTGGCCTGTGGATGCCACCCAGGCTGAGTCCTCTGCGGCAGTGTGCATCGTGCCCAGGTGTGCTGTCCTATCACGCTGGCCTGTGGATGCCACTCAGCTGCATCATGTTAGCAGTGTGCATCATGCCCTGGTGTGCTGTCCTATCACGCTGGCCTGTGGATGCCACCCAGCTGCGTCCTGAGCGGCAGTGTGCATCATGCCCTGGTGTGCTGTCCTATCACACTGGCCTATGCATGCCACCTAGCTGCATCCTGTGCGGCAGTGTGCATCATGCCTAGGTGTGCTGCCCTATCACGCTGGTCTATGGCTGCCACCCAGTTGCGTCCTGTGCAGCAGTGTGTATCATGCCGTGGTGTGCTGTCCTATCAAGTTGGCCCATGGATGCCGCCCAGGCTGAGTCCTGTGCGGCAGTGTGCATCGTGCCCAGGTGTGCTTTCCTATCACGCTGGCCTATGGATGCCACCCAGCTACATCCTTTGCAGCAGTGTGCTTCGTTCCCAGGTGTGCTGTCCTATCACGCTGACCTATGGATGCCACCCAGCTGCGTTGTGTGCAGCAGTGCGCATCGTGCCCATGTGTGCTGTCCTATCACGCTGGCCTATGGATGCCACCCAGCCTCGTCCTGTGAGACAGTGTGCATCGTGCCCTGGTGTGCTGTCCTATCACGCTGGCCTATGGATGCCGCCCAGGATGAGTTCTGTGCAGGAGTGTGCATCGTTCCCAGGTGTGCTGTCCTGTCACGCTGGCCTATGGATGCCGCCCAGGCTGAGTCCTGTGCAGCAGTGTGCATCGTGCCCAGGTGTGCTGTCCTATCACGCTGGCCTATGGATGCCACCCAGCTGCGTCTTCTGCGGCAGTTTGCATCCTGCCCAGCTGTGCTGTCCTATAACGCTGGCCTATGGATGCCACCCAACTGCGTCCTGTGCGGCAGTGTGCATCATGCCCAGGTGTGTGTCCCATCACACTGGCCTATGGATGCCACCCAGCTGCCTCCTGTGCGGCAGTGTGCATCGTGCCCAGGTGTGCTGTCCTATCACGCTGGCCTGTGGATGCCACTCAGCTGCATCCTGTGCGGCAGTGTGCATCATGCCCTGGTGTGCTGTCCTATCACGCTGGCCTGTGGATGCCACCCAGCTGCGTCCTGTGCGGCAGTGTGCATCATGCCCTGGTGTGCTGTCCTATCACACTGGCCTATGCATGCCACCCAGCTGCATCCTGTGCGGCAGTGTGCATCATGCCCAGGTGTGCTGCCCTATCACGCTGACCTATGGATGCCACCCAGCTGCGTCCTGTGCAGCAGTGTGCATCGTGCTCAGGTATGCTGTCCTATCACGCTGGCCTATGGATGCCACCCAGCTGCGTCCTGTGGGGCAGTGTGCATCGTGCCCTGGTGTGCTGTCTTATCACGCTGGCCTATGGATGCCGCCTAGGATGAGCCCTGTGCAGCAGTGTGCATCCTGCCCAGGTGTGCTGTCCTGTCACGCTGTCCTATGGATGCCGACCAGGCTGAGTCCTGTGCAGCAGTGTGCATCGTGCCCAGGTGTGCTGTCCTATCACGCTGGCCTATGGATGCCACCCAGCTGCGTCCTCTGCGGCAGTGTGCATCGTGCCCAGGTGTGCTGTCCTATAACGCTGGCCTATGGATGCCACCCAGCTGCATCCTGTGCGGCAGTGTGCATCATGCCCAGGTGTGCTGTCCCATCACACTGGCCTATGGATGCCACCCAGCTGCCTCCTGTGCGGCAGTGTGCATCGTGCCCTGGTGTGCTGTCCTATCATGCTGGCCTGTGGATGCCACCCAGACTGAGTCCTGTGCGGCAGTGTGCATCGTGCCCAGGTGTGCTGTCCTATCACGCTGGCCTGTGGATGCCACTCAGCTGCATCCTGTGCGGCAGTGTGTATCATATCCTGGTGTGCTGTCCTATCACGCTGGCCTGTGGATGCCACCCAGCTGCGTCCTGTGCGACAGTGTGCATCATGCCCTGGTGTGCTGTCCTATCACACTGGCCTATGCATGCCACCCAGCTGCATCCTGTGCGTCAGTGTGCATCATGCCCAGGTGTGCTGCCCTATCACGCTGGTCTATGGCTGCCACCCAGCTGCATCCTGTGCAGCAGTGTGCATCGTGCCCAGGTGTGCTGTCCTATCACGCTGGCCTATGGATGCCACCCAGCCTCGTCCTGTGCGGCAGTGTGCATCGTGCCCTGGTGTGCTGTCCTATCACGCTGGCCTATGGATGCCGCCCAGGATGAAATCTTGTGCAGCATTGTGCATCCTGCCCAGGTGTGCTGTTCTGTCATGCTTGCCTATCGATGCCGCCCAGGCTGAGTCCTGTGCAGCAGTGTGCATCGTGCACAGGTGTGCTGTCCTATCACGCTGGCCTATGGATGCCACCCAGCTGCGTCCTCTGCAGCAGTTTGCATTGTGCCCAGCTGTGATGTCCTATAACGCTGGCCTATGGATGCCACCCAACTGCGTCCTGTGCGGCAGTGTGCATCATGCCCAGGTGTGCTGTCCCATCACACTGGCCTATGGATGCCACCCAGCTGCCTCCTGTGCGGCAGTGTGCATCGTGCCCTGGTGTACTGTCCTATCATGCTGGCCTATGGATGCCACCCAACTGCGTCCTGTGCGGCAGTGTGCATCATGCCCAGGTGTGCTGTCCCATCACACTGGCCTATGGATGCCACCCAGCTGCCTCCTGTGCGGCAGTGTGCATCGTGCCCAGGTGTGCTGTCCTATCACGCTGGCCTGTGGATGCCACTCAGCTGCATCCTGTGCTGCAGTGTGCATCATGCCCTGGTGTGCTGTCCTATCACGCTGGCCTGTGGATGCCACCCAGCTGCGTCCTGTGCGGCAGTGTGCATCATGCCCTGGTGTGCTGTCCTATCACACTGGCCTATGCATGCCACCCAGGCTGAGTCCTGTGCGGCAGTGTGCATCGTGCCCAGGTGTGCTGTCCTATCACGCTGGCCTGTGGATGCCACTCAGCTGCATCCTGTGCGGCAGTGTGCATCATGCCCTGGTGTGCTGTCCTATCACGCTGGCCTGTGGATGCCACCCAGCTGCGTCCTGTGCGGCAGTGTGCATCATGCCCAGGTGTGCTGTCCCATCACACTGGCCTATGGATGCCACCCAGCTGCCTCCTGTGCGGCAGTGTGCATCGTGCCCTGGTGTACTGTCCTATCATGCTGGCCTATGGATGCCGCCTAGGATGAGCCCTGTGCAGCAGTGTGCATCGTGCCCAGGTGTGCTGTCCTGTCACACTGGCCTATGGATGCCGACCAGGCTGAGTCCTGTGCAGCAGTGTGCATCGTGGCCAGGTGTGCTGTCCTATCACGCTGGCCTATGGATGCCACCCAGCTGCGTCCTCTGCGGCAGTGTGCATCGTGCCCAGGTGTGCTGTCCTATAACGCTGGCCTATGGATGCCACCCAGCTGCATCCTGTGCGGCAGTGTGCATCATGCCCAGGTGTGCTGTCCCATCACACTGGCTTATGGATGCCAGCCAGCTGCCTCCTGTGCGGCAGTGTGCATTGTGCCCTGGTCTGCTGTCCTATTATGCTGGCCTGTGGATGCCACCCAGGCTGAGTCCTGTGCGGCAGTGTGCATCGTGTCCAGGTGTGCTGTCCTATCACGCTGGCCTGTGGATGCCACTCAGCTGCATCCTGTGCGGCAGTGTGCATCATGCCCTTGTGTGCTGTCCTATCACGCTGGCCTGTGGATGCCACCCAGCTGCGTCCTGTGCGGCAGTGTGCATCATGCCCAGGTGTGCTGCCCTATCACGCTGGTCGATGGCTGCCAGCCAGCTGCGTCCTGTGCAGCAGTGTGCATCATGCCCTGGTGTGCTGTCTTATCAAGCTGGCCCATGGATGCCGCCCAAGCTGAGTCCTGTGCGGCAGTGTGCATCATGCCCAGGTGTGCTGTCCTATCATGCTGGCCTATGGATGCCACCCAGCTGCATCCTGTGCAGCATTAGCAGTGTGCTTCGTTCCCAGGTGTGCTGTCCTATCACGCTGACCTATGGATGCCACCCAGCTGCGTTGTGTGCAGCAGTGTGCATCGTGCCCAGGTGTGCTGTCCTATCACGCTGGCCTATGGATGCCACCCAGCCTCGTCCTGTGCGGCAGTGTGCATCATGCCCAGGTGTGCTGTCCCATCACACTGGCCTATGGATGCCACCCAGCTGCCTCCTGTGCGGCAGTGTGCATCGTGCCCTGGTGTACTGTCCTATCACGCTGGCCTATGGATGCCACCCAGGCTGAGTCCTGTGCGGCAGTGTGCATCGTGCCCAGGTGTGCTGTCCTTTCACGCTGGCCTGTGGATGCCACTCAGCTGCATCCTGTGTGGCAGTGTGCATCATGCCCTGGTGTGCTGTCCTATCACACTGGCCTATGCATGCCACCCAGCTGCATCCTGTGCGGCAGTGTGCATCATGCCCAGGTGTGCTGCCCTATCACGCTGACCTATGGATGCCACCCAGCTGCGTCCTGTGCAGCAGTGTGCATCGTGCTCAGGTGTGCTGTCCTATCACGCTGGCCTATGGATGCCACCCAGCTGCGTCCTGTGGGGCAGTGTGCATCATGCCCTGGTGTGCTGTCCTATCACGCTGGCCTATGGATGCCGCCTAGGATGAGCCCTGTGCAGCAGTGTGCATCGTGGCCAGGTGTGCTGTCCTCTCACACTGGCCTATGGATGCCGACCAGGCTGAGTCCTGTGCAGCAGTGTGCATCGTGCCCAGGTGTGCTGTCTTATCACGCTGGCCTATGGATGCCACCCAGCTGCGTCCTGTGCGGCAGTGTGCATCATGCCCTGGTGTGCTGTCCTATCACACTGGCCTATGCATGCCACCCAGCTGCATCCTGTGCGGCAGTGTGCATCATGCCCAGGTGTGCTGCCCTATCACGCTGACCTAAGGATGCCACCCAGCTGCGTCCTGTGCAGCAGTGTGCATCGTGCTCAAGTGTGCTGTCCTATCACGCTGGTCTATGGATGCCACCCAGCTGCGTCCTGTGGGGCAGTGTGCATCGTGCCCTGGTGTGCTGTCCTATCATGCTGGCCTATGGATGCCGCCTAGGATGAGCCCTGTGCAGCAGTGTGCATCGTGCCCAGGTGTGCTGTCCTGTCACACTGGCCTATGGATGCCGACCAGGCTGAGTCCTGTGCAGCAGTGTGCATCGTGGCCAGGTGTGCTGTCCTATCACGCTGGCCTATGGATGCCAACCAGCTGCGTCCTCTGCGGCAGTGTGCATCGTGCCCAGGTTTGCTGTCCTATAACGCTGGCCTATGGATGCCACCCAGCTGCATCCTGTGCGGCAGTGTGCATCATGCCCAGGTGTGCTGTCCCATCACACTGGCCTATGGATGCCACCCAGCTGCCTCCTGTGCGGCAGTGTGCATCGTGCCCTGGTCTGCTGTCCTATTATGCTGGCCTGTGGATGCCACCCAGGCTGAGTCCTGTGCGGCAGTGTGCATCGTGCCCAGGTGTGCTGTCCTATCACGCTGGCCTGTGGATGCCACTCAGCTGCATCCTGTGCGGCAGTGTGCATCATGCCCTGGTGTGCTGTCCTATCACGCTGGCCTGTGGATGCCACCCAGCTGCGTCCTGTGCGGCAGTGTGCATCATGCCCAGGTGTGCTGCCCTATCACGCTGGTCGATGGCTGCCAGACAGCTGCGTCCTGTGCAGCAGTGTGCATCATGCCCTGGTGTGCTGTCTTATCAAGCTGGCCCATGGATGCCGCCCAAGCTGAGTCCTGTGCGGCAGTGTGCATCATGCCCAGGTGTGCTGTCCTATCACGCTGGCCTATGGATGCCACCCAGCTGCATCCTGTGCAGCATTAGCAGTGTGCTTCGTTCCCAGGTGTGCTGTCCTATCACGCTGACCTATGGATGCCACCCAGCTGCGTTGTGTGCAGCAGTGTGCATCGTGCCCAGGTGTGCTGTCCTATCACGCTGGCCTATGGATGCCACCCAGCCTCGTCCTGTGCGTCAGTGTGCATCGTGCCCTGGTGTGCTCTCCTATCACGCTGGCCTATGGATGCCGCCCAGGATGAGTTCTGTGCAGGAGTGTGCATCGTGCCCAGGTGTGCTGTCCTGTCACGCTGGCCTATGGATGCCGCCCAGGCTGAGTCCTGTGCAGCAGTGTGCATCGTGCCCAGGTGTGCTGTCCTATCACGCTGGCCTATGGATGCCACCCAGCTGCGTCCTCTGCGGCAGTTTGCATCGTGCCCAGCTGTGCTGTCCTATAACGCTGGCCTATGGATGCCACCCAACTGCCTCCTGTGCGGCAGTGTGCATCATGCCCAGGTGTGCTGTCCCATCACACTGGCCTATGGATGCCACCCAGCTGCCTCCTGTGCAGCAGTGTGCATCGTGCCCTGGTGTACTGTCCTATCACGCTGGCCTATGGATGCCACCCAGGCAGAGTCCTGTGCGGCAGTGTGCATCGTGCCCAGGTGTGCTGTCCTTTCACGCTGGCCTGTGGATGCCACTCAGCTGCATCCTCTGCGGCAGTTTGCATCGTGCCCAGCTGTGCTGTCCTATAACGCTGGCCTATGGATGCCACCCAACTGCCTCCTGTGCGGCAGTGTGCATCATGCCCTGGTGTGCTGTCCTATCACACTGGCCTATGCATGCCACCCAGCTGCATCCTGTGCGGCAGTGTGCATCATGCCCAGGTGTGCTGCCCTATCACGCTGACCTATGGATGCCACCCAGCTGCGTCCTGTGCAGCAGTGTGCATCGTGCTCAGGTGTGCTGTCCTATCACGCTGGCCTTTGGATGCCACCCAGCTGCGTCCTGTGGGGCAGTGTGCATCGTGCCCTGGTGTGCTGTCCTATCACGCTGGCCTATGGATGCCGCCTAGGATGAGCCCTGTGCAGCAGTGTGCATCGTGGCCAGGTGTGCTGTCCTCTCACACTGGCCTATGGATGCCGACCAGGCTGAGTCCTGTGCAGCAGTGTGCATCGTGCCCAGGTGTGCTGTCTTATCACGCTGGCCTATGGATGCCACCCAGCTGCGTCCTCTGCGGCAGTGTGCATCGTGCTCAGGTGTGCTGTCCCATCACACTGGCCTATGGATGCAACCCAGCTGCCTCCTGTGCGGCAGTGTGCATCGTGCCCTGGTGTGCTGTCCTATCATGCTGGCCTGTGGATGCCACCCAGGCTGAGTCCTCTGCGGCAGTGTGCATCGTGCCCAGGTGTGCTGTCCTATCACGCTGGCCTGTGGATGCCACTCAGCTGCATCATGTGCAGCAGTGTGCATCATGCCCTGGTGTGCTGTCCTATCACGCTGGCCTGTGGATGCCACCCAGCTGCGTCCTGAGCGGCAGTGTGCATCATGCCCTGGTGTGCTGTCCTATCACACTGGCCTATGCATGCCACCTAGCTGCATCCTGTGCGGCAGTGTGCATCATGCCTAGGTGTGCTGCCCTATCACGCTGGTCTATGGCTGCCACCCAGTTGCGTCCTGTGCAGCAGTGTGTATCATGCCGTGGTGTGCTGTCCTATCAAGTTGGCCCATGGATGCCGCCCAGGCTGAGTCCTGTGCGGCAGTGTGCATCGTGCCCAGGTGTGCTTTCCTATCACGCTGGCCTATGGATGCCACCCAGCTACATCCTTTGCAGCAGTGTGCTTCGTTCCCAGGTGTGCTGTCCTATCACGCTGACCTATGGATGCCACCCAGCTGCGTTGTGTGCAGCAGTGCGCATCGTGCCCATGTGTGCTGTCCTATCACGCTGGCCTACGGATGCCACCCAGCCTCGTCCTGTGAGACAGTGTGCATCGTGCCCTGGTGTGCTGTCCTATCACGCTGGCCTATGGATGCCGCCCAGGATGAGTTCTGTGCAGGAGTGTGCATCGTTCCCAGGTGTGCTGTCCTGTCACGCTGGCCTATGGATGCCGCCCAGGCTGAGTCCTGTGCAGCAGTGTGCATCGTGCCCAGGTGTGCTGTCCTATCACGCTGGCCTATGGATGCCACCCAGCTGCGTCTTCTGCGGCAGTTTGCATCCTGCCCAGCTGTGCTGTCCTATAACGCTGGCCTATGGATGCCACCCAACTGCGTCCTGTGCGGCAGTGTGCATCATGCCCAGGTGTGTGTCCCATCACACTGGCCTATGGATGCCACCCAGCTGCCTCCTGTGCGGCAGTGTGCATCGTGCCCAGGTGTGCTGTCCTATCACGCTGGCCTGTGGATGCCACTCAGCTGCATCCTGTGCGGCAGTGTGCATCATGCCCTGGTGTGCTGTCCTATCACGCTGGCCTGTGGATGCCACCCAGCTGCGTCCTGTGCGGCAGTGTGCATCATGCCCTGGTGTGCTGTCCTATCACACTGGCCTATGCATGCCACCCAGCTGCATCCTGTGCGGCAGTGTGCATCATGCCCAGGTGTGCTGCCCTATCACGCTGACCTATGGATGCCACCCAGCTGCGTCCTGTGCAGCAGTGTGCATCGTGCTCAGGTATGCTGTCCTATCACGCTGGCCTATGGATGCCACCCAGCTGCGTCCTGTGGGGCAGTGTGCATCGTGCCCTGGTGTGCTGTCTTATCACGCTGGCCTATGGATGCCGCCTAGGATGAGCCCTGTGCAGCAGTGTGCATCCTGCCCAGGTGTGCTGTCCTGTCACGCTGTCCTATGGATGCCGACCAGGCTGAGTCCTGTGCAGCAGTGTGCATCGTGCCCAGGTGTGCTGTCCTATCACGCTGGCCTATGGATGCCACCCAGCTGCGTCCTCTGCAGCAGTGTGCATCGTGCCCAGGTGTGCTGTCCTATAACGCTGGCCTATGGATGCCACCCAGCTGCATCCTGTGCGGCAGTGTGCATCATGCCCAGGTGTGCTGTCCCATCACACTGGCCTATGGATGCCACCCAGCTGCCTCCTGTGCGGCAGTGTGCATCGTGCCCTGGTGTGCTGTCCTATCATGCTGGCCTGTGGATGCCACCCAGACTGAGTCCTGTGCGGCAGTGTGCATCGTGCCCAGGTGTGCTGTCCTATCACGCTGGCCTGTGGATGCCACTCAGCTGCATCCTGTGCGGCAGTGTGTATCATATCCTGGTGTGCTGTCCTATCACGCTGGCCTGTGGATGCCACCCAGCTGCGTCTTGTGCGACAGTGTGCATCATGCCCTGGTGTGCTGTCCTATCACACTGGCCTATGCATGCCACCCAGCTGCATCCTGTGCGGCAGTGTGCATCATGCCCAGGTGTGCTGCCCTATCACGCTGGTCTATGGCTGCCACCCAGCTGCATCCTGTGCAGCAGTGTGCATCGTGCCCAGGTGTGCTGTCCTATCACGCTGGCCTATGGATGCCACCCAGCCTCGTCCTGTGCGGCAGTGTGCATCGTGCCCTGGTGTGCTGTCCTATCACGCTGGCCTATGGATGCCGCCCAGGATGAAATCTTGTGCAGCATTGTGCATCCTGCCCAGGTGTGCTGTTCTGTCATGCTTGCCTATCGATGCCGCCCAGGCTGAGTCCTGTGCAGCAGTGTGCATCGTGCACAGGTGTGCTGTCCTATCACGCTGGCCTATGGATGCCACCCAGCTGCGTCCTCTGCAGCAGTTTGCATTGTGCCCAGCTGTGATGTCCTATAACGCTGGCCTATGGATGCCACCCAACTGCGTCCTGTGCGGCAGTGTGCATCATGCCCAGGTGTGCTGTCCCATCACACTGGCCTATGGATGCCACCCAGCTGCCTCCTGTGCGGCAGTGTGCATCGTGCCCTGGTGTACTGTCCTATCATGCTGGCCTATGGATGCCACCCAACTGCGTCCTGTGCGGCAGTGTGCATCATGCCCAGGTGTGCTGTCCCATCACACTGGCCTATGGATGCCACCCAGCTGCCTCCTGTGCGGCAGTGTGCATCGTGCCCAGGTGTGCTGTCCTATCACGCTGGCCTGTGGATGCCACTCAGCTGCATCCTGTGCTGCAGTGTGCATCATGCCCTGGTGTGCTGTCCTATCACGCTGGCCTGTGGATGCCACCCAGCTGCGTCCTGTGCGGCAGTGTGCATCATGCCCTGGTGTGCTGTCCTATCACACTGGCCTATGCATGCCACCCAGGCTGAGTCCTGTGCGGCAGTGTGCATCGTGCCCAGGTGTGCTGTCCTATCACGCTGGCCTGTGGATGCCACTCAGCTGCATCCTGTGTGGCAGTGTGCATCATGCCCTGGTGTGCTGTCCTATCACGCTGGCCTGTGGATGCCACCCAGCTGCGTCCTGTGCGGCAGTGTGCATCATGCCCAGGTGTGCTGTCCCATCACACTGGCCTATGGATGCCACCCAGCTGCCTCCTGTGCGGCAGTGTGCATCGTGCCCTGGTGTACTGTCCTATCATGCTGGCCTATGGATGCCGCCTAGGATGAGCCCTGTGCAGCAGTGTGCATCGTGCCCAGGTGTGCTGTCCTGTCACACTGGCCTATGGATGCCGACCAGGCTGAGTCCTGTGCAGCAGTGTGCATCGTGGCCAGGTGTGCTGTCCTATCACGCTGGCCTATGGATGCCACCCAGCTGCGTCCTCTGCGGCAGTGTGCATCGTGCCCAGGTGTGCTGTCCTATAACGCTGGCCTATGGATGCCACCCAGCTGCATCCTGTGCGGCAGTGTGCATCATGCCCAGGTGTGCTGTCCCATCACACTGGCTTATGGATGCCAGCCAGCTGCCTCCTGTGCGGCAGTGTGCATTGTGCCCTGGTCTGCTGTCCTATTATGCTGGCCTGTGGATGCCACCCAGGCTGAGTCCTGTGCGGCAGTGTGCATCGTGTCCAGGTGTGCTGTCCTATCACGCTGGCCTGTGGATGCCACTCAGCTGCATCCTGTGCGGCAGTGTGCATCATGCCCTTGTGTGCTGTCCTATCACGCTGGCCTGTGGATGCCACCCAGCTGCGTCCTGTGCGGCAGTGTGCATCATGCCCAGGTGTGCTGCCCTATCACGCTGGTCGATGGCTGCCAGCCAGCTGCGTCCTGTGCAGCAGTGTGCATCATGCCCTGGTGTGCTGTCTTATCAAGCTGGCCCATGGATGCCGCCCAAGCTGAGTCCTGTGCGGCAGTGTGCATCATGCCCAGGTGTGCTGTCCTATCATGCTGGCCTATGGATGCCACCCAGCTGCATCCTGTGCAGCATTAGCAGTGTGCTTCGTTCCCAGGTGTGCTGTCCTATCACGCTGACCTATGGATGCCACCCAGCTGCGTTGTGTGCAGCAGTGTGCATCGTGCCCAGGTGTGCTGTCCTATCACGCTGGCCTATGGATGCCACCCAGCCTCGTCCTGTGCGGCAGTGTGCATCATGCCCAGGTGTGCTGTCCCATCACACTGGCCTATGGATGCCACCCAGCTGCCTCCTGTGCGGCAGTGTGCATCGTGCCCTGGTGTACTGTCCTATCACGCTGTCCTATGGATGCCACCCAGGCTGAGTCCTGTGCGGCAGTGTGCATCGTGCCCAGGTGTGCTGTCCTTTCACGCTGGCCTGTGGATGCCACTCAGCTGCATCCTGTGTGGCAGTGTGCATCATGCCCTGGTGTGCTGTCCTATCACACTGGCCTATGCATGCCACCCAGCTGCATCCTGTGCGGCAGTGTGCATCATGCCCAGGTGTGCTGCCCTATCACGCTGACCTATGGATGCCACCCAGCTGCGTCCTGTGCAGCAGTGTGCATCGTGCTCAGGTGTGCTGTCCTATCACGCTGGCCTATGGATGCCACCCAGCTGCGTCCTGTGGGGCAGTGTGCATCATGCCCTGGTGTGCTGTCCTATCACGCTGGCCTATGGATGCCGCCTAGGATGAGCCCTGTGCAGCAGTGTGCATCGTGGCCAGGTGTGCTGTCCTCTCACACTGGCCTATGGATGCCGACCAGGCTGAGTCCTGTGCAGCAGTGTGCATCGTGCCCAGGTGTGCTGTCTTATCACGCTGGCCTATGGATGCCACCCAGCTGCGTCCTGTGCGGCAGTGTGCATCATGCCCTGGTGTGCTGTCCTATCACACTGGCCTATGCATGCCACCCAGCTGCATCCTGTGCGGCAGTGTGCATCATGCCCAGGTGTGCTGCCCTATCACGCTGACCTAAGGATGCCACCCAGCTGCGTCCTGTGCAGCAGTGTGCATCGTGCTCAAGTGTGCTGTCCTATCACGCTGGTCTATGGATGCCACCCAGCTGCGTCCTGTGGGGCAGTGTGCATCGTGCCCTGGTGTGCTGTCCTATCATGCTGGCCTATGGATGCCGCCTAGGATGAGCCCTGTGCAGCAGTGTGCATCGTGCCCAGGTGTGCTGTCCTGTCACACTGGCCTATGGATGCTGACCAGGCTGAGTCCTGTGCAGCAGTGTGCATCGTGGCCAGGTGTGCTGTCCTATCACGCTGGCCTATGGATGCCAACCAGCTGCGTCCTCTGCGGCAGTGTGCATCGTGCCCAGGTTTGCTGTCCTATAACGCTGGCCTATGGATGCCACCCAGCTGCATCCTGTGCGGCAGTGTGCATCATGCCTAGGTGTGCTGTCCCATCACACTGGCCTATGGATGCCACCCAGCTGCCTCCTGTGCGGCAGTGTGCATCGTGCCCAGGTGTGCTGTCCTATCACGCTGGCCTGTGGATGCCACTCAGCTGCATCCTGTGCGGCAGTGTGCATCATGCCCTGGTGTGCTGTCCTATCATGCTGGCCTGTGGATGCCACCCAGCTGCGTCCTGTGCGGCAGTGTGCATCATGCCCAGGTGTGCTGCCCTATCACGCTGGTCGATGGCTGCCAGACAGCTGCGTCCTGTGCAGCAGTGTGCATCATGCCCTGGTGTGCTGTCTTATCAAGCTGGCCCATGGATGCCGCCCAAGCTGAGTCCTGTGCGGCAGTGTGCATCATGCCCAGGTGTGCTGTCCTATCACGCTGGCCTATGGATGCCACCCAGCTGCATCCTGTGCAGCATTAGCAGTGTGCTTCGTTCCCAGGTGTGCTGTCCTATCACGCTGACCTATGGATGCCACCCAGCTGCGTTGTGTGCAGCAGTGTGCATCGTGCCCAGGTGTGCTGTCCTATCACGCTGGCCTATGGATGCCACCCAGCCTCGTCCTGTGCGTCAGTGTGCATCGTGCCCTGGTGTGCTCTCCTATCACGCTGGCCTATGGATGCCGCCCAGGATGAGTTCTGTGCAGGAGTGTGCATCGTGCCCAGGTGTGCTGTCCTGTCACGCTGGCCTATGGATGCCGCCCAGGCTGAGTCCTGTGCAGCAGTGTGCATCGTGCCCAGGTGTGCTGTCCTATCACGCTGGCCTATGGATGCCACCCAGCTGCGTCCTCTGCGGCAGTTTGCATCGTGCCCAGCTGTGCTGTCCTATAACGCTGGCCTATGGATGCCACCCAACTGCCTCCTGTGCGGCAGTGTGCATCATGCCCAGGTGTGCTGTCCCATCACACTGGCCTATGGATGCCACCCAGCTGCCTCCTGTGCAGCAGTGTGCATCGTGCCCTGGTGTACTGTCCTATCACGCTGGCCTATGGATGCCACCCAGGCTGAGTCCTGTGCGGCAGTGTGCATCGTGCCCAGGTGTGCTGTCCTTTCACGCTGGCCTGTGGATGCCACTCAGCTGCATCCTCTGCGGCAGTTTGCATCGTGCCCAGCTGTGCTGTCCTATAACGCTGGCCTATGGATGCCACCCAACTGCCTCCTGTGCGGCAGTGTGCATCATGCCCTGGTGTGCTGTCCTATCACACTGGCCTATGCATGCCACCCAGCTGCATCCTGTGCGGCAGTGTGCATCATGCCCAGGTGTGCTGCCCTATCACGCTGACCTATGGATGCCACCCAGCTGCGTCCTGTGCAGCAGTGTGCATCGTGCTCAGGTGTGCTGTCCTATCACGCTGGCCTTTGGATGCCACCCAGCTGCGTCCTGTGGGGCAGTGTGCATCATGCCCTGGTGTGCTGTCCTATCACGCTGGCCTATGGATGCCGCCTAGGATGAGCCCTGTGCAGTAGTGTGCATCGTGGCCAGGTGTGCTGTCCTCTCACACTGGCCTATGGATGCCGACCAGGCTGAGTCCTGTGCAGCAGTGTGCATCGTGCCCAGGTGTGCTGTCTTATCACGCTGGCCTATGGATGCCACCCAGCTGCGTCCTCTGCGGCAGTGTGCATCGTGCTCAGGTGTGCTGTCCCATCACACTGGCCTATGGATGCAACCCAGCTGCCTCCTGTGCGGCAGTGTGCATCGTGCCCTGGTGTGCTGTCCTATCATGCTGGCCTGTGGATGCCACCCAGGCTGAGTCCTCTGCGGCAGTGTGCATCGTGCCCAGGTGTGCTGTCCTATCACGCTGGCCTGTGGATGCCACTCAGCTGCATCATGTGCAGCAGTGTGCATCATGCCCTGGTGTGCTGTCCTATCACGCTGGCCTGTGGATGCCACCCAGCTGCGTCCTGAGCGGCAGTGTGCATCATGCCCTGGTGTGCTGTCCTATCACACTGGCCTATGCATGCCACCTAGCTGCATCCTGTGCGGCAGTGTGCATCATGCCTAGGTGTGCTGCCCTATCACGCTGGTCTATGGCTGCCACCCAGTTGCGTCCTGTGCAGCAGTGTGTATCATGCCGTGGTGTGCTGTCCTATCAAGTTGGCCCATGGATGCCGCCCAGGCTGAGTCCTGTGCGGCAGTGTGCATCGTGCCCAGGTGTGCTTTCCTATCACGCTGGCCTATGGATGCCACCCAGCTACATCCTTTGCAGCAGTGTGCTTCGTTCCCAGGTGTGCTGTCCTATCACGCTGACCTATGGATGCCACCCAGCTGCGTTGTGTGCAGCAGTGCGCATCGTGCCCATGTGTGCTGTCCTATCACGCTGGCCTATGGATGCCACCCAGCCTCGTCCTGTGAGACAGTGTGCATCGTGCCCTGATGTGCTGTCCTATCACGCTGGCCTATGGATGCCGCCCAGGATGAGTTCTGTGCAGGAGTGTGCATCGTTCCCAGGTGTTCTGTCCTGTCACGCTGGCCTATGGATGCCGCCCAGGCTGAGTCCTGTGCAGCAGTGTGCATCGTGCCCAGGTGTGCTGTCCTATCACGCTGGCCTATGGATGCCACCCAGCTGCGTCTTCTGCGCCAGTTTGCATCCTGCCCAGCTGTGCTGTCCTATAACGCTGGCCTATGGATGCCACCCAACTGCGTCCTGTGCGGCAGTGTGCATCATGCCCAGGTGTGTGTCCCATCACACTGGCCTATGGATGCCACCCAGCTGCCTCCTGTGCGGCAGTGTGCATCGTGCCCAGGTGTGCTGTCCTATCACGCTGGCCTGTGGATGCCACCCAGCTGCGTCCTGTGCGGCAGTGTGCATCATGCCCTGGTGTGCTGTCCTATCACGCTGGCCTGTGGATGCCACCCAGCTGCGTCCTGTGCGGCAGTGTGCATCATGCCCTGGTGTGCTGTCCTATCACACTGGCCTATGCATGCCACCCAGCTGCATCCTGTGCGGCAGTGTGCATCATGCCCAGGTGTGCTGCCCTATCACGCTGACCTATGGATGCCACCCAGCTGCGTCCTGTGCAGCAGTGTGCATCGTGCTCAGGTATGCTGTCCTATCACGCTGGCCTATGGATGCCACCCAGCTGCGTCCTGTGGGGCAGTGTGCATCGTGCCCTGGTGTGCTGTCTTATCACGCTGGCCTATGGATGCCGCCTAGGATGAGCCCTGTGCAGCAGTGTGCATCCTGCCCAGGTGTGCTGTCCTGTCACGCTGTCCTATGGATGCCGACCAGGCTGAGTCCTGTGCAGCAGTGTGCATCGTGCCCAGGTGTGCTGTCCTATCACGCTGGCCTATGGATGCCACCCAGCTGCG
Organism: Ambystoma mexicanum; assembly: GCF_040938575.1. NCBI lineage: Eukaryota > Metazoa > Chordata > Amphibia > Caudata > Ambystomatidae > Ambystoma > Ambystoma mexicanum. Next base: position 7,922,373 of record NC_090931.1, on the reverse strand, counting down.
TCCTCTGCGGCAGTGTGCATCGTGCCCAGGTGTGCTGTCCTATAACGCTGGCCTATGGATGCCACCCAGCTGCATCCTGTGCGGCAGTGTGCATCATGCCCAGGTGTGCTGTCCCATCACACTGGCCTATGGATGCCACCCAGCTGCCTCCTGTGCGGCAGTGTGCATCGTGCCCTGGTGTGCTGTCCTATCATGCTGGCCTGTGGATGCCACCCAGACTGAGTCCTGTGCGGCAGTGTGCATCGTGCCCAGGTGTGCTGTCCTATCACGCTGGCCTGTGGATGCCACTCAGCTGCATCCTGTGCGGCAGTGTGTATCATATCCTGGTGTGCTGTCCTATCACGCTGGCCTGTGGATGCCACCCAGCTGCGTCCTGTGCGACAGTGTGCATCATGCCCTGGTGTGCTGTCCTATCACACTGGCCTATGCATGCCACCCAGCTGCATCCTGTGCGGCAGTGTGCATCATGCCCAGGTGTGCTGCCCTATCACGCTGGTCTATGGCTGCCACCCAGCTGCATCCTGTGCAGCAGTGTGCATCATGCCCTGGTGTGCTGTCCTATCAAGCTGGCCCATGGATGCCGCCCAGGCTGAGTCCTGTGCAGCAGTGTGCATCGTGCCCAGGTGTGCTGTCCTATCACGCTGGCCTATGGATGCCACCCAGCTGCATCCTGTGCAGCAGTGTGCTTCGTTCCCAGGTGTGCTGTCCTATCACGCTGGCCTATGGATGCCACCCAGCTGCGTCCTGTTCAGCAGTGTGCATCATGCCCAGGTGTGCTGTCCTATCAAGCTGGCCTATGGATGCCACCCAGCTGCGTCCTCTGCGGCAGTGTGCATCCTGCCCAGGTGTGCTGTCCTATAACGCTGGCCCATGGATGCCACCCAGCTGCGTCCTGTGCGGCAGTGTTCATCGTGCCCAGGTTTGCTGTCCCATCACACTGGCCTATGGATGCCACCCAGCTGCGTCCTGTGCGGCAGTGTGCATCGTGCCCTGGTGTGCTGTCCTATCACGCTGGCCTATGGATGCCACCCAGGCTGAGTCCTGTGCGGCAGTGTGCATCGTGCCCAGGTGTGCTGTCCTATCACGCTGGCCTGTGGATGCCACTCAGCTGCATCCTGTGCAGCAGTGTGCATCATGCCCTGGTTTGCTGTCGTATCACGCTGGCCTGTGGATGCCACCCAGCTGCGTCCTGTGCGACAGTGTGCATCATGCCCTGGTGTGCTGTCCTATCACACTGGCCTATGCATGCCACCCAGCTGCATCCTGTGCGGCAGTTTGCATCATGCCCAGGTGTGCTGCCCTATCATGCTGACCTATGGATGCCACCCAGCTGCGTCCTGTGCAGCAGTGTGCATTGTGCCCAGGTGTGTTGTCCTATCACGCTGGCCTATGGATGCCACCCAGCTGCGTCCTGTGCGGCAGTGTGCATCGTGCCCTGTTGTGCTGTCTTATCACGCTGGCCTATGGATGCCGCCCAAGATGAGTCCTGTGAAGCAGTGTGCATCGTGCCCAGGTGTGCTGTCCTATCACGCTGGCCTATGGATGCCACCCAGCTGCGTCCTGTGGGGCAGTGTGCATCGTGCCCTGGTGTGCTGTCCTATCACGCTGGCCTATGGATGCCGCCTAGGATGAGCCCTGTGCAGCAGTGTGCATCGTGCCCAGGTGTGCTGTCCTGTCACGCTGTCCTATGGATGCCGACCAGGCTGAGTCCTGTGCAGCAGTGTGCATCGTGCCCAGGTGTGCTGTCCTATCACGCTGGCCTATGGATGCCACCCAGCTGCGTCCTGTGCGGCAGTGTGCATCATGCCCAGGTGTGCTGTCCTATCACACTGGCCTATGCATGCCACCCAGCTGCATCCTGTGCGGCAGTGTGCATCATGCCCAGGTGTGCTGCCCTATCACGCTGGTCTATGGCTGCCACCCAGCTGCGTCCTGTGCAGCAGTGTGCATCATGCCCTGGTGTGCTGTCCTATCAAGCCGGCCCATGGATGCCGCCCAGGCTGAGTCCTGTGCAGCAGTGTGCATCGTGCCCAGGTGTGCTGTCCTATCACGCTGGCCTATGGATGCCACCCAGCTGCATCCTGTGCAGCAGTGTGCTTCGTTCCCAGGTGTGCTGTCCTATCACGCTGGCCTATGGATGCCACCCAGCTGCGTCCTGTTCAGCAGTGTGCATCATGCCCAGGTGTGCTGTCCTATCAAGCTGGCCTATGGATGCCACCCAGCTGCGTCCTCTGCGGCAGTGTGCATCGTGCCCAGGTGTGCTGTCCTATAACGCTGGCCTATGGATGCCACCCAGCTGCGTCCTGTGCGGCAGTGTGCTTCGTTCCCAGGTGTGCTGTCCTATCACGCTGGCCTATGGATGCCACCCAGCTGCGTCCTGTTCAGCAGTGTGCATCATGCCCAGGTGTGCTGTCCTATCAAGCTGGCCTATGGATGCCACCCAGCTGCGTCCTCTGCGGCAGTGTGCATCGTGCCCAGGTGTGCTGTCCTATAACGCTGGCCTATGGATGACACCCAGCTGCGTCCTGTGCGGCAGTGTGCATCGTGCCCAGGTTTGCTGTCCCATCACACTGGCCTATGGATGCCACCCAGCTGCGTCCTGTCCGGCAGTGTGCATCGTGCCCTGGTGTGCTGTCCTATCATGCTGGCCTATGGATGCCACCCAGGCTGAGTCCTGTGCGGCAGTGTGCATCGTGCCCAGGTGTGCTGTCCTATCACGCTGGCCTGTGGATGCCACTCAGCTGCATCCTGTGCAGCAGTGTGCATCATGCCCTGGTTTGCTGTCGTATCACGCTGGCCTATGGATGCCACCCAGCTGCGTCCTGTGCGGCAGTGTGCATCATGCCCTGGTGTGCTGTCCTATCACACTGGCCTATGCATGCCACCCAGCTGCATCCTGTGCGGCAGTGTGCATCATGCCTAGGTGTGCTGCCCTATCATGCTGACCTATGGATGCCACCCAGCTGCGTCCTGTGCAGCAGTGTGCATTGTGCCCAGGTGTGTTGTCCTATCACGCTGGCCTATGGATGCCACCCAGCTGCGTCCTGTGCGGCAGTGTGCATCGTGCCCTGGTGTGCTGTCCTATCATGCTGGCCTATGGATGCCGCCCAAGATGAGTCCTATGAAGCAGTGTGCATCGTGCCCAGGTGTGCTGTCCTATCACGCTGGCCTATGGATGCCACCCACCTGCGTCCTCTTCGGCAGTGTGCATCGTGCCCAGGTGTGCTGTCCTATAACGCTGGCCTATGGATGCCACCCAGCTGCGTCCTGTGCGGCAGTGTGCATCATGCCCAGGTGTGCTGTCCCATCACACTGGCCTATGGATGCCACCCAGCTGCGTCCTGTGCGGCAGTGTGCATCGTGCCCTGGTGTGCTGTCCTATCACGCTGGCCTATGGATGCCACCTAGGCTGAGTCCTGTGCGGTAGTGTGCATCGTGCCCAGGTGTGCTGTCCTATCACGCTGGCCTGTGGATGCCACTCAGCTGCATCCTGTGCGGCAATGTGCATCATGCCCTGGTGTGCTGTCCTATCACGCTGGCCTGTGGATGCCACCCAGCTGCTTCCTGTGCAGCAGTGTGCATCATGCCCTGGTGTGCTGTCCTATCAAGCTGGCCCATGGATGCCGCCCAGGCTGAGTCCTGTGCAGCAGTGTGCATCGTGCCCTGGTGTGCTGTCCTATCATGCTGGCCTGTGGATGCCACCCAGGCTGAGTCCTGTGCGGCAGTGTGCATCGTGCCCAGGTGTGCTGTCCTATCACGCTGGCCTGTGGATGCCACTCAGCTGCATCCTGTGCGGCAGTGTGTATCATGCCCTGGTGTGCTGTCCTATCACGCTGGCCTGTGGATGCCACCCAGCTGCGTCCTGTGCGGCAGTGTGCATCATGCCCTGGTGTGCTGTCCTATCACACTGGCCTATGCATGCCACCCAGCTGCATCCTGTGCGGCAGTGGGCATCATGCCCAGGTGTGCTGCCCTATCACGCTGGTCTATGGCTGCCACCCAGCTGCATCCTGTGCAGCAGTGTGCATCATGCCCTGGTGTGCTGTCCTATCAAGCTGGCCCATGGATGCCGCCCAGGCTGAGTCCTGTGCAGCAGTGTGCATCGTGCCCAGGTGTGCTGTCCTATCACGCTGGCCTATGGATGCCACCCAGCTGCATCCTGTGCAGCAGTGTGCTTCGTTCCCAGGTGTGCTGTCCAATCACGCTGGCCTATGGATGCCACCCAGCTGCGTCCTGTTCAGCAGTGTGCATCATGCCCAGGTGTGCTGTCCTATCAAGCTGGCCTATGGATGCCACCCAGCTGCGTCCTCTGCAGCAGTGTGCATCGTGCCCAGGTGTGCTGTCCTATAACGCTGGCCTATGGATGCCACCCAGCTGCGTCCTGTGCGGCAGTGTGCATCATGCCCAGGTTTGCTGTCCCATCACACTGGCCTATGGATGCCACCCAGCTGCGTCCTGTGCGGCAGTGTGCATCGTGCTCTGGTGTGCTGTCCTATCACGCTGGCCTATGGATGCCACCCAGGCTGAGTCCTGTGCGGCAGTGTACATCGTGCCCCGGTGTGCTGTCCTATCACGCTGGCCTGTGGATGCCACTCAGCTGCATCCTGTGCAGCAGTGTGCATCATGCCCTGGTTTGCTGTCGTATCACGCTGGCCTGTGGATGCCACCCAGCTGCGTCCTGTGCGGCAGTGTGCATCATGCCCTGGTGTGCTGTCTTATCACACTGGCCTATGCATGCCACCCAGCTGCATCCTGTGCGGCAGTGTGCATCATGCCCAGGTGTGCTGCCCTATCATGCTGACCTATGGATGCCACCCAGCTGCGTCCTGTGCAGCAGTGTGCATTGTGCCCAGGTGTGCTGTCCTATCACGCTGGCCTATGGATGCCATCCAGCTGCGTCCTGTGCGGCAGTGTGCATCGTGTCCTGGTGTGCTGTCCTATCACGCTGGCCTATGGATGCCGCCCAAGATGAGTCCTGTGAAGCAGTGTGCATCGTGCCTAGGTGTGCTGTCCTATCACGCTGGCCTATGGATGCCACCCAGCTGCGTCCTCTTCGGCAGTGTGCATCGTGCCCAGGTGTGCTGTCCTATAACGCTGGCCTATGGATGCCACCCAGCTGCGTCCTGTGCGGCAGTGTGCATCATGCCCAGGTGTGCTGTCCCATCACACTGGCCTATGGATGCCACCCAGCTGCGTCCTGTGCGGCAGTGTGCATCGTGCCCTGGTGTGCTGTCCTATCACGCTGGCCTATGGATGCCACCCAGGCTGAGTCCTGTGCGGCAGTGTGCATCGTGCCCAGGTGTGCTGTCCTATCACGCTGGTCTGTGGATGCCACTCAGCTGCATCCTGTGCGGCAGTGTGCATCATGCCCTGGTGTGCTGTCCTATCACGCTGGCCTGTGGATGCCACCCAGCTGCGTCCTGTGCGGCAGTGTGCATCATGCCCTGGTGTGCTGTCCTATCACACTGGCCTATGCATGCCATCCAACTGCATCCTCTGCGGCAGTGTGCATCATGCCCAGGTGTGCTGCCCTATCACGCTGGCCCATGGATGCCGTCCAGGCTGAGTCCTGTGCGGAAGTGTGCATCGTGCCCAGGTGTGCTGTCCTATCACGCTGGCCTATGGATGCCACCCAGCTGCATCCTGTGCAGCAGTGTGCATCGTTCCCAGGTGTGCTGTCCTATCACGCTGGCCTATGGATGCCACCCAGCTGCGTCCTGTACAGCAGTGTGCATAGTGCCCAGGTGTGCTATCCTATCACGCTGGCCTATGGATGCCTCACAGGCTGAGTCCTGTGCGGCAGTGTGCATCGTGCCCAGGTGTGCTGTCCCATTACGCTGGCCTATGGATGCCACCTAGGCTGAGTCCTGTGCGGCAGTGTGCATCGTGCCCAGGTGTGCTGTCCTATCACGCTGGCCTATGGATGCAGCCCAGCTGCATCCTGCATCATGCCCAGGTGTGCTGTCCCATCACGCTGACCTATGTATGCCACCCAGCTGCGTCCTGTGCAGCAGTGTGCATCATGGCCAGATGTGCTGTCCCATCACGCTGGCCTATGGATGCCACCCAGCTGCGTCCTGTGCGGCAGTGTACATCATGGCCAGGTGTGCTGTCCTATCATGCTCGCCTATGTATGCCACCCCACTGCATCCTGTGCAGCATGCCTAGGTGTGCTGTCCTATCATGCTGGCCTATGCATGCCACCCAGCTGCATCCTGTGCAGCATGCCTAGGTGTGCTGTCCTATCACGCTGGCCTATGGGTGCCACCCAGATGCGTCCTGTGCAGCAGTGTGCATCATGCCCAGGTGTGCTGTCCTATCACGCTGCCTATGGATGCCACCCAGCTGCGTCCTGTGCAGCAGTGTGCATCATGCACAGGTGTGCTGTCCTATCACGCTGGCCAATGGGTGCCACCGAGCTGCTTCCTGTGCAGCAGTGTGCATCATGCCCATGTGTGCTGTCCTATCACGCTAGCCTATGGATGCCACCCAGCTGCGTCCTGTGCGGCAGTGTGCATCATGCCCAGGTGTGCTGTCCTATCACGCTGGCCTATGGAGGCCACCCAGCTGCGTCCTGTGCGGCAGTGTGCATCATGCCCAGGTGTGCTGTCCTACCATGCTGGCCTGTGGAGGCCACCCAGCGGAGTCCTGTGCGGCAGTGTGCATCATGCCCTGGTGTGCTATCCTACCACGCTGGCCTATGGATGCCACCCAGCTGCGTCCTGTGCGGCAGTGTGCATCATGCCCTGGTGTGCTATCCTACCACGCTGGCCTATGGATGCCACCCAGCTGCGTCCTGTGCGGCAGTGTGCATCGTGCCCAGGTGTACTGTCCTACCACGCTGGCCTGTGGATGCCATCCAGCTGCGTCCTGTGCGGCAGTGTGCATCGTGTCCAGGTGTGCTGTCCTATCACGCTAGCCTATGGATGCCACCTTGCTGCGTCCTGTGCAGCATTGTTCATCGTGCCCAGGTGTGCTGTCCCATCACGCTGGCCCATGGATGCCACCCAGCTGTGTCCTGTGCAGCAGTGTGCATCGTGCCCAGGTGTGCTGTCCTATCATGCTGGCCTATGGATGCCACTCAGGCTGGTGGGCGAGTTGCGCTATTCCTCTCCTGCAGCTGGCAGCTCTGCCCTCTTTGTAACCCTGCCCAGAGTTGAGAAGGCCCAGGCTTGCAGTAGTTTGCAGGGCACCCGGGAGAGAAGTGCCAGCCTAGGGGGTCGCGTGGTCTTCCATCACTTGTGCCACGAGGCGGGATTTGGGTTTGCATTCACACTCTCTAAGATGGGCAGAATGTGTTCTCCGAATCCCCCTTCATCAGGTGCTGCAGATCATTCTTAGGGCTGCCATTCTCAGGGGCTGGCCTGGCCCTGCCCGCCTGCTCAAGTGATTGTGCAACCGTGCAAGCTATGAGAGCACTGCTTCTGGCAGCATTGCAATCATATCAGCCTCGGCCCCCATCACAAAGCTGGGTGCATTGCAGCAGAGTGCAATAATGCACCTGCTCCACAAACTGCATTTCACTGATTTAAGACCAAGGGTTCAACTCCTAAAGGGTTGCATGTTCTGAATTGGATAACATGAGTTCCATTGGCTTTGGTCATTAAAGACCAACATTCATTGTACAATGTAATCTGTGGTCAGTGACCTTTTACACCGGCACACGCCTCATGTCTTGTGTCTGTCCTTCTACACAGCAGTATAGCTTAAACCAAGTGTTTATAAACTGCAGGCTACAGGTTCACATGTGTTAGGCAACGACTCAGCCTTTTCTCTTAAAATGAGCATGAAGAGTTGCCTCCTCCATGTAGCATTCCCTGCGGCTCCCAAAACTGCTGCCATGCTGTTCCAAAGAATTCCTGCATCCTTTCCTTTCCACTACAAAAGGAGTCCATCACCGGGACCCACCAGAGTGCGGCGAACCCCTGCTCTATCTGCCACAAACCACCACCTACATGAATGCACATGTGTTTGTCTGCCCCCTCCTCCAACCGCCCCCAGCTCGACCATATACCTTCAACCACCTCTGACTCCAAACTCGACTCTCCACTACCCTCACCACTTTCCTGCTGCCCCTCACTTTCCACTATCTACAACCTCCAGCAGCTGCCCTGTAGCATCCATCAGCTCCAGCCTCCACCAGTTCCAGCATCTTCTCTCTCCCTCCATCATCTTCATCATCCTCGTGCTGGACCTCTGACACCCGCCTCCACTACTTTCAGGATGCCACCCCTACCCACCACCGCCATCCACTCTCTTCCCTTCACTGCCTCCAGTATCCGCCCTGCACTTTCCATCGCCGCCAGCATTCAGCATTTACCAGCTCAAGCCCCTGCCCTGTACCACCCACTACCTTCAACATGCGTCCTTCATCACCTCAGCAATCTGCCTTCCACCCTCAAACTCCAACATCCGCCCTCCACTCACCACCACCTCCAGCTTCTGCCCTGTCTCCTCCAGCACCCACCCTCTACACTCCACTACCTCCTGCATTCACCCTATGCCCTCAACCACATCCAGAATCCACTCTCTACCTTCCACAATCTCCTGCATGTGCCTTCAGTACTCTACCTCGAACATCTGCCCTCCACTCACCAGCATCTCTAGCATCTGCCCTGCTTCCTCCACCACCTCCAGCACCCAGCTTCTACACTCCACTACCTCCTGTGTTCACCCTATGCCCTCAACCACATCCAGCATCCACCCTCTACACTCCACTACCTCCTGTGTTCACCCTATGTCTAGAAACGATGTTCAGGCTCTTCCCCCCTGCCTTCCTCAGAAGAAACACAATTATAAGATAAGAAAGGACACATTTGAAACTGCACTTTAAATTCTCCTGGAAATGCCGTTGGCATAAAGAATAGTTATTTTTCCACCACACAAGCAGGGAACAGATGAAGCATTGGCTGGCACAAGTTTTGTATTTTAAAATAGAATAGATAAGGTGACAGCAGAGTGTATACACTAGATAGCGACTTACTACTCAAGTAGGGCAGAACAAATGTAGGCAGATAAGGTTGCTGCTACCCATAGGAAGGGAGATCATGTGACAGACATGCATCGGGAAATCGGTAGATAGCAAAATAAATGTGTCCTGCTGAGGAAAATAACGTGACAAGCAGTTGCCATTTTAAACTGCACCAACACAGCAGAGAATTAAGCCCTACAGCTTTAAGAGAGGCCCCAGCTAAGCACACTATTTGAACAAATACATTTAATTCAGGGAAATACTGTGGTGACTAGATGGTAGCTGCCTCAAAGGAATGGCAAAGCCCAGAGCTCCATAGTGGAGGGTTACATAACGGAACAAGACACCTTTGTGAGCATTCAACTGTTAAGATAAAATAAAGTACGACAACATGTCAGACTAGATGAAGTCCATGGGACGAAATGAACATCCCAGGAAATTTCATAAGTAGTTGGCAGATTAATGCCTCAGCGAGCGGCTAGGCGTGACAGAGAAACAAGGATCCGGCTAAAAAGACAAATAATTGCCACAATGAAATCTTAACATGGTGGAAGTAGCATGGCTCACAAAACAGTTATTAATAAATGTGTCAAGAACAGAATGGCACGGTTACTGTTGCAAGAACAAGTCCTTGAAACTCAGAGACATCATGGCAGAGATAACATGGGCTGTTTTATTTAAGAACAAAGACAATGCGCTTGTCCTCCACTCCCATCTACATGATATGATATGATATGGCATTTGTAACGCACCTATGAACAAGTGTTTCATAAAACATGTTATCATGCTGTCAGTTCACAGAGAGTGTGACGCATGTTAACTGATAAACAAGTTTTTTTCACAGCAGAAGTAATTTAGAGCCTACCAATAATATTCAAGCATGATGATGTAGCACATTTTATGGGATGATTTATGGGTGGGATCTTAGATGAAGAGTTATCCAATCATTATGGTTGGACATATAGAATTGTATATGTAGGTTGGTAGAGGGAGCCAATGACCAGGAGCGATAGGTTTTCATAACTATGACTTCAAAATGGCTACCAAAACTGCTGTTTCCTGTTGAGATGTGGAGAAAAATCTGGAGTGAGAGCTTGGCTGTTAATCTTGTTTTCCCCCAGTTGTACATTGCATTTAAAGCTGGGTTACCTTGCATTTGGCATACCACAATCCACTCTGTGTTGTCTCTTTATTGGCAAATACCATTTAGAGAGCTATATGGTTTTTGACCTCTGTTTTCATCTGGTAGCATAGTACGGTTGGAGTTGTGGACTTTGCGGTGCCCCCCGGCAACCTCCTTTTGGACAGCGGATCGGTCAGGAGAGCAGTTTTTGTTGTTGTGCACAACTTAAAAAGAGGACAGTAGAAGCCAGCTTTGGAGTGGAATTCTGCCTGGTCTTCCACCGCCCGCTGGAAGCAATGGGAGGAGCTGGCAAATTGAGGAGACCCCAGTGCCCCAATCCTCAAAGGTCCACAGAAAGGGAGTATGCTATGTGCATGGTCACATTTGGGAGGAGGGAAATGCATTGTATGATATTTAAGAAACAGTGAAGTTGATTAATGAAAGCCCTTGACAAGGTCTTGGAAGGCTGCGCATTAGGGCCCCTGACTGCCCAACCTTCTTTTGAGGGTAGAATTAAAGAAATAGAGAGATAAGGATACCCTGGGGCAAAATTAAAAAATGGAAGACAGCTGTATTTTATTGTGTTGTATTGTCTTTTAATTGATTACATTGTTGATTGGCGGCATTGTGTTGTAAGGCAGGTCCTGTACAGGTGTTTCTCCTTGTGTGTTGTGAGCGTAGCAGATGGTATTGTTTGGTAGAGGTTGATGGGGTAAGTATGAATATTTAGATTGTGAGCAGATTTTGTCGTTGTGACCCAGAGGTAGGATTTGGATATTGGGGCGTGGTCCTAGACAATGAAAACTGATTTAATAGGTGGTGTATATTTGAAGTGGGGAGGTGGTGTAAGGGAAAAGTGTGAGAGAATTGTAAAGAATATTTCTGTTCTGATTATTGGTAAGATGATCACTATTTGTATTGTTTATTCTGTGTAAGTGCCAAGTTGCGCGCTGCTTAAAAGTTGTCATCATGTCAGATACCCCAATAATTCACCTTTGCAAAGCATTCCCTAGATATAGTACCAAAATCATTAAGTATCATGCTTAGTGGGTAAAAGGGAGTGCTGGGAAGATGTACATACCATGGTCACAAGAGGGCATGCACTGTAAAGATGTACTCCTACATATGTGCACATAGTTAAATGCCATACACAAGGGCAGGAACCTTAAGAACAGGCTAGGGGTATTAGAGCTCTGGAAGGCCTTTGAGGAAGAGACACTGGGGCCTAAGAAGGAATGGATGCTTAATATGTGTGAGGGAGAGTGCGAGCAGCCCACAGTGCCGCCGCCTCCTCCCTCTGAGGAAAACACTTACACACAGCTAACATCCCAGCCATTACCAGCTGGAGCAGACATCCACACACAACTCACAGTACGCCTCTGTATGAGGAGAGCACACCAACCACGATCATCCCTGTAATTGTTACACTGACCTGGTCTCTGCTGGGACGTTGGGGCACGGTTGCAGCCCTCCCAGGAAGTAGAACCCCCCTGTCTGCTTTCTCCCGCTGCAAATAGGCTGTGGGCTGCTGCGATGAATTGGAACACTGCTCCTGCGTAGATATAAGATGACGTAAGTGTACTGGCCCTTGAGTGAATTCCCTCTCAAACCCTTCTTCCCATAGCGTGGTTTCCATGAGCATGCATCGACCCATTAAGGCTCACCTGTAGATTATTAATGGTGAGCTCTCCATCCTGCTACTTATGGCAGGGGCGCATTTAGGATGAGGACCGAGTTCCTTCACTGGTCCTTCATATATGGTGTCCAGTCCAACTGCAACTATTCTATGTCTTTCTGTTAAGTGTCTTTCAGTTTTCTCTTTGTCTTGAAGTATTTGTGTTGTCTTTCTCACAGCCTGTTGTCAGCTCTGTAATAATGTCTATCTTTCTCCCAAATAGGTGTGATTGTGGCCCAGCAGAGCTACAGAGCACGAGGCAGCTCCAGATGAGGAGCGGAGGAACCCATGGCGGTCCGGCAGCAGGTAAGTGAGCTTTTAAGGATAAGCGCGAAGAATTTAGAAAGCGCAACCTCAAACTGAAAGTTTGTAATGTCTAGCCTTGCCTTTGGTCCTTTTACATGGTCCGCCTTCGTGGATGAAGAAGATGTCGTGCTGCGGTGCCCAGAGCTGAAGTCCTGCGTGCCGGAGGATGAAGAAGATGTCGTGCTGCGGTGCCCAGAGCTGAAGTCCTGCGTGCCGGAGGATGAAGAAGATGTCGTGCTGCGGTGCCCAGAGCTGAAGTCCTGCGTGCCGGAGGATGAAGAAGATGTCGTGCTGCGATGCCCAGAGCTGAAGTCCTGCGTTCTGGAGGATGAAGAATGGATGCCAGGCTCAGCGGTGAAGAATGCAGGTGAATGCTGACTCCAGGAGGTAAGTGTATGGGCAGGAGACTGGATTCCCAATGGTAAGTTCTGCTTTATCCCAGGCGGCGGTGAGCGTTACGCTGCATGCGAATGCAGATTAACGCGAAGCGTGCTCCTGAAGGCCACGCCCGCTAGTTCTGTTCTGTTTGCCACACCCTGCCACTCCCGAAAGTTGCACGTGCAGCTTATAGATGGAAAGTTGCACGTGCAGCTCAAGATGGAAAGCCACACCCGGATAGGTCTCCCAGTGAGCTGTCCTATTGTGGGTACAGCCTCATTCCGTTACCTGTAAAATGATTCCCTCCATCGACTGTGACCCCCCCGACTCTACGAGTCATTAGCTGTCCTGTGCTTGTACTCTGGCGAATCTGCATGGGCGAATGCTGCAACTGCCCTTGTGGCAGATTGACTGCTCCCTGCTGTGTTTGCAAGCCTTGCTGCACTCCCGGCGCCTGTTTCTGCTGCATGGTTTGATTCTGAGCAAACACGTCTCCACTCTGCTGTGAATACGCAGGTGGGTTTGAAATCCCCCCTCTTAAAAATTGGCCATTTTTCACAAATCCTTCACTTCTACACATACGAGCAAAGTGCCCTGTCATACCATATATCCAACATGTAGGAGGTCTCGTAATCTGCCCAACCTGCATAATTTGATTGTCATTCTGCACATTTTGAAAGCCACCTTGATCACTCTGGAAGCTTCCCTGATTATTCTGCCAATTACCTTGGTTATTCTGAAAACCTCTTCCTCAAAATCCTCCTCTTCTTCCCGGAGCAAATCCATGATTGCCCTGATCAAACTGCCTTTGTTTATTCACCTGGGGCATATTCGCAGTCTGCTGTGAATTCGATCCGTCTACACTAGTCAACATTGCCCCTGCAATAGCATATTTGGACAATTTCTTCTGTACTAAATTTGCCTCTCCGCCTTTCCTAGCATCATCTTTCTTGCGATTCTTTTCCTGCAAGAGTCTACAATAATGAGCGATGGTCAGCTGAATCTCTGACCACGGTTTGGCATCTATACCCACCACTTCTTGAGCTGTTTCTGTACAGGGTCTGGCAGCCCTTGGCACAAAATATGATAGAACACAGGTATAGATTCTCCCCAAGATTTGCGTGTCTCCAAGCTCCACTGCTCCTGAAAATCTTGAATGTAAACAATCAGATCATCCCTGTCTTGCATCTTTTTCGTCATTATAGCTCCCATATCAGACATGTCTGGATACAGTACTCTAAGCGCTTTCCAGATCACCACTCTACATTTATTGAATGGTGCTCCATTGTGAGCAGTGTTAACTGTAGTAACACCAGCATATCCTGCCCTTGACCAAACGTCATCAGCTCTCTCACCAAGTATGGCTATCAGGAAACACTTAGCGTCTCCTATAGCTAATGTGTTTCCTCCTGTAATTTTCTCTAACTCATGTATCCATTTCCCAGTGGCAGAAGTTAAACTCAGAAGTTTACACCTTAAATTATCCCTGTCCATCTGAGGCCATAGTATATACTGTGGTCTGCCCCCCCTTTCTCTAGCAAGGGAAACTGTGAAGCCCCAAACTCATTCTCATCTCTCATCATTTGTCTGTTCACCCCAGAGACAAGATTCCCGCACCACCTTCTTCCTGGCAGCAATCCTAATCTGCTCACATATGGTGGCGACTCCCCCCTCTCACCATGGAGTTGCCCTTTAGGTCATTCTGACTGTGTCAATAGTTCTGACGCCATAGGTATAGGTGCATTTAAATCTGACCAATTGACTTCTTTCTCCATTGAAAAACATCCCTCAGGACCACATACATCCCCTCTCTCTTCCCCACGGAAGGTGCCTCTGTCTTCGCCTGACATTTATTGTGCCCAACTTGTGCAACTTCTCTCCTCTTCGTCTCTATTCAGAGTCAGTCAATCATTTTTTCCCTTCCCCTGTGATTTCCTTTGGACTTTCATTTCATGGTATACTTTATCGATCGCTTCACCAATGCTCCTAGAGTCAAACTCGTCCTCTAGATTTACTCTAGACGGGTCTGGTAATGACTCGTATTCTGGAAAGAACTCCTTTATGCCCTCTCATGCTACCTCTCGGTTAAGGTTCCTTACTTTCTTCTCCAAGCAATCAAGATTGCATGCTCTTTGCCTTCTTTTACGTTCTATATCATTGTCAAATTCTCTTCGCTTCCTTGCTTCCTCTCTTACCCTGTCTTCTTCTTTTTTCTTCATATCCCTTCTCTCGTTTGCCCTGCGTATCTCCTCATCCTTTCGTCTCTGTATTCTTTTGGCCCTTAACTTCTGTTCCTCCTCTTCTATTCTTTTTCCTAAACAGGTATTAGATATTAAAGATATTCCTACTACCCAAACAGGAGTACCACTTTGGAAACCATGTGTCTATACCACATAGCCCAAAACTACACATACAAAAATAATATAAAACCTGATGAGCAAAACCTTAAATACAAAGTGACAAACTGTGATGGCAGCTTAGTAAAACTCACCAAACCAAATTTAATTAATCATATCAAGTTGTCATTAAAGACTCCTCAACATAAAGAAATATATTACATGTCCCTGCTACAACTCTTCAAACCATGGAGAAAAGAAGAAGAAATACTAGATACCTATGACTCATATGAAGACGCTTTCAAAGCAAATGAAAGCACTATAACTGATGTAAACTTTGCACAGTACAAAACAATGTTGCACAATGAACAGCAACACGAAAAGGAACTCCAGGCCCAACTAGATAAGGACACTCCTGACAGTAGTCAACCTTCTGTCACAGGAAGCCAAGAACCACTGGGAGAACCACTAATAACAAATGAGGCAGAATTAGCTATGATAGAAGTAGAAAACACCATGTGTCACTATGAAGATAAAGAATACTTAACTACACTACAATCAAAACTAAACAAAGAGCAACGTAGCATTTTTCAAGAAATAACAAAAGAAATTGCACATACTGTGCAAGATGAAAACAAAGAATGCACCTGCCAAAATTACAAACCTATACTATTGTATGTCAGTGGTGAAGCTGGTTCTGGCAAAACATTCCTAATCAAAATCATCAGTAAGTTCCTTCAACAATTGACAAACAACAAACTGTCAGCTGTTGTCACTGCCCCCACAGGTTTAGCTGCCTACAACATAGGTGGTGTCACTTTACACCGATTACTACTCCTGCCAGTAGAACACCAAAACAAGTTAGATTATTACAAACTTTCTGCAGAAGCTGCAATGGAAGTATGCAGAGTATTGAAACAAATGAAAATGCTACTAATAGATGAAGTGAGCATGGTGTCCAACCTAATGTTAGCTTTGATTCACCTCAGATTACAAGAAGTACTCAAAACAAACTATGAAGAGCTCTTTGCAGGAAAACACATCATTGTTTTCGGAGATCTTCTTCAATTGACACCTGTAAAAGGTGAGACTATTTTTAAAACATTAGGACACAAACTCTGCAGTAAAACTGTTGGCAGCATTGGAAATGTCAGCCTTTGGCAACATTTCTAATACAGAGAATTAACAGAAAACATGCGCCAATCTGCAGATCTCAATTATGGCAACATCTTAAAAAGTATCAGAGTTGGTATACTTTCTAGAGAAGCAGAAGCAATATTGAAAACCCGGCACATTCATGCACTTTATGGTGATAATGCATGTGCTACAGATGTTATGGAACAATTAGCCCACAAAAATGTCAATTGTATGGCCTTAATGCCAACTCTTGCAAGCTGTTTCAAATTCAATGAAATAATGTTAAGTAAAGAAATGCAACCAATTATGGAAATTAGCGCCACAGACAAACTAGATGTACATGGAATGACACTACCCATGTGTGACCAAGCCACAACAAGACTAAATAGTTTAGAAAAATCAATCTCAAACACAGCAGGCTTGGAAAAGATATTAAAATTATCCTTAAATTGCAAAGTAATGCTTAAACGTAACCTTGACGTGGACCAAGGACTAGTTAATGGAGCACTGGGTACAGTTGTTGGCTTTCAAACATACCCACGTGACAACAAAATTCAGTTTGTCAATATTCTCTTTGACAAACTTTCAGAAGTAAAAAGAATCGGACGCTCAACAGCTCAATTCCTTCTCTTCAAAGACATGTATGTACGCAGAGAACAATTTACTCTAACTATTGAATACGCAGTCACCATTCATAAATCACAAGGTCTTACTCTAGACAAAGCAATGATAGACATTGGTAACACAGTCTTTAAAGAAGGCATGAGCTACGTAGCACTGTCACGCCTACGTACAATTGACGGTCTATTTCTAATAAACTTTGATGCAAGTAAAGTAAACGCTGATATTCCTTACATTTTAGAATACAATAGACTTTGTTCACTATACACCCCCCATCTACAAACATATCCTGTTCCACAAAAAGGAAAATGTTCTAAAAGAAAACTAAATAAAACAGAAATCCAACAGGATGTCACTGCAAATCCTCCAAAGAGACTAAAAGAAACTAAAACTTCATCAAGTACCACAAGCAAAAAAGAATCAATTAGGGAAAGTAAACCAGGTACTTCTTTAAAGAAGGGAGACAAACTCCAAAAAAGCAGTTAGATACAGAACTACCTGGACCATTTAAATTCTCAAATATAGTTGGTGTAAGTTGCTTCGCAAATGTAAAAATGAATATTCTATTTCAATTACCACCAATTGTTGACAACATTTACTTACACAGTACAGACCCATTGTGTTTGCAAATGTTAGTACTTCACAGAAATGCAGCAAACAATCCTGACAACACGTATAGTGTTTATGGAATAAGACAACAATTGGACTACTGTGCTGGAATGGTGAAATTCACTATAAACTCACAGGAAGACCCACAAGAATTTCTAATGTACTTACTATTAGTACTGGAAAACAAAAACATACCTATAAATGAAATCTTCCAGATTTCATACATGTGGAAACATACATGCACTCTCTGCAACAATGTGACACAAGAACAAATCCCCAATGAGCGCTTTGTCTATATAACAATACCTAATTGTGAATCCGTTCCATTTCAGCAACTTGTACAAAATGCAAACCACGGTAGATTATGTTCTACCTGCAATTCGGATAATCGCTCCACGTTACTAATACAAACACATAGTAAATACGTAATACTAATGCTTCTATGTTACAATGCAGATGGTACGAAAAACAACTGCAAGCTGACTGGATTCACACATGGTCAAATATCACTTGGTAGGAAAACCTTCACAACAATAGGTATAATCTACCACGCAGGAGCCACAACCAACTCAGGGCACTACACTGCATATATAAAAAAAAAATGTGGATGGTTTGAATGTAATGATAGTACCGTTACTTTAAAGCAGAGATTACCAGCTAATCTTACAAACGCGTATTTAATGTTCTTAAAACCAAAATTTGATAACTGAACTGTACTTAAACCTTAAGTACACTTGTAGTAAAAAATATAAACTGTCACAATATTTCAAAACCTATCTAACTGCCCAAAGATTCTACAACAACTAATCAGATAAATTAATACCACTCAAATAGAGCAAAAAATAGACAGTTAGAATACGCCAATTGGTATCTAACTGTCCCAAAATTTACAAATATGCAAACAGATAAATCAATACCACGAAATTAGATCAAAACAAAAACAGTTAGAATATGCCTACTGGTATCTAACTGGGCCAACATTTTACAATATCCAAATAAATACCCAATATCTTACTGCTCACAAAAACTGGAACAATCCAATGCATAAAGCATTAGGCAGAAAGAACAAGTAAACGCGGAAAACAAACAAATACATAAACTGTAGCATAACAGAAAAAGGGTTGTTTTTTTAATCCAACATGGATTTGTTTTCTCCCACAGACCCAATGATTTTAGCAACAAACACAGAAACTTTGCAAATTGCACAGTACTATGGTTTGTAATCTACTAAATATGAGGGTCAATAAAAAGAAGAAAATGTTGATTGTACAATGTAATAAGTTATTATAAAATACTAATACTAACATGCTATTTTCTTTTATTACAGAAATGTACAGGAAAACATGAACTCCCGTTACTAAACCAAATAGTATGTATAACAAGATAAATACAACCATCGCAGCATATCACACCCATACAAGCTTATAACATTGTTCCTTATAAATTAGTTTTTGACCCAAAGTTAAAAGCCACTATGGGTGTGATATGCTGCGGTGGTTGTGGCCAGGGCATGCACTCTTCCCAACATTCTATACCCTGGCCACAACCACCGCAGCATATCACACCCATAGATGCAAGCATTGCAACCATTTTTATGTCCGCGGACAGAGGGAAGGTCCTAGGACACATTTAACTTGCCAGAGGACAATACAAACAGCGTCCTCAGGACACCCCCATTTTCTTTATGTACAAACATTTCAGGACACCGCGATTGTTCTTAAAACATTTTCACCTTGCCAACGAACAATACAGACAACGTCTCCAGGACACCCCCTGCAAACATTCCAAGACCCCACGAGTGTTCTTAGAACACTTTCAAGTTGACACCGAATCCATTCTGTTTATTTACGAACATTCCAGAACAGCCGTGTTGTCCGCAAACAAATCGAACACAAAAAAAGTGTCTAGCACATAAATAAAATACAACTTTGAACCTATCTCATACTCCCCCATCCTCCCCAAAGACTTCTACACACCAACATACTCTACTAAATACACATTTTGAACAAACTTTCACTGCGCTGTTCGCGGACGTCCGCAAATGCAAGATGGCAGGCGCGACAGAAAATCTGACGCGCATCACGCACCACGCCGCCCAATCAGCGAACACGTTGTATGTCCGCGGACGTGACGCAATCCGCTGGGCCAATCGGGGTGCTGTCCGCGGAGCGAACAGGGAAGTCCGTCCGCGAAGCAAAGACAGATATCACAAATTGTTTTGCCTTACATTTTGGTCATTTTTTAAAAAACTACTGGACAGATTTACACCAAATTTGCAAAAGCATGCTTTCGGGACCAGGATGCCGCTCCTGCCACAAATTTGGTGTAAATCCATCCAGCGGTTCGGGCTGTAGCCGTGCACAAATTTTTTTCCCATTCAGTCTATGGGAAAAAACAAAAGTTTTGGGACCCCCCTAGAACTTTTCCCCCCCTGGACGAATCCTCACCAAACTTTGTAAAATAATTCAGAGTGGCCCATATACTTTCTTTGCAAAGTTTGGTGAGGATTTGTCCAGGGGGAGCGAAGTTATAAGCCACCCAAAAAGTGCCCTTCCTATGGAAACACCAACTTAACCATAACTACATCGATGCTACTGCGTCCATGTAATATATATATTTGCTCTTGCCGCAATCTATTTCCTATAAAGCTAGCCCTGTGAGGAGAAAAGGGCTGTGACTAATCGCTGTTTGCCGCTGCACCGCTGTGCTCCTGCTTTATTTATTTTTCGAACCATCCTGGGAGAGACTGTTGCTTTAAGGAGAGAAGAAAGCAACTGACACACCCCCAGAAGCAGCGTAATTTAAACCAGGTCCGGTGACCCTTGCGGCGAGAAGCCCTGTGAGGAGAAAAGGGCTGTGACTAATCACTGTTTGCCGCTGCGCCGCTGTGCTCCTGTTTTATTTATTTTTCGAACTATCCTGAGAGAGACTGTTGCTTTAAGGAGAGAAGAAAGCAACTGACACACCCCCAGAAGCGGCGTAATTTAAACCAGGTCCGGTGACCCTTGCGGCGAGAAGCCCTGTAAGGAGAAAAGGGTTGTGACTAATCGCTGTTTACGCTGAGTACGCGTTGGCCGTGGCGTACTTGGAAAAGACAGTCAGGCTGCTGTGAGATCGGCTGCCCAAATTAGCAGCCAAGCTCTTGAAGCTCTAAGGACCCTCGCTCCTCGGGTCCTGCTGTTCGCCTGCCTGCTGTCCCTATTTTTTGTTTAGCGACCATATTGACTAGTGCTAATATACATCAAATTGAACGCTCTATCTGTTTTTACCTGCTCCCGGGGACTGCGGGACACAAGTTTACTTGCCTCCTTTGACCCGGAGCTTAGCTTGCATCTTTCGTGTGTCTGGATCTTTGTACTGTTCTAGGCAGTCCATAATATAAGATCTTATGTCGCCTCTAGGGGATTCTCCTGCTGCTCGGGTTGCACTGGCGAGTGCCCGGCGCAAGGAAAGAACGGCTTCTTATCTATCAACACGCCTGCAGCTGAGACGCGAGATCGAAGGTAAAGATTCCTCACATTTAAAATATGCAGAGGCTTGTACCTTACATGCAAGTTATATCGATCCTGTTTCTCACCGTATACTCACTGAAACTGATGTTAGCTTACCCTGTACTTCTTGTTCACAATCCTGCAAACATCAAAAAGTTTCCATCTGCAAGTGTACTGTGGTAAAGTCTAATGTGAGTCCTTCTTCATCATCGGTGTCTCCACTTCAACTGTCCGCTTTGCATTCTTGTGAAATTTCTGCAATAAATCAGGTAGCTGTGCCATCTGAGGGTTCTCACAATTTAGTACAACGCTAGGATGCACTTGCTCGCAAAGTAATCACTAAACGTACTAAACAGGTTGTTCCGGCACAGCTTCAATATGACTCATCCAACAGCAGTTTGCCAGACCTTATCTAGATCGGTACTATCCCCTCCATTACTGCCTCGATCTACAACTACTGAGACTACGGATACAGATGGTGTAAAGTCTCCTCCTGATGTTGCCCATCTGTTATCACCTCATCTGTCTCTTGTAGAGGGATGTACAACTGATATGTCTTCAAATGATAAAGCTTTGTCTCCCAAGCTGATATTATCCCCTCAATTTAAATTGTCATCGACTGAAAATGCACTTGCAAATAAATTCCTATTAGATCTGGAAAAAATCAATACTGCCCGATCGACTTCCAAAGAAAATGCTGCTGCGCTATTGGCAGCTGCTTGTCAATTGCCTAAAGGAATTACTCAAGAAATACAAAATCAAAGTACAGATTTAAGTTTCCTGTCATGACCTTTTAAAAGAAGACGTCTCAATGACGGAGGCTCACCAGATTTGCTTTGTTCGCAAACTAAATATAATCTGGTTACTAATCAGGATCCCATGGTGATTACATCCTGTCTGGATTCTATTTTATACTCTCGACAACAAACGGTTGAGAAAAGACACAGGAATCGAACAACCTCCGTTTCCGAACCACATTTATTTAATACTCGTCCACATGTTTCTGACTGTTCATCTGACGATGATTCATCTGAATCCTTTATTATGGAACGTGAATTTCCTAAAATCAGACGACTTTACCCTAAAACAGCACAGAATATAGGAGCTGAATCAGATCTTGATAACATCATGAAGAAAACTACTCAGGAACTTTTACCCGTCCTGATGTCTTCGATGACAAGGACAATCTCTCCTTTTTTTAAATTGTATGAGCAAATCCAAGATGTTATGAAAGATTTGATAAGCTTAGTTGCTATCTCAAATACAAAACTGAGCGCTTTGGAGAGAAAATGGAATCTGGTTCCAATATGTCGAATGTACATTGGCAAAATGCTTTGGAAGATCAAAGACTGTTTGCTGGGGTGGCTAAAAAGGGATTGGCACTCCTTCAGCATCAGTCTTCGAATTCTAGGGTTACATCAATGATTTACAGAAATTCTTTCGGGTCAGGAAGTCCCCCAAATATTTCTTTGGGGATACCGGTCTCTAGCATCGAAGTATGCAATGCCTAAACTACATCTGCTGAGACACACACTCAACTCGATGGCTCTCAATCCTCGGAGTACCCTACAGAGGTTGTTTGACGAACCTGTGCTTAACACAAGTATCTCCTCCTTTTCTGAAGCAGTTCTTGGTCTAAAAACAAAAGAAAATGGAGCAAATTTGAATTTTCAGGAATCTTCCACCTCAAACTCTAATCTTAACATCATGGACATTAGGAACTATCGTTGAAGCATTAGATGTTGCGGGCCCTCAAAAAGCTCTATTTCCCATTTTTGATAATAAACACAAAACAAATTACCAGATTGTGAAACCTAAGCAATTAAAAAAAACAAAGAATATGTCTAAGAAGAAGACCCGAGCTAGTCTTGGTTCACACACATTTTTAAGAAATTTGAAATCTATAAGTCTCACAATAAATTCGGATACATTAAGTAACGTGAAAAATGAAGTTGTAAGCATCACTACAGAAGAAGCAGTGGTTGAACGGCATGAGCCTTTGGATGATCTCCTAGATCTGCTACTTGCTGGATATATAGATGATAGTGCATTCTCGGACTGACACTACTGTTTTGAATCCAGCAGAGGAGATCTTGGCTCCTCATAACATAAGCTTACCGTCTGCTGTGCCCCACAGAGACTTGCCTCAGAGCACTCGTCAGTGTGTTATTGTATCTAAGATAAACACCCGCGGGGAAACAAATCCTACAAAGGAAAGTCCAAAACTACTTACTATTGGGCAACGATGGACAAATATGAAGCTTCATGGCCTTCCATCGTTGGGCGATCAAAGCCTTGAAATTAGGAGTAAATCACTGAAAGCAGCTATGAATACTTCCATGTGTGGCTCTCAAGATTATGATGATCCAAAAAGTTCCATTGTCAATCCATTGAATCAAGAACGAAATGCTAAACATGTGCATTTTTCGAAAAGTAAGCCGTCGTCTTCAATACTCAAGAAAACTATTTCCAAATATCAGCTCATTTTGGAACGAATATCATCTGCAAACGACGGTTTTACACTTAATCGGGCAAATGTACTGCGCCTTTTACATTATGTTCCAACTTTAAGGACAATTGAAACAACTGATATAAGGACTGTCGAATTCTACAAAGAACCACAAAATGATGGTGTGCGCTTGCGCATCGACTCTGGAATAGTATGTAACATTCTTTTGGAATCTGTACCCATACTACTGTCGATGGGCTTTGACTTGCGTGAAGATGATACACACAATGGAAAAATCACGTCTGTTACAGATGCAATCTTGACCCCCGAAGTGAATTTTTCATCTACTTCTCAACATACAAGTCACGTTTGTGCAAAGTCTGCTGCCTCAGAAATTTTAAAAACAACATCGAATTCAATGAATGAACAAGTACCGGATTTAAGTTTTCACCCACTCACATCAAAAAAACAAACAATGAGTGATCAAATTCAAATAACTTTTTCATGTGAAGAGTCTAGCAGCCCCTCAAATGATAATATGATGAATATCCCTGAATCTAACAAATGGGATTGGGTTGCTAGATCGTTGACGAAGTCTCATAGAAGCTAATGTTCAGCTCCTCAACCCAAAACCCTGTTGAGGATTGCGTCTTGGAACTCCCGTGGATTTAATCATCTGATTCAATATTCTTGGCTTGATGGTTTAGACTTTGTGTGCCTATAAGAAACGTGGCTTGCAAAACCTCCGACATGTGACGAATCGACATCTCGATTAATCCTGCAAGTTTGAAAAATACTGGCAGACCTGTAGCTGGTCTTCTTACTTTGATCAGGAAAAGTTCAGACTACAAAATTGTTGAAGATAAAAGGATAACTCCATATATTCAACTGGTCACAGTTAAATTAGAATTGTTTGCCAACCAAAAAATGGATACAATATACATTATGAATCTGTATTGGCAACACAAAACATTTCGATCAGATGAATTTATTGATAATGTGTCCTCTATTATTGATACCATCAATGAAAAGGAATCCCTACCAAATATTTTACTGTGTGGAGATCTAAACATTGATTGTATAAAATTGCAATCTCAAAGGCCGTTCAGTAAAATACCCAATCTATTAGATACCCAAGCCTGGATCTCTGAAATGTCTGCGAGAGAAATGACTATGTTGAACGGATGCACAGATGGTGACATTCCTGCACAGATTACTTGGAAACGAGACAGTCAAAAATCTAACCTCGATTACTTTTTTGTGTCCGATAAACTACATGCCCGGGTCCAATCTCTTAACGTTATTGATACGGTTGAAAGTGATCACAATCTTCTAAAATTAACTATTATAACAGATACTAAACCATATGTACACTGGAACCACAAGATATCCATGCAATCAAACAAAATACGCCTGCGACTTGAGGGCTTCGAGATTAGGTCTCTTACTCATGCTGTTGCCGTAGAAACTGAGCAAATTGAATATCAACATCTATTTAAACAATATAAAGAAATCAATAGCAGGTTCCAACGACAACACTTCTCCCGAACGCATTTGTTTGATTTGGAAGTTTTGAAACGAAAATGCCAAATGAGATTGGAGCTCCGGCGCATTCCTAGATTATCGATTTCTGTGTACCTTGAAACAAAGAAGAAAATCAAACAATCATACAGAAATTGGCTAAAGGCCCATCAAGTATATCTTTTACAACAGGACTCTGAATTGAAGTTGGCCAAATTAGCCAATAAGAACACCAGAGATTTCTGGAACCTTATCAATAATTCGAGTGCCCCTGTGGATGCGCTGCTGGAAAACATGGTCTCTGAAGACATGTGGATAAACCACTTTTCCCGGCTCTATGGCAAAAAAGGTGTTGTAGAAATACCAGCTTTTGATCATCTGAAACAGTGGGATTTAACCTTCGACAAAACAGATATTTTAGAGATAATCTCTAATTTAAGATCCTCCCGTGCACCAGGCCCAGATGGGCTGATGAATTATAACCTGAAACAAAATCCTGCTGAATGGGCCGATTTTTGCTATCAACTTTTTTTGAAGATTGCATCTACTGCTACAACACCAACATCGGGGAAAAGCGCGATCATCGTGCCAATTTTTAAAAAAGGTAATCGTGCTGATCCGAATCAGTACCGGCCAATTGCTTTACTGGAAGTCGTGTGGAAAATCTACGCAACGCTTTTACAAAGTGATCTACAGAGGTGGATCATATCCAGCAAGCATATAAATCCAAGACAGACCGGCTTTACCAAGGGAGTGGGATGTAGCTTGAATTTTCTTCTAATCAATCTCCTGAAAATGGATGCTTTGCGGCGTGGCGAAAAAATCTATATCGCCTCAATTGACCTATCACATGCATTTGATAGTATCGATAGACACATTTTATGGTCTAAGTTGCTGCGATGGAACTGCCCCACAAGTTTGTTTCTGGCAATCAAAGATCTCTATACCAACACCAATATTTGCATTAGACTAGACAAGAGAGGAAGACTTTCATCTGCCATTGAAACGTTTTGTGGGGTTAAACAGGGCTGCCCTCTGGCTGCGATAATCTTCAATCTCTTCATATCCAATGTCGACTTAAGTTTAAAAAAAGCTAGATCCTTGCCACCGAGAATTAATGGTGTTCATATTGGACATATGATCTATGCTGATGATTTAATTCTGATGGACTCAACACCGGTCGGTTTACAGCATAGCTTAAATGAACTTGAAACTTATACAAAGCAAAATGCATTGGTTGTGAACACCTTCAAGTCGGAGATCATCGTAATCCAAAATCTGCAAGGACAAACCAGATTAAATAGACAAAAATGTAAGTGTTTTTGGGAAAGAAAATGTTGGTATGTACACCTGAAATTAAATATTTCGGCACTCTTTTTAATTCCAACATAAATGATGCTTCGTGGGTGAAAAACCTTAAATTGAAATGCAAAAAACTTGCTATCCAAACAGCCTGGTTACACAAAAAATATGGCAAATTTTCGGTGTTGCCAGCGCTTATCTACTATAAACAGAAAGTAATCCCTGCACTCTTGTATGGTATGGATTGTGCATTGGGATGTTCACATGAAACTTGGGACAGCCTAGAAAATTTGTTCTGGTCTCATGTTCTCTGTTTACTGAAGGGAACTCCAACAGCTTGCATTCGATTCAAACTCAGTTTGACTTTGCTTAACACAAAAGTGTGTTGGCAAACCCTTACCATCTATCGTAAAATCTCAATGGCCTCATCATCTCTGCAATATGAGATTTTAGATCTTACTAAAAAAAATGAGTCATGTTCTATTTTCTCTTTATGGGTTGAACGATCTGGAAAAATTCTAACAGACCTTGGTACAGATTTATCAACTCTACAATCTAACCCAAATTTGATTAAAAGGAAACTTTGGGACCAGGACTGGGTTTTGACTGGCGAAAAAAAAACGGAAAATCATTTAATGAAAAATATCCCGAAACAGAAAAGAGCCCTTAATATAACTCAAAATTACTTGGTAAAATTTCAGGATCAAAAACGAAGGAAATTGTACATGAAATTTCATTTGAATCTCTTCCAGAATCGAGAACGCCTTAACTTATGGGCAAATACTACCACTCCAACAGCACTTTGTAGACTATGCACCGATAGCGAAGAAACTCTTAAACACTTAGTAATGCTATGCCCAGGTCTGACTAATGAATGTATAAAACATTTCGGTCATTTTATTCAAGCAAGATCGACCCTCTCAATTGAAGACTGGTGGCAAGTTCTGTTTGAAAAAACAGATCGGAAATTAACAATAGCTTTAACTTTCTATTTGGAACGAGTCATCGCCTCTTTAAGCAATGTAATAGAGTCGATCTAGATGAATGTTATTTTGTGAATATTTTGGATCTAAATCTTTTAAAATGTGTTTTTTAAAGGTTTGTAACAAACCAATAAAAAAAAAAGCTAGCCTCAAGATCAATGTGTCTGCTTGCGTTTCTTTTGCATCTGTACACGTGTAACATGGCTTGATGTCTTCATCTGTTCTGTGGCATAAGCTTCTTCACCTTGATTTCCAAGATGTCAACTATCCTTGATACTTTCTTGATGCCTTATAGAATATCTGCATTCTCTGGGCTCTGTATCTCTTCTAGGTACGTCAGTTCAGCTCTGTGTGACGTTTACTTGGTGATGGTTGGTGACATCACCATTCTTCCTTACCATTTATTTACTCTGCTTCTTCAGGAATCTTATTTAAACAACATCATATTTCCTCGTATGCAGGTATGATTTCCTCAATGGGAATTTTGCCTCTAGGATTCGTTTTGGCCTTTGTCGTTTCAACTGCTCCGTGTATGTCACATACTCTGGTTTCCAACATACAGGTAATAGGGGCGGAACGGTTGAGGTGGGGGTACTTGGCTCCTCCTCTACCCCGCCAAGCTTCCCTGTGCCACGCGACAGACAGCCAAGCTTTCCTATGCCACGCAAGTGACCGCCAAGCTTCACTATGTCACGCAAGAGACCGCCAAGCTTCCCTATACCATGCAAAAGACTGCCAAACTTCCCTATGCCACACAAGAGAAAGATCTTCAAGCGTCCTTCCCTATTCCACGTTTTCCCATTCCAAGTGTGTGAGAGCGATCCAGCTAGTGCATAATGGCAGCATGGGACAGTACTAGTGCCCACTGCCTTTCAAACTAAACATGGCGCTATGAGTTTCCTGCTTCCCCTTGCACTGTGTGCTGTGCATTTCTTCTATCTTCTTTCTGACTTAACCTTCTCCTTTGTTCCACGGTCCTTTCTCTCTCACCTTCTGGTTCCTCATTCCTGCTCACTCCCCTCTTAACTCTTTGTCAATCATGCCTGTGCCCTCTGCCTTCCATCTTGCCCTCTGCTTCCATCTTGTCCTCTGCATTCCATCCTGCCCTCTACCTTCCATCCTGCCCTCTGCCTTTCATCCTGCCCTCTGCCGTCCATCCTACCCTCTGCTTTCCATCCTGCCCTCTGCCTTCATCTTGCCCTAAGCCTTCCATGCTGCCCTCTGCTGTCCATCCTGCCCTCTGCCTGCCTTCCATCCTGTCCTCTGCCTTCCATCCTGCCCTCTACCTTCCATCCTGCCCCCTGCCTTCCATCGTGCCCTCTGCCTGCTTCCACCCTGCCCCCTTCCTCCCATCGGGCCCTCTGCCTTCCATATTGCCTTCTGCCTCCCACCCTGCCCCTGCCTTCCATCCTGCCTTCTGGCTTCCATCCTGCCCCCTGCCATCCAACCTGTCCTCTGACTGCCTTCCCCCCTGCCCTCTGCCTTCCATCATGCCCTCTGCTTTCCTTCCTGCCTGCTGCCTTCCCTCCTGCCCTCTGCCGTCCATCCTGCTCTCAGCCTTCCCCCCTCCTGCTCTCTGCCTTCCCTCCTGCCCTCTGCCTTCCATCCTGACCCCTGCCTTCCATCCTGTCCTCTGCCTTCAACCCTGCCCTCTGTTCTGCCTCCTGCCCTCTGTCTTCGCTCCTGCTGTCATGCCTACCCCCCCATCCAGCTCCGTTACTAAATCCAGGCATCCCTGTTCCCTGCTTCCTCAGCCTTGAGAACAGCTAGACCGTTCTACACCCAATGGAAGCTGTCCGGGAGACGCTAATACTAAGGTCGCATGACCAGCGTACACGTATCGTCAGCGCGTTGGTCAGACGTACGTCAGCTGACACTATTTAGTAAGACGGAAGCCTTGCAACGGCACTTCTGATTGTTAATTGTTACCTCGCGTTCCGGAGCTTGCTTCTGCTACTTTCTCGCAGACGCTACTTTCATTCAAGGTACGGATGCCCTCCACGTTCCCACGCAGTTCCCGGCAACATTCCAGCTCCTCCTTGAGCTGCCTGCTAACCGCGCTCATACGCGGTTCTTCTCTCCACTTATCCAAACGGAGTCCCGTAGTATCAAGCAACAGCATTTCAGCTCCTCCTTGAGCTGCCTGCCAACCGCGCTCATACGCGGCTCTTCTCTCCACTTATCCAAACGGAGTCCCGTAGTATCAAGCGACAACATTTCAGCTCCTCCTTGAACTCCCTGCTAACCACGCTCATACGCGGCTCTTCTCTCCACGTATCCAAATGGAGCCCCGTCGTATCAAGCGACGACTTCCAGGACCTTGCAGAGTCCCTCTCTGCTTCAGTTCACCACGATCTCGCAGAGTCCCGCTCTGCCTCAGCCAACCTAGACTCTCAGAGTCCCGCTCTGCCTCTCTCACCGATCCTCCACTGCTTTAAGGACTTGCTTCTCTTGGATCAGGATTCCTCTTCTCTCCTACACGTCCACTGGACTCTGGACGCTTTCCTGTGTGCACCAACCCGTCTCTAGCGCGGCCCTCGTTCCGCCCGGGTTAGATTCCTCACTACCCTTTCCTGGTCGTTGTATCCTTGGACCCTTCAGACCATCTTGAGAGACTTCCTTGTCTGCACATCCAGGTTAGTGTCTGCAACATAGGTTTATATTGTCCTTCTTATCAACCAGCATTCTAATCAGTTTCCTCTCACCAACAGCCTGGTGAATCTTGGTCCTCTAATGCCCTTCCCACCAATAGCTCTCTTTGACTGTTTATTTTACTAGTCAGAGAGTGACATTGATTAGAAGGTTCCCTTTGATACACTATGCCCTACCTGTCATCTTACGAAAATAAGAAGACTTCAAGTGTATCCTTTGTTACTACCAGCCTGTATCCTTTACGAAAACCTTTGATTTATTCTCCTGTATCCATTGTGTTTCGTTGCTTCAAACCAGATCATAACAGAATCAGAAGCCATGTTGGAGGAGTCTGATCCCCTGTCTGTCCTCACCCAATTGGTGTCAGACTTAAGACAGGAAATGATCACTGCTCAGGACACCATGCGCCACCGTATGGACGTAATGCAAGACGCCATACATGCCTCCTGTCTTGATATTGGGAAAATCTTCCTCGGGACCAGCCCTTAGAGCAAAAATTACCCAATTCAGCCCAAAATACAGGTTCTATTGCGCCGAGCAGTGAACTCATGCATTTCAAATTACAACTTTAAACTGGGGAAACCGCATGATAAGATTCTTTCCTAATTGAACATACATCTTTCTTGACCATTCATCGGAGCGCTTTAAACAAAGCCATTTCCCGCTTGTTTATCGCCTTGTACTCCCTGGCTCCATTCCCAAGCAATAAGTAAGTCACGACTGATTTACTGAAGGGAGTCTTAACCACACAAGCTATCGGCCACGGCAAGCCGACACAACGCTGCTGTCTTTTGAAGTCTCAGAGCTGCAGTGAGACCCCCAAGGAAATGCGACAGCCTGCTCTTCACTCTACACTGTGTTCTCTCACACAATTTGTCACTTCACAGCAAGGCACTGCTCTTCACAAATCCCACAAAGCTGCCACCAAATGTCGTGATCTGGGCAAAATCTTCCTCGGGCCAGCCCTTTGAGAGCAAAAATTACCCAATTCAGCCCAAAATACAGGTTCTATTGTGCCGAGCAGTGAACTCATGCTAGTGACAAATAACACCTTCAAAACGTTTTAGTATTTATTCTAAACAGTGAATTTCAGCAACATTTTGGGATTCAAGTTAGAGAAGATTACAAAGCACAAAACTTAGAGAAATGCAAAATATAGAGAAACATAGAACTTAGAGAAACATAGAGAAACACAGTTTTACGCCCCTTCAATCAGCACTGGGAGACCCTGGCCCTCATAAGCTAGCTGTAACAAGCCCTGCTCAGTGGACAGCGCTACAGGGTGCCGACAGAGCAACAGGTTCCGGACACTTGTTCTTGCTCGAACCAAGTCCACAGATCGATCTCCCACCTGAGTCATGTGGGCATGCATTTTTATAATCTCGTGCTGTCAGTTCATGACGCACAGTTCTAGAAGCTTCCCTGTGCAAAATATAGGCGTGCTCATGGAAAAACCCAACTCTGTGAATTTCCACTGTGCTCCTTTTCTGTGCCCCTCCCTTCTTGAAGCCCATCTGCGCGAAATCTCAGGAATGTCTTATCAGTGCCTTCCCAGAGAAAAGAGGATTAGTTTACAAAGCCATGCAGGGCTACAGTTAGAAAGGCAGAATATTCTATGAGAAGTGGAGATGAATTACCCTATGTGAGCAAGCTCTAAAAGGCATGCACTCATAGCTTAGTGTTCATAGCGCTTAAGACTGGCTATCTAAGCGCTATATAGGTGCCATAATATTCCAAACACTCCAATAATGTCTATTAGCTACAGAACTGGGGCTTTCGCCCTGCCTGTTTATCTACAATGCTTAATGTGACCTACCACCCCTACTAGGCCTGCATATTCCTTGTAGCTCACTACTGCATAATGGAAGTGCTACAACAGACTACTGTCAGCATTTTTGGCACATACTTTGAATAAACTATTGGCTTTCAGCGGCTAATGCTGTCATCTAAAGCCCTGATTGGCAAATTTGCAATTTTGTGTATCACTACACTCCACCCCTATTCAAAGTGTGTGCGACAATGCTGACTAATACCCATCAACATAGTATGTAGTGCAGTGATAAAGACCTTGAGGCTTTGCAAGAGGTTTAAACAAACTATCTTCTAGCGGTTAGTTAGCGTGGCATGCAAGGTTAGTAAAAACACTACCTAAACAAAAATGTACACAAAGTGAACAGTGACATATACCCTTGCCAAAACCTGGCCTACACAAAAATACCTACACAAAGTGAACATGGACATTTACTCTAGCCAAAACCTGGCCTACACAAAAATACCTAAATAATTATTGTATAACTGATTGTCAGTTAAAAAGCAGCATGCAGTTAGAATGTCAAGGCAATCCGGTGTAGTCTAATCTACAATGCACTATTGCATTTATGTGTGGTTACCAATTGTAAACCTGGCAGCCTTTCACTCTAAGGGCCTACCCTCCCCCTGATCCCAGGGCATTCAAACGTGACTATGGGCTGTGTGATTAGACACTTCCCCCATGTATGTGGAACCCAACCAAAAACCATCTAATTTCATGAGCAAGGTGAACCCATGGGCACCAGGTTATCAAAATAAAAACAATTCTACTAATTTGCATTAAAGCATGGCATGTGTTATTCATGCAATCAAAAGCAAGCGATTTGATCCATATGTTTGCTGGTAACTGTAGCTCTGTGTGCCAGTGTGTTGAGGATGGTCGCCCCCACTCAGAGTGAAAAGCCAACACCTGCTGATTAAACAATGTTTGCCATAAAATGCATCGTATGTATTTAGCAGTCTTGTTGACCTGCCCTATGGCAGAAAAAGTGTCTTCATAACTAATGTTTTGCCATCTGCAGTGGTTGCCAATACTTGTAGCAGTGTTGGGTGTATCAATAGGCCCCACTAGGCCAGAAGTTTTATAGCAGAGCTGGCATCAGAACCCATAGTGGCTAGCTTATTGTGCACAGTTTCTATGTCAAAATCGTTTAAAGCTCCTATTACTCCCCGCTGCTCCCGCAATTAATGAATCTAGCTTCCTAGCTATGCCCACTCTGGTGATGGGCCATAGAAATGGACTCCATTTGTAGCAGCTTGGTAGTACTAAGGAAACATCGCCTTGTGATAAATCTATGTCTAAGTGTATTACTGTAATAATAGAGGTGTGCATTACCAGCCTACAATTTAAATGTTGCCTTACTACTGGAAAATCTAACATGTTCACAGTTTCTTCCTTGTGTGACTTGGAGAATACCCTTCTCCAATTGGGATGCCTACCATATACAATATTAGTTTTAGCTACTAACACCATACTACCATCCAGCAGTGGCTGTTTCATCACACCATTGTGTAAAATACATTTAGTCAAATTATAGTCCATACAATCTTGGCGAGAACACTCGCTGCAGTTCTTGGTCAGAAAAAACATAAAACAAACAAATTGTTGGATCCATTCACTGAAACATTTGGGCCTAGGATTTCATAGGCACCAGTCATATGAGTCAGTGACAAAAGATGCCCGACAATGTGCCAGGCCAGTACGCTAGCAATTCCATGTGGATACTCATTTGTAGCGCTTTTCCAAAGAATTATTCTAAATGTCTACAATCAAAAGGTGACTCTTTGCATTAGTGTGCTGGAGACAGCTGTCCCCACAAAAACATGAAACTGGTTGGTTTAACACAAACCGTGTCACACACTGTGTCATAAAATCAAATATCAAGTCAGTCATGGTTTCATTTACCTGCCTTAAGGCTGGCTGTAAAAGTATCCAGTGTTTCAAAGGTTACCATCTCAAATTAGAGCTCACACACTTGGCAGCATTACTACAAATTAGGAACCTTAACCTACGCACAGCTGATTTTGGTGTGCGCACTCATTTTATCTCAAAATAAATTACGCTTCTGCTTGCATAATCCTGCTGCCCCAACAATTCATAAATCATTTTCCTGCCTACGTGCAACGTAGAAGTTTTTTTTTTAAAAAAAAAAAAGCAAAGCATCTCTGGTTAAAGCAATTCAGTTGGAAGAGCAAAACATTTCGTTTTTTCAGATTCATCTCAAAAAGTGCATTTAAAAAACATTTTTCAATGTGTTAGCATTCAAGTGCTGTGTCTCACAGCTGTTTGTGGTGCATGATGTCACAGTTCACAACTCATTGTCCACAGTCCTTTAAACAAGAAAGGCAAAACATATCAACCAGGTTATTTCCAGCAACTGAATCATTTGATTGTGCAGCATCAAATGTTTGATAACTAGCCAAGTCTGCACCGTGCCAGTTCAGCAAAAGTTATTACTCTGTTGAACACTTCTCGCAGGTTGCAGAACAAATGTCCTCATACGTCATGATTGTTAGCAGTATTGAGTGCGGTGCAGGACAGGTTCAAAGTTCACATATCATCTCGCAGTGACTCGCTTTCTCTTTGAATGCGCCTGCTTGACTGATCAGTGTCACCCGCAAATTGCACACATCTACCCCAATCATGGCACGCAACTGTCTTGGTTTTTTGCCTAGGCAAAATACAAACAGAAATGTTAGGATTTCATCAAAAGTGTAATGTCATTATTCTTCACGTTAGGATATCATCAGAACTACAATATCAGCGTTATCCAACCCTTCCTTTAACACCACCCCCATCTTCAGAAGTCTCATCAGGTAACTACACACTTTATCATTGCTACTGCAATTATTTGTCACCCTTCTGCATGTTTCTGGGGGCTTATTTGCACTCAACCATACGGGGTGTAACTGCCTAGTCACAAACTCATTTGTGCAATGCGATCATAGTTGGTCAATGGTACCTCAGACTGATCTGTGATTTTACAAAAGCCATATAATAAGTACCCAGGTTGCACTTCTCAATGGATCAATGCTTTTCTTTTTCACCAAAGCGATCACGAATGCCAGGCGCCAACTTGCTTCCAGTGTCTCATGATCTTGATTTAGGTTGCCCTGCTGGCATCACTCCATATTTCAAAGGTAAAGTCCTTCAGTCCAATACCGCCTGCAGTTGCACAAGCAGCTTTGTTTATTTTCTCCATAGAGCTAGTGTCTTTCAAGCCTCTGGTTTTCCACTTGTCATTTTCCCCAAAGGGTGTCTGCTGATTTCTTGGGCCACCCCTTTGAGAGCGATAGTCTGAATCAGTTCCTTTTGTTGCTTCAACAAATCATTCATTCTTGCACTAAGCCGTGACGCTTCTGGATCATGGCTAATGTGCAGTGTTCATGTTATACTCCAAAGCCCTGCTCTGCATGTTGTTTCTTGCAAAACGGCTACCTTTGTCAGTTTGCTTCCATCTGGAACACCATAATGTCTTTGTCAGTTACTCCAGCCCTGGCAATGTAACTTGCATTTTTGCCAGCTGTGTATTTTCACTTCTCAAAGTGCCTAGAGGTTTCTTCTCCAGTGCACAGTGCTTTACTTCAGTTCACATCACATGGAGTACTGGAATGCAGCTTGCACGGCAATGTCTCTTCACTTCACATCACATCACATGGCACATGGGGATGCAGCTTGCACGGCAATGTCTCTTGAAATGGGCAGCTGTCTTTTCTTAGCCCATTCACAGATGCACAGGTTCCCCAAATGTTCAGATGCGATGCGCCCATTCTGCATGCAGCATTTGTTTTCCTTCCAGTGTTGATACTGGGCAAATTCTTTACTTCTGATCAGCTGTGTTATTGCATGCCAGTGTTAGAAAGCATGCGTACATCAGCATGTAAGGTAGATTGCGCTCTTTTTCAATTTCTCACTCACAGCAATTATTGCCTTCAGTTCTGTTTCAGCATTCTGTCTGTGCACCCCCCTCCTCAGTTTTTGCTCACACTAACGGTGTCTCTCACAGGGGATGGAATGCAGGAATGTCATTGTTTATCTTTCATGTGCACATGGCAGCGCCATGAGCACGCAGCAAACTTATCTCTTTGCCTATAACTCTTAAACTGGGGCGGCTTCAATGGAAGGCACTAGTTTTAGACAGTTCACCCAGGTTAACTGTTTCCTGCACTGCTTTAGCAACTCAGAAAAGCTCCCATATCTGCCAGCTTCTGTAAACACCATTTCACTGAGCAGGAGCACAGTATTCTGCTTTTCTGCCTTCCTCCAACAGTTTTTTTTTTCTTTCGAGCACCTCGCCCAAGACAGTGCAAGTTATCTTCAAGGCACAAGCTCTGCACAGCAAGACTCTTATTTTCAAAAGAGGCACATTCTTGTCATCAAATTCTACTCCATGTAACTTTGCAAAATGTCAAAGCGTCTTTTAGCCTATTTTAAACTGATCAATGTTCCATTTAAAGGCATACATTTTTCTTTTTCCTCGTAACCTTGTAGTCTGGCTTCACAAACTCACTCCAATGCAATGTGCGATCTTTAAAAAGAACCCGCAACCCACTAAATCTTTGTGCTGTCTTATCACACACAGATTTTCCATTCTGTTGTACCATTGCCAAATTAAAACCAATTATTTCATGCATTTAAAACATGTCATGTGTAGTGCAGCTCCCTGCACGTTTTTCTCAGCAAGTGCAACCCACACTCTATATTGCTTGTGGGCTGTTAATGTGTCAACAACATTTTTCACCATGTACTGCAGTCAACAGGTCACTATTTCCAAAACATACATCACTTATAACGCAACAGTACAAATCCATGGCATAGCGTGGGAACAGTCAAAAATACTCCAGGGGCAATTTAGGGGCAATTTAGAAAAATATAAATTGTCTTTTCCCCCCAAACCCTTGAAAACTGATTCTGCAATTCCAAATCAATACACAAAAATCGAAAATCCAAATACCATTCACTCACTTTCTTTTTTAAGTGAGTCTCTCACCCATTGTAAGCATGGCACAGCTAAAATGCAATGTAGCCATTTTAGTGTGTTTCCTTAAACACAATGCACCACCAGCACATGGAATTTACAGTTTCCAAAAGAAAAACAAACCCTTTAGGCTCTCAACACAGATGTTACTCTTTCTCCTAAATATGGCTCATTCCCACGTTATCTTCAGGAATGTCAACACTTCAAAATCATACATTTAAAAAAGCAAACCTTCGCCTCCTTATATTACAGCCCCCCACTCGCTAGCACACAGGGGCTGAATCAATGGTTGAATTACTGTTCACAATTTGCATCTCAAATCCTCGCAACTATTTTCCTGCCCTCATGACAGAATAGAGTTGAGAACTCCGTCTCACTTTGCATTTCAAATTACAACTTTAAACTTGGGGAAACCGCATGATAAAATTCTTTCCTAATTGAACATAAATCTTTCTTTACCATTCATCGGAGCGCTTTAAACAAAGCCATTTCCCGCTTGTTTATCGCCATGTGCTCCCTGGCTTCATTCCCAAGCAATAAGTCAGCCATGACTGATTTACTGAAGGGAGTCTTAACCACACAAGCTATCGGCCACGGCAAGCCGACACAACGTTGCTGTCTTTTGTGTCTCAGAGCTGCAGTGAGACCACCAAGGAAATGCGACAGCCTGCTCATCACTCTGCACTGTGTTCCCTCACACAATTTGTCATTTCACAGCAAGGCACTGCTCTGCACAAATCCCACCCTGCCACCAAATGTCTTGATATTGGGAAAATCTTCCTCGGGACAAGCCCTTAGAGCAAAAATTACCCAATTCAGCCCAAAATACAGGTTCTATTGTGCCGAGCAGTGACCTCATGCTAGTGACAAATGACACCTTCAAAACGTTTTAGTATTTATTCTAAACAGTGAATTTCAGCAACATTTTGGGATTCAAGTTAGAGAAGATTACAAAGCACAAAACTTAGAGAAATGCAAAATATAGAGAAACATAGAACTTAGAGAAACATAGAGAAACACAGTTTTACGCCCCTTCAATCAGCACTGGGAGACCCTGGCCCTCATAAGCTAGCTGTAACAAGCCCTGCTCAGTGGACAGCGCTACAGGGTGCCGACAGAGCAACAGGTTCCGGACACTTGATCTTGCTCGAACCAAGTCCACAGATTGATCTCCCACCTGAGTCATGTGGGCATGCATTTTTATAATCTCGTGCTGTCAGTTCATGACGCACAGTTCTAGAAGCTTCCCTGTGCAAAATATAGGCGTGCTCATGGAAAAACCCAACTCTGTGAATTTCCACTGTGCTCCTTTTCTGTGCCCCTCCCTTCTTGAAGCCCATCTGCACGAAAGCTCAGGAATGTCTTATCAGTGCCTTCCCAGAGAAAAGAGGATTAGTTTACGAAGCCATGCAGGGCTACAGTTAGAAAGGCAGAATATTCTATGAGAAGTGGAGATGAATTAACCCTATGTGAGCAAGCTCTAAAAGGCATGCACTCATAGCTTAGTGTACATAGCGCTTAAGATTGGCTATCTAAGCGCTATATAGGTGCCATAATGTTCCAAACACTCCAATAATGTCTATTAGCTACAGAGCTGGGGCCTTCGACCTGCCTGTCTATCTACAATGCATAATGTGACCTACCACCCCTACTAGGCCTGCATATTCTTTGTAGCTCACTGCTGCGTAATGGAAGTGCTACAACAGACTACTGTCAGCATTTTTGGTACATACTTTGAATAAACTATTGGCTTTCGGCGGCTAATGCTGTCATCTAAAGCTCTGATTGGCAAATTTGCAATTTTGTGTATCACTACACCTCCTCCTGCCTCGGTTCCCGTTGCATCCGCTTCGGGTGCATCTGCACCACAAAGAGAATCCGTCCAGGTACTGATGCCTACCCAATTCCCTCTGGCTCCACCTGAAAGGTTTACGGGAGACCCAAAAAACTACCGCACGTTCGTTAATCAGTGCCGTCTCCACTTCTTGTGTAGACCCAGTTCGTTTCCGGATTTGACAACCAAAGCAGCATTTGTATTGTCGCATTTGGGGGGCACTGCTGCAACCTGGGCAAACCCTTTGTTGGAGACCAATAGTCCTCTTTTATATGACTGCGATGCATTGCTGTCAGCTATGAGCAGGGTGTTCGACATGAGATATTCCACTCAGGCAACCGATTTGGAACTGTTGAATCTACAACAGGGTAGCCAATCATTAGTGACCTATCTCGCTCGATTCAATCAGTTGACCGCGGAAACACAGTGGCCAGAAGACAAGAAGACCGCAGTCTTCTATAATGGACTGTCTGAGGAATTGAAAGACGCCTTGTCGACAGTCCCTGTTGCTCCATCAGGATACATGGAGTTGATCGATCTTGTTCTACAAATCGATGCTCGGAGAACTGCCAGAAAGGGCGAGAAGAAACCCTTTTTGTCCGTGCCGAACCTTCCAGGAGTTTCTCAGCCTTCTTCTAGTGAGCCCGAGCCTATGCAGATAGGTGCTATTCGGGGTCGTTTGTCCGCCGCTGAGCGAGAAAACCGTCGCAAGAATAACCTATGCATGTACTGCGGTTCAGCGGAGCATCTACTGGTTGCTTGCCCTAAAAAAACACCAAAAAAGCCGGGAAACGCCAAAGCTCGGCAATAGCGGGAGTCCCTATGCCGGGTACCAAAACGGACTCTGCTTTGTCACTGAATGCTTCCATTGCAGTCTCGGTAAGTTTCAACGACATGACCGTTCAAACCCAAGCCATGATAGACTCGGTTGCAACTAATAGTTACATGGATATTGCTTTTGCCAGGCAGTCAACCATTCCTATGACCACTAAAACTGTACCTGAGTCCGTTAAAACAGTTGATGGATCTGTTCTGTTTTCTGGTCTGGTAACAGAGGAAACGTTACCTATCACCGTATCCTTACCTGACGGTCACACTGAGAAAATGGTTTTTGACATAATTACGGCTCCCCAGTATCCAGTGATTCTGGGTCTGTCTTGGCTTAAACTACACAATCCTGTGATCGATTGGGTCACTGGTCATATCCAGTATCCGTCGGATCATTGCAATGAAAACTGCTTCTTGGATTCCGGTGGGGTTCATGATACACCCGTCTTGGCTTTTCTCGAAGGGTTGTCAAGAGTAAATGCGCTGGCGTCTCCTAGGTCACCGATACCTCAGGAATACCAACAGTTTGCCGATGTGTTCGACAAAGGCAAGGCTGATGTATTGCCGCCACATCGCCAGTACGATTGTCCGATCAAATTGGTTTCCGGAGCCAAGACACCTACCGGTCGAGTTTACTCCCTTACCATACAGGAAGACGCTGTCCTGAGGGAATACATCAATAATGCACTCCGGACTGGGTTTATTCGTCCTTCTCAGTCCCCGGCAGCGTCTCCTTTGTTTTTCGTCCCTAAGAAAGAAGGGGACTTAAGACCCTGCATTGACTACAGGGCTCTCAATGCAATTACGGTTAAGAACCAGTACCCACTACCTTTGATCGACGTCCTGTTGGATCAGTTGGGCTCTTCAGTGGTTTTCACTAAACTGGACTTGAGGGGTGCTTACAATCTTGTAAGGATTAGGGCAGGTGACGCGTGGAAGACCGCCTTCAAAACCCGATATGGTTTATATGAGTACCTCGTCATGCCTTTTCGGCCTGTGCAACGCCCCCACAACCTTTCAGTTCTTCATGAACGATATATTCAGCGATTACATGGATCAATTCGTGGTCATATACCTGGATGACATTTTGATATATTCAGCATCCTTAGAGGAACACATACAGCATGTATCCAAGGTAGTTCAAAGGCTAAAAGAGAATCATCTCTTTGTCAAAGCAGAAAAATGTGTTTTTCATTCCCGGGAGGTGGAGTTCCGGGGGTATGATATTACCAGCCATGGCGTTAGAATGAGTCGATCCAAAGTCAAAGCCATCCTGGACTGGCCAGTTCCTGTCTCTATCAAGTCCTTGCAATCGTTTTTGGGATTCGCAAACTTTTATAGGCACTTTATCCATTACTTTTCAAGAGTGGTAGCACCGCTGACTACACTAACCAGCCCAATAAATCCATTCCGTTGGACACCAGAGGCTCAGAGGGCATTCGATCGACTCAAAGAAGCGTTTACCATGGCTCCGGTCCTGCAGCACCCGGATCCTGATTTGCCATACATCATTGAGGCGGATGCTTCTAATCAGGCTATAGATGCAATCCTTTCTCAGGTATGCAAGGACTCCGGGGTAGAACATCCGGTGGCGTTTTTCTCTCGCAAGCTAGCCCCATACGAAAAGAACTACACGGTGACCGAGAAGGAATTATTGGCCATCAAAGACGCTTTGCTCACCTGGCGTCACCACCTTCTTGGTGCTAAACACCCAGTGTCTGTCTACTCCGATCACCGGAATCTACAGGCCATCAAAACCATGAAATGCCTTACGGCCCGCCAGACCCGTTGGCATTTGTTTTTTGCCAAGTTTGACTTCCGCATATCCTATAGACCCGCTAGAGAACATACTAAAGCCGACGCATTATCCCGTCTGCACTCTAGGGTGGACAACGAAGACAGTACCAAACCTCTTCTACTGGCAGAACATGTGATCTGTGGTTGTTCTGTTCAACCTTCATTGAAAAAGGATATCCTAGACTGGGTAACACATAACCCACGGGAAGTACATGACCTTCGTCTTGATGTCAAAAAAGGCCTTCCGTTCATGAACGGGCTTCTATACCTACCGACAGAGGAGACGCGTACCAAAGCTTTGCATTGGGGTCACGATTCCTTGGTAGCAGCTCATCCGGGTCAAAGGAAAACGCTAGAGCTTCTACGACGATGGTGCTGGTGGCCCAAAATGTCCAGAGATGTCGTGGATTATGTCTCGTCATGTGCCTTATGTGCACAATGCAAAAATTCACCGAGTAAACCTATGGGATTACTACGCCCATTACCGATTCCTCACAAACCATGGTTTATGGTTTCCATGGACTTTGTAGTCGAACTGCCCTCCGTCCATGGTTACGACACGGTCTGGGTAATAATCGACTATTTTACTAAAATGGCCTTGTTCATACCCTGCCAAGGCATTCCTACGGCTAAGAACCTAGCCGATATGTTCCTAAAACACATCTTTCGGTTCTTTGGTTTGCTCTCAGTTATCATCCCGGTTTTGGAAATCTTTAACGTCGGCTCTGCTTATGGAGGATCGCATGCCCAGCTCTTATCATCCTCAAACCGATGGGCAGACAGAACGGGCTAACGGTACTATGGAACAATACCTACACTGTCTGTGTCTTCAATACCAGTCTTCTTGGTTTTCGCTGTTACCGGCAGCTGAGTTCGCATACAATAATTCTTGCCATGCCTCCACGGGTATGTCCCCGTTTTATGCTCTTTATTGGCAGCTTCCGCGATCCATCCCTGTGGACTTGGAGCTTACCGACACAGTACCTGAGGCAACTGACAAATTGAAAGCTCTGGCCACCCTTCATACCAGACTAAGGGGGCATCTATTGAAGGCCCAAGCCAGTGCCAAACACTATGCTGACCGGCATCGGACGGCTGCCCCACAATACATAACTGGTATGTCTGTCTGGTTGTCTACCAAAAACCTGAAGATCCCGGGCAAAAGGAAACTACTGCCTCGTTTCATTGGGCCATACAAAATAACGCAAGTGATCAACCCTGTTGCTATACGGCTGGACCTGCCCGCTCGCTGGCGGGTACATCCAGTGTTCCATGTGTCCTTGGTCAAGCCTTGTTCTTCAAGGACCCGGTTGCCCGTCCGACCTTTGGCGGTTTCCGTGAGGGGCACTGATGAATATGAGGTTTGTGCTATCCTAGGTATGAGAATGCGGGCCGGGATTCCTCACTATCTCATTGACTGGAAGGGTTACGGTCCGGAGGATCGATCCTGGGAACCTGTGTCAAACATCCATGCTCCTGTTTTGCTACGTCGTTTCCATGAGGCAAGAGGTGTGGGGGGCCCTTTGGGGGATGGCACTGTCATTCCTACCTCCCCATCCGGCTCCGTTACTAAATCAAGGCATCCCTGTTTCCCTGCTTCCTCAGCCTTGAGAACGGCTAGACCATTCTACACCCAATGGAAGCTGTCCGGGAGACGCTAATACTAAGGTCACATGACCAGCGTACACATATCGTCAGCGCGTTGGTCAGACGTACGTCAGCTGACACTATTTAGCAAGACGGAAGCCTTGCAACGGCACTTCGGATCGTTAATTGTTACCTCGCATTCCGGAGCTTTCTTCTGCTACTTTCTCGTAGACGCTACTTTCATTCAAGGTACGGTTGCCCTCCGTGTTCCCACGCAGTTCCCGGCAACATTCCAGCTCCTCCTTGAGCTGCATGCTAACCGCGCTCATTTGCGGCTCTTCTCTCCACTTATCCAAACGGAGTCCCGTAGTATCAAGCGACAACATTTCAGCTCCTCCTTGAGCTGCCTGCCAACCGCGCTCATACGCGGCTCTTCTCTCCACATATCCAAACGGAGCCCCGTCGTATCAAGCGACGACTTCCAGGACCTTGCAGAGTCCCTCTCTGCTTCAGTTCACCACGATCCCGCAGAGTCCCGCTCTGCCTCAGCCAACCTAGACTCTCAGAGTCCCGCTCTGCCTCTCTCACCGATCCTCCACCGCTTTAAGGACTTGCTTCTCTTGGATCAGGATTCCTCTTCTCTCCTACACGTGCACTGGACTCTGGACGCTTTCCTGTGTGCACCAACCCGTCTCTAGCGCGGCCTTCGTTCCGCCCGGGTTAGATTCCTCACTACCCTTTCCTGGTTGTTGTATCCTTGGACCCTTCAGACCATCTTGAGAGACTTCCTTGTCTGCACATCCAGGTTAGTGTCTACAACATAGGTTTATATTGTCCTTCTTATCAACCAGCATTCTAATCAGTTTCCTCTCATCAACAGCCTGATGAATCTTGGTCCTCTAATGCCCTTCCCACCAATAGCTCTCTTTGACTGTTTATTTTACTAGTCAGAGAGTGACATTGATTAGAAGGTTCCCTTTGATACGCTATGCTCTACCTGTCATATTAAGAAAATAAGAAGACTTTGAGTGTATCCTTTGTTACTACCAGCCTGTATCCTTTACGAGAACCTTTGATTTATTCTCCTGTATCCATTGTGTTTCATTGCTTCAAACCAGATCATAACACCTGCCCTCTGCCTTCCATCCTGCCCTTGTGCCTGCTGTCTTCCCTTCTGCCCTCTGCCTTCCATCCTGTCCTCTGCCTTCCCTCCTGCCCTCTGCCTCCCATCCTGCCCTCTGACTTCCATCCTGCCCCCTGCCTTCCCTCCTGCCCTCTGCCTTCCAACCTGCCCTCTGCCTTCCATCCTGCCCTCTGCCCTCCATCCTGCCTTCTGCCTCCCATCCTGCCCCTGCCTTCCATCCTGCCCTCTGACTCCCATCCTGCCGTCTGTCTTCCATCCTGCCCTCTGCCTTCCCTCCTGCCCTCTGCCTTCCATCCTGCCCTCTGCCTTCCATCCTGCCCCCTGGCTTTCCTCCTGCCCGCTGCCTTCCATCCTGTGTTCTGCCTTCCATCCTGCCCTCTGCCTTCCCTCCTGCCTGCTGCCTTCCCTCCTGCTCTCTGCCTTCCCTCCTGCCCTCTGCCTTCCATCTTGCCCTCTGCCTTCCCTCCTGCCACTGCCTTCCCTCCTGCCCTCTGCCTTCCATCCTGCTCTCCTGCCTGCTGCCTTCCCTTCTGCCCTCTGCCTTCCATCCTGCCCTCTGCCTTCCCTCCTGCCCTCTGCCACCCATCCTGCCCTCTGCCTTGCATCCTGCCCCCTGCCTTCCCTCCTGCCCTCTGCCTTCCAACCTGCCCTCTGCCTTCCATCCTGCCCTCTGCCTTCCATTCTGCCCCCTGCCTTCCCTCCTGCCCTCTGCTTTCCATC
This sequence comes from Ambystoma mexicanum, assembly GCF_040938575.1. Taxonomy (NCBI): domain Eukaryota; kingdom Metazoa; phylum Chordata; class Amphibia; order Caudata; family Ambystomatidae; genus Ambystoma; species Ambystoma mexicanum. The sequence continues at coordinate 7,878,121 of NC_090931.1, read as the reverse complement.
CTGTCATCTGCCTTCCATCCTGTCCTCTGACTTCCCTCCTGCCCTCTGCCTTCCATCTTGCCCTCTGCCTTCCATCCTGCCCCCTGCCTTCCATCCTACCCCTGACTTCTATCCTGACCTCTGCCTGCCTTCCATCCTGCCCTCTGCCTTCCATTGTGTCCTCTGCCTGCCTTCCATCCTGCCCTTTGCCTTCCATCCTGCCCTCTGGCTGCATTTCATCCTGCCCTCTGCCTTCCATCCGGTCCTCTGCCTTCCTTCCTGCCCTACGTCTGCCTTCCATCCTGCCCTTTGCCTTCTATCCTTCCCTCTGCCTTCACTTCTGCCCTCTGACTTCCACCCCTGCCCACTGCCATCCGCCCTGCCCTCTGATTTCTATCCTGCCCACCTCCTAGTCTCCTGCCTTCTGCCTTCCCTCCTGCCCTCTGCCTTCCCTCCTGCCCTCTGCCTTACATCCTGCCCTCTGCCTTCCATCCTGCCCCCAGGCTTTCATCCTGCCCGCTGCCTTCCATCCTGTGTTCTGCCTTCCATCCTGACCTCTGCCTTCCCTCCTGCCTGCTGCCTTCCCTCCTGCCCTCTGCCTTCCCTCCTGCCCTCTGCCTTCCATCCTGCCCTCTGCTTCCCTCCTGCCACTGCCTTCCCTCCTGCCCTCTGCCTTCCATCCTGCCCCTGCCCTCCATCCTGTCCTCTGCATTCCATCCTGCCCTCTGCCTTCCCTCCTGCCCTCTGCCTTCCCTCCTGCCCTCTGCCTTCCGTCCTGCCCTCTGCCTTCCCTCCTGCCCTCTGCCTTCCATCCTGCCCCCTGACTTCCTTGCTGTCCTCTGCCTTCCACCCTGCCTGCTGCCTTCCCTCCTGCCCTCTGCCTTCCATCCTGCCCTCTGCCTTCCCCTGTCATCTGCTTTCCATCATGCCCTCTGCCTTCCCTCCTGCCCTTTGCCTTCCATCCTGTCCTCTTCCTTCCATCCTGGCCTCTGCCTTCCCTCCTGCCCTCTACCTTCCCTCCTGCCCTTTGTCTTCCATTCTGTCCTCTGCCTTCCATCCTGCCCTCTGCCTTCCCTCCTGCCCTCTACCTTCCATCATGCCCTCTGCCTTCCCTCCCACCCTTTGCCTTCCATCCTGCCCTCTGCCTTCCATCCTTCCCTCTGCCTTCCCTCCTGCCCTCTACCTTCCATCATGCCCTCTGCCTTCCCTCCCGTCCTTTGCCTTCCATCTTGTCCTCTGCCTTCCATCCTGCCCTCTGCCTTCCCTCCTGCCCTCTACCTTCCATCATGCCCTCTGCCTTCCCTCCTGCCTGCTGCCTTCCCTTGAGCCCTCCGCCTTCCATCCTGCCCTCTGCCTTCTCTCCTGCCCTCTGCCTTCCATCCTGCCCTCTGCCTTCCATCCTGACCTCTGTTTTCCACCCTGCCCTCTGCCTTGCCTCCTGCCCTCTGCCTTCGCTCCTGCCCGCTGCCTTCCATCCTGCTCTCTGCCTTCCCTCCTGCCTGCTGCCTTCCCTCCTGCCCTCCTGCCCTCTGCCTTACATCCTGCCTTCTGCCTTCCCTCCTGCCCTATGCCTTCCATCCTGCCCTCTGCCTTCCACCCTGCCCCCTGCCTTCCCTCCTGCCCTCTGCCTTCTATCCTGCCCTCTGCCTTCCATCCTGCCCCCTGCCATCCCTCCTGCCCCCTGCCTTCCATCCTGTTCTCTGCCTTCCATCCTGCCCTCTGCCTTCCATCCCGCGCTCTGCCTTCCCTCCCGCCCTCTGCCTTCCATCCTGTCCCCTGCCTTCCATCCTGCCCTCTGCCTTCCTTCCTGCCCTCTGCCTTCCACCCTTCCCTCTGCCTTCCTTCCTGCCCTCGGCCTTCCATCCTGCCCTCTGCCTTCCATCCTGCCCCTGCCTTCTCTCCTGCCCTCTGCCTTCCACCCTTCCCTCTGCCTTCCTTCCTGCCCTCAGCCTTCCATCCTGCCCTCTGCCTTCCATCCTGCCCCTGCCTTCTCTCCTGCCCTCTGCCTTCCACCCTTCCCTCTGCCTTCCCTTGTTAAACGGGAAATCATATTGCGCCTCCTTTCTCGTATATATTGGCCTAAGCCCAGTCACTCTGCGAAGAAAACCGCTTTTCAAATGTTCCGATTTTAGATTGACTTTGCCGCCATTTTGGGATCATTCGCCATTTTTGATTTCTGTTCAAATGTAACTCTGTGTTCTAAAATGGTGGACTGCGTTTCCAATATGTAACCGAGCCGTCCCGAACCTTGCACCATAGTTAATGTTTAGACTGTCCGTTGGACGAATGTTTAGGCTGAGTAAAGAGACCTTGTCCCATGCCTGACTTGTGGTCTTGGGGCTGTCTGCACCAATAAGTCTGATCCGCGAACATACATTGAAACAATGTGAAACAAATATCGAACGTGGACACTGGCTGAACTGCATTGTGAGGGACATGTGCTAAGGCTTACTGTTAAATCCAAGAATACACTGTTGCCATTGTAACTTGTTTGTATGTAAACCGAGAATAATCCGTGTGCATATTGTTGTATGAGCCATAAGTGAACTCGGCACAAACTCTAGACCATGGATTATTAACTTGCAGGGGGGCTGGACATTATTACCGAAATGTATAAAATGCACGAATGTCTAGATGTCCAGTACCTCTCACTTCTCACACTGAAAGGCTGGTGTTTGCTGTGATGTACTGAGGGCCAGATAGCTATCTGTATCTGTCTTTGTTTCTTTGTAACTGCGCAGTAATAGAATAAAGATCTGTGAATCTTTATAAGCCCGTGTTTGGTGTATTTCCTTTTGTGGTACTCAGCCTCGATATTTCCTTGCTTTTACAGATGGCTCCGAATAGGGACCCTCAAGATTGATGCCATCTCATTGAAGGTTGACACCGCGTTCGGACCGGGATTTGACGGTGAAAAAGGGGGCCCCTTTCTTGGATGAGAAGCGATACCTCAACAGTACTGCACGATCCGATCCCTGGACTGTGAGCCCGCTGTCCGAGATGGCATCTTGATGAGGGTCCATATATTGAGGCAGGCAGTTTTGCCAAAATCACCAACCACTTGGGTCCTTTGTGTCCTTAGAAATCCAATCGAACCTCCTTAGTACTTTGATCAGGTGAGTCGTGACCCGATTCTTAAGTATCCTGATCATTTTTTTTTGCGTATTGCACTTGCAAGTACAATTATTGACCAGGTAACACCAGTAATATGAAATGCCTGGAAAATTGCCTGCTTCAGGGCGTTATTCCACATAAGACAGACAATCTTTGGAATTTGGCCGAACGGCACAATGGAGGGGTCTCCGGCGTATACTATGTACTGGAAGCACAGCATTGGTACTATAGTGTTTAATGATATTTGGCACAGACAAACTAGACATGCTTCCGAACTTCAGTGGCCAACCAGTGGTAGTTTTGAAATTCCTCGTACAGAATATTTAGAGTCTATATTATTAAAGAAAAAGGCTAGACCTGCAGCATTTGATGTATTTACAGAATTGGAAAAAAGAAGCTATGCAGCCACTTAAAAGTGGGGAAAAACATGTGCGCCGTCATATGACCAATGCCGAAAAAGGGTTGTTCTATGATCAAAATAAACAATATGAGTCAGTTAGGAGTATGGATAGGGCGTTTTCACTTGGTATTCAAAAAATGTATCCATCTGAACATGTTCATGTATCTGATGAGCTGATTGACAAACTTCTAAATGAACAAAGGCATAGTGCCACTGCACCACCTCTGTATGTTCCTATTCCTGCTGTTTTGCCTCTTCCTGCTGTCGTTCCTCCTCCCGTAGTTGTTCCTGCTCCTCCTATCATTCCTCTAAATGTCCCTCTTCCTCTGCCTGTTGTTCCTCCTCTTATCGTTGTTCCTCCACCTGCTCCTCTGCCTTTGCCTGCTGTCATGGGTTTGGTAGATTTGCCTACTGCACCAGTGATAGCACCTTTGTTACCGAATGTACACGATTTGCCTACTCTTTCTCTTCCATGTAGTTCTGTACCACTTGTAGTTGATAAGGGAGTGGGATCAAAGATTGTTACATGTAATACTGTATCTAAAGAGAGAAAACACAAATTAACTGCATGGGCTAGACACTGCATGGAGAAGGGTGAACAAGCTGATGTTTTTGCCACACTCTCTAATTTAGACAATTTTCCTGAGAAAAACGTTTTTATTGAAGGGTTGGGAATTCGTTTAAGTGTAATGTGGAATAGATTGGATGATATGGGTCTCCCACAAGGGTTGAGGGATCTGAATGTTTTAGCATATTCAAGGGATCCTGCGGAGAATGAATATGAGCATGTCGAAAGGGTTTTTGAGTATAGAAGGGAGTTAGAAAGGTTATGGAATGAAGAAATTGATCTTGATAGTTTGGACGCTATCTTTGTACAGAAACGGTTCCTGCCTTGTTGTAAGTCGATAAATGAGGAAACGCGAATTTGCACAAAAGATGTCATTCGGTGTATTTCAGACATGTCGATAACTCCTGTAGAAGTATATGACACATATAGTCAGTATACGCCAGAAATGCAGAGGAAAGTGATACAGGTAATGGTGGAATACCTGCAGGATGAATGTATAAAAACAAAAACTTGTTGTCCCTCAGAATTATTGAATATCTATATGAGAGCTTTTTCATTTGACACTCCTTCAGCTGCTTTAGCGCTCAATTTAGCTCTGTTGCTCAGTAAGCGTTCAGAGTTTCCTATCTCTCAGTTGTCTATGAGACAGGTTCCTCCGACATCTGTCCCAAAAGTTGAGGTTCCAGCTGATGCCGGAGCAGGTGTAGCTGCTCATGAAATTCCTGCACATTATGCGTCGCAGTTTTTTCACGTCCCGTTCTCAAGACAGGAAGTGAACACCATTAAACAATCCATTCTAGATATTAGGAAGAATCCGACAGGGTTCTACAAAGAGATAGAATCTGTCTTGCAGTCATCAGTATTTACCTTGAGTGAAATTGATTTGTTATTTCCCGTGCTCCTACCTATTGATTTGTGGAAACAGATTAGGACTGTAGATGATGTACCTGCATTCGGGGATACATGGGTAAATATAGTCCGATTGGATGGAGAAAGGCCAGCTGGCGAGAGACCGCCACAGGTAATACTGACTTTGCCTGACAGAATAGTCACGAAACTAAAAGCTATAATTCCTGAAAGACGAATTATTTGGGACAAACTTACTGCCTGTGTCCAAGGGAAATCTGAGGATTCTATCGAATTCTTTCATCGGTTCGAACAAGTGTTTTCAGATTACAGTGGACAGAATTTGAGCACAGAGTCTGGTAAACGATTTTTTGTAGACATACCTGTGCGTGTATTGTTGCCTGACATCCAATCACAAATTATGTCTTCTGGGAGCTCTTGGCAAGCTAAGTCTCAGTCTGAAATGTTGCATATGGCTCAGTTCTATGAGAACCGTGTCAATAACTAAAAAGAGAGAATCGAAAAAGGAAAGGGAGACTTGAAAACTAAAGTACTATTACAGCAAATTGTTAGAGGCCCTAGAGGGGGTACTTCACAATTTAGGGAACAATATTCTCAGCAGGGAAACGTGCCGTTAGGTCCTATAAATGTGAACCAATTTGCTTATTGCAGACAAGAGGGTCATTGGCGAGCACAATGCCCGATCCTTCAACTGAGGTCGAATAACGCATTTGGAAACATGGGTAGATGATCCAGAGGCTGCCATGGGGTGGGGAGTCCTGGTAGAAGTCAGTTTTCTCAAGATTTGCAGTCTTTTTCACAGGATAATCAGGCACCGAGTGTGGACAATCAAAACATTTTTGATCATCCTTCTGCTGTATATCTCTCTGAAGAACTTCCTTGTGATGACATTTTGTTTCGCTAGGATTGCCCGAAGCAGGGTTTGGAACCAACGCCTATTCCCGTTAATCAGAAAGGTCCCTATGTTGAGATGGTAACAGCAAATAGGAAACATCTATTCTTGATAGATACAGGGGCACAGAAGTGTTCCATTGGCCATTCAGGGATTCCAAACATTCCACTGTCAGGGCAAACCAATGTTTCTGTAGGGTTTTCTGGTATGCCAGTAGTCTGTCCGGTTCCTTCACCGGTACCGATTACATTGGGTCCATTCACGGACCACTGTCCATTTCTTTTGACTATGAATTGTGGAGAGAATTTGTTGGGGTTGAATCTGTTGAAGGAATTAAATGCGGTAATTCATTGTTCTTCAGATGGAGTGTGTTTGACGATTTCACCACAGCAACTTTTTGTCTCTCAGTTCTTGACTAGACCTTTGCCACCGGAATTTAGTGATGTTCCAGAGTGTTTGTGGGCAATTGATGATAATGATGTCAATGTTTTACAAATTGAGCCTGTTAAGATCATTTTGAAACATGGAGTAAAGTTGCCACGTATTCCTCACTATAGGATTTCAGTCGATGGTTAGCAAGCTTTGAAATGCATAGTCTCTGATTTTGTACATCGTGGGGTAATTGAGGAAATTGCAGGTAGTTTGTTCAATAGTCCGATTTTGTCTGTGTACAAGAAAGGCGATAATGCAATTCCATTCCGTTTCATTAATGGTTTACGTGCCATCAATAAGATTGTTGCTCAACAATTTCCCATTGTGCCTGATGTTACAACAATATTCACCATGATTCCGGCTTCTGCTACACACTTTAGTGTTGTGGATCTTAAGAACGATTTCTTTAGCATTCCTATACACAAAGATAGTAGATACCTGTTCGCGTTCACCTTAGGGGGACGCTCGCTTACCTTCACCCGTGCGCCGCAAGGTTACACAGAGAGTCCTAGCATCTATAGTAGGGCTTTGAAAGAGCAGCCCGACACACTCAAGTTGCCTATCACTTGTACACTGCTACAATATGTAGACGATCTACTTTTAGCTGCTGACTCAGAGAGTTCCTGTAAAGAGGGCACCGTGTTGTTGCTTATGCACTTAGCAAAACACAGACACACAGCTTCACTCAAAAAGTTTCAGTATTGTCGACAGGAGGTTGCCTATTTAGGCTATATCCTGTAAAAGGAGGGAAGAAGGTTGACGCCTGAGTGGATAAAAATCATTTCTAGCATATCTGTCCCAAATACGCAGAAGGAGGTCAGAGCCTTGATAGGAATGGCTTCTTACTGTAGGTAGTGGATCCCAAAATTCTCATTAATGATTAAACCAATGTTGGCTTTGACGAAGAAGGGCATTTCTTCACCATTGCTGTGGAACTTGTAACACCAGCAAGCATTTGATCTGATCAAGACTGCACTGTGTTCAGCACCAGTTTTGGGCACACCAAATTATGAAAAGGCCTTTGTGTTGTATGTGCATGAACATGATGGATGTGCTTTGGCTGTATTAACGCAGGAACATGGAGGGAAGAATAGGTTGTGCGGCTACTATTCCTCCACCCTTGACCCTGTTGCATGCGCTTTGCCAAGATGTTTGAGAGCTGTCGCTGCTGCTGCTACGTCTGTAAAACAGAGCGAGGGTATGGTCCTAGGCCATGCTTTAACCCTGATGGTACCTCACTCTGTAGATGTTCTATTAAACAGAACACAAACGCAACAACTCACCTCTGCATGATTAACAAGATACAAATTGATTTTGTTTGCTCCGCACATTCAAATTCAGAGGTTTGCGTCTTAAATCCGGCTGAACTGTTACCTTTCCCGCAAGGTACTGCTTGCAGTGATGAAGCATCACATGACTGCCTTTACACCACAGAGCAGGAGACTAAAGGCAGAATCGATCTAAAAGATACTCCTTTGAACATCCACAAGGGGAGCTGTTTTGTGATGGCTCCTGTTTCAAACTTCCGGATGGTACATCCATGGCTGCTTATGCAATCACCACATTGAGCACGATTGTGGAGATCAAAAGAATCACGCATAACTCCGCGCAGGCCGCAGAGATTATAGCATTGACTCGAGCTTGTGAACTTTCCAAAGGGCTTAAAGTGAATATATATACTGATAGTCAGTATACTTTTGGGGTGGTTCACAACTTCGGTAGACTTTGGGCAGAACAAGGTTTCTTGACCTCGTATGGGAATAAGATCCAGTACGGCTCCATGATAGTACGGTTACTCTCAGCACTTGCACTTCCCACTCAGTTAGCAATTATGAAATGCGCAGCTCACCAGAAAATCATAGATGATGTGGGAAAGGGGAATGCTTTCGCTGACCAGATAGCTAAACAGACTGCCACTGATCTCTATTCAGAAATATATACTTCAAGGGAAGCCCCAAATGTTTGTACTTTGGATGAGGGTGTCAAATCTGTAAAGAGTATTCAAGCTGATGCAACGTTAGAGGAATCTAAACAATGGGCTGACGGTTTGGCAAGATTGGATGATGACGGGTGTTGGGTGGACAAGTTAGAAAGAAAATGATTGCTGCCAGATGCGTACATTACCATGATGGTCGCAATGGCTCATGGCCCCACCCACATCTGTGTACGAAAGGTTACCAAAATGTTACAAAATGTCTGGGTGAATGATAAAATCTCCAAAGTAGCGGAAGGTTTTGTTCAAAGTTGTATGATTTGCTTGCAGCATAATATGGGAAAGGCCACATTGACTCCAAGGGGTAGTTTTGGTCCACCTTCTGTCCCCTTTGAGGTGATACATTTTGATTTCATTGAAATGGAGCGTTGCAACAATTACAAGTATGTACTAGTGGTTAGCGGCGCTTTCAGTAAATGGGTTGAAGCCTTTCCTGACAAAGATGCCACAGCAATGACAACAGCGAAGACCATGCTTAAGGAATATTTTCCTAGGTTTGGTTTGCCAAGAGTCATATGGTCGGACAATGGTCCACCTGTTATTGCTGCTGTAATTCTGCAGATATGCGCGGGATTACATATCGATAAACGGTTCCATTCGGCTAGACATGCTCAAAGTGCTGGTTTGGTAGAGAGACACAACAGCATCATAAAGAACAAGCTCGCTAAAACGTGTGCCGGTACCAATCTAAAATGGCCTGACGCCTTACCGATCATGTTGTTATCAATGAGAACGACCCCACAGACTAAGACTGGGCATTTGAGGTGGTAATAGGTAGGCCAGCTAACATTTGGAATCTCCCTAAACCCCAATCTTTGCGTGATATTGAACATGTACTTCTTTACTACTACTGTGACCAGTTAACTAAAAATCTGTATTTGATTTATCAACAGGTGCGAGAAGCCCTCCCTTTAAAATACGAGGGCCCAGGTCACAGCATACAGCTTGGCAGCTGGGTTCTCGTCACATCATTTGAAAGTGCTTCCTGCCTCGCACTGCGTTGGCGGGGCCCGCATCAAGTTCTCTTGGTCACACAGACAGCGGTACGAGTGTCAGGGCGAAAGCATTGGATCCACGCATCACACATCAAGAGGATTCCCTTCCCTTTGCCACACGATACAGAAGACACAGATATCCTTACCTGCGCTGCACCCAATGATCACGTAGCATCGAGCAGCATCGAGAGTGCTTCGAAGACTCTCGCTGAGCCCGTGGGGCCTGGGGAAACTGCTGCTTTATCTCCACACTCTCCTACAGATCCTTTTGCACCATTGTCAGAGTCCGTTACAAATTCACCACTTCCATCAGGAAGCAACGACACATTGTTCACAGATCACCCAGTACCAGGAGTCACAAGGTACGATCTGCGCCCGAGGAGCTAGACTTACCGCACGGTTCGGCTGTGCCATCAGAAAAAATCATCGGAGGGCTTGTGTTTTTGGCCCATTCTTTTGGACGTAGGGGAATTCTGTTGGCTAGGGTTTGGGAAGGACTAAGAAAACGCGCGATCAGGATATCGCCAGCAAACAAACTTTGGGATGTTTAAGAGACTGTGTGACCAACCGTAGTAATGAACAATCGAATGTGTGTGCCCCGAAAACGTATTGTTGTCTTGTGATTATGTTAACCTGCTTCACAATAGTAATTGCCTCAGGATTTTGGTATTTGGAAGAAGTACATCCGCTTGAAATTCTGTTACCCACTGAAAATGTACCTACTGTTTCTACACCTTTTGTGCATCTGCACACTCTATCTCCTAGAGGCTCTCAGCACAGACAGAGTTACCACAGCAACACTTTATTACTCATAATGAATGCCACACATGCCATTTTCAATAAGTCTAATTGTTGGGTCTGCTCGCATTTACTGCAACACGGGCATAAGGGGCTGGGCTGGTATATTCATCCTTTACCTCTGACTACTGCATGCTATGCTTCTTTTAGGGCACTATTCTTTGGCCGATGGAACAATAGCATCTCGGGGAACTTTGATGGAACTAATTTGAATGATTTTGAGAAAAGTGTTCTAACGCCCATGGGATGCTCACTCTTTGCGAATAGGAGCAAGCTTAATGTTGCTTCTATTAGGCCTTCTGATAGACTGTCTCGTCCTTTTCAATCTTTGATCTCTTTCAAGATGGCTCGTATAGGCAATAGGGATGCCACGCCACCTTCCTACACTGTTAACAACAGCCCCGATTCAGTTTCTTTCTGCATACAGAGGAATGGTACTCAGTCAATGGGTCATTTCAAGGGTTGCGCCTGCATTGTGAACTTGACCAGTGAGGACTGACCTTTGAATGTAGGCGACCTGTCTACTTTGTTTGCGGTAATGTAGCTTTCCCATGGTTACCTAGGGATTGGCAGGGAACCTGTTATTTAGGGATTCTGTTACCCGGGGTATTCATAGCCAGCACCATAGAAATTTACAAGGATCGTCCAAGGCAGGACGAACTTGGCGATACTTCAGCACAAGTTCTGGGTGATGTAGCTAAATCCTTCGTACCATTTTGGGGGCAAATATTGAATTCAGAAGATATGAGAAGACTAGCGAGAGTACTGGAGAGGACCATCAACCGGACCACAGACATACTCTATAACATGACTTTAGAACAAAAAGCGATAAGGTTAGTGGCACTTCAGAACTGGATGGCATTAGATTAGAGGTCATCCTCGCTTAGCGTGGTGGGGTATGTAAGTTAGTGGGGTCAGCTTATTGCGTTTTCGGACCAGATTCCTCCCCAACCATCTTTAAGGCAATACAAAATCTGCACGTCCTTAGTTCAGAAGTGCATGTTGCAGAGGGAAACTGGGATCTTAGCGCCTGATTCTGGGACTTCTTACGATCTTGGGGATGAAAGTTACTTTAAGTCTTGCTGATTATTTTGGGTATTCTGTTGTTTTTCTGTTGCTGTATAGAGTGTCTTCCTGGCATATGTTCGGTGTTAGGAGGATGTTGTGCACAGGCGATGGGAACGTTAGGACACAAGGTATGCGCCCCATAGAAAATGACCAACGAATTTGTGTTGAAAGAAATATCTGTTTCTGACCTCATGGCGATCAATGTCTCTGATGATAGTTGTGGAGTTACTCGTAAAGTAACTAGAAGTAGTTTAGCGCTTGGTTTAGGCCAAAATGAGGTTTGTTGAACGGGAAATCATATTGCGCCTCCTTTCTCGTATATATTGGCCTAAGCCTAGTCACTCTGCGAAGAAAACCGCTTTTCAAATGTTCCGATTTTAGATTGACTTTGCCGCCATTTTGGGATCATTCGCCATTTTTGATTTCTGTTCAAATGTAACTCTGCGTTCTAAAATGATGGACTGCGTTTCCAATATGTAACTGAGCCGTCCCGAACCTTGCACCATAGTTAATGTTTAGACTGTCCGTTGGACGAATGTTTAGGCTGAGTAAAGAGACCTTGTCCCATGCCTGACTTGTGGTCTTGGGGCTGTCTGCACCAATAAGTCTGATCCGCGAACATACATTGAAACAATGTGAAACAAATATCGAACGTGGACACTGGCTGAACTGCATTGTGAGGGACATGTGCTAAGGCTTACTGTTAAATCCTTCCATCCTGCCCTCTGCCTTCCACCCTGCCCTATGCCTTCCCTCCTGTCCTCTGCTATCCATCCTGCCCTCTGCCTTCCATCCCGCCCCCTGACTTCCCTCCTGCCCTCTGCCTTCCATCCTGCCCTCTGCCTTCCATCCTGCCTTCTGTCTTAGAATCTTGAAAAATGGGCAGGTGCAGCCTCATCAATGCCTCATCAATGGGCCACCTTAGTAAGCCTTAATTACAGGGTGGGAGGAAATCAGGCGGGACAGGCCAAAGCTGTTTGGCAGGAGCAGAAGTAAAGAAAAGCCAAAAGCAGAATACTCAGGAAAGACAGCTCAGCTGGTTAGGCGACTGTTGCTAGAATGTTATCTTTTGATCTCCCCATTAATCTTATGGCTATTTTCCAATTTTTGCTGCAAAATGTGCTCGAAAATGGTGTGTTTTGTCCTGGGGGGTACGACTCCTGCACTTGCAAGGCTGTAAATCTATAATACGACCCTAACCAAGTATAGATGGTATATTATGTTGGCCGTAAACCAATCGCATCACATAACCAACACCGCAAACATAGATTCGTCAGTAGAACCATAGGGGGTCCATTTTGTGCGTAACATCGGCCATTTGCTTTCTCTGCCTTTCTGTTAAACGCTTTGCAAAATGTATTTTATTCTGGAAGCTCAGACCCGGTGCGAGGCCACAGTCTACATGTTGAGAGATCAACCCAGACAGAAATGCCAAACAGTACAGAAATGCAGTGTTTCCCTCCCTCACAAGTCCTTGAAGGCGAGTAGACAAGGCATTTAATCAGCGGCCCAGGTGCCGGCTTGTCTCGCTAGAACTGTAGAAACAGGCATTTAAACATGAATTATACTTTTCTAGCGGCTCCCCTTCGGGCCTCTTTCTTAGATCAGACTGACCCCTAGTTTACAAATAAAAACCAGTAGATAACATGCTGTGGAATGTGTCTCTCCCGCGAACACAGTATCTTTGTTAAACAAGTGCTTTATGTTCTTCATAACATAGAACTATGTCTGCAAACTGCAAACTGCAACCGTTGCTAAAACAAGTACAATAGATTGAGAAAGAAGCTTGTCATAATGTGTGATATTTGTCATAATTGTCAATTATCGAACCCTAGCCCAAGAAGATACATTATGGTCGGTTTTGATGTGTCACAAAAAGATTGTATGATTGTATGTTTGTATATATGATACTGTTGTACAATGTTCGTTCTCTTGCGTCTCACGGGTCTGGGTGACACACGTTGCGAGACGTTAGACCCAGTCGGCCGTCTGAGCATATGCTTTCTTTGCAATAAACCCTGGTACTTGGAAATCGAACCTTGTGTCTGTCGTAACACTAGTATATGGTCATTATGCCTTCTTTCCATATGCGGAGGGTCTTCAGGGCCTAGCACACTTCTATTGGTGTGGGAATGTTTGCCCTGTACCGAAAATCAAAAGTTGGCACACATGGCAGCAGCAACGCCTTACCCTGCATCGCTAGCCGATGAAGCAACCGACTGAGCCCGCTCCGATCACCTACCCGCTGGTGCCATCTAGGGACACCGCTTTTCAACAGACACTTTCCAGGAGTTTTCTGATCTGTACAAACACTAGAACAGAGGGAAACCATAGAATTGAAGGGAACACGCATATCTATGGGTGAGCTGCAGCTGCTTGCTTTTCCATAACCCGAGTTGCTTTTACTTGATGAGGGTTGCAACAAGCAAATGGCTTTTTCAGGCAATCAGATGCCATATAATTCCCTGCTGCGATTCTTGGAGTTGTGTTTTTGTCTCCAGCTCTATGACCATGATTGGCAATGGAGCCATAGGAGACATTTAATTTCTCCGGAATGACATAAATCCAGTCTAAGGGCAAGACTCACTGAGCACAATCTCCATGCTATCCTGAGAGTAGACACAACAACCCTGGAAGACTCACTGACCACCATCTCCCTGCTATCCTGATAGTAGACACATCACTGGAAGACTCAATGACCACCATCTCCCTGCTATCCCGAGAGTAGACACAACGTCACTGGAAGACTCACTGACCACCATCACCATGCTATCCTGAGAGTAGACACAACGTCACTGGAAGACTCACTGACCACCATCTCGATGCTATCCTGAGATTAGGCACAACGTCACTGGAAGACTCACTGACCACCATTTCCATGCTATCCTGAGAGTAGGCACAATGTCACTGGAAGACTCACTGACCACCATCTCCAAGCTATCCTGAGAGTAGCACAACGTCACTGGAAGACTCACTGACCACCATCTCGATGGTATCCTGAGATTAGGCACAACGTCACTGGAAGACTCACTGACCACCATTTCCATGCTATCCTGAGAGTAGGCACAATGTCACTGGAAGACTCACTGACCACCATCTCCATGCTATCCTGAGAGTAGAGACAACGTCACTGGAAGATTCACTGACCACCATATCCCTGCTATCCTGAGAGTAGACACAACGTCACTGAAAGACTCACTGACCACCATATCCCTGCTATCCTGAGAGTAGACACAACGTGACTGGAAGACTCACTGACCACCATCTCCCTGCCATCCTGAGAGTAGGCACAACGTCATTGGAAGACTCACTGACCACCATCTCGATGCTATCCTGAGAGTAGGCACAACGTCACTAGAAGACTCACTGACAACCATTTCCATGCTATCCTGAGAGTAGGCACAACGTCACTGGAAGACTCACAGACCACCATCTCCATGCTATCCTGAGAGTAAACACAACATCACTGGAGACTCACTGACCACCATCCCCATGCTATCCTGAGAGTAGACACAACATCACTGGAAGACTCACTGACCACCATCTCCCTGCTATCCTGAGAGTAGACACAACATCATTGGAAGACTCACTGACCACCATCTCCATAGAATCCTGAGAGCAGACAAAACATCACTGGAAGACTCACTGACCACCATCTCCCTGCTATCCTGAGAGTAGGAACAACGTCACTGGAAGACGCACTGACCACCATCTCCATGGTATCCTGAGATTAGGCACAACGTCACTGGAAGACTCACTGACCACCATTTCCATGCTATACTGAGAGTAGGCACAATGTCACTGGAAGACTCACTGACCACCATCTCCATGCTATCCTGAGAGTAGACACAACGTCACTGGAAGATTCACTGACCACCATATCCCTGCTATCCTGAGAGTAGACACAACGTCACTGAAAGACTCACTGACCACCATATCCCTGCTATCCTGAGAGTAGACACAACGTCACTGGAAGACACACTGACCACCATCTCGATGCTATCCTGAGAGTAGGCACAACGTCACTGTAAGACTCACAGACCACCATCTCCCTGCTATCCTGAGAGTAAACACAACATCACTGGAAGACTCACTGACCACCATCTCCCTGCTATCCTGAGAGTAGACACAATGTCACTGGAAGACTCACTGAGCACCATTTCCATGCTATCCTGAGAGTATGCACAACGTCACTGGAAGACTCACTGACCACCATCTGCATGGTATCCTGAGAGTAGACACAATGTTACTGGAAGATTCACTGACCAACATCTCCCTGCTATCCTGAGAGTAGACACAACATCACTGGAAGACTCACTGACCACCATCTCTCTGCTATCCTGAGAGTAGACACAATGTCACTGGAAGACTCACTGACCACCATCTCCATAGTATCCTGAGAGTAGACACAACATCACTGGAAGACTCACTGACCACCATCTCCATGCTATCCTGAAAGTAGAAACAACATCACTGGAAGACTCACTGACCACCATCTCCCTGCTATCCTGAGAGTAGGCACAACGTCACTGGAAGACTCACTGACAAGCATCTACATGCTATCCTGAGAGTAGACACAATGTCACTGGAAGATTCACTGACCACCATCTCCCTGCTATCCTGAGAGTAGACACAACCTCACTGGAAGACTCACTTACGACCATCTCCATGGTATCCTGAGAGTATACACAACGTCACTGGAAGACTCACTGACCACCATCTCCCTCCTATCCTGAGAGTATGAACAACATCACTGGAAGACTCACTGACCACCATCTCCCTGCTATCCTGAGAGAAGAAACAATGTCACTTGAAGACTCACTGACCACCATCTCCCTGCTATCCTGAGAGTAGGCACAACGTCACTGGAAGACTCACTGACCAGCATCTCCATGCTATCCTGAGAGTAGACACAACATCACTGGAAGACTCACTGACCACCATCTCCCTGCTATCGTGAGAGTAGACAGAACATCACTGGAAGACTCACTGACCATCATCTTCCTGCTATCCTGGGGGTAGACACAACATCACTGGAAGACTCACTGACCACCATCTGCATGGTATCCTGAGAGTAGACACAATGTCACTGGAAGATTCACTGACCACCATCTCCCTGCTATCCTGAGAGTAGACACAACATCACTGGAAGACTCATTGACCACCATCTCCATGCTATCCGGAGAGCAGACACAATGTCACTGGAAGACTCACTGACTAGCATCTCCATGCTAACCGGAGAGTAGACACAACGTCACTGGAAGACTCACTGACCAAAAGCTCCCTGCTATCCTGAGAGCAGGCACAACGTCACTGGAAGACTCACTGACCACCATCTCCATGCTATCCTAAGAGTAGACACGATGTCACTGGAAGACTCACCGACCAGCATCTCCATGCTATCGTGAGAGTAGACACAACATCACTTGAAGACTCACTGACCACCATCTCCCTGCTATCCTTAGAGTAGACACAACATCACTGGAAGACTCGTTGACCACCATCTCCATGGTATCATGAGAGTAGACACAACATCACTGGAAGACTCACTGACCACCATCTCCCTACTATGCTGTGTGTAGACACAATGTCACTGGAAGACTCACTGACCACCATCTACATGGTATCCTGAGAGTAGACACAACATCACTGGAAGACTCACTGACCACCATCTCCCTGCTATCCTGAGAGTAGGCACAACGTCACTGGAAGACTCACTGACCACCATCTCCATGCTATCCGGAGAGCAGACACAATGTCACTGGAAGACTCACTGACCAGCATCTCCATGCTATCCGGAGAGTAGACACGTCACTGGAAGACTCACTGACCAAAACCTCCCTGCTATCCTGAGAGCAGGCACAACGTCACTGGAAGACTCACTGACCACCATCTCCATGCTATCCTGAGAGTAGACACAATGTCACTGGAAGACTCACTGACCAGCATCTCCATGCTATCGTGAGAGTAGACACAACGTCACTGGAAGACTCACTGACCACCATCTCCCTGCTATCCTTAGAGTAGACAAAACGTCACTGGAAGACTCTTTGACCACCATCTCCATGGTAACATGAGAGTAGACACCACATCACTGGAAGACTCACTGACCACCATTTCCATGCTATCCTAAGAGTAGACACAACATCACTGGAAGACTCACTGACCACCATCTCCCTGCTATACTGAGAGTAGGCACAACGTCACTGGAAGACTCACTGACAAGCATCTACATGCTATCTTGAGAGTAGACACAATGTCACTGGAAGACTCACGGACCACCATCTCCCGGCTATCCTGAGAGTCGACACAACATCACTGGAAGACTCACTGACCACCATCTCCATGCTATCCAGAGAGTAGACACAACGTCACTGGAAGACTCACTGACCACCATCTCCATGCTATCCTGAGAGTAGACACAACGTCAATGGAAGACTCACTGACCACCATCTCCCTGCTATCCTGAGAGTAGACACAACGTCACTGGAAGACTCACTGACCACCATCGCAATGCTATTCTGAGAGTAGGCACAACGTCACTGGAAGACTCACTGACCACCATTTCCATGCTATCCTGAGAGTATGCACAACGTCACTGGAAGACTCACTGACCACCATCTCCATGCTATCTTCAGAGTAGACACAACGTCACTGGAAGACTCACTAACCACCATCTCCATGCTATCCCGAGAGTAGACACAATTTCACTGGAAGACTCACTGACCACCATCTCCATGCTATCCTAAGAGTAAACACAACATCACTGGAAGACTCACTGAACACCATCTCCCTGCTATCCTGAGAGTAGACACAACCTCACTGGAAGACTCACTTACGACCATCTCCATGGTATCCTGAGAGTATACACAACGTCACTGGAAGACTCACTGACCACCATCTCCCTCCTATCTTGAGAGTATGAACAACATCACTGGAAGACTCACTGACCACCATCTCCCTGCTATCCTGAGAGAAGCAACAATGTCACTTGAAGACTCACTGACCACCATCTCCCTGCTGTCCTGAGAGTAGGCACAACGTCACTGGAAGACTCACTGACCAGCATCTCCATGCTATCCTGAGAGTAGACACAACATCACTGGAAGACTCACTGACCACCAACTCCCTGCTATCGTGAGAGTAGACACAACATCACTGGAAGACTCACTGACCATCATCTTCCTGCTATCCTGGGGGTAGACACAACATCACTGGAAGATTCACTGACCACCATCTGCATGGTATCCTGAGAGTAGACACAATGTCACTGGAAGATTCACTGACCACCATCTCCCTGCTATCCTGAGAGTAGACACAACATCACTGGAAGACACACTGACCACCATCTCCCTGCTATCCTGAGAGTAGACACAATGTCACGGGAAGACTCACTGACCACCATCTCCATGCTATCCAGAGAGTAGACACAACATCACTGGAAGACTCACTGAGCATCATCTCCATGCTATCCGGAGAGCAGACACAATGTCACTGGAAGACTCACTGACCAGCATCTCCATGTTATCCGGAGAGTAGACACAACGTCACTGGAAGACTCACTGACCAAAATCTCCCTGCTATCCTGAGAGTATGAACAACATCACTGGAAGACTCACTGACCACCATCTCCCTGCTATCCTGAGAGAAGAAACAATGTCACTTGAAGACTCACTGACCACCATCTCCCTGCTGTCCTGAGAGTAGGCACAACGTCACTGGAAGACTCACTGACCAGCATCTCCATGCTATCCTGAGAGTAGACACAACATCACTGGAAGACTCACTGACCACCAACTCTCTGCTATCGTGAGAGTAGACACAACATCACTGGAAGACTCACTGACCATCATCTTCCTGCTATCCTGGGGGTAGACACAACATCACTGGAAGACACACTGACCACCATCTCCCTGCTATCCTGAGAGTAGACACAATGTCACGGGAAGACTCACTGACCACCATCTCCATGCTATCCAGAGAGTAGACACAACATCACTGGAAGACTCACTGACCATCATCTCCATGCTATCCGGAGAGCAGACACAATGTCACTGGAAGACTCACTGACCAGCATCTCCATGTTATCCGGAGAGTAGACACAATGTCACTGGAAGACTCACTGACCAAAATCTCCCTGCTATCCTGAGAGCAGGCACAACGTCACTGGAAGACTCACTGACCACCATCTCCATGCTATTCTTAGAGTAGACACAATGTCACTGGAAGACTCACTGACCACTATCTCCCTGCTATCCTTAGAGTAGACACAACGTCACTGGAAGACTTGTTGACCACCATCTCCATGGTATCATGAGAGTAGACACAACATCACTGGAAGACTCACTGACCACCATCTCCCTGCTATGCTGTGTGTAGACACAATGTCACTGGAAGACTGACTGACCTCCATCTACATGGTATCCTGAGAGTAGACACAATGTCACTGGAAGATTCACTGACCACCATCTCCCTGCTATCCTGAGAGTAGGCACAATGTCACTGGAAGACTCACTGACCAGCATCTCCATGCTATCGTGAGAGTAGACACAACGTCACTGGAAGACTCACTGACCACCATCTCCCTGCTATCCTTAGAGTAGACAAAACGTCACTGGAAGACTCGTTGACCACCATCTCCATGGTATCATGAGAGTAGACACAACATCACTGGAAGACTCACTGACCACCATCTCCATGCTATCCTGAGAGTAGGCACAACATCACTGGAAGACTCACTGACCACCATTTCCATGCTATCCTAAGAGTAGACACAACATCACTGGAAGACTCACTGACCACCATCTCCCTGCTATACTGAGAGTAGACACAACGTCACTGGAAGACTCACTGACGACCATCTCCATGGTATCCTGAGAGTATACACAACATCACTGGAAGACTCACTGATCACCATCCCCCTGCTATCCTGAGAGTAGGAACAACATCACTGGAAGACTCACTGACCACCATCTCCCTGCTATCCTGAAAGTAGAAACAACATCACTGGAAGACTCACTGACCACCATCTCCCTGCTATCCTGAGAGTAGGCACAACGTCACTGGAAGACTCACTGACAAGCATCTACATGCTATCCTGAGAGTAGACACAATGTCACTGGAAGACTCACTGACCACCATCTGCATGGTATCCTGAGAGTAGACACAATGTCACTGGAAGATTCACTGACCACCATCTCCCTGCTATCCTGAGAGTAGGCACAACGTCACTGTAAGACTCACAGACCACCATCTCCATGCTATCCTGAGAGTAAACACAACATCACTGGAGACTCACTGACCACCATCTCCATGCTATCCTGAGAGTAGACACAACATCACTGGAAGACTCACTGACCACCATCTCCCTGCTATCCTGAGAGTAGACACAACGTCACTGAAAGACTCACTGACCACCATCTCCCTGCCATCCTGAGAGTAGGCACAACATCATTGGAAGACTCACTGACCACCATCTCGATGCTATCCTGAGAGTAGGCACAACGTCACTAGAAGACTCACTGACAACCATTTCCATGCTATCCTGAGAGTAGGCACAACGTCACTGGAAGACTCACAGACCACCATCTCCATGCTATCCTGAGAGTAGGCACAACGTCACTGGAAGACTCACTGACCAGCATCTCCATGCTATCCTGAGAGTAGACACAACATCACTGGAAGACTCACTGACCACCATCTCCCTGCTATCGTGAGAGTAGACAGAACATCACTGGAAGACTCACTGACCATCATCTTCCTGCTATCCTGGGGGTAGACACAACATCACTGGAAGACTCACTGACCACCATCTGCATGGTATCCTGAGAGTAGACACAATGTCACTGGAAGATTCACTGACCACCATCTCCCTGCTATCCTGAGAGTAGACACAACATCACTGGAAGACTCATTGACCACCATCTCCATGCTATCCGGAGAGCAGACACAATGTCACTGGAAGACTCACTGACTAGCATCTCCATGCTAACCGGAGAGTAGACACAACGTCACTGGAAGACTCACTGACCAAAAGCTCCCTGCTATCCTGAGAGCAGGCACAACGTCACTGGAAGACTCACTGACCACCATCTCCATGCTATCCTAAGAGTAGACACGATGTCACTGGAAGACTCACCGACCAGCATCTCCATGCTATCGTGAGAGTAGACACAAGATCACTTGAAGACTCACTGACCACCATCTCCCTGCTATCCTTAGAGTAGACACAACATCACTGGAAGACTCGTTGACCACCATCTCCATGGTATCATGAGAGTAGACACAACATCACTGGAAGACTCACTGACCACCATCTCCCTACTATGCTGTGTGTAGACACAATGTCACTGGAAGACTCACTGACCACCATCTACATGGTATCCTGAGAGTAGACACAACATCACTGGAAGACTCACTGACCACCATCTCCCTGCTATCCTGAGAGTAGGCACAACGTCACTGGAAGACTCACTGACCACCATCTCCATGCTATCCGGAGAGCAGACACAATGTCACTGGAAGACTCACTGACCAGCATCTCCATGCTATCCGGAGAGTAGACACGTCACTGGAAGACTCACTGACCAAAACCTCCCTGCTATCCTGAGAGCAGGCACAACGTCACTGGAAGACTCACTGACCACCATCTCCATGCTATCCTGAGAGTAGACACAATGTCACTGGAAGACTCACTGACCAGCATCTCCATGCTATCGTGAGAGTAGACACAACGTCACTGGAAGACTCACTGACCACCATCTCCCTGCTATCCTTAGAGTAGACAAAACGTCACTGGAAGACTCTTTGACCACCATCTCCATGGTAACATGAGAGTAGACACCACATCACTGGAAGACTCACTGACCACCATTTCCATGCTATCCTAAGAGTAGACACAACATCACTGGAAGACTCACTGACCACCATCTCCCTGCTATACTGAGAGTAGGCACAACGTCACTGGAAGACTCACTGACAAGCATCTACATGCTATCTTGAGAGTAGACACAATGTCACTGGAAGACTCACGGACCACCATCTCCCGGCTATCCTGAGAGTCGACACAACATCACTGGAAGACTCACTGACCACCATCTCCATGCTATCCAGAGAGTAGACACAACGTCACTGGAAGACTCACTGACCACCATCTCCATGCTATCCTGAGAGTAGACACAACGTCAATGGAAGACTCACTGACCACCATCTCCCTGCTATCCTGAGAGTAGACACAACGTCACTGGAAGACTCACTGACCACCATCGCAATGCTATTCTGAGAGTAGGCACAACGTCACTGGAAGACTCACTGACCACCATTTCCATGCTATCCTGAGAGTATGCACAACGTCACTGGAAGACTCACTGACCACCATCTCCATGCTATCTTCAGAGTAGACACAACGTCACTGGAAGACTCACTAACCACCATCTCCATGCTATCCCGAGAGTAGACACAATTTCACTGGAAGACTCACTGACCACCATCTCCATGCTATCCTAAGAGTAAACACAACATCACTGGAAGACTCACTGAACACCATCTCCCTGCTATCCTGAGAGTAGACACAACCTCACTGGAAGACTCACTTACGACCATCTCCATGGTATCCTGAGAGTATACACAACGTCACTGGAAGACTCACTGACCACCATCTCCCTCCTATCTTGAGAGTATGAACAACATCACTGGAAGACTCACTGACCACCATCTCCCTGCTATCCTGAGAGAAGCAACAATGTCACTTGAAGACTCACTGACCACCATCTCCCTGCTGTCCTGAGAGTAGGCACAACGTCACTGGAAGACTCACTGACCAGCATCTCCATGCTATCCTGAGAGTAGACACAACATCACTGGAAGACTCACTGACCACCAACTCCCTGCTATCGTGAGAGTAGACACAACATCACTGGAAGACTCACTGACCATCATCTTCCTGCTATCCTGGGGGTAGACACAACATCACTGGAAGATTCACTGACCACCATCTGCATGGTATCCTGAGAGTAGACACAATGTCACTGGAAGATTCACTGACCACCATCTCCCTGCTATCCTGAGAGTAGACACAACATCACTGGAAGACACACTGACCACCATCTCCCTGCTATCCTGAGAGTAGACACAATGTCACGGGAAGACTCACTGACCACCATCTCCATGCTATCCAGAGAGTAGACACAACATCACTGGAAGACTCACTGAGCATCATCTCCATGCTATCCGGAGAGCAGACACAATGTCACTGGAAGACTCACTGACCAGCATCTCCATGTTATCCGGAGAGTAGACACAACGTCACTGGAAGACTCACTGACCAAAATCTCCCTGCTATCCTGAGAGTATGAACAACATCACTGGAAGACTCACTGACCACCATCTCCCTGCTATCCTGAGAGAAGAAACAATGTCACTTGAAGACTCACTGACCACCATCTCCCTGCTGTCCTGAGAGTAGGCACAACGTCACTGGAAGACTCACTGACCAGCATCTCCATGCTATCCTGAGAGTAGACACAACATCACTGGAAGACTCACTGACCACCAACTCTCTGCTATCGTGAGAGTAGACACAACATCACTGGAAGACTCACTGACCATCATCTTCCTGCTATCCTGGGGGTAGACACAACATCACTGGAAGACACACTGACCACCATCTCCCTGCTATCCTGAGAGTAGACACAATGTCACGGGAAGACTCACTGACCACCATCTCCATGCTATCCAGAGAGTAGACACAACATCACTGGAAGACTCACTGACCATCATCTCCATGCTATCCGGAGAGCAGACACAATGTCACTGGAAGACTCACTGACCAGCATCTCCATGTTATCCGGAGAGTAGACACAATGTCACTGGAAGACTCACTGACCAAAATCTCCCTGCTATCCTGAGAGCAGGCACAACGTCACTGGAAGACTCACTGACCACCATCTCCATGCTATTCTTAGAGTAGACACAATGTCACTGGAAGACTCACTGACCACTATCTCCCTGCTATCCTTAGAGTAGACACAACGTCACTGGAAGACTTGTTGACCACCATCTCCATGGTATCATGAGAGTAGACACAACATCACTGGAAGACTCACTGACCACCATCTCCCTGCTATGCTGTGTGTAGACACAATGTCACTGGAAGACTGACTGACCTCCATCTACATGGTATCCTGAGAGTAGACACAATGTCACTGGAAGATTCACTGACCACCATCTCCCTGCTATCCTGAGAGTAGGCACAATGTCACTGGAAGACTCACTGACCAGCATCTCCATGCTATCGTGAGAGTAGACACAACGTCACTGGAAGACTCACTGACCACCATCTCCCTGCTATCCTTAGAGTAGACAAAACGTCACTGGAAGACTCGTTGACCACCATCTCCATGGTATCATGAGAGTAGACACAACATCACTGGAAGACTCACTGACCACCATCTCCATGCTATCCTGAGAGTAGGCACAACATCACTGGAAGACTCACTGACCACCATTTCCATGCTATCCTAAGAGTAGACACAACATCACTGGAAGACTCACTGACCACCATCTCCCTGCTATACTGAGAGTAGACACAACGTCACTGGAAGACTCACTGACGACCATCTCCATGGTATCCTGAGAGTATACACAACATCACTGGAAGACTCACTGATCACCATCCCCCTGCTATCCTGAGAGTAGGAACAACATCACTGGAAGACTCACTGACCACCATCTCCCTGCTATCCTGAAAGTAGAAACAACATCACTGGAAGACTCACTGACCACCATCTCCCTGCTATCCTGAGAGTAGGCACAACGTCACTGGAAGACTCACTGACAAGCATCTACATGCTATCCTGAGAGTAGACACAATGTCACTGGAAGACTCACTGACCACCATCTGCATGGTATCCTGAGAGTAGACACAATGTCACTGGAAGATTCACTGACCACCATCTCCCTGCTATCCTGAGAGTAGGCACAACGTCACTGTAAGACTCACAGACCACCATCTCCATGCTATCCTGAGAGTAAACACAACATCACTGGAGACTCACTGACCACCATCTCCATGCTATCCTGAGAGTAGACACAACATCACTGGAAGACTCACTGACCACCATCTCCCTGCTATCCTGAGAGTAGACACAACGTCACTGAAAGACTCACTGACCACCATCTCCCTGCCATCCTGAGAGTAGGCACAACATCATTGGAAGACTCACTGACCACCATCTCGATGCTATCCTGAGAGTAGGCACAACGTCACTAGAAGACTCACTGACAACCATTTCCATGCTATCCTGAGAGTAGGCACAACGTCACTGGAAGACTCACAGACCACCATCTCCATGCTATCCTGAGAGTAAACACAACATCACTGGAGACTCACTGACCACCATCCCCATGCTATCCTGAGAGTAGACACAACATCACTGGAAGACTCACTGACCACCATCTCCCTGCTATCCTGAGAGTAGACACAACATCATTGGAAGACTCACTGACCACCATCTCCATAGTATCCTGAGAGCAGACAAAACATCACTGGAAGACTCACTGACCACCATCTCCCTGCTATCCTGAGAGTAGGAACAACGTCACTGGAAGACGCACTGACCACCATCTCCATGGTATCCTGAGATTAGGCACAACGTCACTGGAAGACTCACTGACCACCATTTCCATGCTATACTGAGAGTAGGCACAATGTCACTGGAAGACTCACTGACCACCATCTCCATGCTATCCTGAGAGTAGACACAACGTCACTGGAAGATTCACTGACCACCATATCCCTGCTATCCTGAGAGTAGACACAACGTCACTGAAAGGCTCACTGACCACCATATCCCTGCTATCCTGAGAGTAGACACAACGTCACTGGAAGACACACTGACCACCATCTCCATGCTATCCTGAGAGTAGACACAACGTGACTGGAAGACTCACTGACCACCATCTCGATGCTATCCTGAGAGTAGGCACAACGTCACTGTAAGACTCACAGACCACCATCTCCATGCTATTCTGAGAGTAAACACAACATCACTGGAGACTCACTGACCACCATCTCCATGCTATCCTGAGAGTAGACACAACATCACTGGAAGACTCACTGACCACCATCTCCCTGCTATCCTGAGAGTAGACACAACATCACTGGAAGACTCACTGACCACCATCTCCCTGCTATCCTGAGAGTAGACACAACGTCACTGGAAGACTCACTGACCACCATCGCAATGCTATTCTGAGAGTAGGCACAATGTCACTGGAAGACTCACTGACCACCATTTCCATGCTATCCTGAGAGTATGCACAACGTCACTGGAAGAATCACTGACCACCATCTGCATGGTATCCTGAGAGTAGACACAATGTCACTGGAAGATTCACTGACCAACATCTCCCTGCTATCCTGAGAGTAGACACAACATCACTGGAATACTCACTGACCACCATCTCTCTGCTATCCTGAGAGTAGACACAATGTCACTGGAAGACTCACTGACCACCATCTCCATAGTATCCTGAGAGTAGACACAACATCACTGGAAGACTCACTGACCACCATCTCCCTGCTATACTGAGAGTAGACACAACGTCACTGGAAGACTCACTGACGACCATCTCCATGGTATCCTGAGAGTATACACAACATCACTGGAAGACTCACTGATCACCATCCCCCTGCTATCCTGAGAGTAGGAACAACATCACTGGAAGACTCACTGACCACCATCTCCCTGCTATCCTGAAAGTAGAAACAACCTCACTGGAAGACTCACTTACGACCATCTCCATGGTATCCTGAGAGTATACACAACATCACTGGAAGACTCACTGATCACCATCCCCCTGCTATCCTGAGAGTAGGAACAACATCACTGGAAGACTCACTGACCACCATCTCCCTGCTATCCTGAAAGTAGAAACAACCTCACTGGAAGACTCACTTACGACCATCTCCATGGTATCCTGAGAGTAGACACAATGTCACTGGAAGACTCACTGACCACCATCTGCATGGTATCCTGAGAGTAGACACAAAGTCACTGGAAGATTCACTGACCACCATCTCCCTGCTATCCTGAGAGTAGGCACAACGTCACTGTAAGACTCACAGACCACCATCTCCATGCTATCCTGAGAGTAAACACAACATCACTGGAGACTCACTGACCACCATCTCCATTCTATCCTGAGAGTAGACACAACATCACTGGAAGACTCACTGACCACCATCTCCCTGCTATCCTGAGAGTAGGAACAACATCACTGGAAGACTCACTGACCACCATCTCCCTGCTATCCTGAAAGTAGAAACAACATCACTGGAAGACTCACTGACCACCATCTCCCTGCTATCCTGAGAGTAGGCACAATGTCACTGGAAGACTCACTGACCACCATTTCCATGCAATCCTGAGAGTATGCACAACGTCACTGGAAGACTCACTGACCACCATCTCCATGCTATCCAGAGAGTAGACACAACATCACTGGAAGACTCACTGACCACCATCTCCCTGCTATCCTGAGAGTAGGCACAATGTCACTGGAAGACTCACTGACCACCATCTCCATGCTATCCAGAGAGTAGACACAACATCACTGGAAGACTCACTGACCACCATCTGCATGGTATCCTGAGAGTAGACACAATGTCACTGGAAGATTCACTGACCACCATCTCCCTGCTATCCTGAGAGTAGACACAACATCACTGGAAGACTCACTGACCACCATCTCCCTGCTATCCTGAGAGTAGACACAACGTCACGGGAAGACTCACTGACCACCATCTCCATGCTATCCAGAGAGTAGACACAACATCACTGGAAGACTCACTGACCACCATCTCCATGCTATCCGGAGAGCAGACACAATGTCACTGGAAGACTCACTGACCAGCATCCCCATGCTATCCGGAGAGTAGACACAACGTCACTGGAAGACTCACTGACCAAAATCTCCCTGCTATCCTGAGAGCAGGCACAACGTCACTGGAAGACTCACTGACCACCATCTCCATGCTATTCTTAGAGTAGACACAATGTCACTGGAAGACTCACTGACCAGCATCTCCATGCTATCCTGAGAGTAGACACAACGTCACTGGAAGACTCACTGACCACCATCTCCCTGCTATCCTGAGAGTAGACACAACGTCACTGGAAGACTCACTGATCACCATCTCCATGCTATCCGGAGAGCAGACACAATGTCACTGGAAGACTCACTGACCAGCATCTCCATGCTATCCGGAGAGTAGACACAACGTCACTGGAAGACTCACTGACCAAAACCTCCCTGCTATCCTGAGAGCAGGCACAACATCACTGGAAGACTCACTGACCACCATCTCCATGCTATCCTGAGAGTAGACACAATGTCACTGGAAGACTCACTGACCAGCATCTCCATGCTATCGTGAGAGTAGACACAACATCACTGGAAGACTCACTGACCACCATCTCCCTGCTATCCTTAGAGTAGACACAACGTCTCTGGAAGACTCGTTGACCACCATCTCCATGGTATCATGAGAGTAGACACAACATCACTGGAAGACTCACTGACCACCATCTCCCTGCTATGCTGTGTGTAGACACAATGTCACTGGAAGACTCACTGACCACCATCTACATGGTATCCTGAGAGTAGACACAACATCACTGGAAGACTCACTGACCACCATCCCCCTGCTATCCTGAGAGTAGGCACAACGTCACTGGAAGACTCACTGACCACCATCTCCATGCTAGCCTGAGAGTAGACACAACGTCACTGGAAGACTCACTGACCACCATCTCCATGGTATCCTGAGAGTAGACACAAAGTCACTGGAAGACTCACTGACCACCATCTCCATGCTATCCTGAGAGTAGGCACAACGTCACTGGAAGACTCACTGACCACCATCTCCCTGCTATCCTGAGAGTAGACACAACGTCACTGGAAGACTCACTGACCACCATCTCCATGCTATCCTGAGAGTAGACACAACGTCAATGGAAGACTCACTGACCACCATCTCCCTGCTATCCTGAGAGTAGACACAACGTCATTGGAAGACTCACTGACCACCATCGCAATGCTATTCTGAGAGTAGGCACAACGTCACTGGAAGACTCACTGGCCACCATTTCCATGCTATCTTGAGAGTATGCACAACGTCACTGGAAGACTCACTGACCACCATCTCCATGCTATCTTCAGAGTAGACACAACATCACTGGAAGACTCACTAACCACCATCTCCATGCTATCCCGAGAGTAGACAAAATGTCACTGGAAGACTCACTGACCACCATCTCCCTGCTATCCTGAGAGTAGACACAACCTCACTGGAAGACTCACTTACGACCATCTCCATGGTATCCTGAGAGTATACACAACGTCACTGGAAGACTCACTGACCACCATCTCCCTCCTATCCTGAGAGTATGAACAACATCACTGGAAGACTCACTGACCACCATCTCCCTGCTATCCTGAGAGAAGAAACAATGTCACTTGAAGACTCACTGACCACCATCTCCCTGCTATCCTAAGAGTAGGCACAACGTCACTGGAAGACTCACTGACCAGCATCTCCATGCTATCCTGAGAGTAGACACAACATCACTGGAAGACTCACTGACGACCATCTCCCTGCTATCGTGAGAGTAGACACAACATCACTGGAAGACTCACTGACCATCATCTTCCTGCTATCCTGGGGGTAGACACAACATCACTGGAAGACTCACTGACCACCATCTGCATGGTATCCTGAGAGTAGACACAATGTCACTGGAAGATTCACTGACCACCATCTCCCTGCTATCCTGAGAGTAGACACAACATCACTGGAAGACTCACAGACCACCATCTCCCTGCTATCCTGAGAGTAGACACAACATCACTGGAAGACTCACTGACCACCATCTCAATGCTATCCGGAGAGGAGACACAATGTCACTGGAAGACTCACTGACCAGCACCTCCATGCTATCCGGAGAGTAAACACAACGTCACTGGAAGACTCACTGACCAAAACCTCCCTGCTATCCTGAGAGCAGGCACAACGTCACTGGAAGACTCACTGACCACCATCTCCATGCTATCCTGAGAGTAGACACAATGTCACTGGAAGACTCACTGACCAGCATCTCCATGGTATCGTGAGAGTAGACACAACATCACTGGAAGACTCACTGACCACCATCTCCCTGCTATCCTTAGAGTAGACACAATGTCACTGGAAGACTCACTGACCAGCATCTCCATGCTATCGTGAGAGTAGACACAACATCACTGGAAGACTCACTGACCACCATCTCCCTGCTATCCTTAGAGTAGACACAACGTCTCTGGAAGACTCGTTGACCACCATCTCCATGGTATCATGAGAGTAGACACAACATCACTGGAAGACTCACTGACCACCATCTCCCTGCTATGCTGTGTGTAGACACAATGTCACTGGAAGACTCACTGACCACCATCTACATGGTATCCTGAGAGTAGACACAACATCACTGGAAGACTCACTGACCACCATCCCCCTGCTATCCTGAGAGTAGGCACAACGTCACTGGAAGACTCACTGACCACCATCTCCATGCTAGCCTGAGAGTAGACACAACGTCACTGGAAGACTCACTGACCACCATCTCCATGGTATCCTGAGAGTAGACACAAAGTCACTGGAAGACTCACTGACCACCATCTCCATGCTATCCTGAGAGTAGGCACAACGTCACTGGAAGACTCACTGACCACCATCTCCCTGCTATCCTGAGAGTAGACACAACGTCACTGGAAGACTCACTGACCACCATCTCCATGCTATCCTGAGAGTAGACACAACGTCAATGGAAGACTCACTGACCACCATCTCCCTGCTATCCTGAGAGTAGACACAACGTCATTGGAAGACTCACTGACCACCATCGCAATGCTATTCTGAGAGTAGGCACAACGTCACTGGAAGACTCACTGGCCACCATTTCCATGCTATCTTGAGAGTATGCACAACGTCACTGGAAGACTCACTGACCACCATCTCCATGCTATCTTCAGAGTAGACACAACATCACTGGAAGACTCACTAACCACCATCTCCATGCTATCCCGAGAGTAGACAAAATGTCACTGGAAGACTCACTGACCACCATCTCCCTGCTATCCTGAGAGTAGACACAACCTCACTGGAAGACTCACTTACGACCATCTCCATGGTATCCTGAGAGTATACACAACGTCACTGGAAGACTCACTGACCACCATCTCCCTCCTATCCTGAGAGTATGAACAACATCACTGGAAGACTCACTGACCACCATCTCCCTGCTATCCTGAGAGAAGAAACAATGTCACTTGAAGACTCACTGACCACCATCTCCCTGCTATCCTAAGAGTAGGCACAACGTCACTGGAAGACTCACTGACCAGCATCTCCATGCTATCCTGAGAGTAGACACAACATCACTGGAAGACTCACTGACGACCATCTCCCTGCTATCGTGAGAGTAGACACAACATCACTGGAAGACTCACTGACCATCATCTTCCTGCTATCCTGGGGGTAGACACAACATCACTGGAAGACTCACTGACCACCATCTGCATGGTATCCTGAGAGTAGACACAATGTCACTGGAAGATTCACTGACCACCATCTCCCTGCTATCCTGAGAGTAGACACAACATCACTGGAAGACTCACAGACCACCATCTCCCTGCTATCCTGAGAGTAGACACAACATCACTGGAAGACTCACTGACCACCATCTCAATGCTATCCGGAGAGGAGACACAATGTCACTGGAAGACTCACTGACCAGCACCTCCATGCTATCCGGAGAGTAAACACAACGTCACTGGAAGACTCACTGACCAAAACCTCCCTGCTATCCTGAGAGCAGGCACAACGTCACTGGAAGACTCACTGACCACCATCTCCATGCTATCCTGAGAGTAGACACAATGTCACTGGAAGACTCACTGACCAGCATCTCCATGGTATCGTGAGAGTAGACACAACATCACTGGAAGACTCACTGACCACCATCTCCCTGCTATCCTTAGAGTAGACACAATGTCACTGGAAGACTCGTTGACCACCATCTCCATGGTATCATGAGAGTAGACACAACATCACTGGAAGACTCACTGACCACCATCTCCCTGCTATCCTGAGAGTAGGCACAACGTCACTGGAAGACTCACTGACCACGATCTCCATGCTAGCCTGAGAGTAGACACAACGTCACTGGAAGACTCACTGACCACCATCTCCATGGTATCCTGAGAGTAGACACAAAGTCACTGGAAGACTCACTGACCACCATCTCCATGCTATCCTGAGAGTAGGCACAACGTCACTGGAAGACTCACTGACCACCATCTCCCTGCAATCCTGTGAGTAGACACAATGTCACTGGAAGACTCACTAACCACCATCTCCATGCTATCCTAAGAGTAAACACAACATCACTGGAAGACTCACTGACCACCATCTCCCTGCTATCCTGAGAGTAGACACAAGCTCACTGGAAGACTCACTTACGACCATCTCCATGGTATCCTGAGAGTATACACAACGTCACTGGAAGACTCACTGACCACCATCTCCCTCCTATCCTGAGAGTATGAACAACATCACTGGAAGACTCACTGACCACCATCTCCCTGCTATCCTGAGAGAAGAAACAATGTCACTTGAAGACTCACTGACCACCATCTCCCTGCTATCCTGAGAGTAGGCACAACGTCACTGGAAGACTCACTGACCAGCATCTCCATGCTATCCTGAGAGTAGACACAACATCACTGGAAGACTCACTGACCATCATCTCCCTGCTATCCTGGGGGTAGACACAACGTCACTGGAAGACTCACTGACCACCATCTGCATGGTATCCTGAGAGTAGACACAATGTCACTGGAAGATTCACTGACCACCATCTCCCTGCTATCCTGAGAGTAGACACAACATCACTGGAAGACTCACTGATCACCATCTCCCTGCTATCCTGAGAGTAGACACAATGTCACTGGAAGACTCACTGACCACCATCTCCATGCTATCCAGAGAGTAGACACAACATCACTGGAAGACTCACTGACCACCATCTCCATGCTATCCGGAGAGCAGACACAATGTCACTGGAAGACTCACTGACCAGCATCTCCATGCTATCCGGAGAGTAGACACAACGTCACCGGAAGACTCACTGACCAAAATCTCCCTGCTATCCTGAGAGCAGGCACAACGTCACTGGAAGACTCACTGACCACCATCTCCATGCTATCCTGAGAGTAGACACAACATCACTGGAAGACTCACTGACCACCATCTCCCTGCTATCCTGAGAGTAGACACAACATCACTGGAAGACTCACTGACCACCATCTCCCTGCTATCCTGAGAGTAGACACAACGTCACTGGAAGACTCACTGACCACCATCGCAATGCTATTCTGAGAGTAGGCACAATGTCACTGGAAGACTCACTGACCACCATTTCCATGCTATCCTGAGAGTATGCACAACGTCACTGGAAGACTCACTGACCACCATCTGCATGGTATCCTGAGAGTAGACACAATGTCACTGGAAGATTCACTGACCACCATCTCCCTGCTATCCTGAGAGTAGACACAACATCACTGGAAGACTCACTGACCAAAATCTCCCTGCTATCCTGAGAGCAGGCACAACGTCACTGGAAGACTCACTGACCACCATCTCCATGCTATCCAGAGAGTAGACACAACATCACTGGAAGACTCACTAACCACCATCTCCATGCTATCCGGAGAGCAGACACAATGTCACTGGAAGACTCACTGACCAGCATCTCCATGCTATCCGGAGAGTAGACACAACGTCACTGGAAGACTCACTGACCAAAATCTCCCGGCTATCCTGAGAGCAGGCACAACGTCACTGGAAGACTCACTGACCACCATCTCCATGCTATTCTTAGAGTAGACACAATGTCACTGGAAGACTCACTGACCAGCATCTCCATGCTATCCTGAGAGTAGACACAACGTCACTGGAATACTCACTGACCACTATCTCCCTGCTATCCTTAGAGTAGACACAACGTCACTGGAAGACTCGTTGACCACCATCTCCATGGTATCATGAGAGTAGACACAACATCACTGGAAGACTCACTGACCACCATCTCCCTGCTATGCTGTGTGTAGACACAATGTCACTGGAAGACTGACTGACCTCCATCTACATGGTATCCAGAGAGTAGACACAATGTCACTGGAAGATTCACTGACCACCATCTCCCTGCTATCCTGAGAGTAGGCACAATGTCACTGGAAGACTCACTGACCAGCATCTCCATGCTATCGTGAGAGTAGACACAACGTCACTGGAAGACTCACTGACCACCATCTCCCTGCTATCCTTAGAGTAGACAAAACGTCACTGGAAGACTCGTTGACCACCATCTCCATGGTATCATGAGAGTAGACACAACATCACTGGAAGACTCACTGACCACCTTCTCCATGCTATCCTGAGAGTAGGCACAACGTCACTGGAAGACTCACTGACCACCATTTCCATGCTATCCTAAGAGTAGACACAACATCACTGGAAGACTCACTGACCACCATCTCCCTGCTATACTGAGAGTAGACACAACGTCACTGGAAGACTCACTGACGACCATCTCCATGGTATCCTGAGAGTATACACAACATCACTGGAAGACTCACTGATCACCATCCCCCTGCTATCCTGAGAGTAGGAACAACATCACTGGAAGACTCACTGACCACCATCTCCCTGCTATCCTGAAAGTAGAAACAACATCACTGGAAGATTCACTGACCACCATCTCCCTGCTATCCTGAGAGTAGGCACAACGTCACTGGAAGACTCACTGACAAGCATCTACATGCTATCCTGAGAGTAGACACAATGTCACTGGAAGACTCACTGACCACCATCTGCATGGTATCCTGAGAGTAGACACAATGTCACTGGAAGATTCACTGACCACCACCTCCCTGCTATCCTGAGAGTAGGCACAACGTCACTGTAAGACTCACAGACCACCATCTCCATGCTATCCTGAGAGTAAACACAACATCACTGGAGACTCACTGACCACCATCTCCATTCTATCCTGAGAGTAGACACAACATCACTGGAAGACTCACTGACCACCATCTCCCTGCTATCCTGAGAGTTGACACAACATCACTGGAAGACTCACTGACCACCATCTCCTTGCTATCCTGAGAGTAGACACAACGTCACTGGAAGACTCACTGACCACCATCGCAATGCTATTCTGAGAGTAGGCACAATGTCACTGGAAGACTCACTGACCACCATTTCCATGCTATCCTGAGAGTATGCACAACGTCACTGGAAGACACACTGACCACATCTGCATGGCATCCTGAGAGTAGACACAGTGTCACTGGAAGATTCACTGACCACCATCTCCCTGCTATCCTGAGAGTAGTCACAACATCACTGGAAGACTCACTGACCACCATCTCCCTGCTATCCTGAGAGTAGACACAATTTCACTGTAAGACTCACTGACCACCATCTCCATGCTATCCTAAGAGTAAACACAACATCACTGGAAGACTCACTGAACACCATCTCCCTGCTATCCTGAGAGTAGACACAACCTCACTGGAAGACTCACTTACGACCATCTCCATGGTATCCTGAGAGTATACACAACGTCACTGGAAGACTCACTGACCACCATCTCCCTGCTATCCTGAGAGAAGAAACAATGTCACTTGAAGACTCACTGACCACCATCTCCCTGCTGTCCTGAGAGTAGGCACAACGTCACTGGAAGACTCACTGATCACCATCCCCCTGCTATCCTGAGAGTAGGAACAACATCACTGGAAGACTCACTGACCACCATCTCCCTGCTATCCTGAGAGTAGGCACAACGTCACTGGAAGACTCACTGACCACCATCTCCCTGCAATCCTGTGAGTAGACACAATGTCACTGGAAGACTCACTAACCACCATCTCCATGCTATCCTAAGAGTAAACACAACATCACTGGAAGACTCACTGACCACCATCTCCCTGCTATCCTGAGAGTAGACACAAGCTCACTGGAAGACTCACTTACGACCATCTCCATGGTATCCTGAGAGTAGGCACAATGTCACTGGAAGACTCACTGACCACCATCTCCATGCTATCCAGAGAGTAGACACAACATCACTGGAAGACTCACTGACCACCATCTGCATGGTATCCTGAGAGTAGACACAATGTCACTGGAAGATTCACTGACCACCATCTCCCTGCTATCCTGAGAGTAGACACAACATCACTGGAAGACTCACTGACCACCATCTCCCTGCTATCCTGAGAGTAGACACAATGTCACGGGAAGACTCACTGACCACCATCTCCATGCTATCCAGAGAGTAGACACAACATCACTGGAAGACTCACTGACCACCATCTCCATGCTATCCGGAGAGCAGACACAATGTCACTGGAAGACTCACTGACCAGCATCTCCATGCTATCCGGAGAGTAGACACAACGTCACTGGAAGACTCACTGACCAAAATCTCCCTGCTATCCTGAGAGCAGGCACAACGTCACTGGAAGACTCACTGACCACCATCTCCATGCTATTCTTAGAGTAGACACAATGTCACTGGAAGACTCACTGACCAGCATCTCCATGCTATCCTGAGAGTAGACACAACGTCACTGGAAGACTCACTGACCACCATCTCCCTGCTATCCTGAGAGTAGACACAATGTCACTGGAAGACTCACTGATCACCATCTCCATGCTATCCGGAGAGCAGACACAAAGTCACTGGAAGACTAACTGACCAGCATCTCCATGCTATCCGGAGAGTAGACACAACGTCACTGGAAGACTCACTGACCAAAACCTCCCTGCTATCCTGAGAGCAGGCACAACATCACTGGAAGACTCACTGACCACCATCTCCATGCTATCCTGAGAGTAGACACAATGTCACTGGAAGACTCACTGACCAGCATCTCCATGCTATCGTGAGAGTAGACACAACATCACTGGAAGACTCACTGACCACCATCTCCCTGCTATCCTTAGAGTAGACACAACGTCACTGGAAGACTCGTTGACCACCATCTCCATGGTATCATGAGAGTAGACACAACATCACTGGAAGACTCACTGACCACCATCTCCCTGCTATGCTGTGTGTAGACACAATGTCACTGGAAGACTCACTGACCACCATCTACATGGTATCCTGAGAGTAGACACAACATCACTGGAAGACTCACTGACCACCATCTCCCTGCTATCCTGAGAGTAGGCACAACGTCACTGGAAGACTCACTGACCACCATCTCCATGCTAGCCTGAGAGTAGACAAAACGTCACTGGAAGACTCACTGACCACCATCTCCATGGTATCCTGAGAGTAGACACAAAGTCACTGGAAGACTCACTGACCACCATCTCCATGCTATCCTGAGAGTAGGCACAACGTCACTGGAAGACTCACTGACCACCATCTCCCTGCTATCCTGAGAGTAGACACAACGTCACTGGAAGACTCACTGACCACCATCTCCATGCTATCCTGAGAGTAGACACAACGTCAATGGAAGACTCACTGACCACCATCTCCCTGCTATCCTGAGAGTAGACACAACGTCACTGGAAGACTCACTGACCACCATCGCAATGCTATTCTGAGAGTAGGCACAACGTCACTGGAAGACTCACTGGCCACCATTTCCATGCTATCTTGAGAGTATGCACAACGTCACTGGAAGACTCACTGACCACCATCTCCATGCTATATTCAGAGTAGACACAACATCACTGGAAGACTCACTAACCACCATCTCCATGCTATCCCGAGAGTAGACAAAATGTCACTGGAAGACTCACTGACCACCATCTCCCTGCTATCCTGAGAGTAGACACAACCTCACTGGAAGACTCACTTACGACCATCTCCATGGTATCCTGAGAGTATACACAACGTCACTGGAAGACTCACTGACCACCATCTCCCTCCTATCCTGAGAGTATGAACAACATCACTGGAAGACTCACTGACCACCATCTCCCTGCTATCCTGAGAGAAGAAACAATGTCACTTGAAGACTCTTTGACCACCTTCTCCCCGCTACCCTAAGAGTAGGCACAACGTCACTGGAATACTCACTGACCAGCATCTCCATGCTATCCTGAGAGTAGACACAACATCACTGGAAGACTCACTGACGACCATTTCCCTGCTATCCTGAGAGTAGACACAACATCACTGGAAGACTCACAGACCACCATCTCCCTGCTATCCTGAGAGTAGACACAACATCACTGGAAGACTCACTGACCACCATCTCAATGCTATCCGGAGAGGAGACACAATGTCACTGGAAGACTCACTGACCAGCACCTCCATGCTATCCGGAGAGTAGACACAACGTCACTGGAAGACTCACTGACCAAAACCTCCCTGCTATCCTGAGAGCAGGCACAACGTCACTGGAAGACTCACTGACCACCATCTCCATGCTATCCTGAGAGTAGACACAATGTCACTGGAAGACTCACTGACCAGCATCTCCATGCTATCGTGAGAGTAGACACAACATCACTGGAAGACTCACTGACCACCATCTCCCTGCTATCCTTAGAGTAGACACAATGTCACTGGAAGACTCGTTGACCACCATCTCCATGGTATCATGAGAGTAGACACAACATCACTGGAAGACTCACTGACCACCATCTCCCTGCTATGCTGTGTGTAGACACAATGTCACTGGAAGACTCACTGACCACCATCTACATGGTATCCTGAGAGTAGACACAACATCACTGGAAGACTCACTGACCACCATCTCCCTGCTATCCTGAGAGTAGGCACAACGTCACTGGAAGACTCACTGACCACGATCTCCATGCTAGCCTGAGAGTAGACACAACGTCACTGGAAGACTCACTGACCACCATCTCCATGGTATCCTGAGAGTAGACACAAAGTCACTGGAAGACTCACTGACCACCATCTCCATGCTATCCTGAGAGTAGGCACAACGTCACTGGAAGACTCACTGACCACCATCTCCCTGCAATCCTGTGAGTAGACACAATGTCACTGGAAGACTCACTAACCACCATCTCCATGCTATCCTAAGAGTAAACACAACATCACTGGAAGACTCACTGACCACCATCTCCCTGCTATCCTGAGAGTAGACACAAGCTCACTGGAAGACTCACTTACGACCATCTCCATGGTATCCTGAGAGTATACACAACGTCACTGGAAGACTCACTGACCACCATCTCCCTCCTATCCTGAGAGTATGAACAACATCACTGGAAGACTCACTGACCACCATCTCCCTGCTATCCTGAGAGAAGAAACAATGTCACTTGAAGACTCACTGACCACCATCTCCCTGCTATCCTGAGAGTAGGCACAACGTCACTGGAAGACTCACTGACCAGCATCTCCATGCTATCCTGAGAGTAGACACAACATCACTGGAAGACTCACTGACCATCATCTTCCTGCTATCCTGGGGGTAGACACAACGTCACTGGAAGACTCACTGACCACCATCTGCATGGTATCCTGAGAGTAGACACAATGTCACTGGAAGATTCACTGACCACCATCTCCCTGCTATCCTGAGAGTAGACACAACATCACTGGAAGACTCACTGATCACCATCTCCCTGCTATCCTGAGAGTAGACACAATGTCACTGGAAGACTCACTGACCACCATCTCCATGCTATCCAGAGAGTAGACACAACATCACTGGAAGACTCACTGACCAACATCTCCATGCTATCCGGAGAGCAGACACAATGTCACTGGAAGACTCACTGACCAGCATCTCCATGCTATCCGGAGAGTAGACACAACGTCACCGGAAGACTCACTGACCAAAATCTCCCTGCTATCCTGAGAGCAGGCACAACGTCACTGGAAGACTCACTGACCACCATCTCCATGCTATCCTGAGAGTAGACACAACATCACTGGAAGACTCACTGACCACCATCTCCCTGCTATCCTGAGAGTAGACACAACATCACTGGAAGACTCACTGACCACCATCTCCCTGCTATCCTGAGAGTAGACACAACGTCACTGGAAGACTCACTGACCACCATCGCAATGCTATTCTGAGAGTAGGCACAATGTCACTGGAAGACTCACTGACCACCATTTCCATGCTATCCTGAGAGTATGCACAACATCACTGGAAGACTCACTGACCACCATCTGCATGGGATCCTGAGAGTAGACACAATGTCACTGGAAGATTCACTGACTACCATCTCCCTGCTATCCTGAGAGTAGACACAACATCACTGGAAGACTCACTGACCAAAATCTCCCTGCTATCCTGAGAGCAGGCACAACGTCACTGGAAGACTCACTGACCACCATCTCCATGCTATCCTGAGAGTAGACACAATGCCCCTGGAAGACTCACTGACCAGCATCTCCATGCTATCGTGAGAGTAAACACAACGTCACTGGAAGACTTACTGACCACCATCTCCCTGATATACTTAGAGTAGACAAAACGTCACTGGAAGACTCGTTGACCACCATCTCCATGGTATCATGAGAGTAGACACAACATCACAGGAAGACTCACTTACGACCATCTCCATGGTATCCTGAGAGTATACACAACGTCACTGGAAGACTCACTGACCACCATCTCCCTCCTATCCTGAGAGTATGAACAACATCACTGGAAGTCCCACTGACCACCATCTCCCTGCTATGCTGAGAGAAGAAACAATGTCACTTGAAGACTCACTGACCACCATCTCCCTGCTATCCTGAGAGTAGGCACAACGTCACTGGAAGACTCACTGACCAGCATCTCCATGCTATCCTGAGAGTAGACACAACATCACTGGAAGACTCACTGACCAGCATCTCCATGCTATCGTGAGAGTAGACACAACGTCACTGGAAGACTCACTGACCACCATCTCCCTGCTATGCTGAGAGAAGAAACAATGTCACTTGAAGACTCACTGACCACCATCTCCCTGCTATCCTGAGAGTAGGCACAACGTCACTGGAAGACTCACTGACCAGCATCTCCATGCTATCCTGAGAGTAGACACAACATCACTGGAAGACTCACTGACCAGCATCTCCATGCTATCGTGAGAGTAGACACAACGTCACTGGAAGACTCACTGACCACCATCTCCCTGCTATCCTTAGAGTAGACAAAATGTCACTGGAAGACAAGTTGACCACCATCTCCATGGTATCATGAGAGTAGACACAACATCACTGGAAGACTCACTGACCACCATCTCCATGCTATCCTGAGAGTAGGCACAACATCACTGGAAGACTCACTGACCACCATTTCCATGCTATCCTAAGAGTAGACACAACATCACTGGAAGACTCACTGACCAGCATCTCCCTGCTATACTGAGAGTAGACACAACGTCACTGGAAGACTCACTGACGACCATCTCCATGGTATCCTGAGAGTATACAAAACATCACTGGAAGACTCACTGATCACCATCCCCCTGCTATCCTGAGAGTAGGAACAACATCACTGGAAGACTCACTGACCACATCTCCCTGCTATCCTGAAAGTAGAAACAACATCACTGGAAGACTCACTGACCACCATCTCCCTGCTATCCTGAGAGTAGGCACAACGTCACTGGAAGACTCACTGACAAGCATCTACATGCTATCCTGAGAGTAGACACAATGTCACTGGAAGACTCAAGGACCACCATCTCCCTGCTATCCTGAGAGTAGACACAACATCACTGGAAGACTCACTGACCAGCATCTCCATGCTATCCTGAGAGTAGACACAACATCACTGGAAGACTCACTGACCATCATCTTCCTGCTATCCTGGGGGTAGACACAACGTCACTGGAAGACTCACTGACCACCATCTGCATGGTATCCTGAGAGTAGACACAATGTCACTGGAAGATTCACTGACCACCATCTCCCTGCTATCCTGAGAGTAGACACAACATCACTGGAAGACTCACTGATCACCATCTCCCTGCTATCCTGAGAGTAGACACAATGTCACTGGAAGACTCACTGACCACCATCTCCATGCTATCCAGAGAGTAGACACAACATCACTGGAAGACTCACTGACCACCATCTCCATGCTATCCGGAGAGCAGACACAATGTCACTGGAAGACTCACTGACCAGCATCTCCATGCTATCCGGAGAGTAGACACAACGTCACCGGAAGACTCACTGACCAAAATCTCCCTGCTATCCTGAGAGCAGGCACAACGTCACTGGAAGACGCACTGACCACCATCTCCATGCTATCCTGAGAGTAGACACAACATCACTGGAAGACTCACTGACCACCATCTCCCTGCTATCCTGAGAGTAGACACAACATCACTGGAAGACTCACTGACCACCATCTCCCTGCTATCCTGAGAGTAGACACAACGTCACTGGAAGACTCACTGACCACCATCGCAATGCTATTCTGAGAGTAGGCACAATGTCACTGGAAGACTCACTGACCACCATTTCCATGCTATCCTGAGAGTATGCACAACGTCACTGGAAGACTCACTGACCACCATCTGCATGGTATCCTGAGAGTAGACACAATGTCACTGGAAGATTCACTGACCACCATCTCCCTGCTATCCTGAGAGTAGACACAACATCACTGGAAGACTCACTGACCAAAATCTCCCTGCTATCCTGAGAGCAGGCACAACGTCACTGGAAGACTCACTGACCACCATCTCCATGCTATCCTGAGAGTAGACACAATGCCCCTGGAAGACTCACTGACCAGCATCTCCATGCTATCGTGAGAGTAAACACAACGTCACTGGAAGACTTACTGACCACCATCTCCCTGATATCCTTAGAGTAGACAAAACGTCACTGGAAGACTCGTTGACCACCATCTCCATGGTATCATGAGAGTAGACACAACATCACAGGAAGACTCACTTACGACCATCTCCATGGTATCCTGAGAGTATACACAACGTCACTGGAAGACTCACTGACCACCATCTCCCTCCTATCCTGAGAGTATGAACAACATCACTGGAAGACTCACTGACCACCATCTCCCTGCTATGCTGAGAGAAGAAACAATGTCACTTGAAGACTCACTGACCACCATCTCCCTGCTATCCTGAGAGTAGGCACAACGTCACTGGAAGACTCACTGACCAGCATCTCCATGCTATCCTGAGAGTAGACACAACATCACTGGAAGACTCACTGACCAGCATCTCCATGCTATCGTGAGAGTAGACACAACGTCACTGGAAGACTCACTGACCACCATCTCCCTGCTATCCTTAGAGTAGACAAAACGTCACTGGAAGACAAGTTGACCACCATCTCCATGGTATCATGAGAGTAGACACAACATCACTGGAAGACTCACTGACCACCATCTCCATGCTATCCTGAGAGTAGGCACAACGTCACTGGAAGACTCACTGACCACCATTTCCATGCTATCCTAAGAGTAGACACAACATCACTGGAAGACTCACTGACCAGCATCTCCCTGCTATACTGAGAGTAGACACAACGTCACTGGAAGACTCACTGACGACCATCTCCATGGTATCCTGAGAGTATACACAACATCACTGGAAGACTCACTGATCACCATCCCCCTGCTATCCTGAGAGTAGGAACAACATCACTGGAAGACTCACTGACCACGATCTCCCTGCTATCCTGAAAGTAGAAACAACATCACTGGAAGACTCACTGACCACCATCTCCCTGCTATCCTGAGAGTAGGCACAACGTCACTGGAAGACTCACTGACAAGCATCTACATGCTATCCTGAGAGTAGACACAATGTCACTGGAAGACTCACGGACCACCATCTCCCTGCTATCCTGAGAGTAGACACAACATCACTGGAAGACTCACTGACCACCATCTCCATGCTATCCAGAGAGTAGACACAACGTCACTGGAAGACTCACTGACCACCATCTCCATGCTATCCTGAGAGTAGACACAACGTCAATGGAAGACTCACTGACCACCATCTCCCTGCTATCCTGAGAGTAGACACAACGTCACTGGAAGACTCACTGACCACCATCGCAATGCTATTCTGAGAGTAGGCACAACGTCACTGGAAGACTCACTGACCACCATTTCCATGCTATCCTGAGAGTATGCACAACGTCACTGGAAGACTCACTGACCACCATCTCCATGCTATCTTCAGAGTAGACACAACGTCACTGGAAGACTCATTAACCACCATCTCCATGCTATCCCGAGAGTAGACACAATGTCACTGGAAGACTCACTGACCACCATCTCCATGCTATCCTAAGAGTAAATACAACATCACTGGAAGACTCACTGAACACCATCTCCATGCTATCCTGAGAGTAGACACAAACTCACTGGAAGACTCACTTACGACCATCCCCATGGTATCCTGAGAGTATACACAACGTCACTGGAAGACTCACTGACCACCATCTCCCTCCTATCCTGAGAGTATGAACAACATCACTGGAAGACACACTGACCACCATCTCCCTGCTATCCTGAGAGAAGAAACAATGTCACTTGAAGACTCACTGACCACCATCTCCCTGCTGTCCTGAGAGTAGGCACAACATCACTGGAAGACTCACTGACCAGCATCTCCATGCTATCCTGAGAGTAGACACAACATCACTGGAAGACTCACTGACCACCATCTCCCTGCTATCGTGAGAGTAGACACAACATCACTGGAAGACTCACTGACCATCATCTTCCTGCTATCCTGGGGGTAGACACAACAT
Source organism: Ambystoma mexicanum (assembly GCF_040938575.1). Taxonomy (NCBI): domain Eukaryota; kingdom Metazoa; phylum Chordata; class Amphibia; order Caudata; family Ambystomatidae; genus Ambystoma; species Ambystoma mexicanum. The sequence goes on along the minus strand of NC_090931.1, from coordinate 7,833,158 downwards.
CACTGGAAGACTCACTGACCACCATCTGCATGGTATCCTGAGAGTAGACACAATGTCACGGGAAGACTCACTGACCACCATCTCCATGCTATCCGGAGAGCAGACACAATGTCACTGGAAGACTCACTGACCAGCATCTCCATGCTATCCGGAGAGTAGACACAACGTCACTGGAAGACTCACTGACCAAAATCTCCCTGCTATCCTGAGAGCAGGCACAACGTCACTGGAAGACTCACTGACCACCATCTCCATGCTATTCTTAGAGTAGACACAATGTCACTGGAAGACTCTCTGACCAGCATCTCCATGCTATCGTGAGAGTAGACACAACGTCACTGGAAGACTCACTGACCACTATCTCCCTGCTATCCTTAGAGTAGACACAACGTCACTGGCAGACTCGTTGACCACCATCTCCATGGTATCATGAGAGTAGACACAACATCACTGGAAGACTCACTGACCACCATCTCCCTGCTATGCTGTGTGTAGACACAATGTCACTGGAAGACTCACTGACCTCCATCTACATGGTATCCTGAGATTAGACACAATGTCACTGGAAGATTCACTGACCACCATCTCCCTGCTATCCTGAGAGTAGGCACAATGTCACTGGAAGACTCACTGACCAGCATCTCCATGCTATCGTGAGAGTAGACACAACGTCACTGGAAGACTCACTGACCACCATCTCCCTGCTATCCTTAGAGTAGACAAAACGTCACTGGAAGACTCGTTGACCACCATCTCCATGGTATCATGAGAGTAGACACAACATCACTGGAAGACTCACTGACCACCATCTCCATGCTATCCTGAGAGTAGGCACAACGTCACTGGAAGACTCACTGACCACCATTTCCATGCTATCCTAAGAGTAGACACAACATCACTGAAAGACTCACTGACCACCATCTCCCTGCTATACTGAGAGTAGGAACAACATCACTGGAAGACTCACTGACCACCATCTCCCTGCTATCCTGAAAGTAGAAACAACATCACTGGAAGACTCACTGATGACCATCTCCATGGTATCCTGAGAGTATACACAACATCACTGGAAGACTCACTGATCACCATCCCCCTGCTATCCTGAGAGTAGGAACAACATCACTGGAAGACTCACTGACCACCATCTCCCTGCTATCCTGAAAGTAGAAACAACATCACTGGAAGACTCACTGACCACCATCTCCCTGCTATCCTGAGAGTATGCACAACGTCACTGGAAGACTCACTGACAAGCATCTACATGCTATTCTGAGAGTAGACACAATGTCACTGGAAGACTCACTGACCACCATCTGCATGGTATCCTGAGAGTAGACACAATGTCACTGGAAGATTCACTGACCACCATCTCCCTGCTATCCTGAGAGTAGGCACAACGTCACTGTAAGAATCACAGACCACCATCTCCATGCTATCCTGAAAGTAAACCCAACATCACTGGAGACTCACTGACCACCATTTCCATGCTATCCTGAGAGTAGACACAACATCACTGGAAGACTCACTGACCACCATCTCCCTGCTATCCTGAGAGTAGACACAACATCACTGGAAGACTCACTGACCACCATCTCCCTGCTATCCTGAGAGTAGGCACAACGTCACTGGAAGACTCACTGATGACCATCTCCATGGTATCCTGAGAGTATACACAACATCACTGGAAGACTCACTGATCACCATCCCCCTGCTATCCTGAGAGTAGGAACAACATCACTGGAAGACTCACTGACCACCATCTCCCTGCTATCCTGAAAGTAGAAACAACATCACTGGAAGACTCACTGACCACCATCTCCCTGCTATCCTGAGAGTATGCACAACGTCACTGGAAGACTCACTGACAAGCATCTACATGCTATTCTGAGAGTAGACACAATGTCACTGGAAGACTCACTGACCACCATCTGCATGGTATCCTGAGAGTAGACACAATGTCACTGGAAGATTCACTGACCACCATCTGCCTGCTATCCTGAGAGTAGGCACAACGTCACTGTAAGAATCACAGACCACCATCTCCATGCTATCCTGAAAGTAAACCCAACATCACTGGAGACTCACTGACCACCATTTCCATGCTATCCTGAGAGTAGACACAACATCACTGGAAGACTCACTGACCACCATCTCCCTGCTATCCTGAGAGTAGACACAACATCACTGGAAGACTCACTGACCACCATCTCCCTGCTATCCTGAGAGCAGACACAACGTCACTGGAAGACTCACTGACCACCATCGCAATGCTATTCTGAGAGTAGGCACAATGTCACTGGAAGACTCACTGACCACCATTTCCATGCTATCCTGAGAGTATGTACAACGTCACTGGAAGACACACTGACCACCATCTGCATGGCATCCTGTGAGTAGACACAATGTCACTGGAAGATTCACTGACCACCATCTCCCTGCTATCCTGAGAGTAGTCACAACATCACTGGAAGACTCACTGACCACCATCTCCCTGCTATCCTGAGAGTAGACACAATGTCACTGGAAGACTCACTGATCACCATCTCCATGCTATCCGGAGAGTAGACACAATGTCACTGGAAGACTCACTGACCAGCATCTCCATGCTATCCGGAGAGTAGACACAACGTCACTGGAAGACTCACTGACCAAAACCTCCTGCTATCCTGAGAGCAGGCACAACATCACTGGAAGACTCACTGACCACCATCTCCATGCTATCCTGAGAGTAGACACAATGTCACTGGAAGACTCACTGACCAGCATCTCCATGCTATCGTGAGAGTAGACACAACATCATTGGAAGACTCACTGACCACCATCTCCCTGCTATCCTTAGAGTAGACACAACGTCACTGGAAGACTCGTTGACCACCATCTCCATGGTATCATGAGAGTAGACACAACATCACTGCAAGACTCACTGACCACCATCTCCCTGCTATGTTGTGTGTAGACACAATGTCACTGGAAGACTCACTGACCACCATCTACATGGTATCCTGAGAGTAGACACAACATCACTGGAAGACTCACTGACCACCATCTCCCTGCTATCCTGAGAGTATGCACAACGTCACTGGAAGACTCACTGACCACCATCTCCATGCTAGCCTGAGAGTAGACACAACGTCACTGGAAGACTCACTGACCACCATTTCCATGCTATCCTAAGAGTAGACACAACATCACTGGAAGACTCACTGACCACCATCTCCCTTCTATACTGAGAGTAGACACAACGTCACTGGAAGACTCACTGACGACCATCTCCATGGTATCCTGAGAGTATACACAACATCACTGGATTACTCACTGATCACCATCCCCCTGCTATCCTGAGAGTAGGAACAACATCACTGGAAGACTCACTGACCACCATCTCCCTGCTATCCTGAAAGTAGAAACAACATCACTGGAAGACTCACTGACCACCATCTCCCTGCTATCCTGAGAGTAGGCACAACGTCACTGGAAGACTCACTGACAAGCATCTACATGCTATCCTGAGAGTAGACACAATGTCACTGGAAGACTCACGGACCACCATCTCCCTGCTATCCTGAGAGTAGACACAACGTCACTGGAAGACTCACTGACCACCATCGCAATGCTATTCTGAGAGTAGGCACAACGTCACTGGAAGACTCACTGACCACCATTTCCATGCTATCCTGAGAGTATGCACAACGTCACTGGAAGACTCACTGACCACCATCTCCATGCTATCTTCAGAGTAGACACAATGTCACTGGAAGACTCATTAACCACCATCTCCATGCTATCCCGAGAGTAGACACAATGTCACTGGAAGACTCACTGACCACCATCTCCATGCTATCCTAAGAGTAAATACAACATCACTGGAAGACTCACTGAACACCATCTCCATGCTATCCTGAGAGTAGGCACAAACTCACTGGAAGACTCACTTACGACCATCCCCATGGTATCCTGAGAGTATACACAACGTCACTGGAAGACTCACTGACCACCATCTCCCTCCTATCCTGAGAGTATGAACAACATCACTGGAAGACTCACTGACCACCATCTCCCTGCTATCCTTAGAGTAGACAAAACGTCACTGGAAGACAAGTTGACCACCATCTCCATGGTATCATGAGAGTAGACACAACATCACTGGAAGACTCACTGACCACCATCTCCATGCTATCCTGAGAGTAGGCACAACGTCACTGGAAGACTCACTGACCACCATTTCCATGCTATCCTAAGAGTAGACACAACATCACTGGAAGACTCACTGACCAGCATCTCCCTGCTATACTGAGAGTAGACACAACGTCACTGGAAGACTCACTGACGACCATCTCCATGGTATCCTGAGAGTATACACAACATCACTGGAAGACTCACTGATCACCATCCCCCTGCTATCCTGAGAGTAGGAACAACATCACTGGAAGACTCACTGACCACGATCTCCCTGCTATCCTGAAAGTAGAAACAACATCACTGGAAGACTCACTGACCACCATCTCCCTGCTATCCTGAGAGTAGGCACAACGTCACTGGAAGACTCACTGACAAGCATCTACATGCTATCCTGAGAGTAGACACAATGTCACTGGAAGACTCACGGACCACCATCTCCCTGCTATCCTGAGAGTAGACACAACATCACTGGAAGACTCACTGACCACCATCTCCATGCTATCCAGAGAGTAGACACAACGTCACTGGAAGACTCACTGACCACCATCTCCATGCTATCCTGAGAGTAGACACAACGTCAATGGAAGACTCACTGACCACCATCTCCCTGCTATCCTGAGAGTAGACACAACGTCACTGGAAGACTCACTGACCACCATCGCAATGCTATTCTGAGAGTAGGCACAACGTCACTGGAAGACTCACTGACCACCATTTCCATGCTATCCTGAGAGTATGCACAACGTCACTGGAAGACTCACTGACCACCATCTCCATGCTATCTTCAGAGTAGACACAACGTCACTGGAAGACTCATTAACCACCATCTCCATGCTATCCCGAGAGTAGACACAATGTCACTGGAAGACTCACTGACCACCATCTCCCTTCTATACTGAGAGTAGACACAACGTCACTGGAAGACTCACTGACGACCATCTCCATGGTATCCTGAGAGTATACACAACATCACTGGATTACTCACTGATCACCATCCCCCTGCTATCCTGAGAGTAGGAACAACATCACTGGAAGACTCACTGACCACCATCTCCCTGCTATCCTGAAAGTAGAAACAACATCACTGGAAGACTCACTGACCACCATCTCCCTGCTATCCTGAGAGTAGGCACAACGTCACTGGAAGACTCACTGACAAGCATCTACATGCTATCCTGAGAGTAGACACAATGTCACTGGAAGACTCACGGACCACCATCTCCCTGCTATCCTGAGAGTAGACACAACGTCACTGGAAGACTCACTGACCACCATCGCAATGCTATTCTGAGAGTAGGCACAACGTCACTGGAAGACTCACTGACCACCATTTCCATGCTATCCTGAGAGTATGCACAACGTCACTGGAAGACTCACTGACCACCATCTCCATGCTATCTTCAGAGTAGACACAATGTCACTGGAAGACTCATTAACCACCATCTCCATGCTATCCCGAGAGTAGACACAATGTCACTGGAAGACTCACTGACCACCATCTCCATGCTATCCTAAGAGTAAATACAACATCACTGGAAGACTCACTGAACACCATCTCCATGCTATCCTGAGAGTAGACACAAACTCACTGGAAGACTCACTTACGACCATCCCCATGGTATCCTGAGAGTATACACAACGTCACTGGAAGACTCACTGACCACCATCTCCCTCCTATCCTGAGAGTATGAACAACATCACTGGAAGACTCACTGACCACCATCTCCCTGCTATCCTTAGAGTAGACAAAACGTCACTGGAAGACAAGTTGACCACCATCTCCATGGTATCATGAGAGTAGACACAACATCACTGGAAGACTCACTGACCACCATCTCCATGCTATCCTGAGAGTAGGCACAACGTCACTGGAAGACTCACTGACCACCATTTCCATGCTATCCTAAGAGTAGACACAACATCACTGGAAGACTCACTGACCAGCATCTCCCTGCTATACTGAGAGTAGACACAACGTCACTGGAAGACTCACTGACGACCATCTCCATGGTATCCTGAGAGTATACACAACATCACTGGAAGACTCACTGATCACCATCCCCCTGCTATCCTGAGAGTAGGAACAACATCACTGGAAGACTCACTGACCACGATCTCCCTGCTATCCTGAAAGTAGAAACAACATCACTGGAAGACTCACTGACCACCATCTCCCTGCTATCCTGAGAGTAGGCACAACGTCACTGGAAGACTCACTGACAAGCATCTACATGCTATCCTGAGAGTAGACACAATGTCACTGGAAGACTCACGGACCACCATCTCCCTGCTATCCTGAGAGTAGACACAACATCACTGGAAGACTCACTGACCACCATCTCCATGCTATCCAGAGAGTAGACACAACGTCACTGGAAGACTCACTGACCACCATCTCCATGCTATCCTGAGAGTAGACACAACGTCAATGGAAGACTCACTGACCACCATCTCCCTGCTATCCTGAGAGTAGACACAACGTCACTGGAAGACTCACTGACCACCATCGCAATGCTATTCTGAGAGTAGGCACAACGTCACTGGAAGACTCACTGACCACCATTTCCATGCTATCCTGAGAGTATGCACAACGTCACTGGAAGACTCACTGACCACCATCTCCATGCTATCTTCAGAGTAGACACAACGTCACTGGAAGACTCATTAACCACCATCTCCATGCTATCCCGAGAGTAGACACAATGTCACTGGAAGACTCACTGACCACCATCTCCATGCTATCCTAAGAGTAAATACAACATCACTGGAAGACTCACTGAACACCATCTCCATGCTATCCTGAGAGTAGACACAAACTCACTGGAAGACTCACTTACGACCATCCCCATGGTATCCTGAGAGTATACACAACGTCACTGGAAGACTCACTGACCACCATCTCCCTCCTATCCTGAGAGTATGAACAACATCACTGGAAGACACACTGACCACCATCTCCCTGCTATCCTGAGAGAAGAAACAATGTCACTTGAAGACTCACTGACCACCATCTCCCTGCTGTCCTGAGAGTAGGCACAACATCACTGGAAGACTCACTGACCAGCATCTCCATGCTATCCTGAGAGTAGACACAACATCACTGGAAGACTCACTGACCACCATCTCCCTGCTATCGTGAGAGTAGACACAACATCACTGGAAGACTCACTGACCATCATCTTCCTGCTATCCTGGGGGTAGACACAACATCACTGGAAGACTCACTGACCACCATCTGCATGGTATCCTGAGAGTAGACACAATGTCACGGGAAGACTCACTGACCACCATCTCCATGCTATCCGGAGAGCAGACACAATGTCACTGGAAGACTCACTGACCAGCATCTCCATGCTATCCGGAGAGTAGACACAACGTCACTGGAAGACTCACTGACCAAAATCTCCCTGCTATCCTGAGAGCAGGCACAACGTCACTGGAAGACTCACTGACCACCATCTCCATGCTATTCTTAGAGTAGACACAATGTCACTGGAAGACTCTCTGACCAGCATCTCCATGCTATCGTGAGAGTAGACACAACGTCACTGGAAGACTCACTGACCACTATCTCCCTGCTATCCTTAGAGTAGACACAACGTCACTGGCAGACTCGTTGACCACCATCTCCATGGTATCATGAGAGTAGACACAACATCACTGGAAGACTCACTGACCACCATCTCCCTGCTATGCTGTGTGTAGACACAATGTCACTGGAAGACTCACTGACCTCCATCTACATGGTATCCTGAGATTAGACACAATGTCACTGGAAGATTCACTGACCACCATCTCCCTGCTATCCTGAGAGTAGGCACAATGTCACTGGAAGACTCACTGACCAGCATCTCCATGCTATCGTGAGAGTAGACACAACGTCACTGGAAGACTCACTGACCACCATCTCCCTGCTATCCTTAGAGTAGACAAAACGTCACTGGAAGACTCGTTGACCACCATCTCCATGGTATCATGAGAGTAGACACAACATCACTGGAAGACTCACTGACCACCATCTCCATGCTATCCTGAGAGTAGGCACAACGTCACTGGAAGACTCACTGACCACCATTTCCATGCTATCCTAAGAGTAGACACAACATCACTGAAAGACTCACTGACCACCATCTCCCTGCTATACTGAGAGTAGGAACAACATCACTGGAAGACTCACTGACCACCATCTCCCTGCTATCCTGAAAGTAGAAACAACATCACTGGAAGACTCACTGATGACCATCTCCATGGTATCCTGAGAGTATACACAACATCACTGGAAGACTCACTGATCACCATCCCCCTGCTATCCTGAGAGTAGGAACAACATCACTGGAAGACTCACTGACCACCATCTCCCTGCTATCCTGAAAGTAGAAACAACATCACTGGAAGACTCACTGACCACCATCTCCCTGCTATCCTGAGAGTATGCACAACGTCACTGGAAGACTCACTGACAAGCATCTACATGCTATTCTGAGAGTAGACACAATGTCACTGGAAGACTCACTGACCACCATCTGCATGGTATCCTGAGAGTAGACACAATGTCACTGGAAGATTCACTGACCACCATCTCCCTGCTATCCTGAGAGTAGGCACAACGTCACTGTAAGAATCACAGACCACCATCTCCATGCTATCCTGAAAGTAAACCCAACATCACTGGAGACTCACTGACCACCATTTCCATGCTATCCTGAGAGTAGACACAACATCACTGGAAGACTCACTGACCACCATCTCCCTGCTATCCTGAGAGTAGACACAACATCACTGGAAGACTCACTGACCACCATCTCCCTGCTATCCTGAGAGTAGGCACAACGTCACTGGAAGACTCACTGATGACCATCTCCATGGTATCCTGAGAGTATACACAACATCACTGGAAGACTCACTGATCACCATCCCCCTGCTATCCTGAGAGTAGGAACAACATCACTGGAAGACTCACTGACCACCATCTCCCTGCTATCCTGAAAGTAGAAACAACATCACTGGAAGACTCACTGACCACCATCTCCCTGCTATCCTGAGAGTATGCACAACGTCACTGGAAGACTCACTGACAAGCATCTACATGCTATTCTGAGAGTAGACACAATGTCACTGGAAGACTCACTGACCACCATCTGCATGGTATCCTGAGAGTAGACACAATGTCACTGGAAGATTCACTGACCACCATCTGCCTGCTATCCTGAGAGTAGGCACAACGTCACTGTAAGAATCACAGACCACCATCTCCATGCTATCCTGAAAGTAAACCCAACATCACTGGAGACTCACTGACCACCATTTCCATGCTATCCTGAGAGTAGACACAACATCACTGGAAGACTCACTGACCACCATCTCCCTGCTATCCTGAGAGTAGACACAACATCACTGGAAGACTCACTGACCACCATCTCCCTGCTATCCTGAGAGCAGACACAACGTCACTGGAAGACTCACTGACCACCATCGCAATGCTATTCTGAGAGTAGGCACAATGTCACTGGAAGACTCACTGACCACCATTTCCATGCTATCCTGAGAGTATGTACAACGTCACTGGAAGACACACTGACCACCATCTGCATGGCATCCTGTGAGTAGACACAATGTCACTGGAAGATTCACTGACCACCATCTCCCTGCTATCCTGAGAGTAGTCACAACATCACTGGAAGACTCACTGACCACCATCTCCCTGCTATCCTGAGAGTAGACACAATGTCACTGGAAGACTCACTGATCACCATCTCCATGCTATCCGGAGAGTAGACACAATGTCACTGGAAGACTCACTGACCAGCATCTCCATGCTATCCGGAGAGTAGACACAACGTCACTGGAAGACTCACTGACCAAAACCTCCTGCTATCCTGAGAGCAGGCACAACATCACTGGAAGACTCACTGACCACCATCTCCATGCTATCCTGAGAGTAGACACAATGTCACTGGAAGACTCACTGACCAGCATCTCCATGCTATCGTGAGAGTAGACACAACATCATTGGAAGACTCACTGACCACCATCTCCCTGCTATCCTTAGAGTAGACACAACGTCACTGGAAGACTCGTTGACCACCATCTCCATGGTATCATGAGAGTAGACACAACATCACTGCAAGACTCACTGACCACCATCTCCCTGCTATGTTGTGTGTAGACACAATGTCACTGGAAGACTCACTGACCACCATCTACATGGTATCCTGAGAGTAGACACAACATCACTGGAAGACTCACTGACCACCATCTCCCTGCTATCCTGAGAGTATGCACAACGTCACTGGAAGACTCACTGACCACCATCTCCATGCTAGCCTGAGAGTAGACACAACGTCACTGGAAGACTCACTGACCACCATTTCCATGCTATCCTAAGAGTAGACACAACATCACTGGAAGACTCACTGACCACCATCTCCCTTCTATACTGAGAGTAGACACAACGTCACTGGAAGACTCACTGACGACCATCTCCATGGTATCCTGAGAGTATACACAACATCACTGGATTACTCACTGATCACCATCCCCCTGCTATCCTGAGAGTAGGAACAACATCACTGGAAGACTCACTGACCACCATCTCCCTGCTATCCTGAAAGTAGAAACAACATCACTGGAAGACTCACTGACCACCATCTCCCTGCTATCCTGAGAGTAGGCACAACGTCACTGGAAGACTCACTGACAAGCATCTACATGCTATCCTGAGAGTAGACACAATGTCACTGGAAGACTCACGGACCACCATCTCCCTGCTATCCTGAGAGTAGACACAACGTCACTGGAAGACTCACTGACCACCATCGCAATGCTATTCTGAGAGTAGGCACAACGTCACTGGAAGACTCACTGACCACCATTTCCATGCTATCCTGAGAGTATGCACAACGTCACTGGAAGACTCACTGACCACCATCTCCATGCTATCTTCAGAGTAGACACAACGTCACTGGAAGACTCATTAACCACCATCTCCATGCTATCCCGAGAGTAGACACAATGTCACTGGAAGACTCACTGACCACCATCTCCATGCTATCCTAAGAGTAAATACAACATCACTGGAAGACTCACTGAACACCATCTCCATGCTATCCTGAGAGTAGACACAAACTCACTGGAAGACTCACTTACGACCATCCCCATGGTATCCTGAGAGTATACACAACGTCACTGGAAGACTCACTGACCACCATCTCCCTCCTATCCTGAGAGTATGAACAACATCACTGGAAGACACACTGACCACCATCTCCCTGCTATCCTGAGAGAAGAAACAATGTCACTTGAAGACTCACTGACCACCATCTCCCTGCTGTCCTGAGAGTAGGCACAACATCACTGGAAGACTCACTGACCAGCATCTCCATGCTATCCTGAGAGTAGACACAACATCACTGGAAGACTCACTGACCACCATCTCCCTGCTATCGTGAGAGTAGACACAACATCACTGGAAGACTCACTGACCATCATCTTCCTGCTATCCTGGGGGTAGACACAACATCACTGGAAGACTCACTGACCACCATCTGCATGGTATCCTGAGAGTAGACACAATGTCACTGGAAGATTCACTGACCACCATCTCCCTGCTATCCTGAGAGTAGACACAACATCACTGGAAGACTCACTGACCACCATCTCCCTGCTATCCTGAGAGTAGACACAATGTCACGGGAAGACTCACTGACCACCATCTCCATGCTATCCAGAGAGTAGACACAACATCACTGGAAGACTCACTGACCACCATCTCCATGGTATCCGGAGAGCAGACACAATGTCACTGGAAGACTCACTGACCAGCATCTCCATGCTATCCGGAGAGTAGACACAACGTCACTGGAAGACTCACTGACCAAAATCTCCCTGCTATCCTGAGAGCAGGCACAACGTCACTGGAAGACTCACTGACCACCATCTCCATGCTATTCTTAGAGTAGACACAATGTCACTGGAAGACTCACTGACCAGCATCTCCATGCTATCGTGAGAGTAGACACAACGTCACTGGAAGACTCACTGACCACTATCTCCCTGCTATCCTTAGAGTAGACACAACGTCACTGGAAGACTCGTTGACCACCATCTCCATGGTATCATGAGAGTAGACACAACATCACTGGAAGACTCACTGACCACCATCTCCCTGCTATGCTGTGTGTAGACACAATGTCACTGGAAGACTCACTGACCTCCATCTACATGGTATCCTGAGAGTAGACACAATGTCACTGGAAGATTCACTGACCACCATCTCCCTGCTATCCTGAGAGTAGGCACAATGTCACTGGAAGACTCACTGACCAGCATCTCCATGCTATCGTGAGAGTAGACACAACGTCACTGGAAGACTCACTGACCACCATCTCCCTGCTATCCTTAGAGTAGACAAAACGTCACTGGAAGACTCGTTGACCACCATCTCCATGGTATCATGAGAGTAGACACAACATCACTGGAAGACTCACTGACCACCATCTCCATGCTATCCTGAGAGTAGGCACAACGTCACTGGAAGACTCACTGACCACCATTTCCATGCTATCCTAAGAGTAGACACAACATCACTGAAAGACTCACTGACCACCATCTCCCTGCTATACTGAGAGTAGACACAACGTCACTGGAAGACTCACTGATGACCATCTCCATGGTATCCTGAGAGTATACACAACATCACTGGAAGACTCACTGATCACCATCCCCCTGCTATCCTGAGAGTAGGAACAACATCACTGGAAGACTCACTGACCACCATCTCCCTGCTATCCTGAAAGTAGAAACAACATCACTGGAAGACTCACTGACCACCATCTCCCTGCTATCCTGAGAGTATGCACAACGTCACTGGAAGACTCACTGACAAGCATCTACATGCTATTCTGAGAGTAGACACAATGTCACTGGAAGACTCACTGACCACCATCTGCATGGTATCCTGAGAGTAGACACAATGTCACTGGAAGATTCACTGACCACCATCTCCCTGCTATCCTGAGAGTAGGCACAACGTCACTGTAAGAATCACAGATCACCATCTCCATGCTATCCTGAAAGTAAACACAACATCACTGGAGACTCACTGACCACCATTTCCATGCTATCCTGAGAGTAGACACAACATCACTGGAAGACTCACTGACCACCATCTCCCTGCTATCCTGAGAGTAGACACAACATCACTGGAAGACTCACTGACCACCATCTCCCTGCTATCCTGAGAGCAGACACAACGTCACTGGAAGACTCACTGACCACCATCGAAATGCTATTCTGAGAGTAGGCACAATGTCACTGGAAGACTCACTGACCACCATTTCCATGCTATCCTGAGAGTATGTACAACGTCACTGGAAGACACACTGACCACCATCTGCATGGCATCCTGTGAGTAGACACAATGTCACTGGAAGATTCACTGACCACCATCTCCCTGCTATCCTGAGAGTAGTCACAACATCACTGGAAGACTCACTGACCACCATCTCCCTGCTATCCTGAGAGTAGACACAATGTCACTGGAAGACTCACTGATCACCATCTCCATGCTATCCGGAGAGCAGACACAATGTCACTGGAAGACTCACTGACCAGCATCTCCATGCTATCCGGAGAGTAGACACAACGTCACTGGAAGACTCACTGACCAAAACCTCCATGCTATCCTGAGAGCAGGCACAACATCACTGGAAGACTCACTGACCACCATCTCCATGCTATCCTGAGAGTAGACACAATGTCACTGGAAGACTCACTGACCAGCATCTCCATGCTATCGTGAGAGTAGACACAACATCACTGGAAGACTCACTGACCACCATCTCCCTGCTATGTTGTGTGTAGACACAATGTCACTGGAAGACTCACTGACCACCATCTCCCTGCTATCCTGAGAGTAGGCACAACGTCACTGGAAGACTCACTGACAAGCATCTACATGCTATCCTGAGAGTAGACACAACGTCAATGGAAGACTCACGGACCACCATCTCCCTGCTATCCTGAGAGTAGACACAACGTCACTGGAAGACTCACTGACCACCATCGCAATGCTATTCTGAGAGTAGGCACAACGTCACTGGAAGACTCACTGACCACCATTTCCATGCTATCCTGAGAGTATGCACAACGTCACTGGAAGACTCACTGACCACCATCTCCATGCTATCTTCAGAGTAGACACAACGTCACTGGAAGACTCATTAACCACCATCTCCATGCTATCCCGAGAGTAGACACAATGTCACTGGAAGACTCACTGACCACCATCTCCATGCTATCCTAAGAGTAAATACAACATCACTGGAAGACTCACTGAACACCATCTCCATGCTATCCTGAGAGTAGACACAAACTCACTGGAAGACTCACTTACGACCATCCCCATGGTATCCTGAGATTATACACAACGTCACTGGAAGACTCACTGACCACCATCTCCCTCCTATCCTGAGAGTATGAACAACATCACTGGAAGACACACTGACCACCATCTCCCTGCTATCCTGAGAGAAGAAACAATGTCACTTGAAGACTCACTGACCACCATCTCCCTGCTGTCCTGAGAGTAGGCACAACATCACTGGAAGACTCACTGACCAGCATCTCCATGCTATCCTGAGAGTAGACACAACATCACTGGAAGACTCACTGACCACCATCTCCCTGCTATCGTGAGAGTAGACACAACATCACTGGAAGACTCACTGACCATCATCTTCCTGCTATCCTGGGGGTAGACACATCACTGGAAGACTCACTGACCACCATCTGCATGGTATCCTGAGAGTAGACACAATGTCACTGGAAGATTCACTGACCACCATCTCCCTGCTATCCTGAGAGTAGACACAACATCACTGGAAGACTCACTGACCACCATCTCCCTGCTATCCTGAGAGTAGACACAATGTCACGGGAAGACTCACTGACCACCATCTCCATGCTATCCAGAGAGTAGACACAACATCACTGGAAGACTCACTGACCACCATCTCCATGCTATCCGGAGAGCAGACACAATGTCACTGGAAGACTCACTGACCAGCATCTCCATGCTATCCGGAGAGTAGACACAACGTCACTGGAAGACTCACTGACCAAAATCTCCCTGCTATCCTGAGAGCAGGCACAACGTCACTGGAAGACTCACTGACCACCATCTCCATGCTATTCTTAGAGTAGACACAATGTCACTGGAAGACTCACTGACCAGCATCTCCATGCTATCGTGAGAGTAGACACAACGTCACTGGAAGACTCACTGACCACTATCTCCCTGCTATCCTTAGAGTAGACACAACGTCACTGGAAGACTCGTTGACCACCATCTCCATGGTATCATGAGAGTAGACACAACATCACTGGAAGACTCACTGACCACCATCTCCCTGCTATGCTGTGTGTAGACACAATGTCACTGGAAGACTCACTGACCTCCATCTACATGGTATCCTGAGAGTAGACACAATGTCACTGGAAGATTCACTGACCACCATCTCCCTGCTATCCTGAGAGTAGGCACAATGTCACTGGAAGACTCACTGACCAGCATCTCCATGCTATCGTGAGAGTAGACACAACGTCACTGGAAGACTCACTGACCACCATCTCCCTGCTATCCTTAGAGTAGACAAAACGTCACTGGAAGACTCGTTGACCACCATCTCCATGGTATCATGAGAGTAGACACAACATCACTGGAAGACTCACTGACCACCATCTCCATGCTATCCTGAGAGTAGGCACAACGTCACTGGAAGACTCACTGACCACCATTTCCATGCTATCCTAAGAGTAGACACAACATCACTGAAAGACTCACTGACCATCATCTCCCTGCTATACTGAGAGTAGACACAACGTCACTGGAAGACTCACTGATGACCATCTCCATGGTATCCTGAGAGTATACACAACATCACTGGAAGACTCACTGATCACCATCCCCCTGCTATCCTGAGAGTAGGAACAACATCACTGGAAGACTCACTGACCACCATCTCCCTGCTATCCTGAAAGTAGAAACAACATCACTGGAAGACTCACTGACCACCATCTCCCTGCTATCCTGAGAGTATGCACAACGTCACTGGAAGACTCACTGACAAGCATCTACATGCTATTCTGAGAGTAGACACAATGTCACTGGAAGACTCACTGACCACCATCTGCATGGTATCCTGAGAGTAGACACAATGTCACTGGAAGATTCACTGACCACCATCTCCCTGCTATCCTGAGAGTAGGCACAACGTCACTGTAAGAATCACAGACCACCATCTCCATGCTATCCTGAAAGTAAACACAACATCACTGGAGACTCACTGACCACCATTTCCATGCTATCCTGAGAGTAGACACAACATCACTGGAAGACTCACTGACCACCATCTCCCTGCTATCCTGAGAGTAGACACAACATCACTGGAAGACTCACTGACCACCATCTCCCTGCTATCCTGAGAGCAGACACAACGTCACTGGAAGACTCACTGACCACCATCGCAATGCTATTCTGAGAGTAGGCACAATGTCACTGGAAGACTCACTGACCACCATTTCCATGCTATCCTGAGAGTATGTACAACGTCACTGGAAGACACACTGACCACCATCTGCATGGCATCCTGTGAGTAGACACAATGTCACTGGAAGATTCACTGACCACCATCTCCCTGCTATCCTGAGAGTAGTCACAACATCACTGGAAGACTCACTGACCACCATCTCCCTGCTATCCTGAGAGTAGACACAATGTCACTGGAAGACTCACTGATCACCATCTCCATGCTATCCGGAGAGCAGACACAATGTCACTGGAAGACTTACTGACCAGCATCTCCATGCTATCCGGAGATTAGACACAACGTCACTGGAAGACTCACTGACCAAAACCTCCCTGCTATCCTGAGAGCAGGCACAACATCACTGGAAGACTCACTGACCACCATCTCCATGCTATCCTGAGAGTAGACACAATGGGCCTCATTACGATCGTGGCGGTCCGGAAATAACGGTGGCGGTAAACCCGCCGCCACCGTTGTTTCCGGACCGCCTGATCCCGAACCCTGCAGGCGGGAGGTGATGTTCCCGCCAGGTCTGACCTGGCGGGTTTAACACCGCCCGCCTGCAGGCGGACGAGGAAACACCGGCAGCATTACAAGATGCTGCCGGTGTTTCCATGATCCCGATTCCCATTGAGTCCCATAGGACTCAATGGGAATGGGGATTTACACCATTCCGCCTCCGTGATTCCCGGAAAACCGGGGTTGTGATGCCCCGGTAATTCCGGGAGTCACGGAGGCGGAATGGTAATACGAGTCCGGCGTTAACCAGGCGGTTTTACCGCCTCGGTTAACGCCGGACTCGTAATGAGGCCCAATGTCACTGGAAGACTCACTGACCAGCATCTCCATGCTATCGTGAGAGTAGACACAACATCACTGGAAGACTCACTGACCACCATCTCCCTGCTATCCTTAGAGTAGACACAACGTCACTGGAAGACTCGTTGACCACCATCTCCATGGTATCATGAGAGTAGACACAACATCACTGCAAGACTCACTGACCACCATCTCCCTGCTATGTTGTGTGTAGACACAATGTCACTGGAAGACTCACTGACCACCATCTACATGGTATCCTGAGAGTAGACACAACATCACTGGAAGACTAACTGACCACCATCTCCCTGCTATCCTGAGAGTATGCACAACGTCACTGGAAGACTCACTGACCACCATCTCCATGCTAGCCTGAGAGTAGACAAAACGTCACTGGAAGAATCACTGACCACCATTTCCATGCTATCCTAAGAGTAGACACAACATCACTGGAAGACTCACTGACCACCATCTCCCTGCTATACTGAGAGTAGACACAACGTCACTGGAAGACTCACTGACGACCATCTCCATGATATCCTGAGAGTATACACAACATCACTGGAAGACTCACTGATCACCATCCCCCTGCTATCCTGAGAGTAGGAACAACATCACTGGAAGACTCACTGACCACCATCTCCCTGCTATCCTGAAAGTAGAAACAACATCACTGGAAGACTCACTGACCACCATCTCCCTGCTATCCTGAGAGTAGGCACAACGTCACTGGAAGACTCACTGACAAGCATCTACATGCTATCCTGAGAGTAGACACAATGTCACTGGAAGACTCACGGACCACCATCTCCCTGCTATCCTGAGAGTAGACAGAACATCACTGGAAGACTCACTGACCACCATCTCCATGCTATCCAGAGAATAGACACAACGTCACTGGAAGACTCACTGACCACCATCTCCATGCTATCCTGAGAGTATACACAACGTCAATGGAAGACTCACTGACCACCATCTCCCTGCTATCCTGAGAGTAGACACAACGTCACTGGAAGACTCACTGACCACCATCGCAATGCTATTCTGAGAGTAGGCACAACGTCACTGGAAGACTCACTGACCACCATTTCCATGCTATCCTGAGAGTATGCACAACGTCACTGGAAGACTCACTGACCACCATCTCCATGCTATCTTCAGAGTAGACACAACGTCACTGGAAGACTCACTAACCACCATCTCCATGCTATCCCGAGAGTAGACACAATGTCACTGGAAGAATCACTGACCACCATCTCCATGCTATCCTAAGAGTAAACACAACATCACTGGAAGACTCACTGAACACCATCTCCCTGCTATCCTGAGAGTAGACACAACCTCACTGGAAGACTCACTTACGACCATCTCCATGGTATCCTGAGAGTATACACAACGTCACTGGAAGACTCACTGACCACCATCTCCCTTCTATCCTGAGAGTATGAACAACATCACTGGAAGACTCACTGACCACCATCTCCCTGCTATCCTGAGAAAAGAAACAATGTCACTTGAAGACTCACTGACCACCATCTCCCTGCTGTCCTGAGAGTAGGCACAACGTCACTGGAAGACTCACTGACCAGCATCTCCATGCTATCCTGAGAGTAGACACAACATCACTGGAAGACTCACTGACCACCATCTCCCTGCTGTCGTGAGAGTAGACACAACATCACTGGAAGACTCACTGACCATCATCTTCCTGCTATCCTGGGGGTAGACACAACATCACTGGAAGACTCACTGACCACCATCTGCATGGTATCCTGAGAGTAGACACAATGTCACTGGAAGATTCACTGACCACCATCTCCCTGCTATCCTGAGAGTAGACACAACATCACTGGAAGACTCACTGACCACCATCTCCCTGCTATCCTGAGAGTAGACACAATGTCACGGGAAGACTCAATGACCACCCTCTCCATGCTATCCTGAGAGTAGACACAACATCACTGGAAGACTCACTGACCACCATCTCCCTGCTGTCGTGAGAGTAGACACAACATCACTGGAAGACTCACTGACCATCATCTTCCTGCTATCCTGGGGGTAGACACAACATCACTGGAAGACTCACTGACCACCATCTCCATGCTATCCGGAGAGCAGACACAATGTCACTGGAAGACTCACTGACCAGCATCTCCATGCTATCCGGAGAGTAGACACAACGTCACTGGAAGACTCACTGACCAAAATCTCCCTGCTATCCTGAGAGCAGGCACAACGTCATTGGAAGACTCACTGACCACCATCTCCATGCTATTCTTAGAGTAGACACAATGTCACTGGAAGACTCACTGACCAGCATCTCCATGCTATCGTGAGAGTAGACACAACGTCACTGGAAGACTCACTGACCACTATCTCCCTGCTATCCTTAGAGTAGACACAACGTCACTGGAAGACTCGTTGACCACCATCTCCATGGTATCATGAGAGTAGACACAACATCACTGGAAGACTCACTGACCACCATCTCCCTGCTATGCTGTGTGTAGACACAATGTCACTGGAAGACTCACTGACCTCCATCTACATGGTATCCTGAGAGTAGACACAATGTCACTGGAAGATTCACTGACCACCATCTCCCTGCTATCCTGAGAGTAGGCACAATGTCACTGGAAGACTCACTGACCAGCATCTCCATGCTATCGTGAGAGTAGACACAACGTCACTGGAAGAATCACTGACCACCATCTCCCTGCTATCCTTAGAGTAGACAAAACGTCACTGGAAGACTCGTTGACCACCATCTCCATGGTATCATGAGAGTAGACACAACATCACTGGAAGACTCACTGACCACCATCTCCATGCTATCCTGAGAGTAGGCACAACATCACTGGAAGACTCACTGACCACCATTTCCATGCTATCCTAAGAGTAGACACAACATCACTTGAAGACTCACTGACCACCATCTCCCTGCTATACTGAGAGTAGACACAACGTCACTGGAAGACTCACTGACGACCATCTCCATGGTATCCTGAGAGTATACACAACATCACTGGAAGACTCACTGATCACCATCCCCCTGCTATCCTGAGAGTAGGAACAACATCACTGGAAGACTCACTGACCACCATCTCCCTGCTATCCTGAAAGTAGAAACAACATCACTGGAAGACTCACTGACCACCATCTCCCTGCTATCCTGAGAGTAGGCACAACGTCACTGGAAGACTCACTGACAAGCATCTACATGCTATCCTGAGAGTAGACACAATGTCACTGGAAGACTCACTGACCACCATCTGCATGGTATCCTGAGAGTAGACACAATGTCACTGGAAGATTCACTGACCACCATCTCCCTGCTATCCTGAGAGTAGGCACAACGTCACTGTAAGACTCACAGACCACCATCTCCATGCTATCCTGAGAGTAAACACAACATCACTGGAGACTCACTGACCACCATCTCCATGCTATCCTGAGAGTAGACACAACATCACTGGAAGACTCACTGACCACCATCTCCCTGCTATCCTGAGAGTAGACACAACGTCACTGGAAGACTCACTGACCACCATCGCAATGCTATTCTGAGAGTAGGCACAATGTCACTGGAAGACTCACTGACCACCATTTCCATGCTATCCTGAGAGTATGCACAACTTCACTGGAAGACACACTGACCACCATCTGCATGGCATCCTGAGAGTAGACACAATGTCACTGGAAGATTCACTGACCACCATCTCCCTGCTATCCTGAGAGTAGTCACAACATCACTGGAAGACTCATTGACCACCATCTCCCTGCTATCCTGAGAGTAGACACAATGTCACTGGAAGACTCACTGATCACCATCTCCATGCTATCCGGAGAGCAGACACAATGTCACTGCAAGACTCACTGACCAGCATCTCCATGCTATCCGGAGAGTAGACACAACGTCACTGGAAGACTCACTGACCAAAACCTCCCTGCTATCCTGAGAGCAGGCACAACCTCACTGGAAGACTCACTGACCACCATCTCCATGCTATCCTGAGAGTAGACACAATGTCACTGGAAGACTCACTGACCAGCATCTCCATGCTATCGTGAGAGTAGACACAACATCACTGGAAGACTCACTGACCACCATCTCCCTGCTATCGTGAGAGTAGACACAACATCACTGGAAGACTCACTGACCATCATCTTCCTGCTATCCTGGGGGTAGACACAACATCACTGGAAGACTCACTGACCACCATCTGCATGGTATCCTGAGAGTAGACACAATGTCACTGGAAGATTCACTGACCACCATCTCCCTGCTATCCTGAGAGTAGACACAACATCACTGGAAGACTCACTGACCACCATCTCCCTGCTATCCTGAGAGTAGACACAATGTCACGGGAAGACTCACTGACCACCATCTCCATGCTATCCCGAGAGCAGACACAATGTCACTAGAAGACTCACTGACCAGCATCTCCATGCTATCCGGAGAGTAGACACAACGTCACTGGAAGACTCACTGACCACTATCTCCCTGCTATCCTTAGAGTAGACACAACGTCACTGGAAGACTCGTTGACCACCATCTCCATGGTATCATGAGAGTAGACACAACATCACTGGAAGACTCACTGACCACCATCTCCCTGCTATGCTGTGTGTAGACACAATGTTACTGGAAGACTCACTGACCTCCAGCTACATGGTATCCTGAGAGTAGACACAATGTCACTGGAAGATTCACTGACCACCATCTCCCTGCTATCCTGAGAGTAGGCACAATGTCACTGGAAGACTCACTGACCAGTATCTCCATGCTATCGTGAGAGTAGACACAACGTCACTGGAAGACTCACTGACCACCATCTCCCTGCTATCCTTAGAGTAGACAAAACGTCACTGGAAGACTCGTTGACCACCATCTCCATGGTATCATGAGCGTAGACACAACATCACTGGAAGACTCACTGACCACCATCTCCCTGCTATGCTGTGTGTAGACACAATGTCACTGGAAGACTCACTGACCTCCAGCTACATGGTATCCTGAGAGTAGACACAATGTCACTGGAAGATTCACTGACCACCATCTCCCTGCTATCCTGAGAGTAGGCACAATGTCACTGGAAGACTCACTGACCAGTATCTCCATGCTATCGTGAGAGTAGACACAACGTCACTGGAAGACTCACTGACCACCATCTCCCTGCTATCCTTAGAGTAGACAAAACGTCACTGGAAGACTCGTTGACCACCATCTCCATGGTATCATGAGAGTAGACACAACATCACTGGAAGACTCACTGACCACCATCTCCATGCTATCCTGAGAGTAGGCACAACGTCACTGGAAGACTCACTGACCACCATCTCCCTGCTATCCTGAAAGTAGAAACAACATCACTGGAAGACTCACTGACCACCATCTCCCTGCTATCCTGAGAGTAGGCACAACGTCACTGGAAGACTCACTGACAAGCATCTACATGCTATCCTGAGAGTAGACACAATGTCACTGGAAGACTCACTGACCACCATCTGCATGGTATCCTGAGAGTAGACACAATGTCACTGGAAGATTCACTTACCACCATCTCCCTGCTATCCTGAGAGTAGGCACAACGTCACTGTAAGACTCACAGACCACCATCTCCATGCTATCCTGAGAGTAAACACAACATCACTGGAGACTCACTGACCACCATCTCCATGCTATCCTGAGAGTAGACACAACATCACTGGAAGACTCACTGACCACCATCTCCCTGCTATCCTGAGAGTAGACACAACGTCACTGGAAGACTCACTTACCACCATCGCAATGCTATTCTGAGAGTAGGCACAATGTCACTGGAAGACTCACTGACCACCATTTCCATGCTATCCTGAGAGTATGCACAACGTCACTGGAAGACACACTGACCACCATCTGCATGGCATCCTGAGAGTAGACACAATGTCACTGGAAGATTCACTGACCACCATCTCCCTGCTATCCTGAGAGTAGTCACAACATCACTGGAAGACTCACTGACCACCATCTCCCTGCTATCCTGAGAGTAGACACAATGTCACTGGAAGACTCACTGATCACCATCTCCATGCTATCCAGAGAGCAGACACAATGTCACTGGAAGACTCACTGACCAGCATCTCCATGCTATCCGGAGAGTAGACACAACGTCACTGGAAGACTCACTGACCAAAACCTCCCTGCTATCCTGAGAGCAGGCACAAAATCACTGGAAGACTCACTGACCACCATCTCTAAGCTATCCTGAGAGTAGACACAATGTCACTGGAAGACTCACTGACCAGCATCTCCATGCTATCGTGAGAGTAGACACAACATCACTGGAAGACTCACTGACCACCATCTCCCTGCTATCCTTAGAGTAGACACAATGTCACTGGAAGACTCGTTGACCACCATCTCCATGGTATCATGAGAGTAGACACAACATCACTGGAAGACTCACTGACCACCATCTCCCTGCTATGCTGTGTGTAGACACAATGTCACTGGAAGACTCACTGACCACCATCTACATGGTATCCTGAGAATAGACACAACATCACTGGAAGACTCACTGACCAACATCTCCCTGCTATCCTGAGAGTAGGCACAACGTCACTGGAAGACTCACTGACCACCATCTCCATGCTAGCCTGAGAGTAGACACAACGTCACTGGAAGACTCACTGACCACAATCTCCATGGTATCCTGAGAATAGACACAAAGTCACTGGAAGACTCACTGACCACCATCTCCATGCTATCCTGAGAGTAGGCACTATGTCACTGGAAGACTCACTGACCACCATCTCCCTGCTATCCTGAAAGTAGACACAATGTCACTGGAAGACTCACTGACCACCATCTCCATGCTATCCTGAGAGTAGACACAACGTCAATGGAAGACTCACTGACCACCATCTCCCTGCTATCCTGAGATTAGACACAACGTCGCTGGAAGACTCACTGACCACCATCGCAATGCTATTCTGAGAGTAGGCACAACGTCACTGGAAGACTCACTGACCACCATTTCCATGCTATCCTGAGAGTATGCACAATGTCACTGGAAGACTCACTGACCACCATCTCCATGCTATCTTCAGAGTAGACACAACGTCACTGGAAGACTCACTAACCACCATCTCCATGCTATCCCCAGAGTAGACAAAATGTCACTGGAAGACTCACTGACCACCATCTCCCTGCTATCCTGAGAGTAGACACAACCTCACTGGAAGACTCACTTACGACCATCTCCATGGTATCCTGAGAGTATACACAACGTCACTGGAAGACTCACTGACCACAATCTCCCTCCTATCCTGAGAGTATGAACAACATCACTGGAAGACTCACTGACCACCGTCTCCCTGCTATACTGAGAGAAGAAACAATGTCACTTGAAGACTCACTGACCACCATCTCCCTGCTATCCTAAGAGTAGGCACAACGTCACTGGAAGACTCACTGACCAGCATCTCCATGCTATCCTGAGAGTAGACACAACATCACTGGAAGACTCACTGACCACCATCTCCCTGCTATCGTGAGAGTAGACACAACATCACTGGAAGACTCACTGACCATCATCTTCCTGCTATCCTGGGGGAAGACACAACATCACTGGAAGACTCACTGACCACCATCTGCATGGTATCCTGAGAGTAGACACAATGTCACTGGAAGATTCACTGACCACCATCTCCCTGCTATCCTGAGAGTAGACACAACATCACTGGAAGACTCACTGACCACCATCTCCCTGCTATCCTGAGAGTAGACACAATGTCACTGGAAGACTCACTGACCACTATCTCCATGCTATCCAGAGAGTAGACACAACATCACTGGAAGACTCACTGACCACCATCTCAATGCTATCCGGAGAGCAGACACAATGTCACTGGAAGACTCACTGACCAGCATCTCCATGCTATCCGGAGAGTAGACACAACGTCACTGGAAGACTCACTGACCAAAACCTCCCTGCTATCCTGAGAGCAGGCACAACGTCACTGGAAGACTCACTGACCACCATCTCCATGCTATCCTGAGAGTAGACACAATGTCACTGGAAGACTCACTGACCAGCATCTCCATGCTATCGTGAGAGTAGACACAACATCACTGGAAGACTCACTGACCACCATCTCCCTGCTATCCTGAGAGTAGACACAACATCACTGGAAGACTCACTGACCACCATCTCCCTGCTATCCTGAGAGTAGGCACAACGTCACTGGAAGACTCACTGACCACGATATCCATGCTAGCCTGAGAGTAGACACAACGTCACCGGAAGACTCACTGACCAAAATCTCCCTGCTATCCTGAGAACAGGCACAACGTCACTGGAAGACTCACTGACCACCATCTCCCTGCTATCCTAAGAGTAGACACAATGTCACTGGAAGACTCACTGACCAGCATCTCCATGCTATCGTGAGAGTAGACACAACGTCACTGGAAGACTCACTGACCACTATCTCCCTGCTAGCCTTAGAGTAGACACAACGTCACTGGAAGACTCGTTGACCACCATCTCCATGGTATCATGAGAGTAGACACAACATCACTGGAAGACTCACTGACCACCATCTCCCTGCTATGCTGTGTGTAGACACAATGTCACTGGAAGACTCACTGACCTCCATATACATGGTATCCTGAGAGTAGACAAAACGTCACTGGAAGACTCGTTGACCACCATCTCCATGGTATCATGAGAGTAGACACAACATCACTGGAAGACTCACTGACCACCATCTCCATGCTATCCTGAGAGTAGGCACAACGTCACTGGAAGACTCACTGACCACCATTTCCATGCTATCCTAAGAGTAGACACAACATCACTGGAAGACTCACTGACCACCATCTCCATGCTATACTGAGAGTAGACAAAACGTCACTGGAAGACTCACTGACGACCATCTCCATGGTATCCTGAGAGTATACACAACATCACTGGAAGACTCACTGATCACCATCCCCCTGCTATCCTGAGAGTAGGAACAACATCACTGGAAGACTCACTGACCGCCATCTCCCTGCTATCCTGAAAGTAGAAACAACATCACTGGAAGACTCACTGACCACCATCTCCCTGCTATCCTGAGAGGAGGCACAACGTCACTGGAAGACTCACTGACAAGCAGCTACATGCTATCCTGAGAGTAGACACAATGTCACTGGAAGATTCACTGACCACCATCTCCCTGCTATCCTGAGAGTAGGCACAACGTCACTGTAAGACTCTCAGACCACCATCTCCATGCTATCCTGAGAGTAAACACAACATCACTGGAGACTCACTGACCACCATCTCCATGCTATCCTGAGAGTAGACACAACATCACTGGAAGACTCACTGACCACCATCTCCCTGCTATCCTGAGAGTAGACACAACATCACTGGAAGACTCACTGACCACCATCTCCCTGCTATCCTGAGAGTAGACACAACGTCACTGGAAGACTCACTGACCACCATCGCAATGCTATTCTGAGAGTAGGCACAATGTCACTGGAAGACTCAATGACCACCATTTCCATGCTATCCTGAGAGTATGCACAACGTCACTGGAAGACTCACTGACCACCATCTGCATGGTATCCTGAGAGTAGACACAATGTCACTGGAAGACTCACTGACCAAAATCTCCCTGCTATCCTGAGAGCAGGCACAACGTCACTGGAAGACTCACTGGCCACCATCTCCATGCTATCCTGAGAGTAGACACAATGTCACTGGAAGTCTCACTGACCAGCATCTCCATGCTATCGTGAGAGTAGACACAACATCACTGGAAGACTCACTGACCACCATCTCCCTGCTATCCTTAGAGTAGACAAAACGTCACTGGAAGACTCGTTGACCACCATCTCCATGGTATCATGAGAGTAGACACAACATCACTGGAAGACTCACTTACGACCATCTCCATGGTATCCTGAGAGTATACACAACGTCACTGGAAGACTCACTGACCACCATCTCCCTCCTATCCTGAGAGTATGAACAACATCACTGGAAGACTCACTGACCACCATCTCCCTGCTATCCTGAGAGAAGAAACAATGTCACTTGAAGACTCACTGACCACCATCTCCCTGCTATCCTGAGAGTAGGCACAACGTCACTGGAAGACTCTTTGACCAGCATCTCCATGCTATCCTGAGAGTAGACACAACATTACTGGAAGACTCACTGACCAGCATCTCCATGCTATCGTGAGAGTAGACACAACGTCACTGGAAAACTCACTGACCACCATCTCCCTGCTATCCTTAGAGTAGACAAAACCTCACTGGAAGACAAGTTGACCACCATCTCCATGGTATCATGAGAGTAGACAAAACGTCACTGGAAGACTCACTGACCACCATTTCCATGCTATCCTAAGAGTAGACACAACATCACTGGAAGACTCACTGACCACCATCTCCCTGCTATACTGAGAGTAGACACAACGTCACTGGAAGACTCACTGACGACCATCTCCATGGTATCCTGAGAGTATACACAACATCACTGGAAGACTCACTGATCACCATCCCCCTGCTATCCTGAGAGTAGGAACAACATCACTGGAAGACAAGCTGACCACCATCTCCCTGCTATCCTGAAAGTAGAAACAACATCACTGGAAGACTCACTGACCACCATCTCCCTGCTATCCTGAGAGTAGGCACAACGTCACTGGAAGACTCACTGACAAGCATCTACATGCTATCCTGAGAGTAGACACAATCTCACTGGAAGATTCACTGACCACCATCTCCCTGCTATCCTGAGAGTAGACACAACATCACTGGAAGACTCACGGACCACCATCTCCCTGCTATCCTGAGAGTAGACACAACATCACTGGAAGACTCACTGACCACCATCTCCATGCTATCCTGAGAGTAGACACAACGTCAATGGAAGACTCACTGACCACCATCTCTCTGCTATCCTGAGAGTAGACACAACGTCACTGGAAGACTCACTGACCACCATCGCAATGCTATTCTGAGAGTAGGCACAACGTCACTGGAAGACTCACTGACCACCATTTCCATGCTATCCTGAGAGTATGCACAACGTCACTGGAAGACTCACTGACCACCATCTCCATGCTATCCAGAGAGTAGACACAAAGTCACTGGAAGACTCACTGACCACCATCTCCATGCTATCCTGAGAGTAGACACAACGTCAATGGAAGACTCACTGACCACCATCTCCCTGCTATCCTGAGAGTAGACACAACGTCACTGGAAGACTCACTGACCACCATCGCAATGCTATTCTGAGAGTAGGCACAACGTCACTGGAAGACTCACTGACCACCATTTCCATGCTATCCTGAGAGTATGCACAACGTCACTGGAAGACTCACTGACCACCATCTCCATGCTATCTTCAGAGTAGACACAACATCACTGGAAGACTCACTAAGCACCATCTCCATGCTATCCCGAGAGTAGACACAATGTCACTGGAAGACTCACTGACCACCATCTCCATGCTATCCTAAGAGTAAACACAACATCACTGGAAGACTCACTGACCACCATCTCCCTGCTATCCTGAGAGTATGCACAACCTCACTGGAAGACTCACTTACGACCATCTCCATGGTATCCTGAGAGTATACACAACGTCACTGGAAGACTCACTGACCACCATCTCCCTCCTATCCTGAGAGTATGAACAACATCACTGGAAGACTCACTGACCACCATCTCCCTGCTATCCTGAGAGAAGAAACAATGTCACTTGAAGACTCACTGACCACCATCTCCCTGCTATCCTGAGAGTAGGCACAACGTCACTGGAAGACTCACTGACCAGCATCTCCATGCTATCCTGAGAGTAGACACAACATCACTGGAAGACTCACTGACAACCATCTCCCTGCTATCGTGAGAGTAGACACAACATCACTGGAAGACTCACTGACCATCATCTTCCTGCTATCCTGGGGTAGACACAACATCACTGGAATACTCACTGACCACCATCTGCATGGTATCCTGAGAGTAGACACAATGTCACTGGAAGATTCACTGACCACCATCTCCCTGCTATCCTGAGAGTAGACACAACATCACTGGAAGACTCACTGACCACCACCTCCCTGCTATCCTGAGAGTAGACACAATGTCACTGGAAGACTCACTGACCACCATCTCCATGCTATCCAGAGAGTAGACAAACCATCACTGGAAGACTCACTGACCACCATCTCCATGCTATCCGGAGAGCAGACACAATGCCACTGGAAGACTCACTGACCAGCATCTCCATGCTATCCGGAGAGTAGACACAACGTCACTGGAAGACTCCCTGACCAAAATCTCCCTGCTATCCTGAGAGCAGGCAAAACGTCACTGGAAGACTCACTGACCACCATCTCCATGCTATCCTAAGAGTAGACACAATGTCACTGGAAGACTCACTGACCAGCATCTCCATGCTATCGTGAGAGTAGACACAACGTCACTGGAAGACTCACTGACCACTATCTCCCTGCTATCCTTAGAGTAGACACAACGTCACTGGAAGACTCGTTGACCACCATCTCCATGGTATCATGAGAGTAGACACAACATCACTGGAAGACTCACTGACCACTATCTCCCTGCTATGCTGTGTGTAGACACAATGTCGCTGGAAGACTCACTGACCTCCATCTACATGGTATCCTGAGAGTAGACACAATGTCACTGGAAGATTCACTGACCACCATCTCCCTGCTATCCTGAGAGTAGGCACAATGTCACTGGAAGACTCACTGACCAGCATCTCCATGCTATCGTGAGAGTAGACACAACGTCACTGGAAGACTCACTGACCACCATCTCCCTGCTATCCTTAGAGTAGACAAAACGTCACTGGAAGACTCGTTGACCACCATCTCCATGGTATCATGAGACTAGACACAACATCACTGGAAGACTCACTAACCACCATCTCCATGCTATCCTGAGAGTAGGCACAACGTCACTGGAAGACTCACTGACCACCATTTCCATGCTATCCTAAGAGTAGACACAACATCACTGGAAGACTCACTGACCACCATCTCCCTGTGTCAGGATTAGTCAGGCGAGTACTAAGGCAGCGAATATGACAAGGGAAATGTGCACCCAGGAACAACGACTCAGGTATGCTAGAACCCAGGAGTGCAAATAGAGTGTGACATCAAAACCAATATATGAAATGGGATGTGGGGTAAGCACCTGACCGCGAGGAAAGTCGGCAAGCGCCTTACCCCCAATTGCTGTTACAGGTACTGACAGCGCTAAACCCACGTGGAGGGCAAGCAATGACAGGATCTGTGTACTAACACTCTTGATGGTATTACATAAGGGAACTTAAGAACTGTACTCACGAGGACGAGATACACCTCTTGAATGTCAGCTAGCCCACGAATCCTGTTGATGAATCTGGGACCCAGAAAGGTTATAACAGCAATGGGAGAAGTAGGGAGGTCCAGAGGACAAGGGCTGAAGGCAGCCGGAGTGAGGCAGGCTGCCGGGCAGGGAGCCCAGAGGACAAGGGCTGAGGCTGGGAATCAGCAGAGCGAGATCCGCTGCAATGTGGAGAGCCCGGCAGGGCAAGGGCGGAGACAGGAAAGCAGCAGAGCGAGATCCGCTGTAATGTGGAGAGCCCGGCAGGGCAAGGGCGGAGACAGGAAAGCAGCAGAGCGAGATCCGCTGTAATATGGAGAGCCCGGCAGGGCAAGGGCGGAAACAGGAAGGCAGCAGAGCGAGATCCGCTGCAGAAAACTAAATACCTAAGTTGGAATAGGGATTACAAATATAGTGGGGAAAACATAAGCATTCACACAGGAGCTAGCTACCACCGCACACCACACCTAATAATCAAATGGGAAACGAATGCAGAGTGCAATGGAAAAACCTGGAATGGATCCTCTAGAATGTAAGGATCAGGAGCAGGGAAAAACGAAATAACCTAAGCAAACTTCTCCCTACCCCTCCATGGAAAAGACAGGAAACTAAACTAAGAAGAAGGCTAAGGCAAAATGGGTAACAGCAGCAAAGGACAGAGTCAAAGAAATATAGAACACAGACAAACTGGGCTGCATCTAAAAGGGGAAAGCACTGAGAATTGCTGCCTGCAAACAGAGGAAGACAAAAAGGGAAATCAAAGGAGCAGAAATCAATTAGCGCATGAATCCGAAATTCAGGGCGGAGGAAACAAGAAAACAGGAACAAGGAAGTAGGTACAAAGGCAAGGAACTAGGAACCAGGGACTAGTCAAAAACAGGAACACTGCAATCGATGACCAGCGCTGGACTGAAGTGAGACTGAGGCTTTTAAAGTTGTTTAACGAGCACACGCCTCAGGTGTGCTGACTGCTGCACCTGCAGCCACAGGTGTTGCCTATCCTCCACCCAACCTTGTCCTGCAAGGGTGGAGGTGGAGCAGTGGGCCAGGCATTCTGGGAAGCACAGTCATTTGGTTAAAGAAGCATGCTGGCTGCCAAAAACCTGGAATGGATCCGGAAGGGAAGTAGTTTGGAAAATAGGGATTTAGCGCTCCCAATTCATTAAAGCACTGTGGCATTAGGTTCGGAGGAAATGTCCAGCAAGGAATAAGCCCCAAAACATGCCCCCAAGTGGCGGGAACGGGAGCGAAGGGAGCGAGTCGTGACAGTATACCCCCTCCTACGGCCCTCTTCGGGTGCCCGCCACCCGTACGAGACTTCTTCTTTCCATGATGGGAGTGCTTTTTCTTTGGAGGTGGCACTGATGGAAATGGTGGCTTGTGGGCAAAGGCAGATGGGCTTCCATGATAGGAGTGTGTTGTCTTTGGAGGTGATACTGATGGAAACGGTGACTTCTGGTGAGGAAGAGACTCATGGTTCGAAGAAAGGCATGAAGAACTTGCAGGACCTGGAGCAGAGTTGGAAGGTCCAGGAAGCTCAGTCACTGGGAGTGGACCCTTGTAAGTCTTTGAGGAGGGAGGCAGGCTGGTGCAACTTGCCTTAGACGATGGTAGAAGTTCTGTTAGCCTTTCTGCCGAGAGCGGACCTGCGGGAGGTGAGGAAGTTGCTGGCTTCAGGAAATGTTCATGTTCAGCCATTAGAGAAGGTGGTGGCTGAGGTAGAGGTTCAGATTTCCTTCTGTCATCCATCTGGGAAAAGGCTTGTGGTTGAAAGTGACTAAGGTTTGACTGCACATGTTCTACGCCTTGGAGACCTGAAAGTCCAATGGGTTGTACAAGGCTAGTACTCCTGGTGACAGTCGAGTAGCCACTTTGTTTCACTTGGGATACCACAGCAGGGATGTTTGGCATCCTGATAGGAGTGATAGACGCAGTACTTGGTATTTCAGGCAGACTCGCAGAAGGAGCAATAACAGACACATCTTGAACTGCAGCAGTCATTCCCTTCCTTTGGCTACTAGCACCCGACTGGTGCTTCTTGGCGGAATTCTGTTGCACAAGTCCTGTAGGTAATACGCCGGTCTGCACCACCCCTTGTGCACACCCAAGTGAGTGGTTCTGACTCACCACTTGGTCCAGCTTGATGACTCTGAAGCGGGAGCTGGCAAAAGTCTCAAACTCTGATGCTGCATCTTTAGGAGGCTCTGATGCTAAAGTGAAGCAGTTGGGAGAATCTTCTTGTGGAAAAGGCAGGCATTCTGGTGCTCCTCCTGAAGCAAAAGAAAGGCAGGCTAGACGTTCATCGACTGTAAATGGTTGGGATTCAGGAGGAATCGCTGGAGCAGAAGAAAATACAGCAGAATCTGATGGTGTAGACAGGTATACCTCTGATATTGGCAGCGAGGCTATGTAGGATACAGGCGTCTCATGAACTGAAGGCAAATACTCAGTATACTCCGGGATTGAAGACATGCTCTTTTGATGGACTTCCGGAGGCTCTAAAGCTGAAGGATGATCTGCAGGATGAGTCACTGTAGCTGAAGACAGGCAGGTTAGGGGAAACCTTGAGGCTGAAGGCATGCAAGCTGGAGCACTCTCGGTTGCTGGATACAAGCATGTCCAGGTCCTTGGGACTGGCTCTTGAGTAAATGGCAGACATGGCAGCGGTTCATTGGTTGAAGACAGGTGTGCCAAAGATGACTGCAGGGCTGTGGATTGAATAATAGAAGAGTCAATGGTTGTAGGAGGACAGACAGAAGTCTCAGAAGTTGACAGACCCATCGGTGGCTCAGGAATGAAGGGCACCTTTAGGGCAGTAGACTCCTTGGCACCAGTAACCAAAGACTGAGCTGTACCCTTGCAGTCCCTTTCTTTAGTGGGTGACACAGAGTCTCTTTCTTTGTAGAAGTCAAAATCAATCAGTGGAATCACCATAGTAAAGTCTCTGTTAATCAGGATTTCGTCTATTGTCCATTCCTCTGTTTTAGCTTCTGAAAGAGGTAGATTATCAATCAACAGTTCAGGAACCGCCTGACGGTTCTTTGGTTCAGTATGCTGTGGAATGAGTCCATCAGAACATGAAATCTGTACTGTCTCTGACTGTTCGTATTGATCAGAAGTGGCAGAAGGAAGAGTGAACACAGAGGTAACATTGTTTTCCACATCAGTTTTAACATCTACTTCAGTCTCAGCAGCTGTATCAAGAGCAGGGCCTAAGCCTACGGTAGTGACTGAATCTGTGTATGCCACCATTGTGGATTGTGTTTGGAAATCAGAAGTTTGTATGTGTGCTAGCTCAGAATCATGACAAACTGCTACACAGGGTATTTTTGGTAAAGGAGTGGCTTGTAACTCTTCAGCTAACTGCAATCCCTGATAAACAGCAGAACAATGGTTAGAACCTGTGCCTAGATTAAGCGCTGTACTAGACGTAAGACCTTCACTCCCAATAGATCTAACATATCGACAAATATCATGGTTTACCAAAGTCTCTGCACTCAGGGGCGGAACAGAGTTCACTTCCTCCACATCAACAGATAATGTCTGAGGTGTATTCAATAAAGAGTATAAGGTTTTATTTTCCTCTTGTGCAGAAATGAGTTCTTGTCTTAACTCCTCAAGTTTAGCTCTTAGCATGCCCTGCATTAACTGTAAATCACTATCAGTAGACACAGGGGGAAGCATAGTGGCATCAGGGCTGGATCCTGCACTAGCAATCCGGATGTGCATCGATTGTACATTGTCCTCTACTGCTTGCAGGTTCTGTGATTTATGGTTTGTCTTTCCAACCTGGTCTGTGTTTCCCTTAAACAAACTATTGACATTAGACCTCTTGGCATTAGGGACTACAGTATGTACCTGTGCAACGGAGTATGCGTTAGACTGAGGGTAGAAAACAGAAGTTATGTAAGAAACCCCTCCATTCTTTGTGTTGGTATCATGAGACTGTTCTATCTGAGGTGAAGCACAACTGGAAGCATGGGGTTCAACAACAGAGGTACTCTCGTATAATAAGTCTAACAGTGTGTTGTTTTCTGCGGCTAAGGCTTGTGCTGACATAGAATCGGGATCAAAACCAAAGATAGAACTAGGATCAGGCCATGTAGGATGTGCCATCCTGTGGGAAAAATACTTTGCACGTAAATGCCCATTCGTGACAAGGAGTGCATTGGAGTCAGGACTAGTGATTTGATTGTCACAGGTAAATGTAGGGGAAGCTTTCTGTACAAACTTGTTAGAGGCCTTGCTGCCTTTCTTTCTTAAACTTGCCATATTCAATGGAAATTTTGGGCTGGTCATACTGTCAGGATTAGTCAGGCGAGTACTAAGGCAGCGAATATGACAAGGGAAATGTGCACCCAGGAACAACGACTCAGGTATGCTAGAACCCAGGAGTGCAAATAGAGTGTGACATCAAAACCAATATATGAAATGGGATGTGGGGTAAGCACCTGACCGCGAGGAAAGTCGGCAAGCGCCTTACCCCCAATTGCTGTTACAGGTACTGACAGCGCTAAACCCACGTGGAGGGCAAGCAATGACAGGATCTGTGTACTAACACTCTTGATGGTATTACATAAGGGAACTTAAGAACTGTACTCACGAGGACGAGATACACCTCTTGAATGTCAGCTAGCCCACGAATCCTGTTGATGAATCTGGGACCCAGAAAGGATATAACAGCAATGGGAGAAGTAGGGAGGTCCAGAGGACAAGGGCTGAAGGCAGCCGGAGTGAGGCAGGCTGCCGGGCAGGGAGCCCAGAGGACAAGGGCTGAGGCTGGGAATCAGCAGAGCGAGATCCGCTGCAATGTGGAGAGCCCGGCAGGGCAAGGGCGGAGACAGGAAAGCAGCAGAGCGAGATCCGCTGTAATGTGGAGAGCCCGGCAGGGCAAGGGCGGAGACAGGAAAGCAGCAGAGCGAGATCCGCTGTAATGTGGAGAGCCCGGCAGGGCAAGGGCGGAAACAGGAAGGCAGCAGAGCGAGATCCGCTGCAGAAAACTAAATACCTAAGTTGGAATAGGGATTACAAATATAGTGGGGAAAACATAAGCATTCACACAGGAGCTAGCTACCACCGCACACCACACCTAATAATCAAATGGGAAACGAATGCAAAGTGCAATGGAAAAACCTGGAATGGATCCTCTAGAATGTAAGGATCAGGAGCAGGGAAAAACGAAATAACCTAAGCAAACTTCTCCCTACCCCTCCATGGAAAAGACAGGAAACTAAACTAAGAAGAAGGCTAAGGCAAAATGGGTAACAGCAGCAAAGGACAGAGTCAAAGAAATATAGAACACAGACAAACTGGGCTGCATCTAAAAGGGGAAAGCACTGAGAATTGCTGCCTGCAAACAGAGGAAGACAAAAAGGGAAATCAAAGGAGCAGAAATCAATTAGCGCATGAATCCGAAATTCAGGGCGGAGGAAACAAGAAAACAGGAACAAGGAAATAGGTACAAAGGCAAGGAACTAGGAACCAGGGACTAGTCAAAAACAGGAACACTGCAATCGATGACCAGCGCTGGACTGAAGTGAGACTGAGGCTTTTAAAGTTGTTTAACGAGCACACGCCTCAGGTGTGCTGACTGCTGCACCTGCAGCCACAGGTGTTGCCTATCCTCCACCCAACCTTGTCCTGCAAGGGTGGAGGTGGAGCAGTGGGCCAGGCATTCTGGGAAGCACAGTCATTTGGTTAAAGAAGCATGCTGGCTGCCAAAAACCTGGAATGGATCCAGAAGGGAAGTAGTTTGGAAAATAGGGATTTAGCGCTCCCAATTCATTACAGCACTGTGGCATTAGGTTCGGAGGAAATGTCCAGCAAGGAATAAGCCCCAAAACATGCCCCCAAGTGGCGGGAACGGGAGCGAAGGGAGCGAGTCGTGACACCCTGCTATACAGAGAGTAGACACAACATCACTGGAAGACTCACTGACGACCATCTCCATGGTATCCTGAGAGTATACACAGCATCACTGGAAGACTCACTGATCACCATCCCCCTGCTATCCTGAGAGTAGGAACAACATCACTGGAAGACTCACTGACCACCATCTCCCTGCTATCCTGAAAGTAGAAACAACATCACTGGAATGCTCACTTCCACCATCTCCCTGCTATCCTGAGAGTAGGCACAACGTCACTGGAAGACTCACTGACAAGCATCTACATGCTATCCTGAGAGTAGACACAATGTTACTGGAAGACTCACTGACCACCATCTGCATGGTATCCTGAGAGTAGACACAATGTCACTGGAAGATTCACTGACCACCATCTCCCTGCTATCCTGAGAGTAGGCACAACGTCACTGTTAGACTCACAGACCACCATCTCCATGCTATCCTGAGAGTAGACACAACATCACTGGAAGACTCACTGACCACCATCTCCCTGCTATCCTGAGAGTAGACACAACATCACTGGAAGACTCACTGACCACCATCTCCCTGCTATCCTGAGAGTAGACACAATGTCACTGGAAGACTCACTGACCACCATCGCAATGCTATTCTGAGAGTAGGCACAATGTCACTGGAAGACTCACTGACCACCATTTCCATGCTATCCTGAGAGTATGCACAACGTCACTGGAAGACTCACTGACCACCATCTGCATGGTATCCTGAGAGTAGACACAATGTCACTGGAAGATTCACTGACCACCATCTCCCTGCTATCCTGAGAGTAGACACAACATCACTGGAAGACTCACTGACCACCATCTCCCTGCTATCCTGAGAGTAGACACAATGTCACTGGAAGACTCACTGATCACCATCTCCATGCTATCCGGAGAGCAGACACAATGTCACTGGAAGTCTCACTGACCAGCATCTCCATGCTATCCGGAGAGTAGACACAACGTCACTGGAAGACTCACTGACCAAAACCTCCCTGCTATCCTGAGAGCAGGCACAACATCACTGGAAGACTCACTGACCACCATCTCCATGCTATCCTGAGAGTAGACACAATGTCACTGGAAGACTCACTGACCAGCATCTCCATGCTATCGTGAGAGTAGACACAACATCACTGGAAGACCCACTGACCACCATCTCCATGGTATCATGAGAGTAGACACAACATCACTGGAAGACTCACTGACCACCATCTCCCTGCTATGCTGTGTGTAGACACAATGTCACTGGAAGACTCACTGACCACCATCTACATGGTATCCTGAGAGTAGACATAACATCACTGGAAGACTCACTGACCACCATCTCCCTGCTATCCTGAGAGTAGGCACAACGTTACTGGAAGACTCACTGACCACCATCTCCATGCTATCCTGAGAGTAGACACAACGTCACTGGAAGACTCACTGACCACCATCTCCATGGTATCCTGAGAGTAGACACAAAGTCACTGGAAGACTCACTGACCACCATCTCCATGCTATCCTGAGAGTAGGCACAACGTCACTGGAAGACTCACTGACCACCATCTCCCTGCTATCCTGAGAGTAGACACAACGTCACTGGAAGACTCACTGACCACCATCTCCATGCTATCCTGAGAGTAGACACAACGTCAATGGAAGACTCATTGACCACTATCTCCGTGCTATCCTGAGAGTAGACACAACGTCACTGGAAGACTCACTGACCACCATCGCAATGCTATTCTGAGAGTAGGCACAACGTCACTGGAAGACTCACTGACCACCATTTCCATGCTATCCTGAGAGTATGCACAACGTCACTGGAAGACTCACTGACCACCATCTCCATGCTATCTTCAGAGTAGACACAACATCACTGGAAGACTCACTAACCACCATCTCCATGCTATCCCGAGAGTAGACAAAATATCACTGGAAGACTCACTGACCACCATCTCCATGCTATCCGGAGAGTAGACACAACGTCACTGGAAGACTCACTGACCAAAACCTCCCTGCTATCCTGAGAGCATGCACAACATCACTGGAAGACTCACTGACCACCATCTCCATGCTATCCTGAGAGTAGACACAATGTCACTGGAAGACTCACTGACCAGCATCGCAATGCTATTCTGAGAGTAGGCACAATGTCACTGGAAGACTCACTGACCACCATTTCCATGCTATCCTGAGAGTATGCACAACGTCACTGGAAGACTCACTGACCACCATCTGCATGGTATCCTGAGAGTAGACACAATGTCACTGGAAGATTCACTGACCACCATCTCCCTGCTATCCTGAGAGTAGACACAACATCACTGGAAGACTCACTGACCACCATCTCCCTGCTATCCTGAGAGTAGACACAATGTCACTGGAAGACTCACTGATCACCATCTCCATGCTATCCGGAGAGCAGACACAATGTCACTGGAAGTCTCACTGACCAGCATCTCCATGCTATCCGGAGAGTAGACACAACGTCACTGGAAGACTCACTGACCAAAACCTCCCTGCTATCCTGAGAGCAGGCACAACATCACTGGAAGACTCACTGACCACCATCTCCGTGCTATCCTGAGAGTAGACACAATGTCACTGGAAGACTCACTGACCAGCATCTCCATGCTATCGTGAGAGTAGACACAACATCACTGGAAGACCCACTGACCACCATCTCCCTGCTATCCTTAGAGTAGACACAACATCACTGGAAGACTCGTTGACCACCATCTCCATGGTATCATGAGAGTAGACACAACATCACTGGAAGACTCACTGACCACCATCTCCCTGCTATGCTGTGTGTAGACACAATGTCACTGGAAGACTCACTGACCACCATCTACATGGTATCCTGAGAGTAGACACAACATCACTGGAAGACTCACTGACCACCATCTCCCTGCTATCCTGAGAGTAGGCACAACGTTACTGGAAGACTCACTGACCACCATCTCCATGCTAGCCTGAGAGTAGACACAACGTCACTGGAAGACTCACTGACCACCATCTCCATGGTATCCTGAGAGTAGACACAAAGTCACTGGAAGACTCACTGACCACCATCTCCATGCTATCCTGAGAGTAGGCACAATGTCACTGGAAGACTCACTGACCACCATCTCCCTGCTATCCTGAGAGTAGACACAACGTCACTGGAAGACTCACTGACCACCATCTCCATGCTATCCTGAGAGTAGACACAACGTCAATGGAAGACTCATTGACCACTATCTCCCTGCTATCCTGAGAGTAGACACAACGTCACTGGAAGACTCACTGACCACCATCGCAATGCTATTCTGAGAGTAGGCACAACGTCACTGGAAGACTCACTGACCACCATTTCCATGCTATCCTGAGAGTATGCACAACGTCACTGGAAGACTCACTGACCACCATCTCCATGCTATCTTCAGAGTAGACACAACATCACTGGAAGACTCACTAACCACCATCTCCATGCTATCCCGAGAGTAGACAAAATATCACTGGAAGACTCACTGACCACCATCTCCATGCTATCCGGAGAGTAGACACAACGTCACTTGAAGACTCACTGACCAAAACCTCCCTGCTATCCTGAGAGCAGGCACAACATCACTGGAAGACTCACTGACCACCATCTCCATGCTATCCTGAGAGTAGACACAATGTCACTGGAAGACTCACTGACCAGCATCTCCATGCTATCGTGAGAGTAGACACAACATCACTGGAAGACCCACTGACCACCATCTCCCTGCTATCCTTAGAGTAGACACAACATCACTGGAAGACTCGTTG
The DNA here is from genome assembly GCF_040938575.1 of Ambystoma mexicanum. NCBI lineage: Eukaryota > Metazoa > Chordata > Amphibia > Caudata > Ambystomatidae > Ambystoma > Ambystoma mexicanum. Next base: position 7,792,490 of record NC_090931.1, on the reverse strand, counting down.
ACCACCATCTCCATGGTATCATGAGAGTAGACACAACATCACTGGAAGACTCACTGACCACCATCTACATGGTATCCTGAGAGTAGACACAACATCACTGGAAGACTCACTGACCACCATCTCCCTGCTATCCTGAGAGTAGGCACAACGTTACTGGAAGACTCACTGACCACCATCTCCATGCTAGCCTGAGAGTAGACACAACGTCACTGGAAGACTCACTGACCACCATCTCCATGGTATCCTGAGAGTAGACACAAAGTCACTGGAAGACTCACTGACCACCATCTCCATGCTATCCTGAGAGTAGGCACAACGTCACTGGAAGACTCACTGACCACCATCTCCCTGCTATCCTGAGAGTAGACACAACGTCACTGGAAGACTCACTGACCCCCATCTCCATGCTATCCTGAGAGTAGACACAACGTCAATGGAAGACTCATTGACCACCATCTCCCTGCTATCCTGAGAGTAGACACAACGTCACTGGAAGACTCACTGACCACCATCGCAATGCTATTCTGAGAGTAGGCACAACGTCACTGGAAGACTCACTGACCACCATTTCCATGCTATCCTGAGAGTATGCACAACGTCACTGGAAGACTCACTGAAAACCATCTCCATGCTATCTTCAGAGTAGACACAACATCACTGGAAGACTCACTAACCACCATCTCCATGCTATCCCGAGAGTAGACAAAATATCACTGGAAGACTCACTGACCACCATCTCCATGCTATCCTAAGAGTAAACACAACATCACTGGAAGGCTCACTGACCACCATCTCCCTGCTATCCTGAGAGTAGACACAACCTCACTGGAAGACTCACTTACAACCATCTCCATGGTATCCTGAGAGTATACACAACGTCACTTGAAGACTCACTGACCACCATCTCCCTCCTATCCTGAGAGTATGAACAACATCACTGGAAGACTCACTGACCACCATCTCCCTGCTATCCTGAGAGAAGAAACAATGTCACTTGAAGACTCACTGACCACCATCTCCCTGCTATCCTAAGAGTAGGCACAACGTCACTGGAAGACTCACTGACCACCATCTCCATGCTATCCTGAGAGTAGACACAATGTCACTGGAAGACTCACTGACCAGCATCTCCATGCTATCCTTAGAGTAGACACAACGTCACTGGAAGACTCGTTGACAACCATCTCCATGGTATCATGAGAGTAGACACAACATCACTGGAAGACTCACTGACCACCATCTCCCTGCTATCCTTAGAGTAGACACAACGTCACTGGAAGACTCGTTGACCACCATCTCCATGGTATCATGAGAGTAGACACAACATCACTGGAAGACTCACTGACCACCATCTCCCTGCTATGCTGTGTGTAGACACAATGTCACTGGAAGACTCACTGACCACCATCTACATGGTATCCTGAGAGTAGACACAACATCACTGGAAGACTCACTGACCACCATCTCCCTGCTATCCTGAGAGTAGGCACAACATCTCCATGGTATCCTGAGAGTAGACACAACATCACTGGAAGACTCACTGGCCACCATCTCCATGGTATCCTGAGAGTAGACACAAAGTCACTGGAAGACTCACTGACCACCATCTCCATGCTATCCTGAGAGTAGGCACAACGTCACTGGAAGACTCACTGACCACCATTTCCATGCTATCCTGAGAGTAGACACAACGTCACTGGAAGACTCACTGACCATCATCCCCATGCTATCCTGAGAGTAGACACAATGTCACTGGAAGACTCACTGACCACCATCTCCCTGCTATCCTGAGAGTAGGCACAACGTCACTGGAAGACTCACTGACCACCATCTCCATGCTATCCTGAGAGTAGACACACCATCACTGGAATACTCACTGACCACCATCTCCCTGCTATACTAAGAGTAGACACAACATTACTGGAAGACTCACTGACCACCATCTCCATGCTATCCTGAGAGTAGACACAACGTCACTTGAAGACTCACTGACCACCATCTCCATGCTATCCTGAGAGTAGACACAACGTCACTGGAAGACTCACTGACCACCATTTCCATGCTATTCTGAGAGTAGATACAACGTCAGTGGAAGACTCACTGATCATCATCTTCATGCTATTCTGAGAGTAGACACAATGTCACTGGAGCCCGAGATCCAGAAACTGACAGCCGGGAAATGCTGCAATATTTCTCACTGATCAAGTATGTCTGCTTTAGTGGTTCACCTGCCATTTAAAGAAAGAAACCGCATTTACCCACACAGTCCATTGCCCACTTACAGCGTGCCAGAAGCTGTGCAAATGGCAGAGCTTGCGCCTTCTGAATCTAAAGCAAAGTCGTGTGTAGAATGTTTCAGCGCAGCGTTTCTCTCCTGAAGGATTTGCCTGCTTTTTCTACTGTTCCCAATATGTCCTTATGAAAGAAGTGCACGACAAAAATGAAAATATGTACTAACTTTACGTTTGAAATACAAATGAAGACTGGTACACCTCAAGAACGTATTCTTTTTCCATGTTTTTTAAGCCTTCTGCCACGCCCCCGCCAACCGCCACTATAGGCAGCATCTGAGGTACATTCGGCCCAATGGCAACATCAGCTCTGCCCCCCTCCAGCTCTAGGTTGATGACCAGGGGTTGAGTCATGTAGTTGTTGGCCACGTCAAACCAGATATTAAAGTCCACCAGCAGCGTGAGTGCTGGGTGGTTAACAAGTGTATTGGCTAGTGAGTCACACAGGCTGTTGTCAAAGTGTCTATTGTATCCAGATGGCCTGTAGATGAGTAAGAAGCTGTGCGAGAGAGTGGGTAGCAGAGAGAGTTTCACTTGAAGGGATTTGCAGTTAGCTGTGCAGGGCTGAGTTTCGTAACTGGAATGGAAATGTGAGGTTGTAGAGGATGGCTACTCCGCCTCCTCTGGAGGCTCTCTTGTGGGAGATGAGCAAGTAATCGGGAGGGAATCCTTCATGTGCAATTGATTTAAAATCGTCTGAGAACCATGCTTCTGTGCTGAAAATAAGATCGGGATTGTCAGAGGTTAGGCGGTCATAGATGCTGTGTTTGTTTTTTGGCAGCGGAGCATGCATTACACAGGAGGTATGTGGCTTGATGGGAAGTGGTGGAGGCAGTGTTTCTGCAGGTGTCTGAGTCTCGAAGGACTTTGTTGCTCAGAGTGGCCGGTGGACGCTGTAGATCACTTGGGAGGATGCTGTGGTTGGTTGGACTGGGTCCGTCGGTGTAACTGCAGGGATGGAGGTGGTTGGGTTGATGGGAAGTGGCGGAGGCAGTGTTTCTCCAGGTGTCTGGGTCTGGAAGGACTTTGTTGGTCAGAGTGGCCAGTGGGCTGGTGTGGTCGGTTGGACTGGGTCAGTCGGTATGACTGCAGGGATTGAGGTGGTTGGCTTCAGGAATTATGTTGATGGGAGCGGGCAGTGTGGGCACTGGATTGGGAGCGGGAGGAGTGAATGGGCGTTAGGTCCCCGTGAGAGGAATGGAGCAGGGGGTGAGTGGAACTGGTGCAGTGGGTGGCTTTAGGTCTGGTGCCAGGTACATTATTTAGGGGTCACATGTGGTCGCAACTGCGAACCCTGAGGTCTCCCTTGCTAGCCCTAAAAAAAGGTTTTTTTTCTTTTTTTCTTAATGCAAGCTCCTCGACTGTGGCCAGCACCATGTAGCTCTTTGCTTCTGGAGTGGCTGGCTTTCTTGTTCAGGCCTCTTAAAAAAACAGGGATTCCACAAGTCTCACACTTTCAGCAGTGACCCTAAATAAGAAAGAATAGGAACACCAAATAATGTGTATTTCTGGAATTCTATACAATCATTGCTAAACTCATTAAATGTTTATTTCAGGCACACTTCAGGGGGTGAGTCACCGATTTAGTCTGTTCTTAAACACATCAACTCAGCCTTTCATCCTTCTGAGGTCGATAAATGAGTACCAACACAGGTTGGGTGATATTGTATGTATATTTTTTCTAGAAAAAGCACTTAAGCGTAAGTGCTATATAATAACACATCATTATCATTTGGTCATGGACGTCTTCATGCATTCACAGTAATTTGGTAATATGGGCCTATACACGCTGATATTAATGATACATATGACGATCCATTCTTGTATGAAATGTACATCACATTATAGTGATATGATAACAATATTTCTTCTAGTCTAATTAGGAACAATGCTATGCAAGGCCACTTCCTGTTTTGTCAAGGGGTGAAAGGTCATGTTCCATCGCTTCCCACGATATCACTTTGGGGTGGGGTCAAATGACATCAGTTCCTGTGATGTCATCAGAGGTCAAGGGTCATGTGATGTCACGTCGGCTACCCCTGGCATTTTGGTGAAATGACGTCCCTGTTTGGTGTTTTATGGGATTCGTGCCCAGAAGATGGGGGGTGTAGATGTAGTTGGGAAAAGGCTGTGTTCAAAGAGGGAAATGGAAAGCATGGATAATGGGGTGGTCCTGGCAGAGAGGCTAGGAAAGGTGAGGTGGGTACCGATACAGGGGTGGTGAGGCATGTAGAATAGAGTGTGAAGGACGGTCTCTGCCTCTGAGTTTAGTGTGTTTGGGTGCAAGAAGTGTGTGAGCGAATAGTGAGTAAAGTAAATAGCCAAATGGAGTTAGTAAATTAAATGTGGTTTTATTTTGTAGTATTTAAACAACATGGTTGTTTTTATAAGTTAAGTATTTTAATTTCAACTTGGTTGAACTGGAACAGGTTTAACATCAGCATGCAGTAGGTGTCATGTAAACAGTTTCTCTACAAGAAAGTGAAAGCAATGTGGTGGTATAAAGAAAGGTCCTGCCAGAGAAGAAGTGTCATGTCGAGAAAAATCGTGCCTGGAAAATGCATTGTTGTTTCCCTGTGTACTTCTGATAACAATGTTCAAAATGCAGTCAATACCAGTAGTTATTGACTGCACTCTAAACACTGATTGGCTGAGGGAAGGTTAGTAACAATCTCTGTGTGCTAATAATACTTAGGTAGAGCTGTTCACATGTCTTCTTCAGCCATTAATTACACTGCTGCCCGTTAGGAGTACATTCTGGGCAGGGTGGGACTTATTAGCGGCAGCGCCCTGGGCAGCCAAACAAAAATGTGGTGCCCCTGTTTCCTCCTCTGCGCCCTTCATCAATGCCAGTGGGTTGGGGTGACGCCACATTCTCCCTTAACTCCCTGCTCCCTATTGTGATATAATCCGAGGGTTGGACCAAGGCGGGGCCTTTTGGCCTAACCTGGGAACTACCTGGAGCCTACCTTGACTGGGAAAGAGACTTGGGTCCTGCCCCAGGACCAAACTTTGGGCCTTGTTATGAGTTTGGCGGTGTGGCCAAAAACAGTGCTAATGCAGTGGTAACAGAGTTAGTCCCACATTACTGCACCACTGAACTGTGAGTTTGGAGGTAAAGTGGAGGAAAAACCTTCAGATGTATTTACTATGTCTTAATGCACAAAACAGCCAAATCGGCAGAATTACCACCAGCGTGAATTCTGCCGAAATCCCCATGGAGTCCAATCAGGACTAGCACCAACTACCACCACTTATAATCAGGTGGTAATTGCGCCAGACTAAGTGATGGTAGCAGTAAATCCGTTTGGTGGTATTTCAGCAGATTTCCTGCCCAAATACCACCAAATTCATAATGAGGCCTATTGACTGGACTGGCAGCGTTGTTCCCACTTTGAAAAACTCAGGTGCCCCCACCCATGTCACTCTGGCCAGTGACACTGGTCCGTCTACCCCTATCTAAATAAACACCTCCAAACTCTTATTACCCATTTAAAAACTGCTGTCCCTTGCCCCTTTCCACTTGCCACAATCCTGGCTTGAGCATCAACAAAAGGGCTTTCCATGGCCCCCCTGAGATACCCATCAAGTCCTTACTGCCAGCACCCCCTGTGTGACTCTTTCTCGCCACATCCTCATTATTACCTTAACACAACTGGACACATTGTTAAGCAGCCTTCAGCCCAGTGATGAAGAGCATGCTGTCCTCGCCGGTGATGGCGCCTTTAGACCCAAGCGAGGGGTCAAAGGTCAGGTCCATGGGATTTGGAAAGTGAAATCACATTCACCCAGTGACTCAGCTGTGGGCGTTGGGCTGATTGGTTGCATAATTAGCAACAGTGATGTTTTTAAACTGAACCTATGTCCCCGATGACATCAGCACTCCTGCAAGAATCTGCTACAAAAAATAAACTTGCATTATAAGTGAAAAGAAAAAATATATATATATATTCAGTGAAAAAGGTTTGTTAAAGGGACATTATAGTTAAGTTGCACTAATAAGAACCCATGAAATTCAGTGAAAAAAAACATGGTTAAAGGGTCGTTATGGTTACAAGTAAAACCGAAAAACCCACCAGTTATGCTAAGCTAAGCAACCATAACTCATGCCACCAATGTACACTGCATTCTGGGATGTGTAGTTCAAGTTCTATAATGGGAAAAGTGGAACTACAAGTCCCAGAATGGACAGAAAAAAACGAGGACTAAATACGCACCTACAGATTGCAATGGATCAAGTTGGTAAGTATGCATGTACTGCCAACATATTAAACTTCCACACACCAAGTGCCACTTAAAAATGCTCCACAAATCTTTTCCATCTGCTTTTCCTTCCTTTTAGAAACAGGTTACACACAGTGCTGCTATAAATACACACATACATTTTTTTACTTTTATGAAAATGCTCCTAAAAAGAAACATTTTTAAAGGTCAGCATTTTCCACTTTTCATTCCATATAAATGTCACACTTTCCAAACTCACTCATTACATCCCTTACACTTTCATCATTCTCCACCTGCTCACATATATCTGCGTACAGCCAAAATATCTGCATACAACACTTATAAAGTACTCTCTATTATAATATACCAAACACTGCTGCAACAACAATCCGCAATGCAATACCATTAGACCACAGTCTCCCAATTCTGTAAAAACACTGCAACACATTACAAATACATTTACACCACAAACACAGCACTTCTTTTATTAGAATCAGCACACACAAATAACCTAGATATGCACCTTTTTCTCACACACATTTTTCCCCTGTTCCTTCTAATGTGCCAAATAGCACTACTCATACTCCACTTATTAAAATAACACACTTGTGTACTCCACCCATATCACAACTTCATTCCTACCTTCATGAATAACAACCTTGCTTACTAAAGGTATGTCACCATTATCACATATACACACTAACTTTTTATTACAATTACAGAAAAGAAGAAGATTGACGAAGACAGCTACCAAAAAAAAGAACACACTTCACATCCCACAAAGTAAGTACATTAATATAGCATGTATATCCCTCCAATCCTAACAGTGTACTTTCAATATATATTAGCCTAGAGTATTCTGTTCCAATCAACAATATTTACTCTCTTTCTATTCCCATCTAAACACCACCATTATAACATTTCCTGTTTTCCTCAAAACATCATAATGTCCCTACTTATTCAATCACACCCCCTTACTCACTAACCCAAGCCCATCACACCTCTACAGACCGTTACACTTAAAACCTTCCCAGCCACATCTATTATCCCCCACAATCACACAGCACTCTATTCATCTCTAGAATCACACCCACACACAATGCATGCATGGACATTCCACAACTTTCAAAACCAAACTTTATTTTTCCCAACAGACAGAACAGAATGTCTACTAAAAAGCAACTCTGAAGAAAACCAAGAAAAAATAGAGCAAATAAGAATAAAAACAAGCCATATGGTCATCCTCCTCTAAAACAATTTATAGAAAACATTAAAACAAAACAGCTAGTAACCTCACTCAACAAAATCAAAACCAGTCACCACTAAAAAAAGTAAGGCCCCTCTTGCAAAAACAAAAAGTAAAAAAAATGTACAAACAAAAGCAGACCTACTAATGAATGTAACACTATATCCACCAAAGTTGATGTAGCCACAGTATAGAATTTGAAAACATTAATTTTACAAACATTTTCCCCCATAGAGCTCTTCATAATCTTATAAAGACAGATACAAAGTCACAATCTACTATTAAAAACTGCAGCAGAAAACTAATCCTCGAAGCTCTAAATGACAGCGCATTTCTACTAAAGAGAAAGTTGTTTATATTGAGTTTTAACAGAATGAAACCACTAACTAAATTAATAAACAAATTTCAAAAACTACTTCTAAAAATGCGCAATGTCAATCTAGATACCTTTTTTTAAAACTTTATTTAAACATTTAATATTTTACATCGACAATAAAATATAATACAATAACACAATAGATAGCTTTTCAAACTTTTGTGAAGGTTAATAGATTCACACAATCAGCACAGAACCATACTTCAATGAAGAGGCTTGTAAATAAGAAAAAATAAAAACAAACGCCATAGACAACAATGGCCGAGGCTATGAAAGACACTATTATGGCAAAAGAAACCCTTGTCGAAAAAACGTCCCCAATAACACCGTAGATCCCTTACTGCTATGTATCAAAATCAACATGATTAAATTGTTCAAAAAAGTACCAAACTCTGGTATCATGCATTTTTATGAAATTCTCTGAAAACAAAAAGGGCAAATTTCTAGAAAGTTATTTGAAATATTTATTATTTAGACAAAGAAAATCCTGATGAGCATAAAGGTTGTAATAACAAAGAAGTATAACAGAAATTGTTAAAACACTCACAGTTGTAATTCACAATTTTGTTTAAAGAACAGAAAACAATCAATTATTCTTTTTATGAGAAACAGAAAAAAATATTTTTTAAAATAGGTTCTTCTTTGTTGTAAAGTCACAAAGAAGAAATAAAAAAGGAATGGAGTACTAGTGGAGAGAAGATATATAGACGGTTCTTAAGGTAAAAAGTTCTTCCTTCTCTACACAGAACAACCGTATCCTCTCAAACTCTAACTCCAATATTCCTAATGACAGGTCTGCCTACGTGTAGGTGTCAAAAAAAAATTTTTCAAGAAAAATCAAGGTTGACATCATCACAACAACGTTTCGGCTGAAATGCCGCCTGTCTGGCCATAGTTTCTTTACACAGTTGAAAGTTGCCTTCCTCAGGGCGAAAGAACCTCACAACAGTTTAACCCTGTGGGGAAGCAGACATGAAAGAAAATGGAATTAAATTTAAAAGCATAATGGGAGTGAACTCCAAAATTTGAGTAAAGTTGCCCTTGTTGTTTAAAAGAGAATAAATTAGGAAATCAATTACCTCAATTTTGTAGGCTGTGGAAAAGTTAGAAATATAGGCGTGAAACGGGCTCAGGGGCCCATTATGCTTTTAAATTTAATTCCATTTTCTTTCATGTCTGCTTCCCCACAGGGTTAAACTGTTGTGAGGTTCTTTCGCCCTGAGGAAGGCAACTTTCAACTATGTAAAGAAACTATGGCCAGACAGGCGGCATTTCAGCCGAAACGTTGTTGTGATGATGTCAACCTTGATTTTTCTTGAAAAAAATTTTTTTGACACCTACACGTAGGCAGACCTGTCATTAGGAATATTGGAGTTAGAGTTTGAGAGGATACGGTTGTTCTGTGTAGAGAAGGAAGAACTTTTTACCTTAAGAACCGTCTATATATCTTCTCTCCACTAGTACTCCATTCCTTTTTTATTTCTTCTTTGTGACTTTACAACAAAGAAGAACCTATTTTAAAAAATATTTTTTTCTGTTTCTCATAAAAAGAATAATTGATTGTTTTCTGTTCTTTAAACAAAATTGTGAATTACAACTGTGAGTGTTTTAACAATTTCTGTTATACTTCTTTGTTATTACAACCTTTATGCTCATCAGGATTTTCTTTGTCTAAATAATAAATATTTCAAATAACTTTCTAGAAATTTGCCCTTTTTGTTTTCAGAGAATTTCATAAAAATGCATGATACCAGAGTTTGGTACTTTTTTGAACAATTTAATCATGTTGATTTTGATACATAGCAGTAAGGGATCTATGGTGTTATTTTGGTCTTTTGTCCCCTCCTTTTCTGCTCATGGGGCAAATCCCCCCCCTCTTTCTTTGTTTGAAAAAACGTCCCCAACAAACTTTCAACCAAATGCTCCTTTTCCCCAAACAATCCGTCCAGTGTACAAATGGACGTACAGCTCAATATGAAACATACGCCAACAATCCTTCAAATCTTTACAACAATTCCTCAGTCACTATGTGAAACTAAAAGACAAAAATAGAGTGAAAACTTTACAAACCATAGACTCCTGCCCAGTCAGGAACTGCTTGCATAAGTATTTTCCACAACATTGTAAAATTTAAATAACATTGTCCTGCATGGAACAGCCAAAGAACTCTTTTGAGAAATAGAGCACATCCAAAGTAAATATGTTGGAACTTAAGTTGACTTAGAAAATTCAGTAACAAAAAATCCTCACAAACACCAACCTCCTAGCAAACACATCCAAAAAAAAATAGCTAAGTTTCAAAACACATCTGCTGAAACACCAGACAATGTGTCTGTTGTCGCAGAACTTTTAATGATAAAAGCACAGAAATAGTAGATATGGTTTTGAAAATAGAGGACAATGAGCAATACCAATGGTTCCAACAAGCGTTATATCTAAAAATAGAAACAAATACAAAATAACTGACTCCTCAATAGTTTACACACACTGCAATACAAAGCTTGACAATAACCAAATTCCATCACGTGCTATCACTAATAACATAGAAATAGTCCCACTTCCAAAGGCTCTCCAACAACTTAACTTGTACGAGAGCATTATAATCCAAACAGTGCACCAATTTCAAGCTATAATACGCCTTCAACTGAAAATGGCCAAATCGCGTCCATCTGAGTTACTAAATTGCATTTGTGGCAAAGTAGTATATTTGCCATTAGAAATGTAGAAACTCTAGGAGTACAACAGCCAATAGATCAATCTTTGATTGTACTAGTTAATGGTGTACCAACAAAAGACAGAATTTTCTGGCAACAACTAGTCGACCTAAACAAACTTAGACAAGCCCTACACTATCTCAAAGAAAACAGTCAATGCTACAAAGATATAAACATAGAGGAAAACATAACAAAAACCACCGAAATAATTCAAAGTTCACCACCAACTGGCCGATTTGAATGTGTAGATCCTGTTACTGCAGTCAACATTTTAGACCAGTATACACTTCACCCACTATACCCCAAAGACACCATAGAAGATGCATTAGAAACATCAAATGCGGCAAGCCAAAAGATCTCCAATCAGCATATGGGAGAAACGTGTAGAAAAACATTCTTTTCCTCTAATCTTTCCTACAGGAAAAGGGGGATGATAAGAGGAAAGAGCCACACAAATTACTGCATCAGAATATCGCTCTTTATGAAAGTATTCTGAAGATCCCAGATTCAGACAAAATGTAGAATATATTTTCCACCTCCTGTTCAAAACTGAACTAGCAACTCTATGTTATGGAGTTGCACATACATTAAAAACAGGCTCTAATTTTTTACTTGTCTGCTAACAAACTGCTTCAAAAGATAAAACACAAAGATGAAGTTGTTGCGAGTGTGTTGCTTGTGCTGGCAAGAGACTCTTCTCCTTCTGTGACTGGTATCCAGACCAGAGTCTTTTTTCCCTTTCCTTTGTGAAGGCGGACCTAAGCGGACCTAAGTGGATTCAACATAAATATCCCAGCACAAGCGAAGTGCAGTGGAGTGCTGCGAGTGTGTTGTCTGGTGCTGGCAAGAGACTCTTCTCCTTCCGTGTCTGTGTATCCAGACCAGAGTCTTTTTTCCCTTGCCTTTGTGATGGCCAACCTAAGCGGACCTAAGTGGATTCAACGTAAATATCCCAGCACAAGTGGAGAGCAGCGGAGTGCTGCGAGTGTGTTGGCTGTGTTTGCCGTGTTTGTCGGAGAGTCAGAGGACTCTTCGCAAACAAGGTTTAACCCACTCACATTGCTGCTTACATCGGTGCCAACTCAGCAGCAGACCTGCAACTGTCTCCCCAGCCTCGATTCTTCAAAACCCCCTGTATCAGGTGAGTGATAAATATCACAAAACATATTATGAATAGCCCCGATTTACTGTTGAAACAAATATTTTTTCACGTATGCCTTTTAAGATTTTGAGAGGCACCAGATTAAAAAGACTAAGAGACTAAGTGGAAAAATAGAAGAGTAAAATAGCCACTCACTGGTGAGTTTCCCTTCATATCTCATCATAACAGTTGACATGTACAATTTGAGAAACTCCTCAATGAGGGATGACCTCGGAGTGCCTGAATTTGATCCTACAGATGAGATAAAAAATGCCCAAAGCAAAATGCCCAAATTCGCCATTCTCCCTCTCACAGTAGCAACTTCTCAACCGGTCAATTCAATAATCATAAATTATAAATTAAGATTGTGAGCAAATACACAATAGCCCTCCTTTGCTCGAAATTTCTCCAGTACCAAGTCATCTGGTGAAAGAAATCATAGACCATAACTTGGAATATAACATTTCAACAACATCGATGAAACTGACAATTTCCAATTTAGCTGGCCGAAAACAAATCTTGCGTAGCCTAGAATCACTAAACAACGTATCAAACATAATTGGAACTATTCACCCCTGGCACTGCATTGATGAAATTGCGCTCAACTGCCCCATGTGACAGGATGCATTCAATGAAATGCCTAAAGAAACACACAGTGCCCCTTGTGTGAACCCAACTCTTCAAAGTGATGAAAATCAAGCTTTCCATATCCTGGAGAGCCCATGAAACATTCAGTTTGCTCCTGTCAGTCGAAGTACAAATTTACGAGAGAGACCACCGCAGCACAGCAGCAAAATACTTACCCACAATATCAAACTTCCATGGACCCTCCACAAGAGACCACTCTGAAAGCATTAAGTTTCGGACTTAATTCCCTTGTTAATGTTTTCGAATCTCTGAAAAAAGAAGTACATATGTACTCAGGTATACTAATGGAATTATCTAAGAAAGTTGGCAACTATGAGTCCTCTCTGACAGGCTTGTGTACAGGCCTGAATACCCAAACAAAAGACCCAATCAAAATGTTACAATCTCTTGGAAAAGAACAAACAGTCACTCTAATTGATTTGAAGAAGAATCTAAACTTGCATAAAGAACTTAGTCAATTGATAGGGAAGGATATTAAATCGATCTTATCAGAGCTGAAGAAGTCTGATAATAACAGACAAGTAGATGGAGTCACAGAACAGGAAGAATTATTCTATGATAACGACACTCTGCTCTCGTCATCAGCGTTGGAAGAGTTCATGAGACTGGCCCAAATGGTAGACAAACAGGAGTTGATGACAACCACCCAATTTGCAAAACTCTGTTCCTGTTACAGACAAAGAGATCAAAAACAAAGAGCAACAAGACACGCCAATATCAAATTCCAATAAGCCAGAGGAAACAATTAGTACAAATCAGCCACAAATGAAAAAGAAGAATAAAGTGAGTAGAACAATCTAAACACTGTAGGAAAAGTCAAAAACGACCTACCAAAATATACTGACAATCCGAAACTAAGAAAACCAAAAGAATCAAGTAACAAAAATGTCTTTAAAGCGCTGAATAAGATTACAGTGTCAGAAGTACCGATAAAAGGGAAAAATACATTAAACCCATTGGATCCGACTTTGAACCAAGCAGGAACAAAGAAAGACACAAAAAGAGACAATCAGGTAGAATGCATAGAAGCATAATCAGCTGTCCCAGAATTAAAAACAACAATTAGCACAAGAAGTCAAACAGTGGATCAGATGACGGAACCTATAAATGCAAAAAAACCTTTCAGTTTAGCCCCAATCTTCTGTAAAAAAAATAGATTCAATGGAGTGAAGCCTGATGGACTCTGAAATCTTAAATCAAACTCCTCTCAAGTATCAATTGCTCCATTGTCTTCAAATAGGGAAAAGCAGAGCCATTACAATCATCCAATCCTCTCGCAGTGGACCAAATGCATCTAGATGCACCTCACTAACCCTTCGCTGCCCCTAATCTATGGAAAAGAAAAACCTCTAAAAATTGGGCCAAAAAGCACTCAATCAAAGCCACATCGTATTGTATACTAAAAAAATATTATACTTATATCTGTTTTCAAGTAATGACATCGAACGCTTTTCCTTCCCACACGATAAATGTACTTCGTCGTATTGATCGTAAAGTCAAGTGAGGGAATGAATGCTTTATTAATGTGTGCTGAAGGACTGAGAAATGTGGGCATCAAAGTAATTGTAACTTTGCCAACACAACTGGCAGATTCACTAGATAGTTTTGATAATGAAGAGCAAAGTGCAAACACAACCAGTTCACAGCCGATTAGAATCTCAACCACCACAGGGGCTGCCTTGCCAGGCCCAATTAAAAATGCTTCATCCAATGAAAAATCTTGACAGAAGTCCTTCAAAGGCTAGATGCCAATAAAGACCTGCTGAGAATGCACTATTCTTAGTTGGAATACAATGGTCTCCGCCTCTATCATGAATCATGAAACGAGCAAAACGATTTTCAATGTCCAAGATCTTGTATAATTCCAAGAAACTTGGCTCATGCACAGTAGTCAATTGGATGTATTCACAACAATAAACCAACTAGCTACATGCCTGAATGGAGGTAGACCATCTGGAGGACTGCTGATAGCTATTTGGAATAGAAATGGTCAGGAAATTACCCATATCAGTAATAACAACCCAGGGATTCTTGCCATAAAATGCATTGCAAGATGTAACAGAACTCTCAGAGGCATAACAGTAATCAATATCTTTTGGAACCCTATGACCAAGGAGCTTCTGTCTTTCTTTGCTGCCCTCTCAAATATCCGTACTGTAGTACATATAACCTATGGTAATTATCTCATTATATTAGGAGAAGACTTCAATGTATATTGTTCAGCTCAAGCAAGAAGAATATGAAAATCTAACGCTAACAGCTTGAACAGTGATTTGTGGCACTTCTTATTTCTCTGATTGGAACTTAATGACTCTAACTGACAATTCACACAATGACCCGGTATCATCTCCTAGATGGTCAAATGGAAAAGCTGAGTCTACAATTGATTACATCATAGTATCACCAGAACTGTTTAACCACTGTAAACAGTTCAAAGTCGTAAATATGAAGTATAGCCATCACACATTTATACAAGCTCACTTTTTATTTGTAAATCCATCGACTAACAACATGTACTTTCACAATTTGAAAGTGTCCACTCAAGGGAACTGGGTGGTTAGAGTGATGAAGCAAGGACAAATATTAAACTCCAAACTAAATCGAATTTGGCCATGTAGCCTCATTAATCAATCTAGGTACCCCCATCACCATTTCCAAACAAATAAAAACTCTTGGAGTCTTTTTGGATTCCAGCCTCACCGCGAGCAAACACATAAATGCCCTTGCCTCGTACACAGCCTATACGGCTAAATTTATCCCACTAAGCAGACCATTCCTCACACAATATAATTGCATCACTCTTGCTAGAGCCCATATACTAGCCAAGATGAGCTACTGCAACATACTGCTACTGGGTACCTCAAAGCAAAACAAAAATAAAATGCAACTAATCCAAAATAAAGCACTAACATCAGGACTAGGCATAAAAAAGGGATCACATATCGCAATACAGACAAGAAGCCAACTGGCTTCTGATTGAAGAAAGGATAGTTCACAAAACTCTCACCCTAACACATAAATGTGATTCAGGTATTGCACCCATCTACTTTAATCAAAGTCTAAGCCACAAAAACACTACTAGAACACTCAGATCAAATGCCCACCTACACCTATTCATTCCACGATTTAAGAACACTAGAACAGGCAGATCCAGTTTCCCTATAATGGCCCCCAGAATCTGGAACATATTCCTATACAACATCACAAATGAGCCCACACTCAACAAATTCAAGAAACTCCTTAAAACCTGGCTTTTTAACAAATACTAGCCACACGGCTGACCCCTCAGCTAGTAACCTAAGAACTCAGCTCAGAACTCACCTACTGCTCCCCACTTTCTGTACCTGTCCGTTTGTAACACTCAAGTTACTATGCCTGCCTGTAAGTTATTCTTCTCTGTGTTATGTATACCACTGTTAGATCTCTAAGAAGTGTAACACAACATGTAATTGTAAACTGTTCTGTTTCTACTGTCAAATATGTAACCATCAAGACTAAGTATTCTGTAAATTATGCCGTGGTACCGATGGGTTTGGGTGTAAAATAAATACAATAAATAATAATAATAATAATAATAATAATAATAATAATAATACTAATAATAATACTAATAATAATACTAATAATAATAATACTACGTGCCCCTAACAGTTATGTTGAATTCCAGTGGGACCTCGGACGTCCAAATGCAAAAAAAAACTTTAAACCTAAAGGTTATTCACACTCTTTCGTTGAAGAAATGTATATAAAGAATAAACAACTTCAAAAGAATATACAGGCATTCAAAAAAGAAGGGCTTGATAAACCCTAATAAACAAAAAGAAAGACTTAAGTAGTAATTATTGCTATTGGTCTAGAACGCAGAGAATTACACGTAACATTAGAGACGGCCAAGTCATGCTGCAAGCCCTCCTTCTGACTAATCAATGGTCACACTTCATCCCAAAGATTGCAACAAGCATCTACTATCTCAGATAAAGTGTGGGTAGAGTACTTCCACGAGATCCGAACATACCAATTCTAGAAACCCCTCTTAGTAAGGACATTACCAACTGGTCCTTGAGCATATCCCAAGAAGACATCGGGAGTCTCATTGTAAAATCATCAAGATCTTGGGCTGCTGGCCCTAATGGCTTAACAAACCTAATCATAAAATCTTATTTAGCAACATGGTCAAAAATCCTAAATGGTCTCTTTGTAAACATTATCTTAAGTAAATCATTGCCTGATTCCCGGAGATTATCCATTATCATTCCTATTTACAAAAAGGGAGATAGAATGGATCCCACTAATTATCGCCCCATAGCACTATTAGACTGGGATAGTAAGATCTTTGCAAGCCTAATACTTAAAGATCTAGAGTAATGGGTCGAGCATAGACAAATTCTCGCCAAACAACAGACAGGTTTTCAAAAAGATCTCTCCACAACACTCAATAGCCTAATTCCCTCCACACACTAAAAGATCTAAGTGCATGCAATACATCAATTCCTACATATATTGCCTTAATTGACCTTACAAAGGCCTTTGATCTAGTGAATAGGGCGAAATTGAGGACACAACTCTGCTCATGGAGAATTCCTGAAGGATTACTTGCAATTATAATAGCCCTTCATCAACATAACATCGTTCCAGTAAGACTTGACTTAAAAGGAGACCTCTCCTCTGACATAACAACAGTCAGTGGAGTTAGACAGGGCTGTATATTGCCACCTTCCTCTTCAATCTTTATTTAGCCGGCCTGACAGACTACGTGCAGGCCCATACGCTTGTATGATCCAAGACAGGCAAGAGTCCGGCCCATTTCCTTGCATATTCAGATGACATAGCCCTGATTGACCATACTCCTGTGGGCCTACAACATCTGATCAGAGCTATGGAACAGTATGCCACTGGAAAGGAGCTGACAATCCTTGAAAATCTCACATAATGATTTTTGCCAAACAGTTGAATAGAAGAAAGAATCTAACATGGGCGATGCATACGTTACTGATTGCAAAAAAAGATAAAATATCTAGGCTTTACTCTGAGATTGACTCAGTCGTTAAAAGATCGCTCTGACGACTTAGAGCCAAAAATCTTACAATATATAAGTTAGCTAAAAAACTATTGATGTCACTGTGTAGATTTTCATTGTTACCGTTGTTAAGGTTTTACAAAGGCGAAGTGATACCTGCATTATTGTATGGAATGAAAATTAACCCCAGTGACCACTAATTCAAATGGGCAACTGTAGAAGGTCGAATGTGAGAAAAAACAATCCCTTCTAATGTTACTTCCCATTGCACGACTCAGATATGAACTAGTCCTTCACTGAATGCAATCAGAGTTTAATTGGAAATTATTATTAGTCCATAGATCCATACTAGCTCCTTGCAAACGCTCTTTGTATGAGAACATACAAGATCACTTAACTGCCAACAAGAGTGCATTGTTGACTCAATTGCAAAGAAATATTAATTAGATTCTCCAATCTTGTGATGTAACAAGTGAGACTTTAATCAGGAAACCAGACAAAGCAAAACGTGCTCTATTGAGAAATGACTGGATCACAACTAAAGGGCCATTTAGCAATTTTAAAAGTGTTAACAAATTTAGGGTATGTGAAAAACCAAGCAAATATGTACTGCCATATTTAAGAAGATTTCCCAATCCCAGATGGCGAGCTGAATTCTTGCGCTTTCATCTTAGTAAAAACGTAGTAAAAACAAACGAAACCGAGAGAATATGGCACAATTTAGAACATAAAGGAGGGGAATCTGATTTATGTGGTCTAGGATCTATTCAAAATATAAGACACCTTCTAATAACCTGCACAGCCACATTTGCAGTAAAGAAAACATATTTTGCTCGATCTGTACATGATACTGAGTGGCTAAACACTCTGGACTTTTGGCACTGGCTGTCATCTGGTAATGAGATTTTCTTATCTATAGAGCTTCAGAAATTGCTAAATGAAATGCACCTTATAAAACTTTCCTTGTAACGACAAATGAAATGAAAAGAATTCTCCCTACACCAACTTTAATCTGATTATGCTGTAAAAAGTTAATTTTATTTTGACCTGTTCTAAATTCTAATTCTTTTCTTTGTTTATTTAATCACTTTCAACTGTTTTGAATTTAATAAAATCTGTGTAAAATGTATTTGTTTGACTGAATGCACACACAAAAAAAGATGAGGTTTTGCAGTCCAGTATCACACATCTCTTGGCAAACATGTGTGGTACAAAAGAATTCTGGTTCCGACGTCACGCTGATGCACAGTGTATTCTAATGAACCTTGGCCCACCCACATGGTTTGTTACTTTAAGGTGTGCAGAATATGCCTGGGATGACTTGCACAACTTCTTACTCACTGCAAATCAAAATAAAGAGGGAATAGAAATTAAAACACCCAGTGAACTCTGTTCTCTTGACCCTGTCAATGTATCAAGATACTCACATTGCTTCATTGCCATACTGCACTTTATCTGGAATAAATGTATCCCTCCCCTCCCCTTTTGGAGAAAAGAATAACAATCCAGAGGAGTACCACACATCCACATACATTTGTGGAAAAAAGATGGTCCCAAATTTGGCCATTACAGTGATGCCACTGTTTTGCAGTTTATTCACAAATACATTACCTGCAACATCCCTTCAAAAACCACACATAGTGACCTATGCACACAAATTGTACGCATCCAAAAACATAGGTGTGACAAATACTACTGATGTGGATATAAAAACAAAGGTAAATACTATACCAAATGTCACTTTGGCTTCCCTGGACCAGTTTGCAAAAAAGGACGAGTAAATACCTTGATGTCTTCTGTTACACACAGTGTAAAAGGCAAATTGTCAAATCTCACTATTCCCACTGGTCGTGGTGGCTCTGTGGCCAGCTGCGTTATACTGGTGCCCTTATGTCCCGCAAGTCTGCTACATGGACTACCCCCAAAATGGCAGCAGAATTGTGCCGCTCAGATACTATGGGTTTGACTGGTCTAACGTGCGAAGTATCTCCACCCTCTAGCGGTCATGTGAGTGTTCTTAAGCCACTGAAGCCGGAGCGCCTGTGCGTCGGTACTCCAGATTCAGACGCTCCGTGAGTTTGCAACGTAGGAAAACATTTCTTACCCGACTGCTTTACCTCTCTCTTACCTTTCTCTCTTCCTTTGCAGAACTACGCCACTCGCGGTCACGCCAGCTCCAGGCTTCCACATTTCTTATAATCCCGCTACACTCTGAAGTGCTTCTCTTGCGCTTCAATCTCCTAACTTCTTAACGAGTGATAACATAGATATACGGTAGGGATTCCTACTTATATCAAAAACCGTTCCGCTTCTAGAAGAAGAAGCCAAACTAACTTCCATTCTCTTCGGTTCGTCATCTAGAGAATACACGCCCCTCTTCGGAAAAGTCGATTGTTTCCATTCTCTTCACTTGCGGTTCAACACCACCGGGAGCAAGTAGGTTCTGGGGTAAGAGGGAGTTATTCTTTACGATTTAAGGGAATCCCATATTTATTGTTCTTTACTACCTGAGTAGAAAATACGCCACTATCCAGGAAGCACTTCTCTTCTCCCAAGCTCGCCTTCTATGGAGGTTTAACCCACGATTCCACTATGCATTTTAGCAGAGCTGGACCGGAAAAAGGAAGGCTTTTCCAGTGTGTCGCAGTTGAAAAGTAATTGAATTACAGGAGTGAATCAAAGAAGGGAGAGGCTGGACCAGCCCCAAGAAGGCAAGGCCACTTTGGTCTGGAATGATCAGACAGTAGCTACAAACGTGTGAAAGAACAAACTGCTGTTCAGAAGACGTGCACGAAAACAAGGAGGATGTCAGAGGTTCATTAAATAATAGTATTTTAAATACACCAGAGCTCAAAATCATGGTCTTCAGTCACGTGGATGGCTGAAAATGGGCAATTGTGACAAACTGCACCTATGCAGGGGGACAGAGCATGCTATACTCCCTCATATTCTCCAGAGCAAGGAGCATTCCCAAGGCCAAGTACAAAGCCTTAATTGACGTGCACACCACTGAGGTGATGAAAGATGATATGATACTTGGTGGAAAGCTATGGTCAAGACCAACCCACCAGCACCTGGAGACCAGTCTATGTGCTGCTGGCGTATGTGGAAAAGTACTGACGGATATAATGGTGCCAACCAATTATAGAGGGCCACGTAGTAAAGAGCCCTATAGCTTATGTAACCAATGGGACGTCCTGTATTAAGTTATGTTTAAAGTGACCTGTTTGAGGGGTGGGCTTAGTTACCCCACCTGAGGTTAAAGACCCTCTCACTCTCTTAGACTAGTATGGAACATATACTTAGATGTTCCCTTGGACCCAATCACTTTTTCCAATACGTTTTTGTAGTTTGCCACACAGGTTGACGTTAGCAATGATGAATTTCTAGTATAAGAATGCTGTTTTTTCATATTATCTTTGAGATCATACTGTGAGACGTCCACTTATGTCCGTTGTACTCCCTGTTTTAGATAATGGACATTAAAACAGTTAAACTTTGCCAACTTCCTGAGTTACTTTGATTATTGATGTTTGAGTACCTTGTTTGTTTGTTTGTTTGTTTGTTTGTTTGTTTGTTTGTTCACTTATAATGCGCACCAGACCCGTAAGTAACAGGGCGCAGCGATAAGAAAAATGCAAAGCTTACATAGTTGCGAGAAATACAATATGTACAATAAAACTTACATAGTATCCATGGTTATAAAGTATTCAAGATATACAAGACTTATGTGAATACAAAAATATGCAATATACAAATATACAAGTTACAGAGTGCACAGAGTTAGAATCAGAATATAAGGCAGGTGAAACTCAGCTGAACAAGGTGCGGAGTAGGCCTAGAGGTAGGGAACTAGGGGTCGGAGGAGATGAGGTGTTTGATGATATTTTTACAGAAGAGTGGGTAGGGTTGGTCTACTCTTAGAGCTGGTGGTAGTATGTTCCAGGATTTAGCAGCCTTCACTGGGAAGCTATTGCCACCAATTGTGTTGAGTCTGTATCTAGGTATGGCTAAGCAATTAGCATTGTCGGCTCTGGTAGGTCTGAGAGAGATTTTTCTATGAAGTTTATCAGTGAGGTAGCTGGGGGCAGCGTTATTTAGAGCTTTGTGTGTCAGAGATAACGTCTTTAGCTGAATTTTATTACCAGTAGACAGCCATTTATGATGATGTCTAATGGAGGAGATGTGGGTTCTTTTATTTATGCCAAGTACTGCTCTCAAGGCATTATTTTATAATGTTTGGTGCGCTGGATGGTCGTTTTATTAGCACCACTGTATAGGGCATTACAGTTGTCAGTTCTGGATAGTATTAAGGCTCTGGCCAAGATCAAACAGCTGTCATTCGAAAGGAATGGCTTGCCAGCTCTTATTAGCTTGCAGGTGTAGGCTGTGGTGGAGGTCAGGGATTTTACCTGTTTGTCAAAGGACAGGGTGGAATCCAGGTAGAAGCCAAGGGATTTTACTTCCTTGGAAACTTTGATGGTATTTCCATCGATGTTAAATGAGGAAAATTCCTGACCTAGTTTTTTGATTTTGGCATGTGTTCCCATAATCATCAACTCAATCTTATCATCGTTCAGGCATAGGCCATGAGTGGCCATCCATGCATGGATGATAAGATATACCCTGTTCACCAAGTCCGTGTCCATGCTGTGATCCCCAGAAAGCGGGAGGAGAATCTGTGTATCATCTGCATAATTGGTGTAGATGATACCCAGATGGTCCAAATCATCGAACAGGGGCTTGGTGAAGATGTTGTATAGAGTTGGAGAGACGCAAGAATCCTGCAGCACACCACACAGGATAGGGGTAGGGTCTGCAGCTGCCGATGGAGAGAAAACTCTCATGATTCTCTCGCTCAGAAAAGATTCAATCCATCTGATAGCCTCAGGGGAAAAGTGAGCGGCAGAATCAAGGTGTCTACAGAGGATTTTATGGTCCACAAGATCAAATGCAGCTGAGAGATCAAGTAGGAGGAGGAGTACGGACTTTCCTTTGTCTCTCAGCTCATCAATTTGGGATTTTAGATCGATAAGGGCAGTTTCTGTTCCGTATAAAGGTCGGAAACCAGATTGTCTGTCCCCTAGGAGTTTGTGCTGTTCTAGGTGTTTCTGAATTTGGTTATAGGCAGCTTTGTCCAATATTTTGAGTACAAATGGTACAGTGGTGATAGGGCGGTAGTTATTAGGGATGAGGGGATCTAGTGTCTGTTTTTTTTAGGAGAGGGAGCACCCACGACTGTTTTAGGTTGGCAGGGATGGAGCCTGAAGTGAAGGAGGCATTGATCAATTTAGCGATGAACAGAGATAGTTCCCTAGCAGCATCGTTTATTAGTTGCGCAGGGCAGATATCGCCTTTACAATTAGAAGGCTTCAGTGAAAGGATAATTATTTCTACTTCCAGAGTAGACATTTTGGTGAAATGGAAGATATTATCGCGTGCCTTCAGTGGGTCGCTAGGCAGAGGGCTTTTAGGTGATTGCTGTAGATTCAACGTTTCTTTTTTGTGCTGGATTTTATTTTGGAGCATGTTAATTTTATTTGATAATGCCTGCTGGATGTCTGTACACCAGGACTTATCCTTAGTACAGATATCAGGTGTAGCTATAGGTGACTCTAATTCTTTTAGTATAGAGAAGAGTTCCTTCATGCTAGAATTGGATTTGGCAATGCGCTCGTCATAAGAATTACGTTTAGCCAGGCAGACTTCATTCTTATAGTGTGAAGAGAGCAAGGTTAATTTGGCTTTATTATCGGTGGAGGGGCAGAGTCTCCAGTTAGTTTCACTTTTTCTTTTCAGAAGGCCTAGGTCTCTAAGTTGTGGCGTGAACCATTTATTTAAATGGGCTTTGGGTTTGCTAGATCTAAGTTTAAGAGGGGCAATTTTGTCCAATGTAGTGAGCATGATATTGTTAAATTCAAGGACTAGGATGCTGAGATCAAGATTCTCAGGTAAGGCATTTAGAGTGGGGAGGATCGCAGGGATTACTTTATCAACTGCAATACTTTTTTTGTTTCGTGTTAGACACGATGGCGCTAGTAGGGGGGCAGTGAAAGTAGGTCTAGTCGTGGATAAGTGAAAGGACACCAGTGAGTGGTCTGTCCAGGAGAGAGGCGTGATGGATGAGATAGTAACTGTACAGTTATAATCTGTTATCCAGTCCAATGTTCTCCCCTTCAAATGGGTAGTTTTATTGACTTTTTGAGACAAGCCTAATGACTTAATTGCGTTAGCTATATCTGTAGCATTTTTTTTTCAGGTCATTGAAGCCTATGTTGAAATCCCCTAGTAGGAGTATTTGGGATGTTGGTTTGAGGTTGTTAGTAAATATATTATGCAGATCCTCCTCGAAAGTGCCAAGAGGACCTGGCGGTCTGTATATTAGATGAATGGTGAGTGATTGGGAATTATTTATCTGGAATTTGGCAGAAAGAATTTCAAAGGATTGCGATGATTGGGTAGGGGCTAGTCTGAGGGATAGGCACATTCTGGAGATGATAGCGATACCGCCTCCTTGTGCACCATCTCTGTCTTGTCTGGCTATTGTGTAGCCATCTGGGATGGCTAGCATAAGCGACGGTCCTGCTGCGTTATGTAGCCATGTCTCAGTGATCGCAAGGAAATCAAGATTGCCTTCTGTGATTAGATCAGCAATGTCGAGGGCGTGGGCGACCAGCGATCTCGCATTGATAAGTGCTCCTTTAAGGGAGGGGGCCTCAGTCACCGCTTTGACCTGGACAGGTTTGGCTCTGAAGCAATCACTAGATTTGCGTTTATGATTATTGGTTTGGTGGGCATTAGTATTGGCGATAGAATGTGGAGGTATGAGTAGAGGTATGGAGGTACTCATTAGTATGAGTAGATTTTAAAATATGCTGATAGTTAGTCTTCAGGTTGGTGGGCGGTAGGGATCTTCTCAGTGGTTCATGTAATTTTGTTAATCTGGCGCAGAGTCTAAGGTTTCTATTAGACGCGGTGCAAGGTAGGGAAGCAAAGGATGCTGGCCCTAGGGCAGTGGGGAGCGCAGGCTGCAAGGGCGTAACATGGTGTATAGCTGTATGTGTCAGTTTGAGCGGGCTAGGATCTAGTATGGGTGCTAGAGGGAGCTCAGTGAAGCACAATAGGCTTCTAGTATCAGTATGTGATGTGGCAGCCATAGTGCAAAGCAGGATAGCTAGAAATAACATCTTACTCAGTAGAAGCGGCTGGAATATGGCAGTACAAGTAGGGGCACCTATTCCGGGTACCAGTTGGCCGGCACAAATAAGGCAGTATTTTGAGGCATATGAGGCAGCTAGACGACTGGGCCAGATCACAAATTGGGCCAAATTGGGCATCAAGAATAAACATAGTAGGTCAATGCAAGTGAGGCACCTGGGCCAGAACACAATTGGGCAGCAAAGAGTGAACAAGTAGGTCAGACGGGTGAGGCACTAGGGCCAGCTCACCCCCAAGCAGCACAGGTGTGGCAGTACCAGTAGGTAACTAGGTGAAATATCTATTCACAAATGGCAATTTATACAACACAGATTCTACCGTGCAGGAGAGGCATCTGAGCACCAAAGCCAGATTGCAAGTGGGCAATAGTTGTATACAGGTAAGTTAATGCACGTGTGGCAAGTATGGAAAGTAGCAGTTAGCCGTTAGGCAACCCCGATGTGGTAATACAGGTATGGCAGCAGGGTAAGTTACCAGGTATGGAGTAAAGTAAGTACTTGTGTGGTGCCACGAAGTGTAAACAACCAATGGGCAGCAGTCCAAATGGCACAAAATAAAGGGTTTCACAAAGAAGCAGGTGTATCATAGAGCTCATGTGCATAATTGTGGCATAATACAAAGCGGCAATAACAGGAGCACATACAGTGCGACCGTAATGAAAACACATACAGTATAGCAATAGTGAGAACACATGCAGTGTAGTAATAGTGAGAACGCATGCAGTATAGTAATAGTGAGAAAACATATAATGCAGCAATAGTTAGGAAATATCGAGGTAAGTGCGTGGCTGTGGGAGGAGCTGAGGATGAGAGTAATGGAAGATGGGAGAACAGGTCACTGGTTAGGATGCTGAGTATAGGTTGGGCGTGCACCTGTAACACAGCAGGCTAGTGAGAGTAGGATAGCACGTTGAGTCGTTAGGTGACGTGTACACATGGGCAGGAGGAATAGGTCAGGGACAAGTGTTCAGGCAAAGCAGGCAATGGTCCGATAGCCAGTAGGGCAGTAATGTTACCTTAATACCAAGGTGATGGAGCGGCTCGTGCAGAGGTTCATGCAGAGGCAGATGGTGGGTGACAGGCTGAGGACAGGTGCTGGCCTTGTCTCCTTGGGCCTTGCAGACGTGGGCCGGCTTCCGCCTGCTGGCTCACAGGATAGGCTGGTTAAAAACGGCCAGAAACCAATCAGAGCCGTGTGGGGAGGCCTGAAGCTGGGGTTAGGTTGAAGATGGCAGTGGATCTTCTGCATCCCATCCATCTCAAAGTATTGCTACCTCGTTTTAAAGGGCTGGGTCGGCAATTCCAGTTTGAATGCATGATGGGTGTTCATGTGAATGAAAGAGTGCTTGCAGTGCATATGTTGTCTAAATGTGTGCCTTTGTATGTTCATTTATTTATTTAAATAAATATGTGTATGGATGCGTGTATGCTTGTATTTTGAATGAGTGCATGATGGATGTTTGTGTAAATGAAACAGAGTGTGCTTGCTGTGTGTCTGCTATGTAAATGTGTGTGTTTGTAAGTTTATTATTTAAATATGTGTATGGATGCATGCATGCTTGTGTTTTGAATGAGTGCATGATGGATGTTCGTGTGAATTTATTTATTTATTTATTTATTTATTTGTGTATTTATTTATTTATTTATTTGTGTATTTATTTGAAATTTTACTCAATAGAAAAAAGAACTGAGTTTTATCCAAAACTTCCTCGCGCTTGCTTTTCCTTCTTTAGGGACCACATTGATGGGTCGTTTCTCAGTTGTGGTGGTAGAGAGTTCCATAGATTGGCTGCGACTACCGGGAAGCTGGACCCACCTACTTTTACTCTCTTAAATCTTGGGATGTTGATGCAGTTGGAATAGGAAGAGCGAGTAGGTCTGTTGGATTGGGTTCTGATGATTTGGTTGCTGAGGTAGGTCGGAGCCTTGTTGGCCAGGCATTTGTGGGTAAGGGTAAGAATTTTAAATTTGATCCGGTTGTGGACTGGTAGCCAGTGTATAAGTCGCCTGGTGGAGGAGATGTGTTCATTCTTAGGTATGTTCAGTGCCGCTCTGATTTCGTTATTTTGAACGACTTGACATTTTTTGAGGTTTCTCATGCTGGTGCCTGCGAATGGTGATTTGCAATAATCTATCCTAGAGAGGATCAGGGCTCTTGCTAGTGTGACACTGTTATCGGTTGAGGAAAAAGGTCTGCTGGATCTAAGGAGTTTGGAAGACAATGGCATTGACCTGTCTGGTGAGGGAAAGAGATGAGTCAATATAGACCCCCAGAGTTTTTATTTCTTTAGCAACATGGATCTTGTTGCCATCAATATTAAAGGATTTGTATTTTTCGGCACGTTATCGAGTTTGGATTTATTTCCTATTAGGATGAGCTCCGTTTTGTCATCGTTTAGGTATAATTCATGTTGTGCCATCGAGGCCTGGATGGCGAGGTATATTGTGTTAAGGTTGTGGGTGTCGGTGTCATGGCAACCAGATATTGGGATTCATATTTGCATATCATCCGCATAATTAGTACATGTGATACACATGTTATCTAGTTTGTCAAAAGGGTGCTTTGTGAAAGTGTTGTACAGTGTTGGTGATACATATGATCCGTGTGGGATGCCGCATGTTACAGGGGTGGCAGAGTCTGCTGCTGTGGTTGAGAAGACTCTCATTGTACGGTTGGAAAGAAAGGATTCAATCCATTTGATAGCTTCTTGTAAGAACTGGACTGCGGTTTTGAGATGCTGGCATAAGATTTTGGGGTTGACCAGGTCATAGACAGCTGAGAGGTCTAGTAAGAGAAGGATACACAGGTCTCTTCTGTCTTTCAATTGGTCCATCTGTATTTTTAGGTCCAAAAGTGCTGTCTGTGTCCTATGACCAGGTCTAAATCCAGACTGTCTAAGACCTAGTAGTTTGTTGGCTTCTAAGAATAGTTGGATCTGCCGATAAACTGCACAGTCAAGGATTTTTGGAAGGAATGGTAATGTTGTGATGGGTCAAAATTTGGTTGGGATGTTAGGGTCCAGGGTAGTTTTGTTTAATAAGGGTAGCAGCCAAGCTTCTTTTAGGTTTTCAGGTATGGAACTAGAAGCGAATGAGCTATTGATGACAGCAGTGATGAGAGGAGTGAGTTCCTGTGCCCATTCTTTTCCCAGTCTAGCTGGATAGGTATCGTCTTTGCCTCTGGAAGGTTTAAGTCCTTTAATGATGTTAATAGTTTCTGTTGTAGTTACTGACCTGAATGCAAATGTTTTAAGCAGTGGTGAGTCTGAGCTTCCGGGTGTAGGTTGGTGGTCCCAATCAAGATTAAGTATGGATTGTTTAGTTTCAATTTTATTTTCCAGGAGGGTAATTTTGTCTGCTATTGCTTTTTAAACATTAGTGCACCATAGCTGGTCTTTGATAGTGTGGTTGGGGGCTGGGACAGGTGTTTCAAGCTCTCGGAGGATGGCGAATAGTTCTCTAGGGCGTGATGGGGCGTTCTGGATTCTGGTTTTGTGGCGATTACTTTTTACTTTAGTGATTGCTTCCTTAGCTATTGGCTAGAGTCTGGAAATGGCTTTGTTAGAGGCTGTTGGCTATTTCCGCCAGTTGCATTCAGCGGATCTTTTAGTCGTGCACAATGTTCGCAGTTCAGTGGTGAACCATGTGTTGGCATGAGTTTTAGGTTTCATTTTCTTAGATTTCAGAGGAGCGATTATGTCCAATGGCAGTTATCATGATTTTATTGTATAACTTGACTAGTGGGGATGGGTCATCCTCTAAGTAGGTAGCATTAGTTAGTGGTGCTTCGAGAGGGAGCATATTGTCTCGATTACTGTTTTTAGAACTTCTAGAAGGGGGCATAGGTGATTGTGATGCTGGAAATGCATTGGAGAGACAGGGCCTCCGTTTCCTTGTCCTGTAGTCCTTTTAAATTTGTGTTCTGTATTGTTTTCTGCCCAGGAGTCCATGTGGGACTCCTGGCACTGCAGATCTTCCTGTTTTTGGTTTGGTGTACAGACCCATGGGGTACCCTTATGGCACCCATGGGCGGGGTGCAATCCTGTGCCCCTAGTGTATGTTTTTGAGCACCTGTGTGTGGCCCACAGAGCAGGGTATGGGCTGGTGGCAGCTCCATGCTGAATTTGACAGGTGCTCTGAGTATCCTCCATTTTGGGATACCCAGGCCCTGCTATTGGAATCAGTTGATTCCTGATAGAAAACAAGATGGCCCTTGTGGCCTCTTGCTTTCTATTGCCTGTTACCTTGTTTTCCCAAAGTCCTGGGAAGCCCTGACTCTGTCCCGTCCCCCTGACTGGCTGTTGGGTGGACGTTCCATATATGGTGTTGTTGTGAAGTCTAGGCCACACTGGCTGGAGACTTCCCAGTGACTGTATGTTGTGGGTACACCCTGTGGGTGGTACCTGGGTGAATGGAGTGTGTGACCAATATGCACTTCTTGTTGTGGATGTCTGGTTTCTGGTGTTTGACACAATGACTGGGACAGCCCTGCCCAAAACTGTCATTAATGCAGGTTGTAGTGTTGAATGGCTGGGTACTTGCCCCAATACACATTCTTTGTTGTGAGTGTCTGAGAGGGAGGAGTATGGCCTGAATGCACTGTATGCCTGATTGGCTGACTGACTGCATGAATGCCCTTCTGAGTGATTGGTTGCCTGCGTGTGACCCAGCAGAATGAATGGGAGATCAACTAGAATATCTGTTGGGCTCTCACTGCAAGAATTACTTCAGAAGCTGAAGTTGAAACTGATGCTTGTTCTCGACAATCGAGTATGAAGAAGAAGGTTGACTGCTGTCTTCCTTCGCCGAAATCTGAAAGCCGCTGTGATGTTGAGACTGATCCAAGAGAGGACCTGGTTAGGCGCCCTCTTCCTGTGCTCCGAGGGACCATAGAGCACTGCTAACCTTCGCCGAAGCTCCCTGGAAGTCAGACCCTCGACAAGCTGCCGACCGGAGACAGGGACCGCCGAGCAGAACGAAGATACGCACCGGACATTCCCTCCACCGCCATCGACCAGGGTTTGCAGGTTTGTTATAACCGCTGGAGGCCCGTCGAAGCCAGGGTGCCCAGAAGAGGGGACCGCTTGATGCCGTGCCATCGATGACCGGAGCCGCAATGCTCCTTTGCCTAAGACTTTTGATTCACGGACATGCTCGTCCGCACCGATGCCCGCCTTATCCCGCCGGAGAAGGCCAGATTGTTGACGCACCGAGGAGCATCTGCCGGTGGGTTTCCTGCCACCCAAAGATTGTAGAGACGCTGGAGGACTCGATGCCCTTGCTGGGCCAGAGTTCTTCACAAACTCTTTGCGGTCCTGAACTATTGACATCGAGGTGCCCCGCACGCCTCTTCCTTGGAGGACATCTTCGCTCGGCCTTCGACGAGCACCTCTGGGACCAAAGCTGCCGACTCGACGCCAAGTTCACTTTCCTCGAGGTATATCGATGATCTGTGGCTCCTGCTTTAAAGGGAGCTGCTCAAGAAGGATCCGTCGACGACTCGTCCTTGCACTCTGCTATTCCAAGTACATTGGGGTAGTAGAAACATTATAGAAGGAAATAAGACCTATTGAACAGTATATGGACTGGGCTTGTAGTCTATCTTTATTTTACAGGTTGCCCAGGTGGGGGGGATCTCCACACAGAATTGTGTCTAGGTAACAGGGCCAGTATTCTGCCTATTGTTCTAACCAACTGCTTTACTCCTTTGTCTATTGTTGGTAACCTTTATTCATTGATTTGTGTGACATTTAACCAGAGTACAGTTGATGCACTTTAATGAGATCTACTAATAATTGTGGTACCACTTAGAACTGTATATATTTGCCATTGTAGATTAACTGAGAACAAAGTGAGTTATCGTGATTGTGTATATAATCTTGAACCTTAATTATATAAAGACGGTGTTTTAACTAATACAGTGTGTGGACATTCCATTGTGGGTGCTTGGGGACTACACTGTACTTAAGAACCAGCCTGCATCACCTGCTGAGAAGCTAGGCCTTGATTGCTCATCCATTGCTGCCAACAATAGAGAATCATGGATGGGGTCCTCAGTGCCCCTCCTCCTCCATATATAGAGCAGGAGTACAGACACCCCCTCCCGTCTTTAGAGTGATTTAGGGGATGTTTTGGTATGTTTGGTAATTATGGTGATAGAGAATATTAAGGTGTTGTGCTCAGACCAAGGTGATGGGGTATTAGATATGATATTCATGGCACAGTTAATATTGGCAATCCAATCTAAGGCCCGACCTTTTTCATGTGTGTGTGTACTGATGCGATAGGAGAAGCCTTGGGCTTTCGTAGAGTCGGCGAGGGAGCCTGCATGTGTATCAGAAGGATCCTTCAGGCCAAGGTTAAAATGGCCGAAGATGATAGCATTAGACTGTGGTTTCATGTTGTAGGCTAAGAGAGAGCTGATGTCTTCAAAGGTGAGTAGAGCACCTGGGGTTCTGCAGCTACAGGCGTGGGTGAGTTCAATTTTTAAAGTGATCACTTCGGCAGTGGTGACGGCTAGTTCTTTTGAAATTCTGATGTTGAGGGTGTCTTTAGGAAGGATACTGCAATATATTGGCAGTACACACATGGAAATGTTTTCTTATAGTATCATTCCTGGCATTATGCACATGAGTATGTTCTTATGTAGGAATAATACGGTATAATGGTGCAGTCAGCATGGAAATGTATGGGCACAGTCAGTGTAAAAATGACCTTTTTGTCTCCTAATGTGGAATTGTATTTAGCTACTAGCATATAGCATTTCAGCCCATACTGTGAAATTGAACCTAAGTATAGCATGAAAGCAGCCTTCCTTCCTACTATTAAAACTGCATCTAACTATTAGCCCATTAGCGATACCCTGCTGCTACATCACAACTAAGCGCTATCCCAAAACTCTTGCTGTTTATTAGCAACCTGCCTAATATGAGTAAAAATCTGAAGACCCAGTCCCTCCTACTCACGCTTGGGCTCCTCACAATAATGGCCCTTGCTATTACTAGAACAAACCCAGCCAAAGACAGAAACTTGAGACTTAGGTCAAGACTACCT
Source organism: Ambystoma mexicanum (assembly GCF_040938575.1). Classification (NCBI taxonomy): domain Eukaryota; kingdom Metazoa; phylum Chordata; class Amphibia; order Caudata; family Ambystomatidae; genus Ambystoma; species Ambystoma mexicanum. The sequence continues at coordinate 7,760,563 of NC_090931.1, read as the reverse complement.
TGCCTTTATGAACCCAAAAGAAACAAAACAAGTACCACTGGCCTCTTCACTAGGCAACACAATGAAATCGTGTCTAAACGAGCATAGGCAACCAATCTTAAAAACCTAAACTCTGTGCCTGCCTATACCTACACAAAGAATTACTTGGGTCAAAATATCCACATATCTAAACCTCCACACACACCCAAACCCAAGAGCACCCTGACGCTAACTGGGTCGCTCATTAATGCTAGATCCATGGTAGCCCACGCCACTAAAATTGCAGATATCCTAAGTATTAACAATCTGGACCTGCTTGCCATAACAGAGACCTGGCTCCACGAGGCAGCAGGACCTACCCTTATGATAGCTGTACCTGACAGCCACCAGATTCTCAGAGTAGACAGGCCTAATGCCAGAGGTGGTGGCCTAGCCATCATCTGTAAAACCACCCTTCCCATCAGACTCGCCAGCTCACCTCTTTGCTCATCCTGTGAAATACTCACAGCTAAACTGCTGTTATCCAACAACCGCACGCTGACTATCCACCGGATATACAGGCCCCCGGGACCATTAGGAACCTTCGAAGATGACTTAACTAGTCTCATAGCTAATAATACTAAAGACCACTCACAAACCCTGTTTCTGGGTGACTTTAATATTGGTTTTAACAATATAGACAACAAACATGCCCAATCAATAGGAGCCCTACTAAATGACCACGGGCTTACCCAAAATGTCCTCTCTCCCATCCACATTAAGGGCAGGACCCTCAACTGGGTATCCGATCTTAATTGCAATATCGCCATCACCGACACTGTCCCGCAACTCTGGACGGACCACTACTTAATAACCTTCACCGCTACACTTGATCTCCTCAGCCCTAAAACTATCAATATGGCACCCCCCCCCACCAGAAGTAACAAGGACATTACTGCGGAAAAACTCATCCCCCTCCTCCTTCCCTCTATGAATGGACTGGAAAGCAATGCCGATCCTGACACTCTAGTAGATCCCTTCAACAACGCCATGACTAAAGCACTAGACACTATCGCACCAGTTAAACTGCGCAAAGGCAAGCAGGAAGTGCATCTGAATGCCTGGTTCACTCCCCAACTCAAGGACCTAAGAAAACAAAAAAGAAAGCTTCAAGCTATCTGGCGCAGCTCCCCTACTGACAACAACAAAGACAAATTAACCCAACTATCCAAACTCTATAAAAAAGAAATCATCAACACTAAAAAATATATATTCCATGACAGAATCCCAAAAGCCAAATCAAACACTAAGGAACTCTTCTCCATCCTTCGTGAAATGGAATCCCCTATCCAACCGGTAGACACTGTCCCCAAGGACAAGATATGGTGCACTAACATACAAAATGCCCTATCGAATAAAATCTCCACTCTCCAATTCAAAATAGCTAGCAAAAAGGCCACACTACCCCTCTCTGATCAACAACTACCACTGCCCACTGAGACCAGTACCATTCTGCCCTTTAGCTTCAAGATTATCTCAACCATTGATACAGAAAAAGTCATACTCTCCCTCCAACCCTCTAACTGTAAGGGTGATAGCTGCCTAGAGCAAATAATAAAGGATGCAGCCAGGGATCTAGCTCCCTTCATCTCAAAACTCATAAACTCCTCCTTTAAATCAAATACAGTGCCCTCCAATCTGAAAGAATCCTGGGTCCTTCCCCTCGTTAAAAAACAAACCCTTGATCCCACCATCCCAACTAACTACAGCCCTATTACCACTGTGCCTTTCCTACTTAAAATCATTGATAGAGTTGCCTATTTACAAATTCAGGACTATCTGGAAACTAATCACCTGCTAGGCTTACGGCAATCGGGCTTCCGCCCCCTCCATGGCACTGAAACAGCCTTGCTAGACCTCAAGACACAAAGCGAGGAGCTAAATGACAGCGGAAAAACAACTTTTCTACTCCTACTGGACTTGTCGGCAGCCTTTGACTTGGTGGACCATGCCGTCTTATGCAGCCATCTCAGGGCTGCTGCCAACTTCACAGGGGAAGCTACAGCCTGGGTCTAATCCTTTCTAGCTAACCGGACCATGAGTGTTTTCTGTACCTCCACCTGCGCTGATCCTATTCAAATAACATGCGGAGTCCCACAGGGGTCTTGTGTCTCACCCACTATGTATAACATTTTCACCAAGCCATTGTTCGACAAGTTGGACAGACTGGGTGTCACCTACACTAACTATGCAGATGACACCCAGATCCTCATACCCCTTTCGGGCAACTTCGAAGCGGACTCGGCCTTGGTGAACAAGATATACATCCTCATTCAGACATGGATGGCATCCCATGGCCTCTGCCTGAATGATGATAAAACCGAGATACTGACCCTCGGCTCTGACACCAATCTAAAAAAACCAACCCCAAACTACGCATCCTTCAACATTGATAACAATATCATCAAGGTGATGCCTGTGGTAAAATCCCTAGTATTCTACCTGGATTCCTCTCTCAGCCTCAAGAAGCAAGTCAGTTCCCTTGCCTCCACAACAGCCTATACCTGCAAACTTATCCGAGCCTCCAGACCATTCCTCTGCAGTACCAGCTGCATCACCCTGGGTAATGCTCTCATTATGTCCAGATTAGACTATTGCAACGCCCTGTACTCAGGAGCCAACAATTATGTCACAGACAAACTCCAAAGCTTGCAAAAAAACAATGCCTTGAGAGCAGTGCCGAATATCCCCTATAGAGAGCACATCACTAAATTCAGAAAAGAGACTCATTGGTTAAAAATAAAGGACAGAATCTTCCTTAAAACAGTCTCTCTCACCTCCAAATGTCTAAACAATCTAGCACCTCCCTACTTGTCGGAAAAATCTCTAGGAGAACAACCTCCCGACCTACGAGATCCGCCAATTCATATATGCTTGAGATTCCTAGATTTAAACGGTCCACGGCTGGAGGAACTAGCTTCCAGTTAAAGCGGCGCAATCATGGAACCCGCACCCACTTGACCTCAGACAACCACAACCTTACGCCAAGTTTAGACATAATGCACTCAAATGGCTTTGCATCAATGACTCATAACCACTTCTCCCCTCCCATTGCCTCTTGACCTAACTGACACAACTACGGCAACCACCGCACCTGACACAACTACTGAAACCAATGCATTTTACTATGCATTTCTTGCAGGCTTGCCCTCAAGTATACGTAATGTCAAGCACTGTATTGTCATGTACATATGTATATATATATATCCTCTATGATACCTGACATGTAAATTGTCTGCATTGCATTGTATGTATGTATGCTCACGCATGTACTTGCCTGCGACAGGCATTGTAACTAAGCTTCGAGACCTCTACTACTGGGTTTGGTGCGCCCAGCTACCCAAGGGTTTGGTGCGCATTATCAAATCAAAAAACAAACAAACAAACAAACAAACATATTGTGGGAAAAGGCATCATCCTGTGCCCTGTTGGTGACTTGCATCTATTGGATTTTTTTAATGAGTTATCCAGCATAACCAATTGCAAACTGTTTAGCTTTTTACCCAATTTGTCTCACCCATTATTTTTAAAGGATTTGCGGGGGGAGAACTCCCCCGAGCCTCCCTTGAGTGCAGTGGGAACCATTACCTACGCTAGGCCACTCAGCCATATCAGGGACAAATATTTACATCCATCCAGTTAAAAAATTCACCAGCCGCCAATCGATGCAAGAGCAAAGGAGCCTGAGCCATCGGATACAGGTTGAAAAGGCCTGCAAATGATGCAAGAGCAAATGAGTGTTAAGAAAGATTTCTCTTTACTGCACCTTTCATTCCATCCTTATGGAACCCCAAACTTTTTGCTTTTATTTCTGAATCTGACCTGTACTTTTTGCAGTACAGTGAAGTCTTAAGCTTCACTTTACTGACCTTTGCTCACATGTTATGGGGGTAACTGATATGTCCTTAAGGCTGTCAGTACTGAGAAACATTGTTTATCTTAGTCGTGTTACTGTGTTACTACTTTTGGTTACTTTTATGTCACTTGTGTTAACTTTTTATCATTGTACAATGCAAAGCAGCTTACACTGCAGTGCAATGAGGTGCATTTTGGTTTGCCATAGACTAACACTGGTGGCAGCAGTGATTTTTCCCCACTTTTTGGGTATTTTCGTTTCAGCCTTACCGCGTTCGTTTACCACGTTTGGCTACTAACTGTGGCTACTGGTCAAACATGGCCATGCCACGAGATTTTTCGCCTGTTCTTTAGCCATCTTGTTCTTTAGCCTCCTTCCTGGTCTGAGAGGCCAGGGAAATCCTAATAGGGACTTCCAGTGCCCGGGAAGCAGGAGTTTTTGGCGGGCTACTGGCGGGCTGTGTGTGTTTACAGGCAGGATGTAGGCTGGGTCTGTGTGACCCCAATCCACAAACTGGTTTCAGTGTGTCTGAGTGGTATGCATGAATGTTCCTGCCAGTGGTCCTGATTGGACCACTCCTGGGGTGTGTGTGTGGGCTAGTGCTGCTATTGGCTAGTTGGAGTTTCAACTGTTACCTGGCTTTTAGGATAAGAAGAGGACCCCTGCGCCCATTGTTCAGAGATCCTGGAGAAACCTGAAAGAGCCAAGTATCCTGTCAAACTGTGAGACCCGCGAAGAAACCTGACACCTGACTGAAGGAGGCCTGGCAACCAACTTGTGCTGCTGTCCCGGAGGAGCCCTGTCTTGCTCATGATCTTTAGTAGTCCTGCGAAGGAGCTGTGACCCTTGGAGTGGAGGGACCATTCACTCCTGATGTCTGCTCGGTGCCCTGCCAAAGGAAGCCTTCGGAAGTGCCCTGGAACCGTCCTGTGGCTGACCAGTTTCGTTTTGGGGCTACCGCACTGCCGGCGTCAACTTTCGGAGTTTCAGCCTGAAACTTGGGGGATCCTCAGCTGGCCCTACGAGACTACCTCCTGTGAAATGTCGACGTCCTAGCATCAAGGGGGACTGAGATAGGAGGGAAAGTCCCACCACGGATGCTGAGTCCTTTGCGTCACCCTGCTGCGGTGACCACTGTATGAAATAGTTTACCTGACCTGAGTCCAGACCTGAGAGGGGCCCTGCATTGAGTTTTGCTGCATTCTTCAATCGAGAGTCCTAGCAACAGTAAAAGACACCAAAAGGAGATTAGCTCTAACCTGCAACCCCTGGGAATCGAGGACTGCGACTTTCAGCAGGAAAAGCAACGTTGGACCATCTTCCTTTGTCCTGCCAAGTCAGGGGAAGAATTGGAGTACGGGGGAGTGGGGGTAAGTTACAGAGCTTCTTACCTACCTCTATACTCCCATTATAAGTCATTGGGTGTATAATAAAACTTATTTCTGAGACTTTTGCCTTTGCCATTGCTTGCTTGCGCAAGACATCTGACTGTTGGGGCTACTTTTGGGCATTCGTCTAAATTGAACCTTAACCCTAAGAACCCTTCATTGGACCCCAGAGACCCTACCTGCATTTTCTCCTGCATCCTACGTTCTGTGGAACTGTATCCTGAACTATTGGGCACAAGGCCCCAGGCAACTTAGGGCTGGACAATTTTATTTAGGGATCATCTCTGTGGACCTTTTTGTGCATACTACTTGTCTAACCTTTCCTTTGCAGGAGTTTCTGATTTGTATTATGCCTTATGACCAGGTGAATGTATATATGTATTTAGTGTTATAGTGTTGTGTGATACATCTACCTGCTTGTAGTCGTTTTTCTATAGTGTGTTTTGGCCATAATTAAATAACTGTCTTTTTTATACATTATAAGTGCAATTTGTGATGCCCATTGTGTGACCTCATTTCAGACCCTTTACAAGCTCACCCCCTCTGAAGAACTTAGTCTAGACTGCCTCTCACTGCTACCTAAACTGGTTTGGCTACAGCGTCCCAGAGTTGTTCCTGTCACAATATAGGTTGGCCTTCTGTACATCTGTCACCAGGCCAGAGTATAGAAAATCAGTCCTAACAGTGAACATGGTGTTTTTCATTCAGGTCGGACATGACTGCAAACGATGCAACCGCAAAGGAGCCTGGGGCATCGGATCCCGGACGGTCTCTTAAACTGAACAGCAAGAAGCAATCTTTCACAGAGATGACAAATACTCCAATGAGAGCTGAACAATCTCGAGCCCAACGCTCATCTCTCGCTTAACCTCCCTCTTTATCCCCCAATAAAGAGCACGCGCCTACTCCTCTGCCAACCTTACCCTGTACAGAGCAGAGAGAAGCCTGCTACCATGCTGCGGTGGGGGGGCACTGGCACTGCTGGCCCTGGCCTCACCAGCCCTCTCACACCAGAGGCCTGCTACCATGCTGCAGTGGGGGGGAGGCACTGGCACTGCTGGCACTGCTGGCCTCACCAGCCCTCTCACACCAGAGGCCTGCTACCATGCTGCAGTGGGGGGGGGGCATTGGCACTGCTGGCCCTGGCCTCACCAGCCCTCTCACACCAGAGGCCTGCTACCATGCTGCAGTGGGGAGGGGGCACTGGCACTGATGGCCTCACCAGCCCTCTCACACCAGAGGCCTGCTACCATGCTGCAGTGGGGGGGGGCATTGGCACTGCTGGCCCTGGCCTCACTAGCCCTCTCACACCATAGGCCTGCTGCCATGCTGCAGTGGGGAGGGGGGCACTGGCACTGCTGGCCTCACCAGCCCTCTGACACCAGAGGCCTGCTACCATGCTGCAGTGGAGGGGGCACTGGCACTGCTGGCACTGCTGGCCTCACCAGCCCTCTCACACCAGAGGCCTGCTACCATGCTGCAGTGGGGGGGCAGTGGCACTGCTGGCCCTGGCCTCACCAGCCCTCTCACACCAGAGGCCTGCTACCATGCTGCAGTGGGGGGGCACTGGCACTGCTGGCCCTGGCCTCACCAGCCCTCTCACACCAGAGGCCTGCTACCATGCTGCAGTGGGGGGGCACTTCTGGCCCTGGCCTCACCAGCCCTCTCACGCCAGAGGCCTGCTACCATGCTGCAGTGGGGGGGGAGGTTACTGGCACTGCTGGCACTGCTGGCCTCACCAGCCCTCTCACACCAGAGGCCTGCTACCATGCTGCAGTGGGGGGGGGGGTACTGGCACTGCTGGCCCTGGCCTCACCAGCCCTCCCACACCAGTGGCCTGCTACCATGCTGCAGTGGGGGGGACTGGCACTGCTGGCCCTGGCCTCACCAGCCCTTTCACAACAGAGGCCTGCTACCATGCTGCAGTGGGGGGGGGGACTGACACTGCTGGCCTCACCAGCCCTCTCACACCAGAGGCCTGCTACCATGCTGCAGTGTGGGGGAGGGGGGACTGGCACTGCTGGCCTCACCAGCCCTCTCACACCAGAGGCCTGCTACCATGCTGCAGTGGGGGGGGGGCGGGCTGGCCCTGGCCTCACCAGCCCTCTCACACCAGAGGCCTGCTACCATACTGCAGTGGGGGGGCACTGGCACTGCTGGCACGGCTGGCCTCACCAGCCCTCTCACACCAGAGGCCTGCTACCATGCTGCAGTGCGGGGGGGGCTGTCACGGCTGTCCTCACCAGCCCTCTCACACCAGAGGCCTGCTACCATGCTGCAGCGGGGGGGACTGGCACCGCTGGCCCTGGCCTCACCAGCCCTCTCACACCAGAGGCCTGCTACCATGCTGCAGTGGGGGGGGCACTGGCACTGCTGGCCTCACCAGCCCTCTCACACCAGAGGCCTGCTACCATGCTGCAGTGGAGGGGGGGCGCTGGCACTGCTGGCCCTGTCCTCACCAGCCCTCTCACACCAGAGGCCTGCTACCATGCTGCAGTGGGGGGGACACTGGCACTGCTGGCACTGCTGGCCTCACCAGCCCTCTATCACCAGAGGCCTGCTACCATGCTGCAGTGGGGGGGCACTGGCACTGCTGGCCCTGGCCTCAGCCGGCCTCTCACACCAGAGGCCTGCTACCATGGTGCAGTGGGGGGGGGGCACTAGCACTGCTGGCCCTGGCCTCACCAGCCCTCTCACACCAGAGGCCTGGTACCATGCTGCAGTGGGGGGGGGGCACTGGCACTGCTGGCACTGCTGGCCTCACCAGCCCTCTCACACCAGAGGCCTGCTACCATGCTGCAGTGGGGGGGGGGGGACTGGCACTGCTGGCACTGCTGGTCTCACCAGCCCTCTCACACCAGAGGCCTGCTACCATGCTGTAGTGGGGGGGGGCACTGGCATTGCTAGCCCTGGCCTCACCAGCCCTGTCACACCAGAGGCCTGCTACCATGCTGCAGTGGGGGGGGCACTGGCACTGCTGGCCTCACCAGCCCTCTCACACCAGAGGCCTGCTACCATGCTGCAGTGTGGGGGGCACTGGCACTGCCGGCCTCACCAGCCCTCTCACACCAGAGGCCTGCTACCATGCTGCAGTGGGGGGGGGCACTGGCACTGCTGGCCTCACCAGCCCTCTCACACCAGAGGCCTGTTACCATGTTGCAGGTGGGGGGCACTGGCACTGCTGGCACTGCTGGCCTCACCAGCCCTCTCACACCAGAGGCCTGCTACCATGCTGCAGTGGGTGGGGGGCACTGGCACTGCTGGCCCTTGCCTCAACAGCCCTCTCACACCAGAGGCCTGCTACCATGCTGCAGTGGGGGGGGGGGGCATTGGCACTGCTGGCCTCACCAGCCCTCTCACACCAGAGGCCTGCTACCATGCTGCAGTGGAGGGGGCACTGGCACTGCTGGCACTGCTGGCCTCACCAGCCCTCTCACACCAGAGGCCTGCTACCATGCTGCAGTGGGCGGGGGGCACTGGCACTGCTGGCCTCACCAGCCCTCTCACACCAGAGGCCTGCTACCATGCTGCAGTGGGGGGGGGGGGGGGCACTGCTAGCCCTGGCCTCACCAGCCCTCTCACACCAGAGGCCTGCTACCATGCTGCAGTGGAGGGGGTACTGGCACTGCTGGCACTGCTGGCCTCACCAGCCCTCTCACACCAGAGGCCTGCTACCATGCTGCAGTGGGCGGGGGGGCACTGGCACTGCTGGCACTGCTCGCCTCACCAGCCCTCTCACACCAGAGGCCTGCTACCATGCTGCAGTGGGGGGGGACTGGCACGGCTGTCCTCAGCAGCCCTCTCACACCAGAGGCCTGCTACCATGCTGCAGGGGGGGGGCACTGGCACTGCTGGCCCTGGCCTCACCAGCCCTCTCACACCAGAGGCCTGCTACCATGCTGCAGTGGGGGGGCACTGGTACTGCTGGCCTCACTAGCCCTCTCACACCAGAGGCCTGCTACCATGCTGCAGTGGGGGGGCACTGGTACTGCTGGCCTCACTAGCCCTCTCACACCAGAGGCCTGCTACCATGCTGCAGGGGGGGGCACTGGCACTGCTGGCCCTGGCCTCACCAGCCCTCTCACACCAGAGGCCTGCTACCATGCTGCAGTGGGGGGGCACTGGTACTGCTGGCCTCACTAGCCCTCTCACACCAGAGGCCTGCTACCATGCTGCAGTGGGGGGGGCACTGGTACTGCTGGCCTCACTAGCCCTCTCACACCAGAGGCCTGCTACCATGCTGCAGTGGAGGGGGCACTGGCACTGCTGGCACTGCTGGCCTCACCAGCCCTCTCACACCAGAGGCCTGCTACCATGCTGCAGTGGAGGGGGCACTGGCACTGCTGGCACTGCTGGCCTCACCAGCCCTCTCACACCAGAGGCCTGCTACCATGCTGCAGTGGTGGGGGCAGTGGCTGGCACGGCTGTCCTCAGCAGCCGAGCACTTCACCTCAGTGATCTGGGGCTCTCCCGCCCCTGTCTTCCTCTATGTCCCATTAACATCCCCTCCACCCCGCGTCTTTGCACGCAGGGCCACGTGCAGAAGTGCACTGTGGATACTATGGGAATGCGCATGCGTGCACTACCAGGCCGGTGGCGCGCTGCGCGCTCACAAATACGGCTGCCCAATCCACGTGCTCTTTAGAAATCAGCGCTTCTGGAGTAATCAGGAAGATGGAGAAGATGGTCTAAGCGGCCTTGGCAGCGCACAGCTGGAGGTCAAGGGTCGGGGTTCACGTGCTGCCGAGTGCTGCCAGTTCCCTGCGGGAGGTCAAGGCCACAGCGTTTAAGTCTCTCCGCGGGAAATGGGCTGCAGATTAACCCCCCAGGGGGCTCCGCTTCGGGTCCTCACGGGTCGATGCAGGAATTCGTCCTGGCTGAGAAAGGCCTCCCCTTCTAGGCAGGAGCCAGTCCTCGTGTCTAGGGAAGAACGTGTCCTTCCATCGGTAAAAGCACCCCAGGCCCTGTTCCTCGCATCACCACGAGCGATGCCTCACTAATGCAAGTGCAAGAAAGGGTCGTGCTCTGTGTGCAAAAGCACGACCAGCTGCTGCAAACTGGCCACCTGCCCTCCCCACATAAACACATAAAGTCTTCAAACAAGATGCAGGCACAGGAGGGGGGCTGAGGCTTAGGAAGGGACTAGGGCCCCCCTGAGCAGAATATGGGCAGGTCGGGACCCCCCAGAAATGCCAAATGGACAGTATGTATTGCGCGCCGTCACCTGCTCCCATCTGTCGCTGGGCTCCCTCATCCCACTCCTACCCAGTCCCCGGTCTCTCCCCACCCCATCACACCCCATCACACACCCTGGGCTCTCCCCACTCTGCTCCCACCACTATTCCATGGTTCCCGCCCATTGTGCTCCCATCATAGTCCCTGGGTTCCCCCCATCCCGTCTGAGGGCCAGTGGCGGCTGGTGATTTTTTTAAGTGGAGGGGCATAATTATTTCCCCCAAAAATGCCATAGCGACCGAGCATAGTGAGGGGCCCGAACCAATAAAGGAAGGTTTGGGGGGTTTTCCCCCTGTGATTTTTTGTTAAATAATGGGTGAAATGTTGCATTGTAGAGCATACTTTTAACAAAAAAATGGGTAAATAGCCAAACAGTTTGCAATTGGCGCTGGGGGGCACAGGGGGCAGGCATGACATTTTTTACTGGATATCTATGATAGATGTCCAGTAAAAAGATACCATCTCTGTCCCCTGAGCCCCACTGGGCCTTACACAATCAATATGATTATGTATGTATGCAAGGCGCTGCACATTCATACAGCAATCACTCTATCATTCACACGAGCACCCATCACCATACACTCACTCATAACACAAGCATACACGCATCCATACACATGTTTAAATAAAAACAATGAACATAAACGTACCTTCTGCATTGGCCTGCGTGTGGGTGCTGAAACGCCCTGCTCCAGGCTGCTCTGTCCGTATGTGCGAGGAGGCGCAGGAGCTCCCGCTCGGACATACAGACATGCAGTGCCCCAGCCAGCATTTCCAATGAGCTATGCAATGCTGGCGAAGCAAAACACCCCAGCACTTGCATGGCTCAGTGAGCATGTGCAGCTGGGGAACTAAACTGAACTGTCAAAGGGAAACAGTGTTTCCCTTTGACAGGTCAGCCAGCCCAGGAGCACTCCATCAGCTGGATAAAGCAGCTGAGGGAGTGCTCACTGTTTCACTGGGCTGGCTCCTTAGCTCCTCCATAATGGGTGAGGGGCCACTGGGTGGGCGCCCCTTGCCATTATGGATGAGCCGCCAGGCTCGTACTGGCCTATAGGGCAATGCCTGTACCAAAAATGTAAAATGTAAAATGCTAGTGTGGGCCAGTGAAAATGGGCCACCATTTTGGCCAATGTGGACCAGGTTTATGAGTTACTTAACTATGCAGTTAGTAATTTTGACCATTGTTGCTGAATATATCACAATTTACTTACATTTTAACACAAAGCACCCCCTTGGGTACTATTGAAACAGTGAGGCCTCATTACAACCCTGGCGGTAGCAGAGCCATACTTCAATGAAGAATCATACAAACAAGAGAAAACAAACCAAATTGCCATGCATAGCAGTGGACGAGGGTATGAAAAGGTACACAATACCATAATGGAAAAAGAAACACTGCTTCCACAAATATTGCCATCAAACTTAGATGCCACTCTCCATTCCACCGAATCAATACACCTCACCTACAAATGGCCTTGCACATCAATGTGTAATGTTCACCAATACTCTATCAAATCTTTAAAGCAGTTCCTCAATCACTATCAGAAAGCCAACTACAAAGGAAAAATGAAAATACTACAAACTAGGGACTCCTATCCAGTGCGCAAATACACAGGACTATGAGGAAATTCCTTAGTCTGTATTTCTGGACCGACTTGCAACAGCACCTTCCATCATATCAAAATGTTAGCAACATGCCATTCTACTGTAAGAAATCTCGCTTACAAACTGTACTATGCAAAAAGTCCTGCTTTAGCACTCCAACATGTAAATGATATTCTCCTACACGGTACAGCCAAACAACTGCTCGAAGAAATAGAGCACATCCAAAGAAAATATTTTGGAAGGGAGGAACACTTACAAACTCCAGCAATTTCGGACAAAAGTAGTGACAATTTAGCAGATTTCAACTTTCTATGTCACACATACAAAAAGAAATACAAATGTTCAAAAGCGCAGCTGCTGAAGTGCCAAACCAAGTATGTGTGTGTTGTCATAGAACTTTCTATAGAAAGAGCATCAAAACTATGGATATAATGTACACAATAGAAGACAATGAGGAATCCCAATGGTTTCAATTAGCTCTGTACCTTGTAGCAGAAAGCAAATACAAAATTACTAATACCTCCATACTGTGCACATACTGCACTGCAAACTTGACAATACCCAAATGCCTTCACGGGCTATAAGTAATAATTTTGAAGTATTTCCACTGCCAAACGCACGCCAGCAGCTTCATTTGTATGAGAGCATTATAATCCAAACAGTACACCTATTTCAAGCAATAATATGACTTCATGCAAAAACTGCAAAATTGCCTCCAGCGAATTACTAAGAGCCATTTGTGGGAAAGTAGTTAATTTACCATTAGATCTCAAAGACAATGTAGACACTCTACAAGTGCAAAGGCCAATAGAACAAACTTTGATTATCCTGGTAAATGGTGTACCTACAAAAGACAAACATAATTGGCAGTTAGGAAAGTCTTGCAATACCTTAAAGATATCAATGAGTACTAGAAAGAAATAAACGCGTGCGCCCTTGCGAAGTGGCCTTAGGAAGTGGCATGTTACGCCTATAGGAAACGCTGGAGCTACGAGCTGTGAAATTGACTTAATTACTTCATATGGACTTGATGCCTGCACGACAGTGAGCTCCTCTCCCTACATACGTGAATTTTCAAAAGGGAACGTGCGCACACACAGACGCGCACGCCCTTGCGAAGTGGCCTTAGGAAGTGACCTGTTACGCCTGTTAAGCCTGGGGCATGGGGCGAGTGAGGCTAAGTAAGTTGTAAAGTGCGTCTGATTTGTATTTTGGTTAAACTGTCTGTTTCAGTCTGGGTGTGGGCATCTACTTTGACTCTGAGGAGTCTGCGTTGCTTATAAATATCGCAAATATTTGAAACTGTAAATATGAAGTGTAAACCCGGTAATGTTAAAAAGGATGCCGTGGCGATCTCTGCCCCGCCTATGACCCGCCGCATGAGTTTATCACAAGCTGCTGCTCTCACTCTTTCCGGTTCCTCTGACACCAACGAGGATCTGATAGAGTGCGCGCAGCAGTGCTCCAATCAATGTGCACTTAACGGGCGCAAGACGATTGAATTTGAATTTAATGGTAATCTGGAGAATTCTCAATCCGAATTCAATGAAGACGGTAATAGTGAGCAACCCCAAAGTGTTAACGCTGTTCCAACTTGTGATAGTCACACAAAATTGCATGATTCTATTTTCTTATTTATGAATACCCCCCCTCCCCATTTTTGGGACCAGCGAAATCACCGTACTGGGTCTATCTCAACATTTGGACGCCGTGACTCAGCACACTGACTTATATAGTCAAAACATGAATAAAGCCATAACAGTCCTACCTAGAACAACATTGCTGACTCTTCGATTCTTGTAGGATTAATGAAGCAAACAAGACTTTTAAATGAAAATATGTTGGTACTCACTAATATGCCAGAAATGTGTGCAAAAAGCATTGTAAATATGAATCTCGAGACGAAAGTGAGCGAAGCATTGCTAAATAATAGCTCACACAAAGCCGATTCACATGTGTCTCCTGTAACTGCTGCAGACATTATGTCCTCGGTATGCCCTGAAAGTAATCCCTCGGACCTAAGGGCTACTTCTGAGCAGCGGTGTTGCTAGGTCTGGAAAATGTCCTGGGCTACGCTAATGATGAGACTGTCGGGACTCGGGGCTCGCTAGCCTTTTGGTTGTAGCTCCTGGGCTTCTATCTGGGGCTACAACCAAAAGACCTGGGGCTATAGCCCTCTCAGTCCCCCCCGCAACCACGCCTCTGCTTCTGAGTCAAAGGAACCATCATCCCAATTTACTATAAAAATATCAAAGAAAAATGAGAAAAAAAATCAACGCAAACAAATACAGGCTCAGAAAGCAACTAATTTATCTTCTTGTAAGTTCTTGAGGGACAGTGATCTGCAGGGTATAATGAGTGGAAATCAATCAGAAAGTGACATAATTATTGTCTCAGACTCCTCTGTTCAAATTTCTGGAGAATCTCTTGCAAAGAAATCGTCTGATCATTCAAACAAATTGATGCAGGAAAATAGAGCTATTCAAAGGGAGTACTCCGAAGGATCTATTCGCCTGTCAGAAGCTTTAAAGAATAAAGAAACATCAGGCAGAATAGAAAAACATTTGAAATCTATAGAAATGGGGGTCCTTGTGGTAGTTGATATTTTTAACAATCCCGCTGTTATTTCTCACACAAACTCACCTTCATCGGCCTGTCCAACTGTAATAGATAATGCAGGTTCTTCTGGACGATTTCCTCTATTCGAACCAAAAATTGACCCTCCACTGTCCAGCCTTTTACAAGGCTTGCTTAAAAGTGATAATAATGTAAAAAATCAGAGATTAACAGAACCAAAGATTGATTTAAATAGTGAAGGAAAGGAGGGATTTAATGAGGAAAAGTTGCAAAATTCTGGGGCACAGAAATAAGTGTCCATTGATAGTTCATTAATGTTAATAATATCGAACTGGGTGATGGTAATGATTTACCATCGTCGAATAAAGTACTCTCTGAGGAACTTGTTCACACAATGATCGTAAACATATTGAGTCAGCAACAAGCTGATGCTAAGATCAGACAGGAAAAAACACAGTTGATATTGAGAGCCGACCCTGCGATAACCAATGTAGACCCAAATTCTAATTGTGATGATCAGATCCATACCAACCCTGTGGACTGTGGGGGGTCGGCAATGCGGGTTTACCACGTAAAACAGGGTGTTAATAACCATCAAACAGCTTCTTTGACTTTCAGCAGAGGAGTCACATAAAGATTTCGGCTACGGCCAATATGATAAAGATAATTGCAAAGAGGCACTGAGTTGTTTAAGATCTCCAGTGTATCCTAACGATCCAAGCTTCATCCTGTAGTATATGTTTGAAGATGAGGTCCATATTCATCAAATAGACCTTACATTCTGAGCCTATTTGCAGACATCCCGGAACTTAGTCTAATCACGTCTGCCTACGTAAAGCTGATAGACCATATCCATCCGCACAGGTACGATTATGTACGTTTGGTAATTCCATCTCCTCTTGTGCGCTCATCGATATTGAAAGAAGCTGGTTTGCTACAGAAGAGAGGGTTTGATATATTTAACTATAATGAGGTAACAAGAACATGTCATCTAATGAATCAAGACCCCCGTAGCTTAGAAGATGTTAAATCCGTCAGAGGTCAGGAAACTTACAAACTGTTGATGAACGACCTTCCCTCAGAGATATGCATGAATGGCGATCCCTAGTCTTATCATTAAGAGAGTGAATCTCCCAGTTGAAAAACATGGGAAAACCACTTTAGCGAAGCAAACCCATACAGCCTTGTTTCTTGGAATTCAAGAGGTTGTTCCCATCTCATAGCCAATAATAGAGTATGCAATGAATTGGAGAAATTTTATTTCATTTTGATTCAAGAAACATAGGCAAGAGGCCTATTGACGTGGGACGGCTTTGAACTATTATGTTTTCCTGCCAGTTGTGGAACTAGAGGACGTCCCAATGGGGGCCTTGCCTTAGCATATCGCACCGATCCAGCCATCATTATGGTATCTGAACAGATTATTAATACTTCTGTAATGATAGTTACTTTTCATTTAAAAACTGAAAAGGGTACTTTTTTAATGCTGATAAATCTTTATTGGAACACTACTCACTATACCGATTTACAACTGGGAAAAATGATCAATAAGTTGAATATTTTAATAGAGAACTGGCTCGTCCTGAATTGCGGGGGACTCATAATTCTTGCTGACGATTTAAATGCTGATTGCAATATGACAAGCTGTGAGATGTAATGGGTACTAACCTCATTGGGCGACTAACCGGCAATAAAAAGCACAGAGGTGCACTATGGTTGCAAGATGCTGGGGGCTAAAATTGTGGTTCAATGATAAACCGACATGGCAAGCTTGTGGCGAGTTATCTATAATTGACTATATGTTTGTATATGAGTGCCCATTCTACTCCATATAGTGACCATGCCATGCTGTTTATTAATCCGAAGTCGGTAAGGGAGGTGTTAAGCAACAATGTATACTGTGCTAGGACTAAGGTTAATGTCAGAGGCACTCGAATAAAATGGAACCCTGCAAAGACAGTTACATTTAATAATTTGATGCAACATGATCTCTCCCAGAGCACCCTTGAAAAAAAAGTTTGCATCTATTCTGCTGAAAAATGTTGCAATTATTTAGAGAATATGTTGCTTAAATTCTGCATGACTGATTTGTGACAAATAACCCAGAAAACCTGCCATAAACATACTTTTGCCATCAAGACGAAACTACGTAAAGCTCAGTTGAACAAAGAAATTCGAGAGATAAAAAAGCTAAAAGAGGTTGCAACAATAGTTAAATCAAAAATCTAAAATTGTAAGCAACGATATAAGTATTGGATAATTAATCACTGTTCTGCTCAGCAACAAAAAGATGGCGAGGCAATGCTCAATGCAATGAGTGGGCATAACTCTCAAAGTCTTTGGTCATTAATAAATAGTACGGAAGCTTCACAATCTCAATTGTCAAGAAATCCAATAAATTCTACAGTGTGGATCGAACATTCTGAAAAACTATATAGATAGAGATTCTGGGCAATTCATTTGGTCCTTGGACGTGTCTGTTGGAAATATTACAAGCTACATTAGAAAGGCCAAATCATCGACCACTCCAGGCCCAAACAACTTGTCCTTTGTGACGTTGAAACAGAATGTGACCATGTGGGCCAAAATACTTCATTTAAAATTCAGTGATGTTATCCTACTGAAGAGAATTCCTGATTCTTGGAAACATTTGTACGTCCTCTTAATATTTAAGGAGGGTGATCGGTTGTATCCAACTAATTAATAACCTATGTCTCTGATGAATGTTGAAGCTAAAATGTCCGTGGTATTGGACAAACTGATTGCTTGGTCTGAAGAAAATGAAATCTTTGATTTTGGACAGATAGGCTTCAGGAAGGGTATGGGGACAGATGCCGGAGGTCTACTTGTCACTACATTGCAGAATAATGCACGGAGTAAAGGACAACTTCCCCTATACATAGCCTCAATGGACATCTCGTCGGCCTTTGACATGGTCGACAGAGCAATGCTGTGGCGACGGCTAAAGGATCTAAATATTGACAGGGGTCTTTTGGAGTTATTGATACATCTATACTCTGATACGGTTATGAGGGTGAGATTGAGCAATGATGCCTTAATGTCAAATGAAATAAAGACGCTAAATGGTCTCAAGCAGGGATGTGCATTAGCTGCAATTTACTTTAATTTGTACGTCTCTGATGCAGGGAAATTCCTTGATAGTAGTGGTTTGGTTGCGCCTAAGATAGGCATAACTAAAATACAATGGGTAGCTTATTCAGATGACTTTCAATTCTTTGACTGCACAAAAATTGGTCTACAAAGACTTATTAATTCCTTTGTGTTTTTTATATCTGATTTGAAGTTTTAATAATTACCCCGCAAAAAACTGTAATTATCAATTTGGGTCAAAGTATCAAAATAATAGTCAAACCTATCTGGACTTGTGAGGGTATTAAGATCAAACCTCAAAAAGCCATACAGTATTTGGGCTATTCATATTCTAGTGCAATGACTCACTTTTTTCTCAAAAATTGCCCATGGATGAACGCTATTGATGCCGCAAGGCAAATAAGGGTCATAGAGAAGAAATTTGGTAAATATTCACTGTCTGCGTGTAGAGAATTCTATTGTATGAAGGTCGTTCCGCGTCTTTCGTATGGCCAGGAGTTTTTTTTCCTGCAGCCTTGACACCATATTTAAAAACTAAAGAATCTACTATTTGGAGAAATGTTTTTTTTTTGCCTAAGTGTATCCCGATGGAAGCAATACGATATGAATTCAGCCTGCGTTCACTGAAATGTAGTATGGAATGTAAAAAGCTGGCCCTATGCAGAAAATTTTAATTAGCGATAAAAAGAATTTATTAGGAGATAACATAACAGGGAATTTTATGCATATGCTTAAAAAGGATGTTGAATTAATAATTTCAAATCTTGGCCTTACGATTCAGACTCTTATTAAAAAAATCCATCCAAAGTGAAAATGCTAGTTAAATCTTTTCACTGGGTTGAGAATAATGCAGTAATTCTAAATTCGAAATTGTATCCCCAAATTGTCTCATTTTGGAAGTGGTACCCGGTGCCGGAAACGTACATTATAAAATATCCTTCACGTCAGTTCAGGAATTGCACTATGCGATTCAGGTTTAATGTCCTAAACACGCATGAAATATGTAACATTCATTTATCCGTTCCCGAAGAATACAAATTTTGAAGTTTTTGTTTAATTGCAGGAGAAGAGGAGAATATGATGCATTTGTTATTAATTTGTCCTAAACTGATTTCTGAAAGGATTGAATATTTTTGGCAATTTGTTAAAGATGCTTCAAATGTTCATAGGGATCAATTGTGGTATGAAATGCTACATGGATCATCAATAGCACTGAAAATTAGGGTGAATGCCTTTTTAAAGAATATTTGTAATGTGACATAGCCTGAATTTAGGTTGATCTCGATTTTTAATTGTATAGACAATTAATTAAGTTACGTTGTGGCTATTGGATTTCTGTAACTGTGTTGAATTGAAAATAGCGTGATGTGATTTTTCCCTGAATTTCTGTTTTAATATTCTCTTAGAAAGTTTTGTAAAGGTTTAAATAAACCAAAATATAATTAAAAAAAAAAAAGAAGAAATAAACGTTGAAGAAAACCTGAGAGAAACCACCAAAATAATTCAGGACTCCTCAATAACTGGACAATTTGAACTTCTAGTTCCTACTACAGCCTCCAATATTTTAGACCACTATACAATTCACCCAATGCACTCTAAAGACACCATAGACGATGCACTTGAAACATATCAAATGCTACAAGCGAAAGGAGCGCCAATCAGTATATGGGGAAAAGTGTAGGAGCACGAGCCTTTCCTCTACTCTTCCAGACTGGAAAAGGAGGAAGGTACGATGAAAGATGCACATGAATAACAGCATCAGAATACCGCTCTATACGGATGTATTCTGAAGACCTTAGATTTAGAAAAAATGTGTAATACATATTCCACCTCCTCTTTGAAAGTGAACTAGCAACGCTATGTTATGGAGTTGCACACACATTGAAAACAGGTTCTCATTTTCAAAACATGTCTACTACACAGCTACTTCAAAAATGTGCTAGACAAAGATGAAGTTTAACTGTCAAGTATTACAAATCTCTTGGCAAACAAGCGTGGAACGAAAGAGTACTGGTTCTGACGGCAGGCAGATGTATGGTGTATGCTACGCAACCTGGGGCCACCCACATGGTTTGTCACTTTAAGTTGTGCAGAGTATGCATGGGAAGATTTGCACACTTTCCTACGAATAGAAAAACAAAAACAAAACAGATTTAGACCTGAAAACACGAGGAGAACTTTGCTTTCTTGATCCTGTAAATGTTTCAAGGTACTTCCATCATCGCGTCCTTGCCATGCTGCACTTCATTTGCAATAAAGCACTTCCTGCCCTCAGAGAAGTGGAACACTTCTTTTGGAGAAAAGGTTATCAACCACACATCCACATGCTGTTGTGGATTAAAAATGCTCCTAAATTTGGCGAGGACAGAGATGCAATGTTTTGCAGTTCATTCACAAATATGTCACTTGTGAAAATCCTTCAGAAAGTACACATAGTGATCTACATGTACACATTTTGCAGTTTCAAAGACACAAGTGTGACAAGTATTGTCGGCGCAAAATAAGAACAAAGGCAAATACTACATCAAATGCCGCTTTGGTTTCCCTATACCAGTTTCAACAACAGGGCAAGTAAACTATTTCATGTCTTCGGTTCGACACACTG
The DNA here is from genome assembly GCF_040938575.1 of Ambystoma mexicanum. Classification (NCBI taxonomy): domain Eukaryota; kingdom Metazoa; phylum Chordata; class Amphibia; order Caudata; family Ambystomatidae; genus Ambystoma; species Ambystoma mexicanum. The sequence goes on along the minus strand of NC_090931.1, from coordinate 7,740,165 downwards.
TGAAAGGGAAATCTCCTAAGAACACATACTGCATAAAAACAACCGAAGCATCAAAGTGCATAAATGATTACAATGCAATAATTGCCCTCCTATGGAAGGCAAACATAGATGTACCAGTACATTGCAGACAATTCCACTGGAGTTGCATGATATGTCACAGCCTTCTTAACCAAAGCAGAGAAAACAGAGCTCAAAGACTTCTGGGATGACATATCATCGGACAAAACACTTGCACAAAATTTGTACAGCGGTGGCATAAAAATGCTGTCCCATAGAGAATGTAGCAGCTACGGAGCCGCAGACCGTTTAACCGGCACCGCCTTATATGGGAAATCTAAAAATAAAATGGTGTGGCTAAGCCTTAGTCCTGCTGCATCCAGAAAAAGAGTTCTAAAATCGTACAAATACATAGAAACAATAGCCAAAAAACGATCCCACCAGCCAGGACATTCTGAAAAACAACTTGTTGGACACATACTACCCAAATCGGAGTATAACTTTAGAAACCATGTGCCTATACCGTATAGCCCAAAACCTTGCATACAGAAATAACATTAAACCAGATGAGAAAAAAGGTAGATGAAGAGTGGAAAGTTGTGAAGGCAGCCTGGTGAAACTTCCCAAACAGAACCTCATTAATCCTGTGAAATTGTCATTAAAAAACCCTCAACAGAAAGAACTGTACTACATGGCCCTACTGCAACTTTTCAAACCATGGAGAAAAAAAGAAGATTTATTACCCACCCACGCCTCCTATGAAGATGCTTTCACTGCAATTGAAGGTACCATAACAGATACAAACTTTACATGGTACAAAAAAATATTGGACAATGAATGCCAACAAGAAAAACTGCAAGCACAACTAAATGTAGACACTCCAGATAACAGTGAACCTTCTCTAACAGGAAGCCAAGAACCACTTGGAGAGTCACTCATAGCAAATGAGGGAGAATTAGCCATGTTGGAAGTAATGACCACCATGTGTCAGTATGAGCAATCTGATGAAGAGTTTGCTGTACTAATCCCAACTAAACAATGAGCAGTGTACCATTTTTCTAGAAGTAAGTAAAGAAATTGAACATGGTATACAGCACGAAAGTAAAACTTGTACCTGTGAAAAAATACAAACCTGTACTGCTGTATGTAAGTGGTGAAGCTGGTTCAGGGAAAACATTCTTAATAAAAATGATCAGTAAATTCCTGCAACAATTAACTAACAACAACCTTTCAGCTGTTGTAACCGCCCCTACAGGTTTAGCTGCCTACAACATACTTGGGGTCACTTTACACCGATTGCTACTCCTTTCAGTAGATCATCAAAATAAATTAGAGTACTACAAACTTTCAGCAGAGTTTTGAAACAAATGAAAATGCTCCTAATAGATGAGGTGAGCATGGTTTCTGACCTATTGTTAGCTTTGATTCACCTCAGATTGCAAGAGCTCCTCAAAACAGACTACAGAGAACTCTTTGGAGGAAAACGTGCCATTGTTTTCGGAGACCTCTGTCAATTAACACCAGTGATAGGGGAACGTATCTTTACAACCTTAGGACACAAACGGTGCCGTAAAAGTCTTGGAAGCATCGGGAACGTGAATCTGTGGCAACATTTCCAATACAGAGAACTAACGCAAATCATGCATCAGTCTGCAGACGTCACCTATGCCAATATTTAAAAAAAAAACATGCAGATTGGTGTACTATCAAAAGAAGCACAGGCTACCCTAAATATCAGACGCATTCATGAGCTGTACGGGCACAACACGTGTCCTACTGATGTCATGGAACAATTAGCTCACCAAAATGTCAACAGTATGTCCTTAATGCCAACTCTAGCAAGCTGTGCACAATTCAATGCAACAATGCTGAAAAAAGAAATGCAACCACTAGTGGAAATTCACTCCACAGACAAACTGGACATACACGGTATGACAATATCTATGTGTCAACAAGCCATAGCACGACTAAATACCTTAGAAAACGATGTCATGGAACAATTAGCTCACCAAAATGTCAACAGTATGTCCTTAATGCCAACTCTAGCAAGCTGTGCACAATTCAATGCAACAATGCTGAAAAAAGAAATGCAACCACTAGTGGAAATTCACTCCACAGACAAACTGGACATAGACGGTATGACAATATCTATGTGTCAACAAGCCATAGCACGACTAAATACCTTAGAAAACGATATCTCCTACAAAGCTGATTTGGAGAAAATGTTAACATTATGTATTAACTGTAGAGTAATGCTAAAGCATAACCTTGACGTAGAACAAGGCTTAGTTAATGGAGCACTTGGTACAGTTGTTGGCTTCCAGACATACCCACGGGACAACAGCATTCAGTTTGTCAACATCCAGTTTGACAAACTTTCAGAAGTTCAAATGATAGGACGCACAACAGCTCGATGCCTTCTTTTCAAAGACATGTATGTATGCATAGAACAGTTTTCTCTGTCGCTAGCTTATGCAGTGACTATACATAAATCACAAGGTCTAACCTTAGATCAAGCATTAATTGATATTGGCAGCACAGTCTTCAAAGGAGGCATGAGTTACGTAGCACTGACACGCCTATGTACACTTGAAGGACTATATCTAGTCAATTTTGATGCAAGTGCAGTCAGCACTGACATTCCTTGCATCATAGAGTACAATAGACTACGTGCAGTCTACAAACCGCATCTCAAAATGTACGCTGTTCTGTAAAAGCACAAAGGTTTTAAAAGAAAATTCATGCAATCAGAAGTTGTAAACGATTTGCCAACAGTACTACCAAAGAAATGAAAATCAGTTCATACTCCATCAACTACCAAAAACACAGACAAAGGAATTGGAAAGGGGAAGACATACCCAATTCCACACATAAAAAGGACAGCGTGAAATAAACCACATGCACTTCCATCAAAGTACTCAGACACAGATCTACCTGGTCCATTCAAATTTTCCAATACAACGGGTGTGCATTTCTGAGCAAATGTAGCAATGAATGTTCTATTCCAAATGCCTGCAATTGTTGAATACATTTATTTAAATGGCTCGGACCAGTTGTGTTTACGAATTCAATGCATATGCAAATATCAGTAATTAAACCCATAATGGTGCACCACCACTTCAGAATGAGGAAAGATGTGAAACTACCAAATGAAATGTATGTGCTACTAAACATACCCTATAGAAAAGGGACACTGTAAACAGTTACAATACGCCACCTGGTATGTAACTGCAACCACAATACTGCAATATTACTTGCAGCACGGAAACAGCCAAACTCAACCTTCAGCAACCACTGTGCTACAAACACATCCTCAAACACTTCCAAAGTATGAACAGTTACAGTACACCAACAGGTACGTAACTACGGTCACAATTCTGCATTAGCGCAGTGCAACGGCGCAATACTTGCAAATCATCAGCAGCAACCAAACGCACAAAGAAACAGTGCTACAAAAAGGATACAGGTAAACAGTTAGAATACACCAACTGCTAGGTAACGGCAACCATACTACCAACACGTACAAAAGCAGCAAACGTACACCATTGCAATTCCTCCTACTACAACATTACACCTTAAACATTGCTATAATTAGTGGAAACATTACTGTAATTGAGTGTGCAACTTAACAGCAAATAAATGTGAAAGGTTATTTTTTTAATCCAGCATGGATTACTTTTTTTTCCCACAGGCCCAATGATTATGCAAAGAATCACAGGAACTTCACACATTGCACAGTACACTTGTTTAAAACACAGTACTTATGAAGTACTAATTATGAGGGTCAACAAAGTATAAAAATATCTGCAATGCAATGAACTGCAAAGTAACAAAATACCTGCTCTAATATGTTATCTTCGCTTTTTCCACAGATGATACATTTCCTATGCTTAACTGAAACCTGGATCCCCCCATAACACTTCTGTCCCTGCTTCCTTAACCACCACCTCCTCCTTTTCTCATACACCTCGCTCAACAGGCCATGGCAGAGGCGTTGGCCTCCTCTACCACCCCAAGTTCATCTCCTCCCCCTCCTCTCCATCTCTCCCTTCTTTCCCTTCCTTTGAATTCCTTTACAAATCTTTCTCCTCTCCCCACCCTATTTCTTTCCTGATCATCCATCGTCCCCCTGGCCCTCTTTCTTCCTTCTATGAAGATCTGGATCACCTCCTCTCGCTTATCTCTCACTCCCCCTCTCATCTGTCAGTGCTTGGCGACTTTAATCTTCATCTCCCTTCTCCCCCTCAATCTTCTCCCCTCTTCTCCATCCTCTACTCACTCCTCTGGCTCCACCCTTGACCTCATCTTCAATTCTTCCTACCCCCCTTCCCCTTCCCCTGTCTCTGATCATGCATTACTCTCTTTCTCCCTTTCTCCTCTCCCTCACTCCTCCGCTCCTAACCCCTCCCCTCCAATCTACTCACAGCGTGACTTCCGCAACTTTGACCCCTCCCTCTTTATTGATACCTGCTCTTCTTTTCTCCCAACTCTCCAAGACTTCTCCTCATTATCTGCGAATGATGCTCTATCCTCCCTTTCCTCTTCTATTCCTCCTCCCTTGATCAACTCTACCCCCTTTCTCTCTTCCGCCCAACCCGGAAACCCTCTCAACCTTGGCTCACTCCTCATCTCCTCTCTATGAGGCGCCTTCTCAGACGTCTCGAGAGACTCTGGCTCACAACTCCCTCACTTTCTAACCAAACCTCTTACTTCTCTTACCACGCTATCTATGACTCTTGTCTTGCCTCAGCTAAATCCTCTTACTACTCTAACCTACTCCAATCTCAAGCGACTCACCCTCGCCGTATCTTCCAAACTCTCTCTCAACTTCTCTCTCCCCCTACTCCTGATCACTCCTCCAATTCTTCACTCTCTCCTTCTTCTTCTCTAGGATTCTTACCCTTCACAACAAATTCACACCCCCTCAGATTTCCCTTCTTCTCCTCCCCCTTCCCTCATCCTGCATGTCCATCTTCTCTCCCATCTCCCCTTCTGAAGTCTCTACCCTCCTATCCAAAGCCCACCCCATGTCCACCCCAACTGACCCTCTCCCTTCCCTTCTCATCCCTAAGATTTACCCTCTTCTTGTCCCCTACCTCACCTCCTTCTTCAACATCTGTCTCTCCTCAGCTACCTTTCCCTCTGCTTTCAAGCATGCTACGATCATCCCTATTCTAAAGAAACCTTCTGCTGATCCACTTCTCACCTCTAACCTCAGACCTATCTCTCTTCTCCCATTCCTCTCTAAGCTTCTCAAGTGCCTTGCCTACTCTCAACTCTCATCTTTTGTCACTAATTCCTCTCTCCTACCACCCTACCAATCAGGCTTCCGTCCCAAACATTCCACTGAAACGGCTCTCACCTCTATTCTTAACTCCCTTCTTTCTGCTTGCCATGCCAAACAATCCTCTATCCTTATTCTCCTTGATCTCTCTGCAGCCTTTGACACTGTCGATCATCCCCTCCTCCTTCACACTCTTTCCTCCTTTGGCTTCAAAGGCTCTGTTCTCAGCTGGTTATCCTCTTACCTCTCTTCCCGCTCCTTTACTGTCTCCTGGGATGGCCGGTCCTCTCCTACCCATCCTCTTGAATACGACTCACCCCAAGGTTCGATACTTGGTCCTTTCCTCTTCTCTCTTTACACCTCCCTCGTTGCTCCTGTTATCTCCTCGATTGGCATCTCCCACCACTTCTATGCTGACAACACTCAACTCTTTCTCTCTTTCTCCTCCTTCTCATCTGACCTTCACCAACAACTCTCTTCCTGCCTTACTGCCATTAAGAACAGGATGTCTTCCCGCTTTCTCTCTCTTAACACCGACAAGACTGAAGTCGTATTCCTTCCCTCTAACTCTCTTCCCCCTCCCTCTCCTACCCCATTCATTCACTTTCCTCCCTCCAATCTTCCTATCTCTCTTCAAGCTCGTAATTTAGGCGTTCTCTTTGACTCCTCTCTCTCCTTCTCCCAATATATTTCCCTCACTTCTCGCACTTGTCGCTACCACCTCTTAAATATTCACAAAATCCGCCCCTCTCACTTTCCACGCTACCAAACTCTTAATCTCCTCCCTCATCTTCTCCTGCCTCTTCTACTGCTCTTCCCTACTCTTTGGACTTCCTACTTCTCATCTTGCCCCTCTTAAATCCATCTACCACTCTGCTGTTCGCACCCTCTGTCTCCTCTCCTCCCGTGACTCCATCTCTACCTCGCTATCCTGCCTTGGCTGGCTTCCTTTTCACTCCCAACTTAAATTTCAATTTCTCTGCTTTGTCTTCAAATCTCTCCATGGTCTCGCTCCCCCTTATCTCTCCTCCCTTCTCTCCTTCTACTCCCCCTCCCGTTCCCTTTGGTTTGCTGACCATTTCCTTCTCACTGTACTTCCACCCCCTTGTGCCTCCTCCCGTTTCCGCTCCTTCCAACTCCTAGCACCTCTACACTGGAACTCCCTTCCTCTTGCTATCTGTTCTACCCCCACCTTCACCTCATTCCGCACTTCCCTTAAATCTCTCCTCCTCCATTCTCCTCCTAGAAACCCCTTCCCCCTTCTGCTTCCCCCCTCCTTATTCTTTTGCCCCGACTATCTCCCCCCTCTCCTGCCTCCCCTCTCTCACCCTTCCCCTTCCCTCCCCCTACTCTTCTCCTCCACTCCCCCCATCCAGTCCCACTCCCCTTTCCTCCCTGTCCCCTTCAGTTAATTGCTCTTCTCACTGTTTTGCTGATTGCTTGATTCATATTGTAATTGCTTCCACCGTTATATTGTTTGTTTTATGTATTATGTTGTTCCATTGTACAGCGCCTTGACGTAAGGCGCTTTGTAAATCAATAAATACAAATACAAATAAAGCAACTATTAGTGCAACATTTCACACCCCATACACAAAAACCAACACAGGCCCTCCACAATACAAACAGGAAGTATGACATTATTGGTATCATACTTCTTTATAATCTGCAAAGTGTAATGTGTCCACATATTTCTGCAATGCGCAGTTATATTATAGGTTTATATTAGTGTAAATTAACCATAACGTCACTTTAACAATGTTTTTTCACTATATACATATATATATATATATTGTATAGTATAAGGATAGTGTGTGATTACTGTTTACGCATTGATAATGTTACTTGTTTCTATTGGTCTGGCCGACAATAACTGTATAGAGATTTTTCATATACACTTGTCTAAGAGTAATTTATGGTTTGTTGCTGTGTGTGTGTGTGCTCATTGTGGGTTTCTGATAATTTTCACCCCTCCTGAGACTTAGGGCCTCATTACACGGTAGGCACCGGTACCGGTAAACCCTTACCGCCTTACTACGAGGTCCCTTTGCGGGTCCTCCCTTAACGCCTGGTTTTTCCAGGCGTTAAGGACGGGACCCGCAAAGGGACCTTGGTGCTAATTACGGTATCGCAATTTGCGGTACCGTAATTAGCCCCTTCACCATTAACATGGAGCCCTATTGGGCTGACTGGCAATGGTGAAGGGGCAATGGTGGATGGCAGAATTAGCGCCCCCACTCACCTTGGAATATGGCGCTAATTCCACCATCCACCAAGGCGGACCCGGTAAGGTACCGGCGGCAACCATGGCGCTAATAGCGCCATGGTTTACCGCACAACGTGTAATGAGGCCCTTAGTCTTGACCGCCTGCTAAGCTACCTAGATTGGTCTGGCTTGTCCAGAGGGTTCCCATTTCACTAAACCGAGGGTGGCCTCCTAAACATCTGCCCACCAGGTCAGAGTTCAGAATTCATCTTAACACCTACTCATTGGTTTAACTTTAGAAAAACTCAGAAAAGGTCTGACATTGAAGTTAAAGAGTAATATTTAATAATGAGTTAATTGTGGGAAAGCCCCTTTAAACTGAGCAGCCCTGATTGCCCAGAACTGAACTGGTGAATGTGTCCTTTATAGCCACACCATGCTGTGTGGACGCAGTGAAGTTGACACACACATACATTTCCTGGCTTACACTTCATTAGTGATGTCCCTCCACACTGGCGATTGGTCGTACCCTCCTCCCAACTCCAACCAGATGACTCCCCTGGTACCTCTGTCCCAGTCCACAGGATGTGGCAGGAGGACAATGCACAACCAACCCCCAAGCTCAAAGAAAAGGTGGTGGAAGGGTTAAGCTGACCCCCCACTCCCTGTCCAATGGGCATGCCTCCTCTGCAGTTAAAGACCATCCTGGAATGTGGGTGTCCCAGATAAAGGTCACAAACATGTACACATCATAGAGTGTCAATGCACAGCAGCGCAGTGACATCACGTGTCGGCACACATGCACACAGCAACCCCCAACGGCAGGGCTGGCCAGCCATCCAAGACATGTCTGGCGTCCTCTCGAGCTACATGCCTCGAGAGGACGCCAGACATGTCTGGGAGTCTGAATGACTTAGTTGGTGAACGATGAGTATAATCAACAGCACAGCTGAGTCATATCTCAAGCTCTACTACTGGCCTTGCCACCATTTGGAGCATCCCTGGTGGCTGCACTCTCTGTGCCCGAGACACTGGTAAAGTATCATTGTAATTATCCAGGCAGATCTGAAGAATCCTTATCTTTCAATCTCTTAGTTGCAATATGCATTTACTTCCTTGAAAAGAGGGGGTCTTTTCAAAAAAAAAATTTACATTTGTTTATTTTCTTTCAAATATTTCAATCCACATTTTTAAACATCACAATTTACATCCTGGGCATCAAAATAGAGCATAAAGTCAAATTAAACATTTCACAATCTTAGATCCTTTCCCTGTAACCTCAAATAGTGAATAAACCTATAGAAGAAAAGAAAAAAAGATTTCCTTTGGAGATGCTCCGTAAGCAAAGCACTATCGGCAAAATACTGCTAGAAGAAAGTTGCAGCAGCCAATAAGCAAGTAGCTCATTATCTGCTACAGGCTGCTGCAACCTTCTACCGCCAGTCCCACTCAAACAGAGAGAAGATGACTAATCATAGAAAGTGGACTTCAGCTTCGAGTGAATGTTCCAGAAAGTATTCGGCCGAAGCTGAACAGCTGATATGCAGCTATTCAGCTTCAACCGAATTAGTGACTCAAAGCCGAAGTTTGTTACACCCCTACTTTACACATCTTTGCAGATGACCAGTCGGCTCTAAGTAATGTTAGTATTGTTTTGGATCTCAGAGAAACTTTTGCCCTGACTTGTTTGGTTTCCATGTGTCCTTAACCCCTTGAGTGCTAATGGTAAGCAGCATCATGTCCTCCTTGTGTAGATTGGACAGTTGCAGGTTTCCCATGTCTGTTGGTGTTCATATGTATCCAGCCGGGATTAGGCCAGTGACTTGCTCTGTGTCCAGGTCCATGCTCCAGGCACCCGGTTTCACCAGATTTGTCTTTCTCTCTTGGTATTATGTAACTCCTCCTGACCTCTTATGCCAGCAAACCAGTGGGTCTTCTGTTAACACGGGGGAAAGGGGTAAAACTCGCTTATGATCACAAGCCCTCCATGTCGGCTAACCTCCTGCCCTGAATCCTTTGCTAATTTTGTTCTAAAGGTCGACTCCACTCACGTTTTGCAGATTGTGTCCTTGTGAATGAGACTTTTCTCCTCCAGACTTCTGGCCACAGTGTAGATGCTTCTCCATTAACCCCACTAACCCCACATAATCCTTCACTCACATGGAGAGCAGAAACCCAGCCACAATCAGACAGAGCATAAGCCACCATTGTGGGTAGCAGCTATGGCAGTGTTTGCGTCTGCTATGGAATTCACATGCTGGAGGTGGCGTACTTATATGAGACCACCCCCGATGGAGATGGCGTACTTATATGAGACCACCCCAATGGAGATGGCATACTTATATGAGACCACCCCTGATGGAGATGGCGTACTTATATGAGACCACCCCCAACGGAGATGGCGTACTTATATGAGACCACCCCCGATAGAGGTGGCATACTTATATGAGACCAACCCCGATGGAGAATGCATACTTATATTAGACCACACCAATGGAGAAAGACATATTTATGTGAGGTCACCTGCAATGGAAAATGCATACTTATATGTAATCACACCCATGGAGATTTCATACTTACATGTGATCACCCCCGATGGAGAATGCATACTTATATGTAATCACACCCATGGAGATTTCATACTTACATGTGATCACCCCCGATGGAGAATGCATATATATATGGAATCACCCCCAATGGAGAAGGCTTACATATATGGGATGACCCCCGATGGAGATTACATACTTATATGAGATCACCCCCAATGGAGATGGCATATTTATATGAAATCACCCCCCGATGGAGAAGGGCATATTTATATGAGATCACCCCCAAAGGAGAATGCATACATATATGGAATCACCCCAATGAAGAATGCATACTTATATTTGATAATCCCCGATGGAGATGGTATATTTATATGAGATCACCCCGATGGAGATGGCATACTTATATGCGATCACCCCGATGGAGATGGCATACTTATATGCGATCACCCCCAGAGTAGATGGCATACTTATATGAGATAACTCCTGGTGGAGAATGTGTACTTATCTAAGGAAGCCCCTCGTTGAGATGGAATATGGCTATGAGATAGCCCCTGATGGGGAGGTGGTCTGAGATGGTGATGGCGTTCTTCTATGCGATAGACCCTGAGGGGAGGTGGTCTCAGATGCTTATGGGGTTCTTCTACGTGATAGACCCTGAGGGGAGGTGGTCTCAAATGGCAATAGCGTTCTTCTACACGATACCCCCTGAGGCGGAGGTGGTCTCAGATTGCGATAGCATTCTTCTACGCGATAGCCCCTGAGGGGGAGGTGGTCTCAAATGGTGATGGCGTTCTTCTACGTGATAGCCCCTGAGGGCGAGGTGGTCTGAGATGGCAATGGCATTTTTCTATGCGATAGCCCCTGAGGGGGAGGTGGTCTCAGATGGCAATGGCTTTCTTCTACACGATAGCTCATGAGGGGAAGGTGGTCTCAGGTGGTGATGGTGTTCATCTACGCGATAGCCCCGATGGGAGGTGGTCTCAGATGGCGATTGCATTCTTCTCTGCGATAGCCCCTGAGAGGGAAGTGGTCTCAAATGATGATGGCGTTTTTCTACGCGATGGTCCCTGATGGGAGGTGAGCCCCTCGTTGAGATGGAATATGGCTATGAGATAGCCCCTAATGGGGAGGTGGTCTTAGATGGTGATGGCATTCTTCTATGCGATAGACCCTGAGGGGAGGTGGTCTCAGATGGTTGTGGCGTTCTTCTACGCGATAGACCCTGAGGGGAGGTGGTCTCAAATGGCAATGGCGTTCTTCTACGCGATAGCCTCTGAGGGGGAGGTGGTCTCAAATGGCAATAGCGTTCTTCTATGCGATACCCCCTGAGGCAGTGGTGGTCTCAGATTGCGATAGCATTCTTCTGCGCGATAGCCCCTGAGGGGGAGGTGGTCTCAGATGGTGATGGCGTTCCTCTACGCGATAGCCCCTGAAGGGAGGTGGTCTCAGATGGCAATTGCATTCTTCTACGCGATAGCCCCTGATGGGAGGTGGTCTCAGATAGCAATGGCGTTCGTCTACGCGATAGCCCCTGAGGGGGAGGTGCTCTCAGATGGTGATGGCGTTCTTCTACGTGATAGCCCCTGAGGGCGAGGTGGTCTCAGATTGCGATAGCATTCTTCTACGCGATAGCCCCTGAGGGGGAGGTGGTCTCAAATGGTGATGGCGTTCTTCTACGTGATAGCCCCTGAGGGCGAGGTGGTCTGAGATGGCAATGGCGTTTTTCTATGCGATAGCCCCTGAGGGGGAGGTGGTCTCAGATGGCGATGGCGTTCTTATACACAAAAGCCTCTGAGGGGGAGGTGGTCTCAGATAGCAATGGCATTCATCTACGTGATAGCCCCTGATGGGAGGTGGTCTCAGATAGCAATGGCGTTCGTCTACGCGATAGCCCCTGAGGGGGAGGTGCTCTCAGATGGTGATGGCGTTCTTGTCCAGATACCTTAGTTGATGCTTACAACATCACTATGTCTAAAGCTCTAGACATCATCACCCCACTTAAGATACACAAAAGTAAACCCAGGGCTCACCTGAAATCCTGGTTCACACCACAACTAAAATCCCTTAGATTAGAAAAAAGGAAATTAGAAGCCACCTGGTGACACCATCCATCTGAGGAAAACAAGACTAACCTGATTCATTTTGTTGCCCACTATAAAAAAGAAAAAAATTGCATCGAAAAAGACACGTATAACGAAAGGATTAATAAAGCAAGCTCTAGCACCAAGGAATTATTCATGATTCTAAGAGAAATGGAAGCTCCAATCCCTCCCACAGAAAACGTTGTGAAGGACAAGCTTTCGTGTTCTAACATTCAGAACACCCTAACGAACAGAATTGCCTTACTTCAAAATAAGATTGCTGATAAGAAAGCCAACCTGCCAAACCTTGACACGCATGCTAGAATGTCAAATCACTCTACCAATATACCAGAACAATTTAGATTTTACAAAGTCTCTATTCTTGAGGTCAAAAAAATCATCTCTTCCCTGAAACCTTGTAGATGTCAGGGAGACAGGTGTCCGGCCCAGATATCAAAGACACAGCCAGAGATCTGGTGCAAATCATATCTAAGCTAATCAAGACTTCCTTCTCTTCCGGTATTGTTCCAAGTAACCTAAAAAAGTCATGGGTCTTACCCTTGCTAAAAAAACAAACTCTGGCCCCACTATCTCGACTAATTATAGGCTGATCACAACAGTGTCTTTTTTACTTAAAATACTTGACAAAATAGCACATCTTCAGATACAGAAGTATTTAGAAACCAACCATCTCTTAGGTGTCCGCCAGTCGGGCTTTAGGCCACAACATGGCACGGAAACTGAACTAATCGACTTAAAAACTCAAATTGATGAGCTTAAGGACAAATGGAAAACTGCCTTGCTACTCCTCCTTGACTTGTCTGCCGCCTTTGACTTGGTGGACCATAAAGTGTTATGTAAACACCTTGCCTCAGCTGCTCACTTTTCCAAGGATGCGAAAGCCTGGGTGCAATCTTTTTTGAATAATTGGACCATGAGAATCTTCTCTCCGTCAGCTGCCGCAGATCCTATCCCAATAACCTGCGGCGTACCGCAAGGCTCCTGCCTCTCTCCAACAATGTACAATATATATGTACAAAGCCCTTGTTTGACAAATTGGACAGTCTGGGTGTCACCTACACCAATTATGAAGATGACACCGAGATTCTCATACCCCTTTCGGGTGACTACTATAAGGACACGGCGCTTGTGAATAAAATGTGCTTAATCATTCAGGCATGGAAGGCAGCCTATGGCCTATGCCTAAATGATGACAAAACTGAGCTCCTGATACTTGGAACTGTCGCCAACCTGAAAAAACTTAGCACCAACTACACTGCCTTCATTATTGACAGGAACACTATTAAGGTTGTAAAGGAAGTAAAAAACCCTCAGGTTTTTACCTTGATTCTGCTTTAACCTTGAGTAATCAAGTCAATACTATGGTATCGGCAGCAGCGTAGACCTGCATGTTAATCAGGGCCTGCAGGCCGTTCCTATCTAAAGCGAGCTGCATTATCCTACCCAACGCCCTTATACTCTCGAAATTTGACTACTGTAATGCCTTGTACTTAGGTGCGAGTAAGTACATTGTGAATAAAATTCAAATCTTACATAATAACGCACTTAGAATGGCAAGGAGTATTCCAAACAGAGAGCATATCTCAGGGTTGAGGAGACAAAACAACTGGCTGTCCATCAATGACAGAATCTTGCTTAAAACAGTCTCCCTTACATAGAAATGCCTCAACAATGCAGCACAACCTTACTTAGCATAGAGAATAATCATGAAACCTACCTTCCGCCCTACCAGAACGGCTAACTCCTTTCGCCTGGTCATACCCAGCTTCAAAATAAAAAAGTCTGGAGGCAGCAGCTTCTCCGTCATGGCAGCACAGACCTGGAACGCACTCCCACCATTCCTGAGAGTGGACCAATACTTCCACAGCTTTAGGCATAATACCTTAAACTGGCTGAGATCTAACAAGTGACTTCCATTGCATTCCTTGTACTCAATGCTGTATTATGTAGGATAGTTCTCACCCCTGCTCACCACCACCATCCTGCTTCCTTTCTGTATTTACCATTGGTGTATTTAACATAGGGTCCTTTCCTCTTTTTCTGTCTTGTATTCCCTATACTTTCCAATGTGTATCATGTGTATATCCTATTCTGAAATATCTGTAAACATGAAGCTTAAAGTAAACTTATAACCTTTTGCACCCAGATACCTGTGGGTTTGATGCGGCATACAAGTAAAACAAACAAACAAACAACCATGTGCATGTGGCTATTTCTCTGCAACTATGTATTGGATGAAGGGAAAGGCAGCAATCCTCTGTATCCTCTGGGACCCGCCTCTGTGTATCCTCTGGGACCCGCCTCTGTGTATCCTCTGCGACCCACCTCTAACCCCGCCTCTGTGAATCCTCTGGGACCCACCTCTGTGTATCCTCTGGTGCCCACCTCTGTGTATCCTCTGGGGCCGCCTCTGTGTATCCTCTGGGACCCTTCTCTGTGTATTCTCTGGGACCCGCCTCAGTGTGGGACACACCTCTGTATATCCTCTGGGACCCGCCTCTGTGTATCCTCTGGGACCCGCCTCTGTGTATCCTCTGCGGCCCGCCTCTGTGTATCCTCTGAGACCTGCCTCTGTGTATTCTCTGGGACCCTCCTCTGTGTATTCTCTGGGACCCGCCTCAATGTGGGACACACCTCTGTATATCCTCTGGGGTCCGCCTCTGTGTATCCTCTGGGACCCGCCTCTGTGTATCCTCTGCGGCCCGCTCCTGTGTATCCTCTGGGGCTGCCTCTGTGTATCCTCTGGGACCTGCCTCTGTGTATCCTCTGGGGCTGCCTCTGTGTATCCTCTGGGACCCGCCTCTGTGTATCCTCTGAGACCTGCCTCTGTGTATTCTCTGGTGCCCACCTTTGTGTATTCTCTGGGGCCCACCTCTGTGTATCCTCTGGGACCCTCCTCTGTGTATTCTCTGGGACCCGCCTCAGTGTGGGACACACCTCTGTATATCCTCTGGGACCCGCCTCTGTGTATCCTCTGGGACCCGCCTCTTTGTATCCTCTGCGGCCCGCTCCTGTGTATCCTCTGGGACCCACCTCTGTGTATCCTCTGGAGCCTGCCTCTGTGTATCCTCTGAGACCTGCCTCTGTGTATTCTCTGGGGCCCACCTCTGTGTATCCTCTGGGACCCGTCTCTGTGTATCCTCTGGGACCCGCCTCTGTGTATCCTCTGGGACCCACCTCTGTGTATCCTCTGGGGCCACCTCTGTGTATCCTCTGGGACCCACCTCTGTGTATTCTCTGGGGCCCCCCTCTGTGTATTCTCTGGGACCCGCCTCAGTGTGGGACACACCTCTGTATATCCTCTGGGGCCCGCCTCTGTGTATCCTCTGGGACCCGCCTCTGTGTATCCTCTGGGGCCCACCTCTGTGTATCCTCTGGGGCCCGCCTCTGTGTATCCTCTGGGACCCGCCTCTGTGTATCCTCTGGGGCCCGCCTCTGTGTATCCTCTGGGACCCGCCTCTGTGTATCCTCTGGGACCCGCCTCTGTGTATCCTCTGGGGCCACCTCTGTGTATCCTCTGGGACCCGCCTCTGTGTATCCTCTGGGGCCCACCTGTGTGTACTCTAAGAAACTGAAAGGGAAAAGGACCTTTCTACAGGCAGTAGCACTTTACATTGAGGTGGGAGGCACATGCAGCTGGCCATCCCCACATGTGTGGAGGGGTAACGAACATTACTCATACCTGAATATGTCTAGTCAAAGCCCGAAACGCCACTGAGGTCCGACTGGCTGCTTGGGCCGCGTGTACCATCTCAAGACACCCTCCACCTGAACCTGCCGCAGGCATTGGAAGGGCATCCCCCCCTCACTGGGGGAGCAGGGCAGGGGCATTCAGAACCAAGTACTGCAGCTTTAGACCCACAAGCCTCGCCACCTAGCAAGGAGTGGGCTCTGTGACACTAGGCTTCATCGTGAATAGCCCTCCTCTGTGCCCTCCAACCTCTTACTAGGACCGAGCAGACTGGGCGCATGGAGGGGTTCATTTGGAGGAAGGTTTTGGGGCTCTGCAATTGCACCCCGCCCAGCGGCGGGTTTTACCTCATTGTTTACCTTAGTGGGCATTAATAGAGGCAAACAGTCCATTAACAAAAGATAATGCACTGCTTGGAAGGGTTTGTGTGCTGCCTTATAGGGGCAATCAAAGAAAAATGAGGCCTTTCATTTAACAATGGGTGGGAAGCCGCATTGGGACGCCCTTTTGAAATCATTTAAGAATTGTGCGCGAAAGTGGTACCGGGTCAAATCAAAAGCCACGACAAAGTGGCTACAATGAAGTCCCTCGGCTCATTTGCAAAAATGCACTTATTGCTTAAAAAGCCACAGCACTACCCCCCGGCCGCCAACTCGGGTACTCGTGTGTTCACATTTAATCGGCTCGAGGTTTTAGGTGTTAAAGGTGTCTGGACTGGCCTGCGAAAGTGCCTGGACTGGCCTGCGAATGTGCCTGGACTGGCCTGCGAAAGTGCCTGGACTGGCCTGAAATAAACACGCACATGTTGATCATTCAAAGATGGACAGCACATGGAAACTGTCCGACATGGTACATCCTCTGCCAGGAACACTCCATACGTGCACTGTTGGGGTGGGCGTGTGTAATGCCCAGGGAGCTCTTCTGGAGGAGATGTGCTGATAGCAGTGCTCCAGGTGTGGAGAAATGCAGAACATGCAGAAGAACGCTTCCTGTGATTACCTGTGAATGCGACGTCATGCGACGTCATGCGACGTCATGCTGGCTTTAGACTTGATCTTGATTGTAAGGTTCATGTGAAGTTAATGTGATGGCAGTTTTATTGTAGTATAGTATATGTGTGTAAAGGAATATATTGCTTTATTGAGAGAATTAATTGATATTGTATTGAAGATGAAATTGTTCTGTTTTTATTTTTGTTTGTATTTCTTTTTGATAAATGTCTGTAAATGTTTATGAACTAAATACACAGATTTTTTTTATTTTTATAAATGAATAGGTTCGGATGCATGTCGAAAGTGGGGTGGGGGGCATATTTGGGTGCTGTTTTTGCAGGCATAAATCGAGTTTGGCCCCGCCCTGCGGGCACAGGTGCTGCTTTTGTGGGAAATCACAGGTGACCCACGTTAGGAAACACGTGATAGTCAGGGCTGGTTGGGGCCCGTGTCATGCGTCTGACGCCGGGTGGGGAGGACATCCAGGGAGGGGGTTCTGATTTCCAGGAAAGCCGGCGCCTCCATCACACACAGTCAGGCTGGGGAAGCGCCGAGAAACGTGTCTGAACGCTACGCTCTCCCTCCAGGAGCGTGGAGACATTCCAAAGCGTCAGGGGATCTGGGCTGCGAGCCCCCCCCCGCCCCCCCGCAGCCACTGATCTGACGGGGGCAGACAGACAAGTTAATCGGATTAGAATCTCTGCTCTGGGCAGAGCTGTCACATCGTACCCTGCGGTGCCCCCTCCCCCTAAACCGGCTGAGACTCGGCCCCATCCTCCTGCTCCTGCCCTGCAGCCGGAGATAGTCAGGGAAGAGGGTGGGGCCGGAGGAGGCACACCTGGGTCTGAACCAGAGGTCAATGACCTCTGGGGGGGCGCACACGTGGGTCTGAACCAGAGATCAATGACCTCTGGGGGGGCGCACACCTGGGTCTGAACCAGAGGTCAATGAGCTCTGGGGGGGCACACCTGACTCAAAACGAGAGGTCATCCTCTGGGGTGGGGGAGCGGAGGTGATCGGTGATAACCCTGCCAGGCCATCCAGATGCACCCTGCTGGGGTGGGGGGGGGGCTGGGGGGGCTGTCACACCTGGGTCTGAACCAGAGCTCAATGACCTCGGGGGTTGAGGAGTGTGGGGGGGCTGCTCAGTGATAACTGGGCCAGGCCATGCAGATGCGCCCCGCTGGGGAGTGACACACCTGCTTCTCGCCCCTCCAGGCCAATGGCTAATGCTCTGTGTGAGGAAAGGGGTGGGGGGGCTGCAGCCGTGAAATACATTAATGAGGCACCCCCGTGGGTCCACTGTGCTAGATTTACTCAAACGATTGACATTTCAACGCACACAACTAAATGAGCCTGAAGATCCGCTGCCCCTGTGAGGAACCCCCCATTGGCCTCATTCTCATCTAAACCCACTCCCAGTAATACTCACTGCATGCACCCACTCCCCAGATCTACTCACTGCATGCACCCACTCTCCAGATCTACTCATTGCATGCACCCACTCCCCAGATCTACTCACTGCATGCACCCACTCCCCAGTTCTACTCTCTGCTTTCACCCACTCCCGTACTACTCACTGCTTTCATCCACTCCCCAGTTCTACTCACTGCTTTCATCCACTCCCAGTTCTACTCACTGCTTTCATCCACTCTCCAGTTCTACTCAATGCTTTCATCCACTCCTAGGTTCTACTCACTCCTTTCATCCACTCCCCAGTTCTACTCTCTGCTTTCATCCACTCCCCAGTTCTACTCACTGTTTTCATCCGCTCCCAGTTCTACTCACTGCTTTCATCTACTCCTCAGTTCTACTAATTGCTTTCATCCACTCCTCAGTTCTACTCACTGCTTTCATGCACTCCCCAGTTCTACTCACTGCTTTCATCCACTCCTCAGTTCTACTCAATGAGTTCATCCACTCCCTAGTTCTACTCACTGCTTTCATCCACTCCTCAGTTCTACTCACTGCTTTCATCAACTCCCCAGTTCTACTCACTGCTTTCATCCACTCCTCAGTTCTACTCACTTCTATCATCCACTCCCCAGTTCTATTCACTGCTTTCATCCACTCCCCAGTTCTGCTCAATGCTTTCATAAACTCATCAGTTCTACTCCCTGCTTTCATCCACTCCCCAGTTCTACTCACTGCTTTCATCCACTACTCAGCTCTACTCACTGCTTTCATCAACTCCCCATTTCTACTTACTGCTTTCATCCACTCCCTGTACTACTCACTGCTTTCATCCACTCCCAGTACTAATCACTGCTTTCATCAACTCCCCATTTCTACTTACTGCTTTCATCCACTCCCAGTACTACTCACTGCTTTCATCCACTCCCAGTACTGCTCATTGCTTTCATCCACTCCTCTGTTCTACTCACTGTTTTCATCCACTAGTCAGTTCTACACACTGCTTTCATCCACTCCCCAGTTCTACTCACTGCTTTCATCCACTCCTCAGTTCTACTCATTGCTTTCATCCACTCCCCAGTTCTACTCACTGTTTTCATCCACTCCTCAGTTCTACTGACTGTTTTCATCCACTCCCCAGTTCTACTCACTGCTTTCATCCACTCCTCAGTTCTACCCACTGCTTTCATCCACTCCCCAGTTCTACTCACTGCTTTCATCCACTCCCCAGTTATACTCACTGCTTTCATCCACTCCTCAGTTCTACTCACAGCTTTCATCCACTCCTCAGTTCTATTCACTGCTTTCACCCACTCCCAGTACAACTCACTGCTTTCATCCACTCCCCAGTTCTACTCACTGTTTTCATCCACTCCCCAGTTCTACTCACTGTTTTCATCCACTCCCCAGTTCTACTCTCTGCTTCCATCCACTCCCCAGTTCTACTCACTGCTTTCATCCACTCCCCAGTTCTACTCACTGCTTTCATCCACTCCTCAGTACTACTCACTGCTTTCATCCACTCATCAGTTCTGCTCACTGCTTTCATCCACTATCCAGTTCTACTTAATGCTTTCATCCACTCCCCAGTTCTACTCACTGCTTTCATCCACTCCTCAGTTCTACTCACTGCTTTCATCCACTCCCCAGTTCTACTCAATGCTTTCATCACCTCCCCAGTTCTACTCACTGCTTTCATCCACTCCCCAGTTCTGCTCACTGCTTGCATCCACTCCTCAGTACTAATCACTGCTTTCATCCACTCCCCAGTTCTACTCACTGCTTTCATCCACTCCCCAGTTCTACTCAATGCTTTCATCAACTCCTCAGTTCTACCCACTGCTTTCATCCACTCCCATTACTACTCACTGCTTTCATCCACTCCCCAGTTCTACTCACGGCTTTCATCCACTCCCCAGTTCTACTCACTGCTTTCATGCACTAGACAGTTCTACTCACTGCTTTCATCCACTCCCCAGTTCTACTGACTGCTTTCATCCACTCCCCATTTCTACTCACTGCTTTCATCCACTCCCCAGTACTACTCACTGCTTTCATCCACTCCCCAGTTCTACTCTCTGCTTCATCTACTCCTCAGTTCTACTCACTGCTTTCATCCACTCCCCAGTACTACTCACTGCTTTCATCCACTCCTCAGCTCTACTCACTGCTTTCATCTACTCCCCATTTCTACTTACTGCTTTCATCCACTCCCAGTACTACTCACTGCTTTCATCCACTCCCAGTACTACTCACTGCTTTCATCCACTCCCCATTTCTACTCACTGCTTTCATCCACTCTCCAGTTCTATTCTCTGCTTTCATCCACTCCTCAGTTCTACTCACTGCTTTCATCCACTCCCCAGTTCTACTCACTGCTTTCATCCACTCCCCAGTAACACTCACTGCTTTCATCCACACCCCACTTCTACTCTCTGCTTCATCTACTCCTCAGTTCTACTCACTGCTTTCATCCACTCCCCAGTACTACTCACTGCTTTCATCCACTCCCCATTTCTACTCACTGCTTTCATCCACTCTCCAGTTCTACTCTCTGCTTTCATCCACTCCTCAGTTCTACTCACTGCTTTCATCCACTCCCCAGTTCTACCCACTGCTTTCATCCACTCCCATTACTACTCACTGCTTTCATCCACTCCCCAGTTCTACTCACTGCTTTCATCCACTCCCCAGTTCTACTCACTCCTTTCATCCACTAGTCAGTTCTATTCACTGCTTTCATCCACTCCCCAGTTCGACTCACTGCTTTCATCCACTCCCCAGTTCTACTCACTGCTTTCATCCACTCTCCACTACTACTCACTGCTTTCATCGACTCCCCAGTTCTATTCTCTACTTCATCTACTCCTCAGTTCTACTCACTGCTTTCATCCACTCCCCAGTACTGCTCACTGCTTTCATCCACTCCTCAGCTCTACTCACTGATTTCATCTACTCCCCATTTCTACTTACTGCTTTTATCCACTCCCAGTACTACTCACTGCTTTCATTCACTCCCAGTACTACTCACTGCCTTCCTCCACTCCCCAGTTCTACTCACTGCTTTCATCCACTCCTCAGTTCTACTCACTTCTTTCATCCACTCATCAGTTCTACTCATTGCTTTCATACACTCCCCAGTTCTATTCAATGCTTTCATCCACTCGCCAGTTCGACTCACTGCTTTCATCCACTCCCCAGTTCTACTCACTGCTTTCATACACTCCCCAGTTCTATTCAATGCTTTCATCCACTCCCCAGTTCGACTCACTGCTTTCATCCACTCCCCAGTTACACTCACTGCTTTCATCCACTCCTCAGCTCTACTCACTGCTTTCATCAACTCCCCATTTCTACTTACTGCTTTCATCCACTCCCTGTACTACTCACTGCTTTCATCCACTCCCAGTACTAATCACTGCTTTCATCAACTCCCCATTTCTACTTACTGCTTTCATCCACTCCCAGTACTACTCACTGCTTTCATCCACTCCCAGTACTGCTCACTGCTTTCATCCACTCTTCTGTTCTAAACACTGTTTTCATCCACTAGTCAGTTCTACTGACTGCTTTCATCCACTCCGCAGTTCTACTCACTGCTTTCATCCACTCCTCAGTTCTACTCACTGCTTTCATCCACTCCCCAGTTCTACTCACTGTTTTCATCAACTCCTTAGTTCTACTCACTGTTTTCATCCACTCCCCAGTTCTACTCACTGCTTTCATCCACTCCCCAGTTCTACTCACTGTTTTCATCCAATCCTCAGTTCTACTCACTGCTTTCATCCACTCCCCAGTTCTACTCACTGCTTTCATCCACTCCTCAGTTCCACTTAATGCTTTCATCCACTCCTCAGTTCTACGCACTGCTTTCATCCACTCCTCAGTTCTACTCACTGCTTTCACCCACTCCCAGTACTACTCACTGCTTTCATCCACTCCCCAGTTCTACTCACTGTTTTCATCCACTCCCAGTTCTACTCACTGCTTTCATCCACTCCTCAGTTCTACTAACTGCTTTCATCCACTCCTCAGTTCTACTCACTGATTTCATCCACTCCCCAGTTCTACTCACTGCTTTCATCCACTCCTCAGTTCTACTCACTGCTTTCATCCACTTCCCAGTTCTACTCAATGATTTCATCCACTCCTCAGTTCTACTCACTTCTATCATCCACTCCCCAGTTCTACTCACTGCTTTCATCCACTCCCCAGTTCTGCTCAATGCTTTCATAAACTCATCAGATCTACTCACTGCTTTCATCCACTCCCCAGTTCTACTCACTGCTTTCATCCACTACTCAGCTCTACTCACTGCTTTCATCAACTCCCCATTTCTACTTACTGCTTTCATCCACTCCCTGTACTACTCACTGCTTTCATCCACCCCCAGTACTAATCACTGCTTTCATCAACTCCCCATTTCTACTTACTGCTTTCATCCACTCCCAGTACTACTCACTGCTTTCATCCACTCCCAGTACTGCTCACTGCTTTCATCCACTCCTCTGTTCTACTCACTGCTTTCATCCACTCCCCAGTTCTACTCACTGCTTTCATCCACTCCTCAGTTCTACTCACTGCTTTCATCCACTCCCCAGTTCTACTCACTGCTTTCATCCACTCCCCAGTTCTACTCACTGCTTTAATCCACTCCTCAGTTCTACTCACTGCTTCCATCCACTCCCCAGTTCTACTCACTGCTTTCATACACTCCTCAGTTCTACTCACTGCTTCCATCCACTCTTCAGTTCTGCTCACTGCTTTCATTCACTCCCCAGTTCTACTCACTGCTTTCATCCACTCCTCAGTTCTACACACTGCTTTCATCCACTCCTCAGTTCTGCTCACTGCTTTCATCCACTATCCAGTTCTACTTAATGCTTTCATCCACTCCCCAGTTCTACTCACTGCTTTCATCCACTCCTCAGTTCTACTCACTGCTTTCATCCACTCCCCAGTTCTACTCACTGCTTTCATCCACTCCCCAGTTCTACTCAATGCTTTCATCCACTCCCCAGTTCTACTCACTGCTTTCATCCACTCCCCAGTTCTGCTCACTGCTCGCATCCACTCCTCAGCACTACTCACTGCTTTCATCCACTCCCCAGTTCTACTCACTGTTTTCATCCACTCCCCAGTTCTACTCAATACTTTCATCCACTCCTCAGTTCTACCCACTGCTTTCATCCACTCCCCAGTTCTACTCACTGCTTTCATCCACTCCCCAGTTCTACTCACTGCTTTCATCCACTCCTCAGTTCTACTCACAGCTTTCATCCACTCCTCAGTTCTATTCACTGCTTTCACCCACTCCCAGTACTACTCACTGCTTTCATCCACTCCCCAGTTCTACTCACTGTTTTCATCCACTCCCCAGTTCTACTCACTGTTTTCATCCACTCCCCAGTTCTACTCTCTGCTTCCATCCACTCCCCAGTTCTGCTCACTGCTTTCATCCACTCCCCAGTTCTACTCACTGCTTTCATCCACTCCTCAGTACTACTCACTGCTTTCATCCACTCATCAGTTCTGCTCACTGCTTTCATCCACTATCCAGTTCTACTTAATGCTTTCATCCACTCCCCAGTTCTACTCACTGCTTTCATCCACTCCTCAGTTCTACTCACTGCTTTCATCCACTCCCCAGTTCTACTCAATGCTTTCATCACCTCCCCAGTTCTACTCACTGCTTTCATCCACTCCCCAGTTCTGCTCACGTCTTGCATCCACTCCTCAGTACTAATCACTGCTTTCATCCACTCCCCAGTTCTACTCACTGCTTTCATCCACTCCCCAGTTCTACTCAATGCTTTCATCAACTCCTCAGTTCTACCCACTGCTTTCATCCACTCCCATTACTACTCACTGCTTTCATCCACTCCCCAGTTCTACTCATGGCTTTCATCCACTCCCCAGTTCTACTCACTGTTTTCATGCACTAGTCAGTTCTACTCACTGCTTTCATCCACTCCCCAGTTCTACTGACTGCTTTCATCCACTCCCCATTTCTACTCACTGCTTTCATCCACTCCCCAGTACTACTCACTGCTTTCATCCACTCCCCAGTTCTACTCTCTGCTTCATCTACTCCTCAGTTCTACTCACTGCTTTCATCCACTCCCCAGTACTACTCACTGCTTTCATCCACTCCTCAGCTCTACTCACTGCTTTCATCTACTCCCCATTTCTACTTACTGCTTTCATCCACTCCCAGTACTACTCACTGCTTTCATCCACTCCCAGTACTACTCACTGCTTTCATCCACTCCCCATTTCTACTCACTGCTTTCATCCACTCTCCAGTTCTATTCTCTGCTTTCATCCACTCCTCAGTTCTACTCACTGCTTTCATCCACTCCCCAGTTCTACTCACTGCTTTCATCCACTCCCCAGTAATACTCACTGCTTTCATCCACACCCCACTTCTACTCTCTGCTTCATCTACTCCTCAGTTCTACTCACTGCTTTCATCCACTCCCCAGTACTACTCACTGCTTTCATCCACTCCCCAGCTCTACTCACCGCTTTTATCTACTCCCCATTTCTACTTACTGCTTTCATCCACTCCCCAGTACTACTCACTGCTTTCATCCACTCCCCAGTTCTACTCTCTGCTTCATCTACTCCTCAGTTCTACTCACTGCTTTCATCCACTCCCCAGTACTACTCACTGCTTTCATCCACTCCTCAGCTCTACTCACTGCTTTCATCTACTCCTCATTTCTACTTACTGCTTTCATCCACTCCCAGTACTACTCACTGCTTTCATCCACTCCCCATTTCTACTCACTGCTTTCATCCACTCTCCAGTTCTACTCTCTGCTTTCATCCACTCCTCAGTTCTACTCACTGCTTTCAATCACTCCCCAGTTCTACCCACTGCTTTCATCCACTCCCATTACTACTCACTGCTTTCATCCACTCCCCAGTTCTACTCACTGCTTTCATCCACTCCCCAGTTCTACTCACTCCTTTCATCCACTAGTCAGTTCTATTCACTGCTTTCATCCACTCCCCAGTTCGACTCACTGCTTTCATCCACTCCCCAGTTCTACTCACTGTTTTCATCCACTCTCCACTACTACTCACTGCTTTCATCGACTCCCCAGTTCTATTCTCTACTTCATCTACTCTTCAGTTCTACTCACTGCTTTCATCCACTCCCCAGTACTGCTCACTGCTTTCATCCACTCCTCAGCTCTACTCACTGATTTCATCTACTCCCCATTTCTACTTACTGCTTTTATCCACTCCCAGTACTACTCACTGCTTTCATTCACTCCCAGTACTACTCACTGCCTTCCTCCACTCCCCAGTTCTACTCACTGCTTTCATCCACTCCTCAGTTCTACTCACTTCTTTCATCCACTCATCAGTTCTACTCATTGCTTTCATACACTCCCCAGTTCTATTCAATGCTTTCATCCACTCGCCAGTTCGACTCACTGCTTTCATCCACTCCCCAGTTCTACTCACTGCTTTCATACACTCCCCAGTTCTATTCAATGCTTTCATCCACTCCCCAGTTCGACTCACTGCTTTCATCCACTCCCCAGTTACACTCACTGCTTTCATCCACTCCTCAGCTCTACTCACTGCTTTCATCAACTCCCCATTTCTACTTACTGCTTTCATCCACTCCCTGTACAACTCACTGCTTTCATCCACTCCCAGTACTAATCACTGCTTTCATCAACTCCCCATTTCTACTTACTGCTTTCATCCACTCCCAGTACTACTTACTGCTTTCATCCACTCCCAGTACTGCTCACTGCTTTCATCCACTCTTCTGTTCTAAACACTGTTTTCATCCACTAGTCAGTTCTACTGACTGCTTTCATCCACTCCCCAGTTCTACTCACTGCTTTCATCCACTCCTCAGTTCTACTCACTGCTTTCATCCACTCCCCAGTTCTACTCACTGTTTTCATCCACTCCTCAGTTCTACTCACTGTTTTCATCCACTCCCCAGTTCTACTCACTGCTTTCATCCACTCCCCAGTTCTACTCACTGTTTTCATCCAATCCTCAGTTCTACTCACTGCTTTCATCCACTCCCCAGTTCTACTCACTGCTTTCAACCACTCCTCAGTTCCACTCAATGCTTTCATCCACTCCTCAGTTCTACACACTGCTTTCATCCACTCCTCAGTTCTACTCACTGCTTTCACCCACTCCCAGTACTACTCACTGCTTTCATCCACTCCCCAGTTCTACTCACTGTTTTCATCCACTCCCAGTTCTACTCACTGCTTTCATCCACTCCTCAGTTCTACTAACTGCTTTCATCCACTCCTCAGTTCTACTCACTGATTTCATCCACTCCCCAGTTCTACTCACTGCTTTCATCCACTCCTCAGTTCTACTCACTGCTTTCATCCACTTCCCAGTTCTACTCAATGATTTCATCCACTCCTCAGTTCTACTCACTTCTATCATCCACTCCCAAGTTCTACTCACTGCTTTCATCCACTCCCCAGTTCTGCTCAATGCTTTCATAAACTCATCAGATCTACTCACTGCTTTCATCCACTCCCCAGTTCTACTCACTGCTTTCATCCACTACTCAGCTCTACTCACTGCTTTCATCAACTCCCCATTTCTACTTACTGCTTTCATCCACTCCCTGTACTACTCACTGCTTTCATCCACCCCAGTACTAATCACTGCTTTCATCAACTCCCCATTTCTACTTACTGCTTTCATCCACTCCCAGTACTACTCACTGCTTGCATCCACTCCCAGTACTGCTCACTGCTTTCATCCACTCCTCTGTTCTACTCACTGCTTTCATCCACTCCCCAGTTCTACTCACTGCTTTCATCCACTCCTCAGTTCTACTCACTGCTTTCATCCACTCCCCAGTTCTACTCACTGCTTTCATCCACTCCCCAGTTCTACTCACTGCTTTAATCCACTCCTCAGTTCTACTCACTGCTTCCATCCACTCCCCAGTTCTACTCACTGCTTTCATCCACTCCTCAGTTCTACTCACTGCTTCCATCCACTCTTCAGTTCTGCTCACTGCTTACATTCACTCCCCAGTTCTACTCACTGCTTTCATCCACTCCTCAGTTCTACACACTGCTTTCATCCACTCCTCAGTTCTGCTCACTGCTTTCATCCACTATCCAGTTCTACTTAATGCTTTCATCCACTCCCCAGTTCTACTCACTGCTTTCATCCACTCCTCAGTTCTACTCACTGCTTTCATCCACTCCCCAGTTCTACTCACTGCTTTCATCCACTCCCCAGTTCTACTCAATGCTTTCATCCACTCCCCAGTTCTACTCACTGCTTTCATCCACTCCCCAGTTCTGCTCACTGCTCGCATCCACTCCTCAGCACTACTCACTGCTTTCATCCACTCCCCAGTTCTACTCAATACTTTCATCCACTCCTCAGTTCTAACCACTGCTTTCATACACTCCCATTACTACTCACTGCTTTCATCCACTCCCCAGTTCTACTCACTGCTTTCATCCACTCCCCAGTTCTACTCACTGCTTTCATCCACTCCCCAGTACTACTCACTGCTTTCATCCACTCCCCAGTTCTACTCTCTGCTTCATCTACTCCTCAGTTCTACTCACTGCTGTCATCCACTCCCTAGTACTACTCACTGTTTTCATCCACTCCTCAGCTCTACTCACTGCTTTCATCTACTCCCCATTTCTACTTACTGCTTTCATCCACTCCCAGTACTACTCACTGCTTTCATCCACTCCCAGTACTACTCACTGCTTTCATCCACTCCCCATTTCTACTCACTGCTTTCATCCACTCTCCAGTTCTACTCTCTGCTTTCATCCACTCCTCAGTTATACCAACTGCTTTCATCAACTCCCCAGTTCTATTCACTGCTTTCATCCACTCCCCAGTACTACTCACTGCTTTCATCCACTCCCCAATTCTACTCTCTGCTTCATCTACTCCTCAGTTCTACTCACTGCTTTCATCCACTCCCCATTTCTACTTACGGCTTCCATCCACTCCCCAGTACTACTCACTGCTTTCATCTACTCCCCAGTTCTACTCTCTGGTTCATCTACCCCTCAGTTCTACTCACTGCTTTCATCCACTCCCCAGTACTACTCACTGCTTTCATCCACTCCTCAGCTCCACTCACTTCTTTCATCTACTCCCCATTTCTACTTACTCCTTTCATCCACTCCCAGTACTACTCACTGCTTTCATCCACTCCCAGTACTACTCACTGCTTTCATCCACTCCCCATTTCTACTCTCTGCTTTCATCCACTCCTCAGTTCTACTCACTGCTTTCATCCACTCAACAGTTCTACTCACTGCTTTCATCCACTCCCCAGTACTACTCACTGCTTTCATCCACTCCCCAGTTCTACTCTCTGCTTCATCTACTCCTCAGTTCTACTCACTGCTTTCATCCACTACCCAGTACTACTCACTGTCTTCATCCACTCCTCAGCTCTACTCAGTGCTTTCATCTACTCCCCATTTCTACTGACTGCTTTCATCCACTCCCAGTACTATTCACTGCTTTCATCCACTTCCCATTTCTACTCACTGCTTTCATCTACTCCTCAGTTCTACTCACTTCTTTCATCCACTCATCAGATCTACTCACTGCTTTCATACACTCCCCAGTTCTATTCAATGCTTTCATCCACTCCCCAGTTCGACTCACTGCTTTCATCCACTCCCCAGTTACACTCACTGCTTTCATCCACTCCTCAGTTCTACTCACTGCTTTCATCCACTCCTCAGTTTTACTCACTGCCTTCATCCACTCACCAGTTCTACTCTCTGCTTTCATCCACTCCTCAGTTCTACTCAATGCTATCATCCACTCCTCAGTTCTACTCACTGCTTTCATCCACTCCCCAGTTCTACTCACTGCGTTCATCCACTCCCAGTACTACTCACTGCTTTCATCCACTCCTCAGTTCTACTCACTGCTTTCATCCACTCCCCAGTTCTACTCACTGCTTTCATCCACTCCCCAGTTCTACTCACTGCTTTCATCCACTCCTCATTTCTACTCACTGCTTTCATCCACTTCCCAGTTCTACTCACTGCTTTCATCCACTCCCCAGTTCTACTCAATGCTTTCATCCACACCCCAGTTCTACTCGCTGCTTTCATCCACTCTTCTGGTTGGCAACAAAACATAAACCCTGGCAACATCCAGTTATCTTTCTATTTTAGAAGCCATAACCATTGGATTCTTATTCATGTAGTCCCTTTATATACAACAGTTGTCAGCTTCTAAACCAACATGTTTCGACCGAAAGGCTTTATTTTGGCCCACTCTTCCTCGGGCATTAATGTAATTTGATCCTTATGTGTAAAGGTTGTCTACTGTGCCTCTTTGTGGCACACGTGAACCTGGCCTGGCAGTGCTCCTTATTGATTCCTTACGATAGACATACTGCTATATTGGCTGCTCATGGATTCCTTACCTTACTAGAGAAATATTGTTATATCAGCTCCTCATTGATTCCTTACTATATAATGATAATGATGTGTTTTTTATATAGCGCCTTAATCCAAAGCTCTTTACAGAGCACATATTTACATACAATATCACCCACCCGAAATTGGTACTAATTTATCCACCTCTGAAGGGTGAAAGGCTGAGTTGACCTTGCCGTCACGCTCAGATCGCAGCAGCAAGCGCTCAACCCGCTGAGCTATTTTACCGGCTTATACATATATAATATATTATATATATAATATCTATATTATATGTATATAATATATACATATTGCTATATCGGCTCCTCATTGATTCCTTACTATAGACATATTGCTATATCAGATAGTCCATGTGTAGTTGTATTTCCACTTTAAAAATTGGTCACGAAATATGTACATCTTTCAATTTCTGTGATAAGGCCAATCACAGTAATTTCCTAATCAAAATCTTTTATCCATATTGGCATTCAAAATTCCATTATACATATTGTATTGCTGTGAGCAATACGACCATCTGCACGGTGGGATTGCACTCACCTGGGCTTTTTTAAAAATGTTATATAAAATTGAATGCGGGTAGGTCAACCTCTGGAAAATGTGTGGGACTAATCTGCGCACATTTTCCTATGCTCACTGCATGACATACATATAGACCTTTGTACTCTGGGTGGACTTAACCTACTGGCGCGGTCTCCCCCTGTCACATTTAGTTGGAATGTGA
Source organism: Ambystoma mexicanum (assembly GCF_040938575.1). Classification (NCBI taxonomy): domain Eukaryota; kingdom Metazoa; phylum Chordata; class Amphibia; order Caudata; family Ambystomatidae; genus Ambystoma; species Ambystoma mexicanum. The sequence goes on along the minus strand of NC_090931.1, from coordinate 7,709,751 downwards.
CACCCAGGAGTACATCTCAAAAGGGGAGGGCAAAACCTTCCCCTTGCCATGGCCAGCCTAATTAAATAACAAAGGCTCCACTAATCTGCCCTATCCTTTGTTGGCCCTGTAGGATGGTGGCAGCAATTAAACATAATTAGCCTACTAATAGAGTATGCTTCAAACAGGCCCACATGGGGCCTAGCTGCAGAGGCTTAACAAAAGACTGGGAAACCCGTAACAACCTTTGATATGCACTGTGTCAACCTGAAGCCAGCTCCCTCCCCTCAGTATCAAGGGCAGTGTCATGTCTCGTACATGTGTTTACAGTAGAAAACCCCAGCAGAGGGGCCCCAATCAGAGGGTAGGAGTACGTTATTTGATGGAGACAGAAAGTCTGTTCTCGCCACAACTTCCAGGGAGACCTGCCTTTAATCAGGAACCACAGAGAGCTCAATTAACCAGAGAGACCCTTTGATCCACAACAGACAGGAAGAGGGGTGGGACTTTATGAGATCGCGCATAACAGAAGAATGTTGGTGGGGACCCAGGATTGGTTCATTAAGGTAGGCATACCCTACACCAATCACTGGGCCCATTTGGCTTTAAAAGGGGGCTGAGACCCTCTTTTGGCAGATCACCTGAAGACTTTGCAAGGACTAACAAGTAGAACTCATTTGGACCCTGGCTGAAGGTACAGTCTGCATTACAGCTTCCGCCAGTGAAGGAAGGCCAGGATTTCCCAGAGGGAAGCAAGATCCCTCCCCTAAACATCTCCCAGGGAACAGAGGGTTTGGAAAATGGTATCTCACTCCTAAAAGGTTCAAAGCTGAGGGTCAAAGTAACTAAGAATCCTGCACAGTTCGGACCTCTCTCTCATTCCTAATAGAAGCACTGCTGTTAACAACACAAAGCATGTGATGTTCGCGAATCTTCAAACTCTCCTGCGGACAAAACAACTGGTAGGAAAATGCGAAAAGCACCAGTCTCTTCCAGCTTGACTGCTGCAACGTTGTCTACATGGACTCCTCAAGGAATTAAATATTGAACATTCAAGACCTCAAATTCAGAAAATGCACAATTTACACAAAGGGCCAAACCACTCGATTCCTAAAAACCCTCCATTTGCTCCCAGTGGAGCGACGCCCCACGTCAGTGCACGCTCTACGTGTGGGCTGCAGAATCAGCAGACTGCCTCTCGGGTTCCAATTTTTTTAAAAAGGGGGCCGTAATGATCCCAAAACTAAAGACCCATCTCGATCCTAGACGCAGATAGCAAGGTCTTTGCGACCTTGCTCCTAAAACACCTAGAGGCCTGGTGGATTCGGGTAGGATGCCTCCAGAAGCAGCTGACCGGTAAGGTTCTTCTACTGGGATGCGTTCAGAAACGCGCTCTCAGCCACATGTGTGGCGAGTCTAGATCTAAGTGCAGCCTTTGATAAGGTGAACAGAAACCTTACATGGTGAAGTTGGAACTTCCAGGAGGCCTGCTGGGATAGATAGTGGCCCAGTGATAAGGTGAACAGAAACCTTTCATGGGGAAGTTGGAACTTCCAGGAGGCCTGCTGGGATGGATAGTGGTCCAGTAATAAGGTGAACAGAAACCTTTCATGGGGAAGTTGGAACTCCCAGGAGGCCTGCTGGGATGGACATGGCCCTGTGATAAAGTGAACAGAAACCTTTCATGGGGAAGTTGGAACATCCCAGGAGGCCTGCTGGGATGGACATGGCCCTGTGATAAGGTGAACAGAAACCTTTCATGGGGAAGTTGGAACATCCCAGGAGGCCTGCTGGGATGGACAGTGGCCCTGTGATAAGGTGAACAGAAACCTTTCATGGGGAAGTTGGAACATCCCAGGAGGCCTGCTCGGATGGACAATGGCCCAGTGATAAGGTGAACAGAAACCTTTCATTGGGAAGTTGGAACTCCCAGGAGACCTGCTGGAATGGACATGGCCCTGTGATAAGGTAAACAGAAACCTTTCATGGGGAAGTTGGAACATCCCAGGAGGCCTGCTGGGATGGACAGTGGCCCTGTGATAAAGTGAACAGAAACCTTTCATGGGGAAGTTGGAACTCCCAGGAGGCCTGCTGGGATGGACATGGCCCTGTGATAAGGTGAACAGAAACCTTTCATGGGGAAGTTGGAACATCCCAGGAGGCCTGCTGGGATGGACAGTGGCCCTGTGATAAGGTGAACAGAAACCTTTCATGGGGAAGTTGGAACATCCCAGGAGGCCTGCTGGGATGGACAGTGGCCCTGTGATAAGGTGAACAGAAACCTTTCGTGGGGAAGTTGGAACATCCCAGGAGGCCTGCTCGGATGGACAGTGGCCCTGTGATAAGGTGAACAGAAACCTTTCGTGGGGAAGTTGGAACATCCCAGGAGGCCTGCTCGGATGGACAGTGGCCCAGTGATAAGGTGAACAGAAACCTTTCGTGGGGAAGTTGGAACATCCCAGGAGGCCTGCTCGGATGGACAGTGGCCCAGTGATAAGGTGAACAGAAACCTTTCGTGGGGAAGTTGGAACTCCCAGGAGGCCTGCTCGGATGGACAGTGGCCCTGTGATAAGGTGAACAGAAACCTTTCGTGGGGAAGTTGGAACTCCCAGGAGGCCTGCTGGGATGGACAGTGGCCCTGTGATAAGGTGAACAGAAACCTTTCGTGGGGAAGTTGGAACTTCCAGGAGGCCTGCTGGGATGGACATTGGCCCTGTGATAAGGTGAACAGAAACCTTTCATGGGGAAGTTGGAACATCCCAGGAGGCCTGCTGGGATGGACAGTGGCCCTGTGATAAAGTGAACAGAAACCTTTCATGGGGAAGTTGGAACTCCCAGGAGGCCTGCTGGGATGGACATGGCCCTGTGATAAGGTGAACAGAAACCTTTCATGGGGAAGTTGGAACATCCCAGGAGGCCTGCTGGGATGGACAGTGGCCCTGTGATAAGGTGAACAGAAACCTTTCATGGGGAAGTTGGAACATCCCAGGAGGCCTGCTCGGATGGACAATGGCCCAGTGATAAGGTGAACAGAAACCTTTCATTGGAAAGTTGGAACTCCCAGGAGACCTGCAGGGATGGACAGTGGCCCTGTGATAAAGTGAACAGAAACCTTTCGTGGGGAAGTTGGAACTCCCAGGAGACCTGCTGGAATGGACATGGCCCTGTGATAAGGTGAACAGAAACCTTTCATGGGGAAGTTGGAACATCCCAGGAGGCCTGCTGGGATGGACAGTGGCCCAGTGATAAGGTGAACAGAAACCTTTCGTGGGGAAGTTGGAACCCCCAGGAGGCCTGTTGGGATGGACAGTGGTCCTGTGATAAGGTGAACAGAAACCTTTCGTGGGGAAGTTGGAACTTCCAGGAGGCCTGCTGGGATGGACAGTGGCCCTGTGATAAGGTGAACAGAAACCTTTCGTGGGGAAGTTGGAACATCCCAGGAGGCCTGCTCGGATGGACAGTGGCCCAGTGATAAGGTGAACAGAAACCTTTCGTGGGGAAGTTGGAACATCCCAGGAGGCCTGCTCGGATGGACAGTGGCCCAGTGATAAGGTGAACAGAAACCTTTCGTGGGGAAGTTGGAACATCCCAGGAGGCCTGCTCGGATGGACAGTGGCCCAGTGATAAGGTGAACAGAAACCTTTCGTGGGGAAGTTGGAACTCCCAGGAGGCCTGCTGGGATGGACAGTGGCCCTGTGATAAGGTGAACAGAAACCTTTCGTGGGGAAGTTGGAACTCCCAGGAGGCCTGCTGGGATGGACATTGGCCCTGTGATAAGGTGAACAGAAACCTTTCGTGGGGAAGTTGGAACTTCCAGGAGGCCTGCTGGGATGGACATTGGCCCTGTGATAAGGTGAACAGAAACCTTTCGTGGGGAATTTGGAACTTCCAGGAGGCCTGCTGGGATGGACAGTGGCCCTGTGATAAGGTGAACAGAAACCTTGTGTGGGGAAGTTGGAACTTCCAGGAGGCCTGCTGGGATGGACAGTGGCCCAGTGATAAGGTGAACAGAAACCTTTTGTGGAGAAGTTGGAACTTCCAGGTGGCCTGCTGGGATGGACAGTGGCCCAGTGATAAGGTGAACAGAAACCTTTCATGGGGAAGTTGGAACTTCCAGGAGGCCTGCTGGGATGGTCAGTGGCCCTGTGATAAGGTGAACAGAAACCTTTCATGGGGAAGTTGGAACTCCCAGGAGGCCTGCTGGAATGGACAGTGGCCCTGTGATAAGGTGAACAGAAACCTTTCATGGGGAAGTTGGAACTCCCAGGAGGCCTGCTCGGATGGACAGTGGCCCTGTGATAAGGTGAACAGAAACCTTTCATGGGGAAGTTGGAACATCCCAGGAGGCCTGCTCGGATGGACAGTGGCCCAGTGATAAGGTGAACAGAAACCTTTCATGGGGAAGTTGGATCTCCCAGGAGGCCTGCTGGGATGGACAGTGGCCCTGTGATAAGGTGAACAGAAACCTTTCATGGGGAAGTTGGAACTCCCAGGAGGCCTGCTGGGATGGACAGTGGCCCTGTGATAAGGTGAACAGAAACCTTTCATGGGGAAGTTGGAACTCCCAGAGGCCTGATGGGATGGACAGTGGCCCTGTGATAAGGTGAACAGAAACCTTTCATGGGGAAGTTGGAACTTCCAGGAGGCCTGATGGGATGGACAGTGGCCCTGTGATAAGGTGAACAGAAACCTTTCATGGGGAAGTTGGAACTTCCTGGAGGCCTGCTGGGACGGACAGTGGCCCTGTGATAAGGTGAACAGAAACCTTTTATGGGGAAGTTGGAACTTCCTGGAGGCCTGCTGGGATGGACATGGCCCTGTGATAAGGTGAGCAGAAACCTTTTATGGGGAAGTTGGAACTCCCAGGAGGCCTGCTGGGATGGACAGTGGCCCAGTGATAAGGTGAACAGAAACCTTTCATGGGGAAGTTGGAACTTCCTGGAGGCCTGCTGGGATGGACAGTGGCCCAGTGGTGAACAGAAACCTTTCATGGGGAAGTTGGAACTTCCTGGAGGCCTGCTGGGATGGACAGTGGCCCAGTGATAAGGTGAACAGAAACCTTTCATGGGGAAGTTGGAACATCCCAGGAGGCCTGCTCGGATGGACAGTGGCCCAGTGATAAGGTGAACAGAAACCTTTAATGGGGAAGTTGGAACATCCCAGGAGGCCTGCTTGGATGGACAGTGGCCCAGTGATAAGGTGAACAGAAACCTTTCATGGGGAAGTTGGAACTCCCAGGAGGCCTGCTGGGATGGACAGTGGCCGCGCATGAGAATTCTAACATGATGGTCAGGCTGAACTAGAACAATCCCTACGTGCACCGGAGTCAGACAGGGGTGCATGTGAGCCCCCTGCCTTTTTAACTTGTATGTCTCTGACGTGGGCGAGTCTTTGGTGAACGGTGCTTTTGCCACACCTAAGTTGAATAATCATGGATGTACGTGGCTCTCCTCCGCTGCTGTTTTCTAATGGCTCGATCTGACCCCACGGGCCCTTCGGGCCCTTCGAGAGATGGTCGGCGCATTTGGGGTAAACGCTCAAAGGTACAGCTGAGCTTCTAACTCTAATAAGGCAATGGTCACTCGATTGAGGAGAAAAGGGAAGGAAAGGCTGTTTTCTTGGTGGAGCAATAAGCAGAAGCTGGAGATCGTCGAGAACCTTGTTTATGTGGGTTTCCCTATATTTGCAAAAGCTACTGAGGTCTCCATGAAAGAATCTACAGAGAACCCCTGACTTGGTAAATCAGAATAATAAGGTGGAGGGTAAGGAGAGCACATGTTCAATCTTGCCGGCCTTCAAATTCTATCAAGGCAAAATGGCCCCCAGCCTCTTCATGGCATTGGGCCTCGTGATCATTCAACTCTGGACTTGCTGCCAGCCCCAGAGGCCATCGCTTGGAGGAAAGCAATGAGTGTTCCAAATCTTTCCTGGGCGTTGCCATGAGATATGAACTGGGCATCCAATCCCTGGGGGATTTAGAGTTTCCTGAAACTGTATTGAAAAGATGCTTATCACAGCGGAAGACACTCTTCATGGCGACGTCTTCAAGGCCATGCATGCTGCCCATGAGGGGGGACCCCTGACGCACTGTTCCCAGGCCAGATAGCACAGAGAGGTGCTGAAGATCCTGGCACTGGATTAACCCCATTGATGGCATGCACGGCGCTCCATCTTGGTCACATTCGGCGACAGGGCATAGGAAAGCGGGAATATGAGCGCCTTTGTCATCTACTAATGCCGGCCATCTGGCAAGAAATGAATTCTTCAGGTTTCAGTGGAATACTTTGTAGATAGAATAACGTGGGACTAAATGAGATCAAATGTAGATTGTATGCGGTTGAAAATAAGGGGGAGACTATCAAGCATTTAGGGGTGGGGGGGCCTCCCTGGAACTCTTCCGATGGAAATACTTGGGACATTTCTTTTGTCCCTTGGAATATGTGGACTATTTTTGGGAAAGATGCCTGAGAGGTTTAATAACTTCAGACTTGAAAGCAGTAGTAGGTTTTGGGGGGTCATCGAGTGCTCAAGGGTGAAATTGGAGGGATAACGAGATCGTTTTTGGTTTTTGAATCTTTTAATAACATTGGGGCCTTTATGGAGCTGGGGGACAGGGGATCGTGTCGGGGTCTTATGGGAAAATTGTATAATACAATCTTTCTGTGGTGGTGCTGTGTTTTATGAATTATGATGCATTAAAAACTCTTTCTAACCATTATTTTGTGCATGAAATGTGTTTTATTAGTTAAATTGTAAAAGGTTGTTTTCAAAACAAATTATAAATGCAAATTAAAAAAAAAACAGATTAGGGGCAAAGGGTAGGGTCACGCCGGAAGGGACCCCTCCTGGCACAGTCACCTTGAATATCAGACCCAGCAACATCTGGACAGGACAGGACTCTGCCAACATCTGGACAGGACAGGAGTGTGCCAACATCTGGACAGGACAGGACTCTGCCGACATATAGACAGGACAGGAGTCTGCCAACATCTGGATAGGACAGGCCTCTGCCGACATCTGGACAGGACAGGACTCTGCCAACATCTGGACAGGACAGGCCTCTGTCGACATCTGGACAGGACTCTGCCAACATCTGGACAGGACAGGACTCTGCGACATCTGGACAGGACAGGACTCTGACGACATCTGGACAGGACAGGAGTCTGCCAACATCTGGACAGGCCAGGACTCTGCCGACATCTGGATAGGACTCTGACATCTGGACAGGACAGGAGTCTGCCAACATCTGGACAGGACAGGACTCTGCCGACATCTGGACAGGTCAGGACTCTGCCAACATCTGGACAGGACATGTGTCTGCCGTCATCTGGACAAGGCAGGACACTGCCAACATCTGGACAGGGCAGGACTCTGCCGACATATGGACAGGACAGGACTCTGTCACGCAAAGTCAAGCAAAATGCAAATGGAGGAAGAGCCGCCCTGCTGCAGAGTCCTCGTCTTTGGAGATGTTGGCACTACCTCCTTAGAGCCGGACCCAGCCTCGAGACCTTGGAGAAGAGGCTAAAAACGTCAACCATAAAGACTTCCCTCTGGATCCCAACACTCACACAGCGCCCCCTTTATCTGAAGAGCACTGGGGCTCCGTGCTGTGTAGTGAATGCAGTGCAGCCCAGGATGATCTCTGGGCGTACGTCATTTGGTTTCGGGGTGCACAGCAATGTAATATCTACACCTTGTTTTCTGCACTCTTACTTGGAGCTTTGCCAGACCTTCTAAAGTCCCCAGCGCTCTTCTGATTGAGCGGGTGCCCCTGGAAGGAAAGGGCCCCAAAGGGTCCTTATGAGACTCTGGAGGGGTCTTGCCTTCTAGAACTCATGGCAGCTGGGCCCGGGTTTTGGAAAATGTTTGGCAAAAAAAGCAGCGAAAAACGAACTCTGGATGAATGAAGATAGAAGCGGAATCCTGACCTGGCGGGAATATTCCAGAACATTCATGACATCTGCTTTAAGTGTTTCCTGCTTCATGCCACCCTCAGCATGCCATGATTACATTGGACTAAATGACTGCCCTTGACTGGACTCTGGGCATCACAACCAATCTGCATCATCATTTAAGTACAAAGCTTGGAATGCGAGAAGGGCGGGGGCGCGGGCTCCGCGCGGGGGGGGGGGGGGGGGCACCGGCGCTTGCGTAAGTGCTTCTCCGCGCACTAACAAGGCCTGGCAGTTCCCTGCTCGTTACCCACAGAAAAGCAATGAGGAGCTGAAGCGCACCGGGATGAGAGCTGCCTAGAGGAGTGGCCCCTGATCCGGGCTGACAGGACGATGGCAGGAATGCGGCCCCACGCAGCTCAGGGCCAGCACAGCCGGATCCTCTGCCAGGGCCTTTATTCTCAGCAGAAGGCAATGGAGGGGAAGCAGCATCCAGGGGGGTGCGGAAGACACCCGCAAGCTGGTGACGGGGGAGGTCCTTCCAAGCAAACAGGAAACCTGGAAGGATCTGAGCACCAGGGGTGATGCTCCCACTAAAATACATCCCCAGCAAGGCCAGGCTTTAGACCAGAGTCTTTGAGCCCTGCACCACTGTATGGCCCGACCCAAGCACCCCCCATTGCTAACAGACTACTCTGATGAGATCATCCCTGAGAGCTGGTGGGGGCCTCGCCTCACCTGATCCTGACCCTGGAGGCCGTATAATGCGGGAGGATCACATGGGAGGGGACTCACATCAGGGGAAGGGATCAACTCCTTATCCCAAGACTCCCCGATCATTCCAAACACTCTGATGGCACATTGTCAAATAGACCAAACCAACGTTCAAAATCATTCAACATAAAAACCCCAAACCCATTATAGACTTCAGGATCCATAATGCCCTTGGTACTGGGACGAAAAAAAAGAGTGGCCCGGAGATAGCAAGGATCCACAATACCATTAATCTTAATATGTGGCCTAATTGTTGTAGACCACAACACCTGAGTGGGTCATTTAAACTCAGGAATGAGTTGCACGTGCCAGAGGACGCTGAAGGAGTAGCTGAGGCAGAGGAATACCCGAACGCTGGGTCAAAAGGAGAAGAAATAAGAACGCCAGCCGATGCCAACGCAAGATATGAATGCAGGTGGTGAAACAGAATAAGTGCAGTGGGAAGCGGTACCTGGCAAAGAAGCCCAATCGAGAATGGCGAGCAGCGCTTCTGAGTGCTTGAGAAGCGCCAGAGCTCCGGGAAGAAGCTATACAGACCGCGGGAGTTACGCGGGAGCCCACAGGAAAACAGAAAGCAGATAAAAGGTCCACCACAGCGCCAGCAAGCGAACAGGAGATGCCAAAGCAGACCGGCGAGTTGGCCTAAAGCTAAAGGTAACCCCAGGGCGCTCAGAATAGAACATTTATCAAAAACCAATACTTTGGAATACCAAACAGATACAACAATACAGGGGCATAATTCCCCTTACCTGGGACACCAATTGGGGGGGACCTATAACCTGCATTGCCAACAACCAAGAGGCTGTAAAGGAGCAGAAGAAAGTCCTCAAGGGCACAACTCGCCTTATCTGGGGCACTAACTTGGGGAGACTCGTAACCCACATTACCAAAAGTCAAGAGACCATACAAAGAGCCAGACCTTGTTCAAACCTCCCCACAAAGGATACTAGTGTGGAGAACCTTGGAGCAACTATTGCAACAAAGCATAATTGTAGTTGCAGGCGATTACATACTGGCAGGTGAGTAAACCAGGAAAGGGACCAATAGTAGTCCTGGCAGGCGAGTGGAGCAGGAAAAAAGATGTTGTTTTTTGCTAAAGAAGTGTAATGAAAAGACCTTGTTAAAGATATTTCAATTGAAGAACAAGTGTGGTATTATGCGAAACAATTGTTGTGCGATTCCGTCAAAAGTAATTTATTTGAAGGAGAAATGTGAAATGCTGACAATTACTTTGATCTATGAACTTGTTGTGTTCTGAGGGAAGGACATTGCTGCTTTCCCAAGGGGGCTACTGGGGAAGAACAATTCTTTTGAAGTTGTGGAACCAGTGTTTATGAAAGAGACATTTACTTTAACAAGCGGAAAGTTGAGTAGTGTGTTGAGCTGAATAGAACTTTATTGAAAAATAACTTCTCAAAGTTATTCTGCATTGATCCAGGGGAAAGGGATCAAGGAGCACTTTTCAAAGCTTGGATGCTTGAACTTTTTGAATTGAACACAGTTCCTTGTGTTATTTTCTGGCATGTATTAACCCTTTAAGTGCCACCGACAAGCCCCCTTGTCGGTGGAAACCGCTCCAGGTTGCCACTGACGAGCCGGCTCGTCGGTTTTGGCACTCTGTTTTGCTCGATCCCTGCAACGCAGGGATCGAACAAAACTGTAATCCAACCCCCGGGCTATGCCAGGGGGCTGGATTTCCTTCAGTTTCACATCGGCGTGCGTAAAGCACGTCGGCGTGAAACCGAAAGTAATTTTCACTGCAGCAGCCATTTTGGGCTGCTGCAGTGAAAATACAAGGTGAGTCTTCACCTTTCTCCGCCTCGATCTCCGGCTGTATTTCAAGCCGGAGATCGAGGCAGGTATCGTTGGAAAGGGGAGATTCTCCCCTTTACAACGATACCCATTGTGTGGCATTGCTGCCCGTGAATCGGGTGCAGGGTGCGCGATCCGTGGGCAGCAATGCAACCGGATCAATACAGATCCGTTTGTGACGCGGGGGGAGGGGGGCTGCTTGCTAGGTAACCCTGGGGGCAGAAGATCACTGCCCCCACGGGTGAAGAAAAAAAAAAAAAAAAAAAAGGCGAGGGAAGGGGGAGGTGGGAGGGGGTTTGGAGCCCACTAGGCCACCAGGGATAGAAGAAAAAGTGGTGTCCCTGGAAAGGGGATGTTCTCCCCTTTCCGAGGACACCACTTACATGACGCATTGCTGGTCATTGTGAAATGTCTGAGAATTGTCTTCATTTCCGGCCAATTTCAGAGACATTGCTCTGTGTCCACTCACCGAAACACGTCGCCAACAACAGATGTCATACCTTCTCGCGTTCCCACAGGTGTCCCGATGAAAAAGGTACCTCACATGTGTGGGTGCACCTACTGGGGGCGCAAAAGGAAAAGGGTAACCCGCTGGTAACACCAAGCCTTTCGCCACAGCACAATTTGTTCATGTGGGCAACCTACAGATTTGGGCCTAGGGTGTCGAAGCCAGCAAGGGAAACAGGGAACCCCATGCATTTCCCAAAAGAGGACACCCGTGGGAATGCACAGAGGTACGACTGCCTACATGTGGGAAAAAAAGGAGCCAAATTTGGCCGCAATATCTCATGTAACAAAAAAATTACAAGCCATTGAATGGCCACATACCGAAATCACCAAAAAAGGCCCTGGCAATGGGGAGAAATCCCCATGGCACTTAAAGGGTTAATGGGAGGGTCGGGACTTTTGGACACTAGGTCATCTTTCTTTAGTTAGTTTGCTAGGTAGGGAACACCCTTGTTAGGCTAGGGAAAGATTGGTGTTTATCCCACCCTTTACATTTAATGAAATGGCAAACCTTGAGAAACCTTTACATTTGTGTCCATCTCACATTTCTGACCCCTCACACTTCCCTGCACCCAATAATACCATCTGCCACTCTCCAATTACCCACCGAGCATCCCTCCATACTCTCGCTACTGGCAGACACGCAGCTCCATTTCCAACGTTACAGCACAATGTATTCACCAAATCCAAGCTTATTCAGGGTGGATGTTTGACTCACGGTGGATGTCTGGCTCAGGGTGGATGTCTGGCTCAGGGTGGATGTTTGACTCAGGGTGGGTGTTTCACTCAGGTGGTTGTTTGACTCAGGTGGTGTTTTGCCTCAGGGTGGATGTTTGACTCAGGATGGATGTTCCACTCAGGGTGGATGTGTCACTCACGGTGGAAGTGTCACTCAGGGTGGATGTTTCACTCATGGTTGATGCTTGACTCAGGGTGGATGTTTGACTCTGGGTGGGTGTTTGACTCAGGGTGGGTGTTTCACTCCCGGTGGTTGTTTCACTCTGGGTGGGTGTTCCACTCAGGGTGGATGTGTCACTCACGGTGGAAGTGTCACTCAGGGTGGATGTTTCGTTCATGGTTGATGCTTGACTCAGGGTGGATGTTTGACTCTGGGTGGGTGTTTGACTCAGGGTGGGTGTTTCACTCCCGGTGGGTGTTTCACTCTGGGTGGATGTTTGACTCAGGGTGGATGTTTCACTCAGGATGGGTGTTTCACTCAGAGTGGATGCTTGACCCAGGGTGGATGATTGACTCAGAGTGGGTGTTTCACTCTGGGCGGATGTTTGACTGAAGGTGGATGTTTCACTCAGGGTGGATGTGTCACTCACGGTGGGTGTTTCACTCTGGGTGATTTTTTGACTCGGGTGGTTGTTTGCCTCAGGGTGGATGTTTGACTCGGGGTGGATATTTCACTCAGGGTGGATGTGTTACTCAGGGTGGATGTTTCACTCATGGTTGATGCTTGACTCAGGGTGGATGTTTCACTCAGGGTGGATGTTTGACTCAGGGTGGATGTTTGACTCTGGATGGTTATTTCACTCAGGGTGGGTGTTTCACTCTGGGTGGGTGTTTGACTCAGGGTGGATGTGTCACTCAGGGTGGGTGTTTCACTCTGTGTGGATGTTTGACTCAGGTGGGTGTTTCACTCAGGGTGGTTGTTTGCCTAAGGTGGTTGTTTGCCTCAGGGTGGATGTTTGACTCAGGGTGGATGTGTCAGTCGGGGTGGGTATTTCACTCAGGGAGGGTGTTTCACTCTGGGTGGATGTTTGACTAAAGGTGGATGTATGACTCAGGGTGGATGTTTGACTCAGGGTGGATGCTTGACCCAGGGTGGATTTTTCACTCACGGTTGATGTTTCACTAAAGGTGGATGTTTCACTCAGGGTGGGTGTTTCACTCTGGGTGGATGTTTGACTGAAGGTGGATGTTTGACTCAGGGTGGATGTTTCACTCAGGGTGGATGTTTCACTCAGGGTGGATGTTTGACTCAGGGTGGGTGTTTCACTCAGGGTGGGTGTTTCACTCTGGGTGGGTGTTTCACTCTGGGTGGATGTTTGACTCAGGGTGGATGCTTGACTCGGATAGAAATGTTCTTGAAGATAGCCCATCCAAGCAGATTATAAGAGTTTGAGGTTCTTGTGCCTCCCTTTTCTGGTGGTTGCATTGTGTGTGGGCTCTCGGCAGTCTTGACTTTCACTGATGGCACAAGGGACAGGAGCTTGAGAATGGGCACTCCCAGACTCCACTGAAGAATCAGGAAGAGCTGAGACCTTGAGAAAGACACCTGCAACCTTTGCGATGACCCTACTCCTTACTGTGCTGTGTCAAATTCTGCCCCTAGAAACACTCACTTAGTTCCTGGGTTGACGACTTGACAGTTGAGATTGAAGAAATGTCATTTGTTAGCGGGCCATGAATGCCCCAGGCCGCCCCTCACATCACACACGCACCTAGTGTAAGGAGACACGGACACGTCTGCTCTGGTTGGGGTACCGGCGGCAGATGCCGTTTTCCGGTCCTTATTTATTTAAACCCACATGCGCGAGCCGGAACGAGGCTCGGGCATGCATATACACAGTAATACCCTCTGTAACATCCCTCCATTTCTTTCAACAAGAAAGACAACAAAACATTAACAATGCAATAACTCAACGTGAGTTAACTTGTACTGTGCCTGAACACTCTAGGCCTCGGGGTCCATGATATAGTCCTGGAATCGAGCTGGACGCCTTCGCGGTTCTTGGCTCGGGTATCTCCGGCTGCCCCCTGGGGCCGGCAGTGGCACTTCTCTTGGTTTAGGGCCTCCACCCCCATCTGGTACCTCCGTTGGCGTAGTCGCATCTGGGTACTCAGCTCAGGCACCTCTTGTGTGCCTTCCGGTGGGTTGACTTCGATCTTCTTGAAGTAAGACACATTTCTGGTTACTGTCCCTTGCCCGTTTGCTGCAGTTACTGTTAAGCAGAAACCTGTGCAGTTCCTTCTGGGACCACTGCAAAAGATTTAAGACTACAGGTGTTTGGCAGTAAACCCACTTCGTAGCAGTCTGTACCACACAGATTCACTTGGTAGCTGTGGCTGAGCAGCCAGACTTCCCTCAAGAAGAGTTAGGCAGTATGTGGAGTATACAAGATAGGGCAATTTACACAGCAGAACAAGCAGACACGGAACGGAGCTTTGGTGTAAAGATATGTAATTATTTATTTTAAAAACACATCTAAGAAAAACACACTGGCACTAGTACGGCAAACAACTTTTTTTTTATATATCAATCCCCTAACAATATTTCGACAAGTCTAGGTTCAATGGCACCACTTATTTGCAGACAGAGGTGAATGCTTTAACCTAGATGGCACTCTAATATTCGTTAGAAGGGGAGAGAAAAGGCAGGGTATGAAACCAACTCGGTACCAACACTTTTACAAAGCAAATGCAAGGCAAGTAAGGCAGGGTCTACTGTAGATCACACAGTTCAGAGGCCAGGCCCACTCGGAGAGAGGCAAGGCGATATGTCCCAAAAAGTATCACAGTGGAAATGCACTTCGAGTCTTTGTAGCAAATTGTCACAGAAAGGTTGGACCAGTTTAGAACAAACAGTTAAGACGGTCTGGAGGCGACCCAGTGGGAAGGTAAGGATTTAAGACACCCCACGCTCCCCGTCACAAGGAAGCAAAGGTGGACACAGTACCTTGTAAGTGCATAGACAGCTCCGGCGGGGGCAGTTGTTCCTGGTGGTGGATGCAAGTCTGGGCTTTGCCAAGAGATGAGATGGTCTCGTCGTCAAAGGAAAAGTTGAAGATCGTTGCACCACCAGGGAAGAGACCAGCCGCGGAGTGCTCCGTCACAAGGCACCACCTTTTGGTCGCGGTACGGGCTAGTGGCTATCCGGTTGCCGGGGTGCTCAGCATGGGCAATTCGACCACTACGCCTTGGAAGCAAAACAAAAGCAAAGGGACTGGTTGTTCCCACCAGTCAGGGGAAGAAGACTCTCCAGCCGGGAGATCTCCTCTGTCGTTGGGAAGTGGTGAGTCGGTTCAGCAGGGCTCCACCGGAGGTGTCATCATTGCAGGTCGGCTCAGCTTTACCCTCGTCGAATTCTTAGGTCCTGTGGCGACTTCTGAAGATCCAGTCCCAAAAGCCCTGCTTTTATGCAGAAAACCCCCATTCATTCAGCCTAGCTGTCAATCAAAACACGCTAAGTGGTGAGCGGGGTGGCTCACCACTTGGGCCAATCACACCAGAGTGCGACTTGAGTTGGCAAGGCAACTCAGTCCAGGGTGCCTAAACCCCCTCCCACACCCCCTGTGGTACCCAGACAGAATGGCACCACTTTGGAGGGCCTCTGTGCAGAAGCCCGCCAAAAGTGGAACAAAGGGCTCAACCTTTGGTTCGTAGTTACAGAGGCGAACACATACGCCATTTTAAAAACCGAGTTCTGGCAGAAAATACCAACCAGTAGATTTATTTTTTTTTTTTTTAAACTTTTATTTTTATTCAGCTTGGTAGAACAGATACAGGTGAGCAATAAGAGCATGTAGAATCAGACAACTCAATACAATTCAGTCTCATAAAACAGTTAGGGGGGCTCGACTCGCCCACAACAGGGAATAGGAGGACAGTAACATACCCGGCAAGGGGCCATTCAGGGGAGGGCCAGTGATCAACAAGAGGAGGGCGCGGGGGATGTGGGACCTGAGTCAGTGTCGGGAGGGGACATAAATAATCGGAACTTCAACCAGATGTCTCTGGGCCTAGAACAGATGGGCTGCTGCACCGCCCAAGACTCTTCCGTGTCGGAAGCCCAAGTGACCGCCTTAAGCCAGTTTGCATGAGTCGGAGTAGTAGGTCGAAGCCAACTGAGTAGTATCGCCCGAACCGCCAGAAGCATACAGAGGCCAGCTAATCTCCTCGAATCCCGGTGGAGCTCGGGAAAGTCATGAAACAGGCATTTCAATGGGCTGGGGGAGATTGGGTGTTCGAGCACCGACGAGACAGTGGAGCAAACAGCTTCCCAAAATTGGGTGAGGCGGGGGCATGACCATAACATGTGAAAGTAGCCAGCTCCATCAAAGCCACATCTAGGGCATCTAGGGGAAGAGCTATTCGAAATGCGGTGTAGTCTGGCTGGGGTATAATGGTACCTGTGGAGTAACTTAAATTGAATTAGTTTAAATCGGGAGTTGAAGGAGACCCCCTGGATACGTGAGCACATATGGGACCAACGGTCTTCGGTAATTTCCACCCCGAGGTCAGACTCCCAAGCTAGCTTTAGTTTAGAGAAAGAAGGGGGGGATCTAGATTGTAGCAAGGTGTATAGTCTGGAAGTTTTTCCCCTCATTGGGCAGGGAGAGGTCAATTCAGTGATCGCCGGCTCATCAGGCGGCAGTGATGGGAAGCACGGGTACTTATGTTTGAGGACTCTACGGAGGGATGAGTATTGAAGCCATACCGAAGGGCGCTGTCTGAGGGGTGGAGGGAGGTCAGGCCATTCTATGAAGTTACCTTCTACAAATATGTCTCGGAGCAATTCAAATCCCGCCTCAGCCCATGTGCGAACTACCGAGGGGGGAACCCGTGGGATTCCAGGGAGAAAGTTCCAGATCGGGAAGTTACCATGAAAGGGATGGGCGGTGCCCAGTAATTGCCAAGTTTTGGATAAAGCTAATGATGTGCACCTCACCGGGTCTAATGAGCCTGATTCTATTGGGATAGGTGCGATCACCAGGGACCCAATATCACGGTCACCAGCCGACAAACCCTCTAGCCTGACATGGGGAGGGGGGTCGGACACATTGAACCAATGTGCAACGTGTTGAAGCTGGGCTGCTAGCCAGTACCCAAGAAAGTCAGGTGCACCAAAGCCACCAGACTCCATAGGAAGGGCCAGCGTCTTGTACTTAAGGCGGACCGCCCCGGAGTGCCAGAGGAAAGTGTTGAGGGTTCGTGTTAATGACTGAAAGAACTCCCCTCCCGGCCATTGTGGGATATTGGCGAATCTGTACAATAGTTGAGGGAGTACCACCATCTTCAGTATTCCGACCCTCCCAGCCAATGAAATAGGAAGATTGTTCCAACCCTGAATTCTTTGCGTGAGATCTGAGAGGTATGCTAGGTAGTTCCTCTCGAAAACCCGATCGAAGTGTCGCGACACCACCACACCCAAATATGTAATCTCGGATTGGGCCCATGTGAATCCAAGAGCGTCGGGAGGGGGGAGTGTGCCAGGGGTGAGTGGGAAAAGAGTTGATTTGGCGCAGTTGACCGTCAGGCCTGACATATTACCAAAGAGGACAACGTCCTCCATAATTGGGGCAAGGTTGGCCTCAGGGGAGCGAATAAAGAGTAAAGCGTCGTCAGCATATAAGGAAACTATATCCGAGACCCCGGCGGTACGTAGACCTCTATGGGAATGGAAATGGCGGAGCATATCCGCGAACGGTTCCATCGCCACAGCGAAAATTAATGGAGAAAAAGGGCAGCCCTGTCTAGTACCCCTAGCTATCTGGAAAAGAGAAGAGCAGCGGCCCTCGGTGCGGACCCTGGCCACTGGATTTGAATATAGAAGCTTGACCCAGGACAGAAACGTGGAACCGAATTTGCATTTATCAAGTACTCGCCAGAGATAACTCCATGAAACAGAATCAAAGGCCTTTTGCATGTCGAGGGTGGCGGCCACGGCATGGACGTCCGGGCTCACCCTACTTATAACATTAAAAAGGCGCCTCAGATTTAGGGCGGTAGAGCGTCCCGGAATAAACCCCGCCTGGTCAGGATGAATGATATATGGCATGAAGGGGGCTAGGCGTAGAGCCAGTAATTTAGCATAAATCTTGACATCGCAATTGATTAATGAAAGTGGCCGATAAGAGCCGCATTGAGTGGGGGGTTTGCCCGGTTTTAAGAGGACGGTGATAGTGGCTTCGCGGAGCGTGGGTGGGAGCTGACCAGCCAACAACGACTCCTCCCAAAGCGTGACCAGTTGAGGGAGTAGTAAGGACTTAAATCGTTTATAAAACTCGATCGGTATTCCATCAGAACCCGGGGATTTGCCTGATGAGAGGGAATCTATGGCCTCCGAAAGATCCGAGGGAGTAAATGGGCTCTCAAGGGCCTCAATAGTATCGGGGGAAAGAACCGAGAGGGGGAGCCTGTCCAGGTAGGCATCAATTTCAGCTATAGTGGCTTTATCTGAGTTAGCATATAAGGATTGATAAAAGGAGAGGAATTCGGAGTTAACGTCGCCGGGGGAAGTGGCTAGGGATCCATCAGGTCTCTCAATGCCAGGAATGGGTGGGGAACCGAACTCACGGCGGAGAAGCCTAGCCAGGAGACGAGACGGTCGTTCCCCCTCGCCGTATCTCCTTGCCAACCCAGGGTTATCAAGAAATCTCTGCTCGCGATCCGCAAGAGCCCGGAAGGTGTCTAGCTCCGTGCCGATCAGGGCAAGGGTCTCAGGGGTATGTTTTAATGAATATTGGGCCTCCAGCCTGGACAGTGTGGCCTCGCTCTCGGCGATCTCCCTACGGATGGTTTTAAGGATGCCATTTTCTTTAGAGAGGGCGATGCCCCTGACGTAGGCCTTAAAAGCCTCCCAGAGGGTAGCTTGTGACGAGACGGACCCGGAGTTGATCTCAAAGAACTCCTCAATTGCCGACTCCAATTCCGAACTGAAGACCGGATCGAGGAGGGAGAGTGGCTTCATCCTCCAGTGTCTAGTACGGTCGTGATCGACACCCCAGGATAGGGTAATAGTTATTGGCGAGTGGTCGGAGAGAGTCCTGGGGAGAATCGACATGTTTGAGATGCTTCCTATGAACACATCAGAGACTAGCCATCTGTCAATGCGGGAAAAGGAATCGTGCACCGAGGAATAGAAGGAGAAGGTGCGAGAATCGGGGTAGAGAAGCCTCCATGCATCATACAGGGCCAGACGGGGAAGTGAAGAAAGTGTAGCATACGCGGCCTTGGTAAGGTGACGAGGTCGAGAACCTGATCTATCGAGATCCACATCAAATATTGTATTAAAATCGCCCCCCCAGAGAATGGGCACCAATGGGAATCCATCCAGAAGGGACGCGAGATGAGTGAAAAATTCGGGATCATCGACATTGGGGCCGTAGATATTTAGCAGGATCACTTCCCTATGCTGTAACATGCCATGCAGCAAAACGAATCGGCCCAGGGGGTCTATTGTCGTGGTTATAGGGTTATAGCTGATACTCTTATGAATTAGGGTCATAACTCCCCGGCTTTGTGTAGAATAGGAGGTATAGTACCTCTGTGGTCCCCATACTTTGGCGAACTTCTCACAGTGCTCAGTTACCGCATGTGTCTCCTGAAGAAAGAGGATCCTAGCTCCATGTCGTTCAGCCTGAAGCTGTAGTAGCCTCATTTTCTTGAAGTTCCCCAGCCCCCGAACGTTCCAGCTCAGGAATGTAATGGTTTCCTCACCCGACACCCCAGAAGTAGCCATGGAGAAACACAGGTGGATGGAACAGTGTCCCCCATAGATGGGCCCCATTGTTGCCAGGGCCGCAGTGACATAGATCACCTGGTGCTCTGAACTCTACCCTCTCCGCAAATACCAAGCCTTTTTTAACATTAACTCCCTTACCACCCACCCCCTCCCACATCCCTCCCCCAATCGGAGAGATGAAAACCCCATAGGTAACAAACCAAATACAAAACAATGACATCAACGCCTGGGGGGCCTGTGGGTCGGCCTGACGGCGGAGTTCCGCACCTTGAGGCAATTTGAGGATAAACATAATGCCTGGGAACAAAGGAAGGAGACACGTGGGAATGTCTCCGCAGGTGAGGGGAGGCAGGCATGACCAACAATAGTGAACCAATTTAACGAGATTGTACGTGGGGGACACCCGAACAGCTTGTATGGAATGGTGTGTGTATTTAGACCCTATATAGGAAACAAGGGGTTACTATGGTGATTCGCGACCCACACCAGCAGTTGCATTACATAGAGAGAAACATAACTAAGCATATTTTCAGACACAGTGTCCACAGGACGAAGTAGCTGGTATCTCCATGGCCCAAGGGACCCCATAGTAATGCATCCAGGATTGACGGCACGTTGTGGAACCAACCAAGTCCTGGGTTAGGGCTATGCGGTGTCGGATCCAAAAGATGAGCATGACGTGCCTGACCAAGGGTGCAGTGTGTGGGCCATCGATCCAAAACCCAAGCAAGGGGAGGGATTAATGAAAGTATGTATTAGCCGGGAAAACGTTCATCCATAAACTTAGAGGCCTCCTCTGGTAGCGTGAAAAAATAAACTCGGTTCGCATGTTCAATCCGGAGTTTGGCAGGGTATAACATAGCATACTTGACCTGGAGGTCGCGCAATCGTCTCTTCACCGCCATGAAGGATTTGCGCTCGCGCTGGACCGCCGTCGAGAAGTCCGGATATAAGTGGATCCTGGCCGCCCCCAGCAAGAGGTCCCCCTTGATTCTCGCCGCCCTGAGAAGGGCATCCCGGTCACGAAAATTTAAGACCCTGGCTATTATCGGGCGAGGGGGTGCGCCCGGCCTAGGCTTCGCCACAAGTGCACGGTGGGCTCTCTCGATTGCAAATTGTGAGGAGAGTTTTGGGGAATCGAGGAGTCGAAGGAGCATGCTCTCCACATAGTCTTCCATGGGCTCCTGTATGCCATCCTCCGGAACCCCAATTATACGGAGGTTGTTGCGCCTCGAGCGAGACTCAAGGTCCTCATTCTTCTTCTCTACCTCTTTCAAGCGTGTAGATAACGTGGAGACCTCCGCCCGGAGCGAGCCCAGACCATCTTCGGCGGTACTCATACGTGACTCAATCTCAGTCACACGCCCATCCGTCCTCTCCATGTGTGCCTTGATGGAGGATATCGTGCCATTCATGTCGTCGAGCTTACTATGTATTGTGGTGAACCCTTCACGAATGAACTCCATCATTTTCTGAGATTCGGAAGGTTCCGGTTCATGTGCGGTTGATGGTTCCTGTGATGGCGTCTCCGCACCAGATCCGCCCGAAGGCTTAGTAAACATATTGATAGAAGATTGCTTCTTTCCAGTCCTCGTTGACATGATGTCGGCAAGTATTGAAATCAAGTCCGCAGGTGAAGGGGAGGGTGCAGGACACCAGGAGAAGGCACCAGAGATGTGTGAAGCTGTGGCCGGCTGGCAGTAGGAGATGCAGTGTTGCCGGGTCAAGGACAGGAGCGCCGTCCAGGCCGACCGTCGTACGTGGTGGCCCGTGATCCACGAGTGTGTCTCCGGGAACCCGAGGAGGCAGGGGCCAGGGGAGCCAGTAGGAAAACCAGGAGTAGCCTCTGGTAACTGTCGAGTCGCGGCAAGACCGCCAGGCCGGCAGCCCCCCGGTCGACCAGATGCAAGGTGGGTCAGTAGAGGAGAGTCAGGGGTCGGGGTGCCCCTCGGCACCGTGAAGTCGCCCGCAGTAGGTAGGGGCGGACACTTCCCGCCGCCCACCGGCCCGACTTTTGGTGTGGGTTAATGGACCCGAGGAACAGGGCAGCCGGGGAGGGCTAAAGGCCGCGGTCGGGATGCGGTGTCCGCACTAGGCTGGGCCAGGAGCCGTGCATGTGAGGGAGTCCAGCGGGAGCAACGCGTACCTCAGGGGCGGCTCCCCCCCGATGGAGGCAGCCCGCCCGTATGATGAAGTCCAAAGTAGAAGAAGCACGTCCGAGTCGGCACGCCTCCCAGGACGGGGTGGCGGAGCGAGCGCTCACGGCTCCGATAAAGGTCC
The DNA here is from genome assembly GCF_040938575.1 of Ambystoma mexicanum. NCBI lineage: Eukaryota > Metazoa > Chordata > Amphibia > Caudata > Ambystomatidae > Ambystoma > Ambystoma mexicanum. The sequence goes on along the minus strand of NC_090931.1, from coordinate 7,688,031 downwards.
AGCTCCCGTCGGTTGCTCCCCCGAAGATCGTAGTGGGCGGGAGCGCCAGGCGGGAAGAACGCCCCTCCCCCCACGGAAGGCCACAAGCCGCGGGACTCGGCCGCGATTCACTGGAGCCCCGCGGGGGATCGGAGGAGGCACCCGCTCCCGCTCAACACGCCGGGGCCAAGAGCTCAGCGGCCAAGGAAGTCCGGAGGACCGGATAAGAACAGGAGGGTCCCTGACACACCAGTCTTCCCCTCCGTGGTTTAGGTGGTCAGACGCCGAGGCAGACCGGATGAATTCAGCAAGAAGGAGCGCCTCGCGGAACGGAGCTGATTAGAAGGCGGCCATCTTCATCGAGCGCAACAGCGCCCCAACCAGTAGATTTATTTAAGACAAATAAACCGGCGGTATATTAGAGACTAACGTGAAAAAGTATTAGCTTCCAACAATGGGAAGAATCCCATAGGAATATATCCGGGGTCGAATATAAAAAGTAGTTTCCACTGCCAGCAGCCAAAACTCGACGAGGGGGGATGGGACAGTGCCCCCTTGAACAACAGACCCAGGGGTAATCGAATTACCCCTACCAGTACGTCCACAATAGGATGGTTTGTACTAGTTCTGTTAGTAAATTTAGGTCTAGTAAAGCCAATGGTGACTTTACATGCCCTGGGAGACAGTAGTCAGTCCCAGTGTATGGAGTCTATGGTGGGGATCCTCTAGGACACCCCAGTGTTACGGCACGGAGGGTGCGGTGTAACACACATAGTAAAACACATGAGACCCTATGGAATAAAAGACCCTATAGCCCATAGAACACATTGGCCCTCATTACGACCCTGGCGGAAAGGGGTTTACGCCGGCGTAAACCATGGCGCCCCTTTCCGCCTGAGTACGAGTTCCCGTAGCGCCATGGTGATTTTTACGCCTGCTTTTTGCAGGCGGAAAAATCCATGGCGCTACGGGACTTGTTGTTAATTACGCCACCGTAATTTACGGTGGCGTAATTAACGCCTTCCCCACTCCCATTATACCCTATGGGGCAAAAATGGGAATGGGGAAGGGTAAATGGGGATTGGGGACTTACCGCCCCGCCAAGGTTGGAATGGGGCGGTAAGTCCGCCAACCACCATGGCGGAGTTGGCAGCTTAGCGCCATGGACCATGGTGCAAATTGCACCATGGTTCTCCGCCAGGGTCGTAATGAGGGCCATTGACATTCAAAGAAATTAACCACATTCATGTCCAAGAGTGGGAGAAAAGAGTCTCACCCTTGGCAGGATGGAAAAAAACAAACTCCAGAAATCCAGCAAAGCTGCTGGGGGACTCACTAGGTTAGGAAATTCAGCCTAAACAGAGAATTCTCCCTAACAGTTACCATGAATCCTTTCACATGTGGCACCCCCAGGGGTTGAGGTTCGTATGGAGGGACATCTTCCCCTCCGGGTGTCTGTTCCTTATCAGCACAGTTTCCACTACGGTGATGTCCTTGTCTTGTAGATTTCTCCGACCGCTTTCTTTCTTATTCTTGGCCTGTCACTCCTGCCAGATGTGCTCATTGTCGATCACCCCCGGTGCTCTTCCATCCACCTCGGGTATCAGCCCTCTGGGGCGGCGTTTGAACAATGCCTGGTGTGGGTTCGCCCTATACTCTCTCAGGAACTCAAATATGTTCTGGCGTAACTCCCCTCCCCCATTTAGTGAAATGCAGAAGATCTTGTTTAATGTCCGCATGAACCTTTCTGCTTCTCCGTTTGCTCTTGGCCAGAGCGGGGTCTCTTTTCGGTGTCTGATGCCTTTGTCCTCTAAGTATTCAGCAAACTGTTGCCCCTGAAACGGTGGGCCATTGTCTGAGCAGAGTTCCAATGGGAATCCGTGCGCGGCAAACATTTTCTCCAGTGCCAATATAGTATGGTTGCACGCAGTTGACTGCACCAACTCGATCTCTGGGTATCTGGACCATTGATCCACCACTGCTAGAAAGTACATCCCTCTTCCGGTGGACCCAAAGTCTGCATGTACGGTTTCCCACAGCTGTTCACTTCTTTCCATGGATAATATTGGGGGTCCCCTCTCAACTGGGCTGGCAGCTTGGCATGGAACGCATACACGCACAAATTCATCCACGTGCCTCTCTAGGTCAGTGAACCATACCTTAGCTCTCAGGCGCGCTTTAGTTTTCACCACACCTTGATGTCCTTTGTGGGCTAGTTCCAACACCTTTGCTACCAAGGAATGTGAATGACAATTTGCCGTCCTCTCAATATGAGTCCATCCTCCAACATAGAGAGTTCATTACAGGCTTTCCACATCACCTGCAAGTCTTGTTGTGCCCCCCCTCTCGTCTGATGTTGTTGGCTAACACGTCCTTCCATTCCCCGCTGTCCATGGCTGATCGAATAACCTGAAACACTTCATCACTATCTGAGGCTGCTACTATCTCTTGAAGTGACAATGCCACGGGCATGGCAGCTTCCACAACACTGCGAACCATTTCTATGCAATCAACCACCTCTACATTGTCTTGCGCGCGGCCTGCTCCGGGGTGCCGAGACAAGTAATCTGCAGGGTTGTTGGTACCTGGCCGGTATTGCAGTTTTACCCCGTACTCAATCAGGGACAACATCAACCGTTCAATTCGCGGGGGCGGTTTTGAGGATCCGCCTGCCATATTCGTTATTAGTGGTTTGTGGTCTGTGATAACTACCACTGGTTTTCCCAAGATGTATAGTCTGAAGTGTTTACACCCCCACAGTATTGCCAGCGCCTTCATTTCAATCTGTGAATACCTTATTTCCGTATCCGAGAGAGCCTTACTGGCATACGGGATTGGGCACATTTGTCCTTGGGCATCTGCTTGCAGAAGCACTGCGCCCAGCCCTACCGGACTAGCATCTACCACAATCTCAGATTCCCTTTCCAGGTTAAAGTACACCATTGTTTCCCTGCCCGTTAGCGCTGTCTTAATGTCTGTAAACGCTTTCTGTTCTCTAGAGGTCCATGCCCACGTTCTTGGTCAGTGCCCTCAACGGCTTGGACAGAGACACCAGGTCTCGAATAAATCGGCCACAGTAATTCACCATGCCTAAGAAGCTTCTGATTTCGGAAGGTGTCTCTGGGGCTGCTGCTTCTCGAATGTCCCACACGTTTTTCCCAGGCCCGGGGATATGCCCCCCGCGTGGAAGATGAAACCAGAGAATTCAATGTGGTCCTTGAAAAACTCACACTTATCTTTGTGCAGCGTGAGGCCCAGGCTTTTTATTCTGTCCAGTGTCTTTTCAAGTCTTTTCATATGGTCATCTTTTAAGGTGGCAAAGACCAGGATGTCATCGCTCAGGTTGATGACCCTTTTAGTCCGGCCATGGCACTGTGAATGACATTTTGGAACACCTCAGCCGCTGACGAGACACCAAAGATCAACCTTTTAATCTGGTATAATCCTTCGTGGGTGGTGAACGTCATAATGTAACGGGACTCTGGGTGTAGCTCCAACTGATGATACCCAGACTGTAGGTCCAACTTGGAGAACACCTTAGCCCCTTGTAGCTCACCAATGATGTCGTCCAATGTCGCCGTGAGGTGTCTTTCTCTTTTGATGGCCGCATTGGGCAAACGCATTGTCAAAACTGATATAATATTGTTTCGCCCTCATTGTATATGTTGGCCTATGCCTGGTCGCTTTGCGAGGAAATCCGCATCGCAAGGTTGTGACCTTAAGTTAATCAAGCCTCCATTTTAGGTTAAAGCCGCCATTTTGGCTTGTCGTGCAAGGTCACCCTGTGGCCTAAAATGGCCGACCTGTGTTCTCTTGTTCTTACTTAAACCTCCTCAACCTCTGTAGGCGAGTTAATGTCCAACCTGCCTGCAGGCTACATGTTAGGGTCATGTAGACCTTGTCCTTTGTTGACCTCGGGATCAAGGGATTATTTGGATCAACGCTGTTAACCTACAAGTATACAAGAACGATAATGCTATTTAAAACATTATAAGCGAAACATCTGTTTGACCTGCATTGAAGCAAATGTGTAAAGAGTGTAAAAAGTTAAACCAGGAGAATAATAGTATTTGTTAGTAAATGTATTAAGAAGTAAACCACATGCACGAGATATGTAAATTAGGAATGAACCTGGCGCGAACCCTAGCCCAGTACATGATTAACTCGTAAGAGGCTGGACAACGTTACGAAAAAACTGTATAAATATGCTGATGTCCAGCTAGCAATTCCTGTTCACTGCTCACATTGAACCTGCTGTTGGTCTCTGTGAAGTACTGACGGCCAAATAGCTATTTGTGTACTTTGTTTTGTAAACTGTTCAGTGTTTCAATAAAGATTCTGGGAATCTTTACAAGCCAGTGTTGGTGTATTTCTCTTTGTATGGTGTAAAAGCCTTAATATTGTATTTTCTGATTCCAGAGCATGTCGACACAAATGCGTACGGGCTGTTTAGGTTTCGCTGCTACCCCAATCGGGGACACCCACGGGGTGGGGCCATCCACCCGTTTTATGATGTTCATATCAATCAATGACTGTAGCTCTTTCTCGACCTGCGACCTCAGGTGAAACGGTATTCTGCCTCACCGACTTGTCGATGTGGAGTCTGATCGGGTCACCCTTCAGCTTGCCCACCCCATGGAAGATGTCTTCGTATCATTCCAGGAGGTGATCAACGTCTGTTTGGTATACCAACATGGTGAAATGGACAATGTCTAGCGCCTCCGAGCCCGCAGAGCTCAGTAAAGAATGAGGGCTCACATCTGTGATGAAGAATCTGGCCTTTATCGTGTTTTGTCCATGGGTGACGGGCGCCACAAAGACTCCTTGTATGGGCAGAGGGGTGTCACCACCAAAGGTGTAGATCCTCGCTTTGGAGACCTCGAGCCCCAGTGGACCTGGGAGGGCCTCATAATGTTCTGCCACCAGGACACAGACTGATGCACCTGTGTCAGTCAAAACAGGCATTCGGGTGTCTCCTATGTTGACCATGCAGGTAGATTGCCTCCTTATCTTTGCCCCTGTGGCAATGTTGGAAATGAAAAACACTTCCTCCTCATCCTCCTCTTCCTCGGCTATGTCTAGCTCCTGTACACCATGTTCAATAGCCGCCACATTCTAAAATGTTGTGGGGTTACCACCGCCAACTCTTGCTGGTCCCCTGGATGTGGCTACCGGAGTCGCAGCCCTGCACACCCTTGCGTAATGTCCGGGCGGGTTGCACCTGCCACATACTCTTGTTTTTGACTGTCAATCGCTCACATGAGGCAGATCATACCCACAGTATTGGCAGGATTGCAGGCTATTGGAGTTTGGAGGGCCATTAGGCCTTTTCTGGCCCCATCGTGTCTTTGTAGGAGTTGACCGGCCAACAGCGAAGGCTTCTTCACTCTTTCCCGGTTGGACTGCTGCGTCTATCCGAGCACCTCTACTCTCTGCTAGCTCGTATGCATGTCCAGTGTCCAAAATCTGCGCTAGCATTAGGCCAGGCTCACAGAGGATCTGTCTTCTCAGCTTTCCGGAGCTGCACCCTTGAATGAGTTGGTTCTGCACCATGCCTTCCTCATTCTCCCACCTGCATGTGCTGGCCAAATGTCTCAACCTTCCACAGAACTGGTCCAGGGACTCATCTCCCAGCTGCATCTCCGCACACATGACAAACCTGTCATAATCTATATTTGCCATAGGTAGGAAATGGTTTTGTAGGGCTAACTTAACAGCCTTGTAGGTGGTTGCCAAAGTACCTTGTTGTTGGCGTGGCACTTGCGCAGGAGCGACGGCAGCACCATCCTGTTCTCCCATGCTTGCGGACCGCACGAGCACCCCACTTTATTGTAATGAGGCCGCAAGTCTGGCCCCTCCTGGATATAGTTGAGATTCCCACTCACTTGGTATATATGCTTGACTAGTCCCTTCTGTTGGCGTCCTTCCCACCAGCAGGAATGGCTTTCCTTTTTTTTTTGTTGATGTTGTTGTCCACCAGTTGCAGGAGTGAGGAGCAATTACCTCTGCAACCTCCTTCTCGTGGCACAAATACTTGTCCCCAGACCACCTGGATGCACAGCTTTATGATATTGTCACATGGGGAACCTCTCCTTGGTAGGATTAGTCCATGCAGCCTGTGTCTGCCTTGTTATGTGGATTGTGTAAATTGAGGCCTTCAAACCTCCTTCAAAATCCATGAAACACGGCCATTGGGTGCCCGATAGCTGTGAAAGTTCCAAAAATGGTATTCTTGTGATGCACGAACAGCGCAGGAGCACCCTTTCGGGCCGCAACCGTCGTATATGACGAGCTAAGATGGCAGCCAACTTGGCGCATGTGATTCGGTGCTGCGGAGCGTTTCGGAATGCCTCATCCAACGTAGATAAGCCCCTTGTGGATCTCGCACACTCGCGCTGCACTTCCTCGTCGCCAATGTTAGCAGGCCATGATTGCCCCCTCACATCACACACGCACCTAGTGTAAGGAGACACGGACACGTCTGCTCTGCTTGGGGTGAATGACGTCTTCCGGTCCTCTTTTATTTAAACCCGCATGCGCGAGCCAGAACAAGGCTCGCGCATGAGTATACACAGTATTAAGCTCTGTAACATCTTTGAATCCCTACTCTACCCAGAGTGATTTCTGTGGTTAAGTGTTAAAAACATGTAAGTATTCCTTGTTACCCACCGTCTCCGTAAGGTGTAGCAGGAGGAGCAACCAGCAGATTATAGAACGTTACCTTATGGAATCAGTCCAAGGTGAGAATTTTTGAAGGCTGGCGGTAGCTGGATGCCTATAAAACCCCCGGATCTTAGGTGCATAGCTGTCACGACTCGCTCCCTTCGCTCCCGTTCCCACCACTTGGGGGCATGATTTGGGGTTTATTCCCTACTGGACCTTTCCTCCGAACCTTATGCTACAGTGCTGTGATGAATTGGGAGCGCTAAATCCCTATTTTCCAAGCTACTTCCCTTCCGGATCCATTCCAGGTTTTTGGCAGCCAGCATGCTTCTTTAACCAAATGACTATGCTTCCCAGAATGCCTGGCCTACTGCTCCACCTCCACCCTTGCAGGACAAGGTTGGGTGGAGGATAGGCAACACCTGTGGCTGCAGGTGCAGCAATCAGCACACCTGAGGCGTGTGCTCGTTAAGCAGCTTTAAAAGCCTCAGTCTTACCTCAGTCCAGCGCTGGTCATCGTTTGCAGTGTTCCTGTTGTGACTAGTCCCTTGTTCCTTGTTCCTTGTTCCTTGCCTCTGTACCTAGTTCCTAGTTCCTGTTTTCTTGTTCCTCCGCCCTGAATTTCGGATTCATGCGCTAATTGATTTCTGCTCCCTTGATTCCCTTTTTGTTTCCTCTGTTTGCAGGCAGCATTTCTCAGTGCTTTCCCCTTTTAGATGCAGCCCAGTTTGTCTGTGTTCTATATTTCTTTGACTCTGTCCTTTGCTGCTGTAAACCCGTATGCCTTAGCCTTCCTCTTAGATTAGATTCCTGTCTTTTCCTTGGAGGGGTAGGGAGAAGTTTGCATTGGTTATTTTGTTTTTTCCCTGCTCCTGATCCTTACTTTCTATTGGGATACATTCCATGTTTTCCATTGCACTTCTGCATTTATTTCCCATTGATTATTAGGTGTGGTGTGCGGTTGTAGCTAGCTCCTGTGTGAATGCTTATGTTTTCCTCACAAATTTGTAATCACTATTCCAACTTAGGTATTTAGTTTTCCTCCCATTGCTGTTATAGCCTTTCTGGGTCCCAGTTTCATCAACAGGATTCGTGGGCTAGCTGACATTCAAGAGGTTTATCTCGTCCTCGTGAGTACTGTTCTTTAGTTCCCTTATTTGATACCATCAAGAGTGTTAGTTCACAGATCCTGTCATTGCTTGCCCTCCACGTGGGTTTAGCGCTGTCAGTACCTGTAACAGCAATTGGGGGTAAGGCGCTTGCCGACTTTCCTCGCGGTCAGGTGCTTACCCCACATCCCTTTTCATATATTGGTTTTGTTGTCACACTCTATTTGCACTCCTGGGTTCTAGCATACATGAGTCGTTGTTCCTGTGTGCACGTAGTTTTATTCGAAGCCTTTCACTGTGTAATTTAGTGCACATTTCCCTTGCCATATTCGCTGCCTTTGTTCTCGCCTGACTAATCCTGACAATAGCAGGGGGCCAGTAGTGGGGTAAAAAAACACCTCTGCACCTAGTGACAGGAGACCTTCAATGGAATGCCTAATTAAACGTCAGTATCGCAGTAGAAGGGGCCATTGCTGGGGAGGACTAACCGCCCCAGGAACTCATTGTTATATTAAAATAAAAGGAGGTTAAAAACTTTGCAGTTGGTTATAATATTTGGTAGGTCAAAATAAATATTTTATAGATGGATTTCATCTAAATTGTGAGGCAAAGTGGAGTTGAAATGAGCAGAGTTTTGGACCTGGTGCGGGAAATGGGACTTATAGGGATCATGCTGTCAAATGTGGAACGATTGGGAACATCAGTGGAAATAGGGTCAGAGGATTTAAATTTATAATGTAGGAGTTATAACACATGAAAATGATTAATGCCAGAAAAGATAGACAATTTAATTAATTTGATGTTAGACCATAATAAAGCAAATGAGATTCTGATCTGGTTTTAAACCATGCCAGAGGATTCAGGGAGGGGAATTCTCAATTGGCTAAAAGACACATAAATTTGCGAGGTTGCACACACACTATGTCTCAGCTCCAAGGGGGAGTATGTTTCTCAAGTTAAGTTGTTTTTACTTTTTATTTAATATTTGGCTTGTATTATATTTGGTGTTTTTTACTTTAATACCACACTGTTTATGGGATAGCGAGGAAAACTTGAAGGAAATGGCGGTTCCAACAACCAATTTTACAGCCTCTATAAATGTTGTATCATGGGGTGTAAATGGGATAAAAATACCAATAAAGAGGAAAAAGATACTTTCACATTTAAGGCACTTAGAGGCTGACATTAATATGCTACAGGAGACTCATTTAAGGGATAACGAGGCAGGTAGGTTGGCTAGAGGTTGGGTAGGTCACGAGTTCCACTCCTCTTATTCAACAAACTGAAGAGGTGTCATCATTCTGTTTAAGAAACATTCTACAGGTACAATATTAAATTCCAAAATAGATAAAAATGGGTGGATATCAATTTCGTACGTGTCCAGGACATGGTGATGACAATATGTAAAATCTATGCACCCTTTGTAAATAGTGGATCTTTTCAGAGCAAAGTTGGATGTCATCTACTATATACAGGAGGTAAAAAATCTCATTTTAGGGGGCAATTTCAATTTGGCCGTTGACGCTGTTTTTGGCGGGAGTAGATGAAGGCTTTGAGATGGTAGAAAAGGACAGGGACGCATTAGACCTGCTGATGCAGGACGTTGGTCTAGTAGATGTGTGGCGATTAGAACACCCAACCAGGAGGAAATATACTTTCCACTCAGGGGTGCATGACATTTACTCAAGAATAGACAACATCTTGACCTCAGGATTAGAGGTACAGAATTTACAGAGCTGCGAAATTGAAAGTATTGCTGTCTCAGATCACATCCCCATTAGGATGTGACCAGCTCTTGATTATTCATCAAATAAACACATACTTAGAGATTGAATACAGCAATATTGAACAATGATGAAATGAGGGAGGCTTTGGTGAAGGAAGCAGAAGAATACATTAAAGTTCATTTGAATGGAGAAGTGGCAATTGACACAGTGTGGGAGAGTTTCAAATGCGTCATGAAAGACTTTGTGAAATTAGGAGGGAAAAAGGACGCAGAATTGGTGGCTCTGAGTGCGTCTGTAAAATAGTTGGAAAAAGGTGTGATAGGTTCATTTGATGAGGGGGAAAAATTGAAGCTCTTGAAAATGAAGTATGATTTGAATAAAAACCTAAGTGAAAAGGCAGAACGTGCATGTTTTAAGTCAAGATGTACCTATTATGAGGGAGGAGAGAAATGTAGTCGTCTTTTGGCTCATCGTCTGCGAGTGAGAGCTGAGAGCAGAGCGATCTGTGCAATAAAAAAGGAAGAAGGCGGAGTGACTTATGACCCACAAGAAATTAATGAAGACAGACAGTTGACTCAGCTCAGATAGACAATTTCTTGGCGAATCAATCCTTAGAATGTCTTACTGATGGGTAATAAATTAGTTTGGAAAATGAAATAATTATGGATGAGATTAGGAAAGCAATATGTGACTTAAATATAGTAAAGTGTCCAGGACCAGATGCTTTGCCTGAAGAATTTTACAAAGTTATGCCTGAAGAGGTTCTAAATTTACCCAGGGATACTTTCTCTCATTGTAAGGTCAAAGAAAGTCTACCACCAACACTTAGGCACGCCACAATATCATTACTCCTGAAATCAGGGAGGCCTCCTGGCAATTATAGACCATTAGTACCCGGCACTTCGTTCCACGGTATTACACTGAAAGGTGATTGGCTCATTTCCGAGCCATACCTCAGTGTAATCCCGTAGATGCACATACGTGCCTACGTTTGTTCCTGGCAGGCGGGGCGTGGCAGCCCCTTAGCCAATGAGGAGGCTCAAAAAGGGGCAATCCCCGCTGTGAGCCTCCCCAAGGCTGGAGGCTGCCTTCGTACTCTGCTAGGGACTGAGGTACGTTTTTTTTTCCTCCACCCCTATCCCCTGCAAACTATCCCCTCCCCACCCTCCCAACCCCGCTTACCTTCTTTTTTCTTCTTTTCTCAGGAGTGAACGTGCTGGCAACACTTCAGTTCCCAGCGCCCCCGCTCCCGATGGCCGCCATGGAAAGGGAAAACGAACTACGTTTTCTTGTTCCCGGCAGCCATTTTATTAGAATTTTTTTTTCTGTTTTGAAACGCAGCAGCCCATGCGCTTTGTACTCTCAATAGAAGCATTGGCAGTGGAAATCAGATCTCATGACAGAATTTCTGAGATTAACTTTCATGGAATTACACAGAAACAATGGCTTTACGCAGATGATTTTCTTCTCGTTGTACAGGATTTCACAATGTCTATCCCTGCATTGATGGAGCTGATCGAAATATTTGGCTCAATTTCAAATTATAAAATCAACTGGTCTAAGCCTGAGGCTTTGCCTTGCACACATTTGAGTAATAGTTTGATGTTACAAAATCGAGGCTTCAAGTGGTACCCTCAAAAGATGAAGTATCTAGAAATATGGCTTGAAAGAGACATTAGTGAAATGATGGAATTGAACTTGAAATTCACACTAGACAAGATATCAGCAGAATTTGAGCGATGGGAATCTCTTAGGCTATCATTGGGACGTAAAGTAAATGCCATCAATATGACAACTCCAAAAATAACGTATGTTATGAGCATGATTCCCCTTCCTGCCAAGAAATCTCCCACTGAAACAACTAGATAGTCGGATCCAATCACTTCTATGGGAGAAGAAAAAACCTAGATTGAAGTTATGGAAGTTACATCTCCAAAATGAAAGAAGGGGCTTGAATATCCCACATTTTGAAAGATATCATCAGGCGTACACGACAAGAAACATTCTACCATTCATATCTGAGAATTTGGATAAGTGGGGGATTGCTGTAGCAAGCACGGTGAGCCCGCTAAACCCTTTGGTAGCCCTGTCAACCACAAATAAAGATTGGAGTGAGAGGTCTGCATTGACTGAGTTTCTGAGATCGACCAGGAGGGACATGGCCACGACCCTAGATATGTTCCCGGGCCTAATGAACTCTTCCCCAATATGGTTGAATCCCGCAATCAGAATTAAGAATAAAACCATTTTTTGGCCGGATTGGTTTCTTGCAGGGGTAAGGAGGATTGATGACCTATTTCAAGGAGGAAAATGGCGATCATTTCATGATCTCAGAAGAAAGTTTGATCTAAATGAATACACTCATGGGGAGTATCGGAAATTAAGAAGTGCAGTGAATTTGTCAGCACTTGAATCGTCAAATTTAATGATTACGGTTAAGATTATAGGAGGCCAGGACCATATGGCATCAAAGATGTATAATCTCCTGAGCAGAAATTCCTGTGGGAATGACAAGACCTTGACGTCCTGGTCGCATTGCCTACAAGACAAAATGACACACCAGCGTTGGGAGGCACTGTGTAAAAACATTCCAAGAATGTCATTGAATATTGGTGAAAGAGCACGACAAGTGAAATTACTGAATAGAGTACTTTGGACTCTGGAACGTATGCTCAAGCAAGGTTTGAGTTTAACAAATGTATGCTGGGGATGTGGTCCTTTGCGAGGCTCTCTTGAACATATGCTTTGGGACTGCTACAAAGTAAGAGCATTTTGGGAAGGGATTATCAAAGTGACGAATATAGTTTGGAAAGAAGAGAAGGAATTTAATTTTGAAACATTGATTCTGGGAGAAGATACAGATCTAGATGACCTACAGTATCATCAAATAACATGGATTTTGAAAGGTTCTTTGGCTGCGAAAAGGATCATTCTTCGTAATTGGAAATCAACTGTATTCCCCACAACGGAATCATGGATGGAGGAAATGTACTCAATATGTAATACTAAAAGAGTTGCAATGTCCCTGCAGAGGAAGGATGGACTGTTTGATAAAGTATGGGGTGGTTTCTGAGTTTGGAATTGGATTAAACTGGTAAAGATAAAGAAGAGATGGACATTTGTTGAAATCTGGATATTAAGATGAGTCCATTTTTAATAATTTCATGAATTTGCGCTAATATTTATAGATTGAAATGTGTATTTGACAACACATGTAGTTTGATGTTTCCCTTTTGGTGCAGTGTTTGTTTTTGTTTTGTTTTCCTTTTTTTTCTCACTGCCCTTTTCTTTCTTTTCATCCTCTTGTCCTCACTCCTTCATTTGACCTTCTATGTTTCAGATTATTTTAAAGAGGGGGATTGGGGGGAGAATTATTGTTTGTTTTTATGAATAGTGCTTCTTAAAGATAGGATGTGTTTCCTGAAATGTATTCAGATATGTATTTGTATTATGGTCAATTGAATAAACTAGTTTAAAAAACAAAACAAAAAGAGATGGAAGAAATGTAGAAGGAAGTGGCTTTCTGCTGTGATTGGTCTACTCCTTCCCACACGTGCCCCAAGCAGCCAATCGTCCACATAGGCACATACTTGCTCTCTATTGGCCGGATTCTCAAGCAAGTAATGAGATGCACAAGAGTATTTATAATCCAGAGAGGGCTGATGAAAGTGCACCTGATAGATGCACACATTCAGAAACCCTTTTTCACGCGTTTTGCACAACTGCACAAATCAGGGGTGTTCCTGTGCATTTTAAACTGCAGGCCCTTTAACACTGTGCCACACAATCCCAGCCACCACCTGTGAGCCTGTTATACATTAGTGTTGAGAGTGCACGCCTGACACTAATGTACGCGAGGGGGCGGGCCAGCTCATCATTTGTGCTGTAGGACAGCCCCCTAGAAATGCGCAGGTCACCAATGTTTGGGATGACCTGAGCCAGATTCTCAAAAAATAGGGCATCCAAAAATAGTGCATGAGATGAGCTTTTTATTTAGTTGCCCTGTTTTTTTTTATATTTAATGGGGGGTGGGGGATGGGTGTATCACGATATCCAGAAAGGCGACCTGCACGTTTCTAGGGGCTGGGGCTCAGTCTCATTGAATAGTGAAATCACATACATGGTTTTATGGAATGGACTAGTAATGTTGGCAGCTCTGGTACAATGACGGTCCTGCCTGTTCTAGGACACGTATCCTCAGAATGCCTAACAGGGGGAGTGCCCCGGACACCCAAGGATATGGCTGTATTCCTGCAGGGTGCCCAGGCACCCAAGGAGATGACTATTCCTGCTGAGCGCCCCAGACACCCAAGGAGATGGCTGTTTTCCTGCTTAGCACCCCGGGCACCCGAAGAGATGGCTGTATTCCTGCTGAGCTCCCCAAACACCCAAGGAGATGGCTGTATTCCTGCTGAGCGCCCCAGACCCCCAAGGAGATGGCTATATTCCTGCTGAGCACCCCTGACACCCAAAGAGATGGCTGTATTCCTGCTGAGCTCCCCACACACCCAATGAGATGTCTATATTCCTGCTGAGCGCCCCAGACACCCAAGGAGATGGCTGTATTCCTGCTGAGCACCCCGGACACCCAAAACGAAGGCTGTATTCCTGCTGAGCTCCCCAAACACCCAAGGAGATGGCTGTATCCCTGCTGAGCACCCCGGACACCCAAAGAGAAGGCTGTATTCCTGCTGAGCTCCCCAGACACCTCAGAACATGTTCAAAGATTGAAGATATAATCCCTGATCCTGATGAGCAACTTCTGCACCCCGATTACGATTGGAGTGTGGGAGAGAAGTCTTTGGTAAACATGCAGACGGCACATCAGCAGGGACACTTTAAGAATAGGCAGCCCTGGGGACAGAACTCTCAACCCGCATTTACGTTGAAGCCCAACATGGTTAAGACAGGCAGTGAGTGGGGCCTCATTGAGGAAGCACAGCCAGATTAGGGTCCAGCCACTGCTAGGAGCGGAATAAAAGAGTGTTACAGTGAGAGGCATTGCCAGCAGCAGAACGTGGTGAGGAACTGATCATGGACGCATCATTCATTTTGTTGAGTCCCGGCAAGAGCCTCACTTCAGTCCATCACCCGGGCCGAGGAGAGCCTTGATTACTAGAAATTCAAGAAAATGATAATGAAAGATGCCGCCCAGCTCCAAAAAACATTCCATCGGGAGGAGGTTGATGACTCCATCCCTCAAAGGAACCATCAAGTCCACCCTCCCTTCTAAACATTCCATAGGGAGGAGTTTGATGTGTCCATCCATGAAAGGATCCATCAAGTCCACCCCCCCTAAACATGCCTTTAGGGAGGAGGTTGATGACTCTGTCCCTCAAAGGAACTGTCAAGTCCACCCTCACCTTCTTAACATGTCTTTAGGGGGAAAGTTGATGTCTCCATCCCTCAAAGGATCTATCAAATCCACCCTCCCTTCTAAACATACCATATGGAGGAGGTTGATGTCAAACCCCCTGAAAGGATCCATAAAGTCCATCCTCCCTTCCAAACATGCAATTTGGAGAAGGTTGATGTCTCATCCTTCAAAGGATCCATCAAGTCCACCCTCCCTTCTGAACATGCCACAGGGAGGATGTTGATGTCTGCATCCCTCAAAGGATCCATCAAGCCCGCCCTCCCCTTCTAAACATGCCTTTAGGGAAGTTCTGTCAAAAAATGAGAGACTTAGACAGACCCACAGCTGCGTAGACGAGACAGAATGGTACAAAAAGTGACCTTAAGAATAATCACTGTTCAACGAAATTCCATGCAACAATCGACCAAGGCTATTAAGATGGCCACTGATGTTATGATATGATATGATATTTATTTGTATCGTGCTCGTACACAAGTGTTTCAGAGCGCGATAAATGAAAAACAGGCATCCTAAAGGATACCCCCCTAAACCTCCCCCCGCCTGTGAAAGCAAATGGATTGCTGGGAGCTCGCATTGAGAGGCTTGAGAGTAACTTGTTTTTAGGGTAATCGTTTCTCTAAAGTGGCTCATCCCCCTGAACCTTCCGTCCGGCCCCTTTTCCTTATCTACAGCTGAGAAGACAGATTTCAGCACTTGGAATGCTATTGATTTTAGAGAAGACCGACTACCATCTCTGCTGAGGCCCTATCTGAGCTCTTCAATCATAACGTACCTATTATTAGCAACAGAGGTCTTCTGCAAATTAATCACAGTTTCCCTGAACTCAGTTGCGCCTTTACAGTGCAGCAAACCTCAGAAAAATGCACTCAAACATAAATGGCTTTCAAACAGAGCTAAGAAACTCAACTGCTCCAGCAGACATCTTATCTATTACCGGAGAGGCACCAGAGGCAGGAGGCCCCATTGGGTTTCGTGGAGGTTTTCTGTGATTATGTGTTTATTCCTATAGATTTCTGAATGCCTCCAATTCACAGAGAGAGACTTTTATAATCCTCCCTGTTGTGGGTCAATCAGGGCCAAGCATAATGCTGTGAGCCCCCTCCCGCTACAGACTCACACGGAGCTCGCTGTATGCAGTTCGGGCTCCCCGGTTGCTCCGACGCGGCCGGGATCGCCCCGTTTATTTATAGGCACGCAGTGGAGTGCAACGTCACTCAGCCACGTGCTGAACCTTTAAAGGGGCAGCACCACACTCCTCCTTTTTCATGAGGACAACAAACAACATAACACTATTTTCAATAACAACCAATACTGACTGCAAACCAAAACCCATAAAAGACCCCTTTAATGACAGCCACTCAGACGCCAATACCAACTGCAGCCTCCCGGCAGGTTCATCCGGAATCACGACTCCAGTACATAGTCACTGAGGTGAACAGGTTTCCCTCGCCCTGTCCTGAGGGGGTACCTCCTGCCAGCCTCCCGGATAGGGGCTCCCTCATCTGTAGTCTCTCTGGCTGGAGAGCTGGGGAAAGGGGTCACACCCCCTCCCTCAATTGGAACCTCCATCGTGTCCCAGCATTGGGTCACCTCTGCCCGAGGCTCCCCCAGTCTTTTAAAGAAGCTAGAATTACGAGTGACGGACGCTGTGCCATCCGAGGCCGTCACCATCGACCCCTTCACAGCCACCACGTCCATCGGCTCCAGCTCGTATGTTAGTGACAGCTTCGCATGTGGGTGTGGGTTCTTTATAAGCACCTCATCCCTGGGAACAAACTGCTGAGGCCGGAGTCCCCTACGAAGGTTCTCCTGTTCCGTCCTTAGCCTCTGGTCCCGTTCCACTTGTTGGTCATCAATCACAGCCGGCTCCTTCTCCCCCATCTCGGGCAACAGCCCTTTCGGGCACCGTCTGAAGAGAGCTTCCGCAGGCGCCACCCCCGTAGATGTGTGCGGGGTGGCCCTGTACACCCGCAGAAACTGGTATAGCGCCCTATGCAAACACTGACCTTGTCCCTGTGTGATGCCGAACACCTTATTGAGAGTCCTCATCATTCTTTCGGCCTCGCCTTTCGCCCTGGGCCATAGCGGGGAGACCTTCCTGTGGTGGATCCCATGGCCCTCCATCAGCCTGGCAAAGCTCTCACCTTGGAAGGGTGCTCCGTTGTCTGAACACAGTACCCTGGGGAGCCCGTGAGCGGCAAAGATCTTCTCTATCGCCACCACCACATTTTCAAAAGCCACAGACTCAACAAACTCCACCTCAGGGTACCTGGACGACTCATCCACCACAACCAGGAAATGTGTGCCACAGGTCCTGGAGCCAAAGTCTGCATGAACCACCTCCCATAGTTTTGTGCCCTGAGGCATGGTTTCAATGACAGGCTCGTTTTGGGCTGTTGACGCCGCCTGACACCATACACATGACATGACAAACTCTTCCACGCGCCTCTCCAACTCAGGAAACCAGACCTTCTGGCGCAACCAGGCTTTTGTTTAGGCCACGCCTTGATGTCCATGGTGGGCCACCTCAATTACTTGTTGTATCTTCACCTGCTGGACCACGATCCGGTCACCCCTGAGCAGAAGACCAGCTTCTGAGAACGTCAGCTCATCTCTCACTTTCCACAGCTGTTCGAGGGTGACCTTGGCCTCCTGCATCCTCCGTGCAGGATTGTCCAGAACAGTCTTCCACGATCCTTGCTGAATTGCTGACTTCAGGATGAGGAAGCATTCATCCTTGGCCGCCGCCAACTCTATGTCGTCCAGCAGCACTGAGTTGGGAGTCGCTGCCTCCACCACGAGTCGGACGTGCGCATCTGCCTCCTCGGCACAGGTGTCCGCTCAATCTTCCGGGACCGCTCTAAGGTGGCGAGATAGTTAATCAGCCGCATAGTTGCTGCCGGGCCGGTAGACAAGCGAGACCCCATACTCCAGTAACGCCAACATGCACCACTCAATGCTCGCAGGGGGCTTTGAGGACGAGCCTGCTAAGATGGGCAGCAAGGGCTTATGGTCGGTGACTACTGTCACTGGCCGACCTAGGACTTATAGCGTGAAGTGCTGACAGCCCCACAGGAGAGCTAGGGCCTCCCGCTCAATATGGGAGTACCGTTGCTCGGTCTCTGAGAGGGCCCTGCTGGCATATGCCACCTGCTAGATACCCAGATTGCCATCTACTTGGATTAAGTCCGCCCCAGGCCAAACGGGCTGGCGTCCACCACAATCTCTGATTGCAGGGCTGGGTCGAAGAAGGCCATGGTGTCTTCAGCTATAAGGGAACTTTTGATTCTTCAAATGCCGCCTGTTCCAGCGGCCCCCCACTGCCACGTGATGTCCTTCTTTGTGAGGCCTCGCAATGTCTCAGACCGAGTGGCCAAGTTCTTAATAAAACGGCCACAGTACGTGACCATGGCGAGAAAACTCTAAATCTGCCACATTCTATGGTGGCTGTGCCTCCATAATGTCTTTAACCTCAGGTGACACGCCTCACTCTTTCCGGATGCATAATTTAGATGTGAAATGGTGTCTGTTCCTCCCGTCCCTCCTTCTTGGCCTCCGAGACCTTCCTCGCTTTTTCACCCTCATGTCAAGAGGAAAGTCTCCAGGCCGGACCCCCCTAGACCGGTGCCCTCCAGCGTTTGGCAAAAAGCCTCATGAGCTCCCAAGCGTTGCTGCAGCGGCCGGATCAGTCTGCAGTGTCCCGGAAGCAGGGATCGTGCGGAGTGCTACCCATAATTCCCTGCAAAACCTTAGTAAAGCAATCTGGCTTAGATCAGACTAACCCTAAGAAGATCGCTGCCATTCCCAACTTGCCAAACTTCCGGGCAAGGCAGCGCAGCCTCGCTCCATGAATACAATCCCAGACTGGCCGCCTAAAAGCACTGGGAATAGCTCCCGTCCCAGAAATGCAGAGCAATCCTCGCCCTATTCATTTCCGGACTAGACTTGGCTACTAATCCACAGACTGCCCCAGCCCAGCCTACTCAAGTGCCAGACTGCAAAGAGTGTGGCGTGTGGTGCGCCATCGCCGCTGCGCGCGCCACATACACAGCACATCTTGCCAAAACTCCCAGCCCTGCAAGAACTGCTTCTGAGTCCCTCTATCACATTAAAACACGTACAAAGAACTTGCCTCGAATTCCTGCACCTACGGAAACCCTCCAAAAAACCTTAATTCTTCCACCCTGCTGGCACTTGTGGTTCTCCCACTCTGGATAGAAACTGCGTGGAACCTCCTTCTCCAGCCCAGCCCCTCACTTGCGGGACACCCTCACACAGGATGTCAGAGAAGTCCCAACAAAGCCAGCATTTAAAATGACCATCAACATGAGCTCTTCCCCTACTGAGAAGGTTCATACTGGCGTCCCTTTAGACTCTCAGGTAGGAGTTATGCAACCAGATGAATGGAGTCTACATGGCTGTGCCTCCCCCAGTTGAACACATGATATGTGTAGCTTCTGCAGACTCTGGTGGCAGGCTCAAACTACCGAACCATGGGCTGCAACTATCGGTTGCAATTTAGGAGAGAAACCAGGTGTCTTGCCTTGCACGGTTTCTATCATTTATTTATTTATTTCCATTTGCATAGCGCACATGCAGCCCAAAGGCATCGTGGCGCTGTTACATGAAGGTGTAGCAAAAATGTTGCATTAAGATGGTTACATGTGACCGTGAGGTCTCTTAGTTGCAGGTACAGAAGTCAATCATACATACACGGATTCAAGCGGACAGAAGAGAACATTCAGTTAGTATTCATATTAAGAGTTTTGTTTTGATTGCTTTGCGGAAGGCTAGGTGAGATTCAATCGTTCTTAGGTGGGGGAAGGGCGTTCCATTGTGTGGCGGCTATCGTGGGAAAGCTTGATCCCCCTGCACAGGCCTTTTTGGTCTTGGGCACGAGGATCAGGTTGGATTACCCCTCCCTGAGAGGTCTTGTGGCGGTGTGCTTGACAATTCTCTGGACCAGGTATGGGGGAGCAAGATCATGAAGGCATTTGTGTGCGAGGGAGAGGGTTTTGAAGATGATTCTCTGTTTGACAGGGAGCCAACGGGCCTGCCCCCTGATTTCAGAGATGTGTTCTTTCCTTGAGGTCATGCCTCAATGGACGCTGCTCCTTCTATTGCCTCATTGCCTTCATGCGCTCATGGCGATGCAAAGATGTTTGAGGAGTCATGTAAGGATCTGTCTTCTCCTGCATCCTAGTGGAATCTGGAGTGAGTGCTATGAGTGATATTGGAATGTTACTGGATGGAATGTTTGTGGATGACTGGTGTTCTCTGGAGGGGAGTTGAAGATGTAAGCCTGAGAGAGAGGATGCCGGTGCTTGCCTATGTGAACTGGAATCTACTATCTGATTAATATGACTCTAGAAACTGGATGTTATGCTTGGAAACATAATAAAGAAGTCACTCATCCATACCGTGATGTCAGAGTCATTCTACCTGAACCCAGATTTCCACATTGGCGACGAGGATGCTGGCTGTGCTGGGGGGACAGCACAGAAGAAGAGACAAGCACTGCCCCCCAAACCAAGGAAGACCCTCTCTCTCAGGTAAGGCGAGCGCTAAATGCAGTAGGCGCAGAAGGGCCTAGCGCCAAGGGCACAGGCGAAGGCAATAAGGAGCTGTGCCAGGGCCAGATGCCAGCTGGCCTGTCAACAGTTGGACAGGTCAAGCACAGAGAAAGTCAGGAGACGTTTGCAGGGCTGAGGGCCCAGAAACGGTTTTAAGGGGTTTGGAAAACCAAGCTGCGGCATGGAGGGCTTGGAGCCCAGGGCAGTAGCAAGTGAAGAGGCCTGGGGTCTAAGTTACGCCTGGAAATATGGGAAGCCATGCTGCGCAGCTGGGGGCTTGGAGCCCAGGGCAGCAGTATTAGAAGAGGTTGGGAACCTAAGCTGCGCCTAGAAGTGACAGAGAAGTTGGATGAAGAAGGTGAAGAAACTTGTGGCTCATGTGCAGCAGAGGAGGGTCCTGATGGCCATTCCAGCGCTTGGAGGGCTTTGGGTGCAAGGCGCCTGGAGCAGAGGAGGGTCCTGATGGCCATTCCAGCGCTTGGAGGGGTTTGGGTGCAAGGCGCCTGCAGCAGAGGAGGGTCCTGATGGCCATTCCAGTGCTTGGAGGGGTTTGGGTGCAAGGCGCCTGGAGCAGAGGAGGGTCCTGATGGCCATTCCAGCGCTTGGAGCGCTTTGGGTGCAAGGCGCCTGGAGCAGAGGAGGGTCCTGATGGCCATTCCAGCGCTTGGAGGGGTTTGGGTGCAAGGCGCCTGGAGCAGAGGAGGGTCCTGATGGCCATTCCAGCGCTTGGAGGGGTTTGGGTGCAAGGCGCCTGGAGCAGAGGAGGGTCCTGATGGCCATTCCAGCGCTTGGAGGGCTTTGGGTGCAAGGCGCCTGGAGCAGAGGAGGGTCCTGATGGCCATTCCAGCGCTTGGAGGGCTTTGGGTGCAAGGCGCCTGGAGCAGAGGAGGGTCCTGATGGCCATTCCAGCGCTTGGAGGGCTTTGGGTGCAAGGCGCCTGGAGCAGAGGAGGGTCCTGATGGCCATTCCAGCGCTTGGAGGGCTTTGGGTGCAAGGCGCCTGGAGCAGAGGAGGGTCCTGATGGCAATTCCAGCGCTTGGAGGGGTTTGGGTGCAAGGCGCCTGGAGCAGAGGAGGGTCCTGATGGCCATTCCAGCGCTTGGAGGGGTTTGGGTGCAAGGCGCCTGCAGCAGAGGAGGGTCCTGATGGCCATTCCAGTGCTTGGAGGGGTTTGGAGCCTGATAACTCAATCAGAAGGACGCTGAGCCCCTGAAGCCCTCACCCCGCATCTGGGTGTGTGTGTGTAGAATCGGCCATATGCGCATCTTGCACAGACACACAGACACGCCAGGTGCATCTCGCATCTTACTGGATGAGTCCCAGCAAAAAAGGATGGCGCGTAGGCAGGCGCACGTGACAGCCCTGGTGAAGGTTGGGAGAACATGCCACGCCGGCATTTGCTGACCAGTGCACCCAAATCTACCTGCGAAAACACCGCCCTAGCCCCCGGGTGGGGTGGCACTTCCCCAGTGATCTGAGTCACCCCGTCTTGCGCTGTGCACTGAAGCCCGACGATCCGGGGGGGGCAGAGAAGTGGGGCATCGAGTTTGAAGGGCCTCAGCAGCTTGGTCCTGGGAAAAGTTTCTGACAAGCCGACCCCCGCCCCCCCCCGGGTGCGTTCCTGGTGCATCGACTCGGTTCAGTGCTGATTGCCTGTGACAGCCCCTGCTCATTACTGCTTCAAAACAATTAGAGATCGGCTGAGGTGTGAAGAGTGGGGGTCTGGGGTGGCGCCAGCTAATGAGGCTGCAATGGCCCCCTTGCCAGAGAGGTATCCATCTAGAATCCGGGGCAGTCATTGCTGAAATCCTGCCGCTCCAGTGGGCGCTGGTAATGGGAATCAAAAGGTACATTGTGTCAACCAGCATTAGGCTTGGGTGTCACAACACACCAAGGGGGCTCCTACCACAATCCCCAGTGCACACTCCCCAGTGCACACGACCTGCCAGTCTACCTCATAAACTCCTCTCACAACCCATCCTGCTCAGGGAGCGCATCTGTTCCTACCTTTCAAAGTCTTTCCTCACTGTCAGTTGTCTGGCCTTCAGATGCTGTATCATTTCTGCCAACCTTGACACCACAGGGAGCATCTCTCCTCATCGTATGTTCTAGAGGTTATTTGTTTCTCTAGCCCCAGAAAGCAAAGCCAGGTATTAGGGTGGAAGTCCACTTGCCACTTAGTGGTGCAGCTGGAAGTGGACTCCAAAAAGTCCCACTATCAACTGCACCTCCTCAGAGGTATTCTACCTTTCCTCACTCTCCCCCAGAGGCTCACCACCTCCAGAGCCCTGGCTCTCTCTAGGCTGGACTACTGCAACAGCCTCCTTCTAAAACTGCCTGCTTCTACTCTCCATCCTCTATAACTCATCCAGAACAGAACCACGAGACTTATCCTTGGTCTCAAGCCCAGGGACTGCATCTCTCTGGTGCTGAAATCCCTTCACTGGCTCCCAGTGGCTGCAAGGATCAAGTTCAAGACCTTCTGCATAGCCTGCAAGCTTTTCTGGGGCTGAGGGCCACATTATCTACACCACTCTCTTCCTAAATGCTCTCCCTCTAGAATCCTCCGCTCGTCCTCCAACTCTCTGGGGGTAAGCCGCTTTCACAAGCAGAGATTTGGGGGTAGATCGTTATCAGCTCCAGGTGCCTCCCTCTGGAACAGCCTCCCTGCCTCTGTCTAGAGCCGGAGCCTCTTAAGTGCAGGAAATTCCACAAGACCTTCATCTTCTCTTCCTCCTTCTCTCTCCCTCTACTCTGCTAACCTCCCCTCTTTTTCTCTGTCCTCCTTTCTCCATCTCCTGCCTAGCTCTGTTCAGTTTTTGCTGACTGGCTGCCTGGTTTCCCTCCAGAGCCTTACAGGTCCCAGGCACCCCAGCCAGTCGTTGCACTTGCCTCCGGGCCACTGCACTATGTTCAGCATTACTGCACTTTCAGCTTACGCTCCATGAGCGAGGCAACCTCTCTTCACTTAACCCAGGGCCCATTTGGACTGGATGCGCTTGTTCCACCCACCCCCTCTTCCTCCCACCTCATCTGTACACATACATTGCCTAAATATAATAGGACTAGTAAGTTTGTCTGTCCTGCCCCCCCCACCTTTTTTCTGGCGCCATCCTAGCTGGGTCAAAAAACTGTAACACCTCATGCAGTTGCACTCGGAGAGACGTCTTTGGCCTGGTGCAGTAGTTCAAGGACTGTATGTTCTTCTCCCTCTCCTCCCCTCTTTCTTCCTTCTTGTTGTGCACTTGCACTAGTAGTAATGCCTTCAGGCCTAGTATGCGAGTGTTTCTGTTTAGTTCATTTGGAAACTTCAAGTCCTAAGAATGACCACTGTATTTCCTTGATCCCTTCCCACTTTGAAGCGCTTCGAAGCACTCCACCCGTGAATTAGCGCTGCATAAATGAACAATTCCATTACACTTAGGGTGAGGTGCAGAGAGCGGCGACACCATGAGCTCCACGCATTCTTAATCCTGCAGGGCACAGAGAAGCCCAGCGCCTTGCATCGTGTTAGTACAGCTCAAGGCTCTATGGCTGGGGTGGAGACATTTGCTGTTCCACTCAGGACACTGGATAATTTACGCTTTGATTTCCTTATGGCACAAATACCTGAGGCCTGGGCTTCAGGGGCTCCAGGGGCTCCAGGGGCCAATATCCACCTTGAAGAAGGCAAGCTGCCAACCTGGGGCTGATATAATGCCCATGTTATTGGGGAGGTGGGGCACCCCTCTCTGTGGGAATCGTCCCACACCTGTCAGTCCAAGTACCCCCTTGCAACTAGGCCATCTTACTTTCTCAATAGACATCGTCCATAGAGCCACCAGTCTGCAGGAAGCAGAGCGTGGGGATGGAATAGGAAGGTGGAGGCATAAGGCCGAATTCATGGCGGCTGAAGAAGTGGTTCGAAGAAATGCCAAAAAATATCACAGAGGCAGTTGTGGATTGGGCTGTTATGCATGAGGGGAGTGGTCAGATGGCAAAGGATGTCCCTCTGTGTTTCATTTTATTTAGATTTTATATTTCACAGTTATTCATTGTGATGAATCTACATCCGGGGGAACCAGTGCTCTAGGGATGAATACCGGTTTATAAACCATCAATCAGCCCCACACCTATAGTACACCAGAAGGGACACGAACAGATTGGAAACACAAATCTATTACAAACCTCCTTGTCCAATTTTAGTAACGTGGACGGGACAGCAGGCTTACCTCCGCAAGGTTGTTGATCGTTGGTTAGTTGCAACACAGTGAAAATACAATTATTACCCAATGATATAATATGATATGGCATTTATAATGCCCCTATACACAAGTGTTTCAAGGGACTGTCCAGTCAAGATTGTATACAAATATCTACTTTATTATTATCACAACAGACAGTTCTAGCAACACTACAAAACACCACCCACCCTGTAAAGGAATGAAGAGGATGTACAGTTTCAAAGAAGGAAAGGAGATGCACTCTGGTTAATGACAGAAGTGTAGTCAGTAAAGTAATTAATCTCAATAGTTCACAGATACTTGGTTTCAGCTCAAAGGGAGCAATGGGTCATAAAATGTCACTAGGGGCCTTCGGAGAAAGACCAGAGGCACAGAACAACAATGTACTTTGTGCTTGTAGAAGTTCTTGGTTCTTGACAGTGTAGAGTCGGTTTCAGGGTGTTTTGCAGCTTCTGCAACAGAGTTCAATATGGGAGACAGCTGCGGGTATCAGGCGACCGGCAGCTTGGCGAGTGAGTCTGGACGGACGGCTGCAGGCTGGCATACATGGCAGCTCAGGGTCAAGAATCAGTGTCTCAGTGCTGGTTGGTGGGTTTGAAGCACTGGTCGAGGCATCTCAGATAGCATAAGCGACTGTGGTGTAACAATAGTCAGCGGTGCCGTTGGTTGCAGTTTAAGGGGTTTGACTGGCTTGATGCCCTCCCCCTAGCTTCTTCACTGGGTTTGTGTCACCCTATAAGGCAAACAGCCCAAAGCTGAGGAAAGTGTTGCAGTCAATGGCCTTGTCCTTGGTTTGGTTCAGAGACTCTCTTGGACTTCCCACCTAAGAAGCTTGCTGCAGAGCCTAGCAGGGCATGCTGTGTGCTGGCTGGGTACCGTTTCTGGAGCTGCTGGAGGGTCCTCTGGATTCAGTATCTCCCTCAATTCCCTGGGAGATGTTTAGGGGGGCGGATCTTGCTGCCCTTGTGGAGATCCTGGCCTTCCTTCGCTGGCAGAAGCTGTAAGGCAGACTGTTCCTTCAGCCAGGGTCCAAATTAGTTCTTCCTGTTACTCCATGCAAAGTTGTCAGATGATCTGCCCAAATGAGGGGTTCAGCCCTCTTTTAAAGTCAAATGGGCCCCAGTGATTGGTGTAGGATAAGCTTACCTTAATGAACGAATCCTGGGTCCCCACCAGGGACGTCATTTCACCGTGACATCACATGACCCTTGACCCCCCTGGTGACATCACAGGAAGTGATGTCATTTGACCCCACCCCAAAGTGATATCACGGGAAGCGATGAAACATGACCTTTCACCCGTTGACAAAACAGGAAGTGGCATTACATAGCATTGTACACTACAAAAAATAATGTTACAATATCACTATAATGTGATGTAGAATTCAAGAAAGACACATTATTTGGCATTCCTATTCTTTCATATTTGGGGTCAGTGTTGAAAGTGTTAGACTTATGGCACTCCTGTTCTTATTTTTCTTCTTTTATTAAGGGGCCTGAACAAGAAAGCCAGCCACTCCAGAAGTAATATGCCACATGGTGCTGGCCAGAGCCCAGGAGCTTGCATAACAAAAACAAAAAAAAACGTTTTTTTTTTTTTAGAAGTCGCAAGGGAGATCACAGAGGTTGAAAGGGAGACTACAGAGGTCGCAGTAGCGACCTCTGGTGACCCCTAAATGATGTCCCTGTTCCCCACCAACAATCTGCTGTATGCATGAGTTCATAACCAGAGTGCTTTGCAACAGAAAAGGTAAATGGGTGAAAGCAGATAATGCTAAATCCCACCCATCTTCCTGACTGTTGTGGATCAAAGGGTCTCTCTGGTTAATGGAGCTCTGTGCGGTTCCTTATTAAAGTGGCAGGTCTCCCTTGAAGCTACGGTGAGACCAGACTTTCGGTCGCCGCCAAACCACATACTCGTACCTTCTGAATGGGGTTCCCCTGCAGGGATGACTACTGTAAACAGCTGTCCCAATAATGATGGGTCACAGCCCTTGATACTGAGAGGCAGAAGCTGGCTTTAGGTTGACTAAGTGCATATCAAAGGTTGTTGGGGTTTTCCTGTCCTTTGTTAGCCCTGTGACCAGGTCCCATGTGGGCCTGTTTGAATTAACTCTGATTAGTATGCAAGGCTGCCACCAGCAACTAACAAAGGAAAGGGCGAAGCCATGAAGCCTTTGTTAGTTAATTAGGCTGGCCACGGCAGGAGGAAGGTTTTGCCTTCCTCCTTCTGAGATGCCTTGATGTACTCCTGGCTGTCGTATTCCAACCCAGAGTACACAGGTCTATGTGTATGTCATGCAGTGAGCATAGGAAAATGTGTGCGGATTAGCCCCACTCATTTTCCGGAGGTTGATCTATCATCATTCAATTTCATTTTTTTTAAAAGCCCAGGCGAGAACACACCCACTGTGTGAATGGATGAATTCATCATACCAGAAAACACCCAAAAACCTTTAGCGCCTGATTTACAAAAGAATGTTATAAGTCCTATTCAAAAACGCTTTGTAAATTGGTGCCATAGTCATAGGGCCTGATTCATGGAAATATGCACAGAAATCTTGTAGGGGCCACGTGCCGAGAAGGACACTGCGCGTTGATTAAAAAATGTAGAACCCACGTATTCATGGAATTTACTGCGCAAAGTAACCGTATTCGCAAGCTGTGCCCGGAACGCCTCCGACATGCCCCCAGGCAAGAAAAAACAGCCAGAACAGCTACATTTGCATGCTCCCCTGGGTGTGAATACACTCAACCTTCAAACAGTGCGTGGGTCCCCCACAAGGAGTCCTGCATCTCGGGGACCCTACACAGGGTTCCCCATAACTGTATTCCGCACCTCGATAACATGCGTATGAAAAATGGTAACTCGGATGAAATCTCAAAAAATCTGTGCGTGAACCCCCGTAAAGCGTTACTGCACCGCGCTGCACTGCGTACGCACACCCCTAGGTTAGATTGGAACCCCGGTTGCGTGCAGGCACCCCGAAATTCTGTGCGCAAGTGTACTTAGTTCTGGTTTCGGGTGGCAGATAGTATGCAGGACTTGCATGGCCATTTCCCAGTCGAGAGGTTGCACGATCGAATCCATGAATACGTCTTGTGCTGCGCAATTGTGGGCGTGCGAGGAACGCCGACTTTTTCCGCAAGGTCTTCTCCAATTTTGCTGCTCCGCCCCCTTTCCAGCCGTCTGCGTAAACCACGACCACGCTCTGCATGGTGTCTCGCACAAGGCCCTTGACGGCTTACATAGAGTGCTTATCCTGCCCGAACTCCACGCGGGTCCAGGAGAAGTCCGGCGCATTCGATTCCATGAATCGCAGAATGGGGACTTGCGCTTGATTTTGCGCCCAAGTCCCCGATTTTCCTAGTAAATAATTACATGAATCAGGCCCATAGTATACACACTCCTACCACTGGGTTCTGAAGATAACTCCATTTTCTCTTTCTCACTTTGCAACTATCAAACCCTGGCCCTGCCTCTCGGTCTCTGTTTCACTTTGACCCTCTCTCCCTCTCTCTCTCCCCCCACCCCTCTTGTTCTCTCTCTTTGCTGCACAGACATTGCATTGCCTAATCACTCATGTCCTTGTTGTTCTGGAAATTACTTGAATTCGTTTTGTAGCATCGTCCTTGAGACCCCCACCCAGCGAGTGAAGGTGAACATCAAGGGTTAAATAATGCGGTGCTCAGAAAACACTCAAATATGTGTGCGAACATCAGCATGACTGTGCACAATGGATGAAACTAAAACATGTGTATACATATCCCAGACATACTACATGCATGTTATCTGCGAGCGCAGAGACCCTCCACACCCTGTTCTAGGTTCCAGGAAGGCCACTCGTTCCGGGGGCTCAGGGCCACACACGCCGTTCTCTTTCCAACCTTGAGGAACTGGGCGGCCTCATGAAGACTGGCCCTGGTTGCCCTGTCCCCGATCTCTGATTCTCGACTCCACCAGGGACAGCAGAGGGGGGCGGTATGACCCTCTACGTCAGCACAGTGATAATGGGTGAAGGTCCCCATCATCACATCCTTATCTGACTGCACCTGAGGAATCCCCCACCCACACACGCCACTGCACTGCACAGCAGGGGCCGAGTAGAGCGGCACATGGCTGTCATAAGCTAATGGTTCCTACAGGTAAGGTCCGGAAGGTTCAGCCACTGAACTACTGTTCACGTGCGGGCAGCCTGCGGGGTGTGCATGTGAGTGTGATGTCTTGCCGGGTAGACATCAGAGTGGACTGAGGGCTGCCTGTAGGGTGTGCATGTGGACTGAGGGATGCCTGCAGGGTGTGCATATGAGTGTGAGGCCTTGCTAGGCAGACAGCAGAGTGGACTGAGGGCTACCTGTAGGGTGTGCATGTGGACTGAGGGCTGCCTGCAGGGTGTGCATGTGGACTGAGGGATGCCTGCAGGGTGTGCATATGAGTGTGAGGCCTTGCTAGGCAGACAGCAGAGTGGACTGAGGGCTGCCTGCAGGGTGTGCATGTGGACTGAGGGCTGACTGCATGTGAGTGTGAGGCCTTCCCGGGCAGACAGCAGAGTGGATTGAGGCCTGCCTGCAGAGTGTGCATGTGAGTGTGAGGCCTTGCAGGGCAGACAGCAGAGTGGACTGAAGTCTGTCTCCAGGGTGTGCATGTGAGTGTGAGGCCTTGACGGGCAGACAGGAGAGTGGACTGAGTGCTGTCTGCAGAGTGGGCATGTGAGTGTGAGGCCTTGCCGGACAGACAGCAGTATGGACTGAGGGTTGCCTGCAGGGTGTGTATGTGGACTGAGGGCTGCCTGCAGGGTGTGCATGTGAGTGTGAGGCCTTCCCGGGCAGACAGCAGAGTGGATTGAGGCCTGCCTGCAGAGTGTGCATGTGAGTGTGAGGCCTTGCAGGGCAGACAGCAGAGTGGACTGAGGGCTGCCTGCAGGGTGTGCATGTGAGGCATTGCCGGGCAGACAGCAGAGTGGACTGAGGGCTGCCTGCAGGGTGTGCATGAGAGTGTGAGGCCTAGCCGGGCAGACAGCAGAGTGGACTGAGGGCTGCCTGCAGGGTGTGCATGTGAGTGTGAGGCCTTGCAGGGCAGACAGCAGAGTGGGCTGAAGGCTGCCTGCAGGGTGTGCATGTGGACTGAGGGATGCCTGCAGGGTGTGCATGTGAGTGGGAGGCCTTGCCGGGCAGACATTAGAGTGGACTGAGGGCTGCCTGCAGGGTGTGCATGTGAGCGTGGGGCCTTGCCGGGTAGACATTAGAGTGGACTGAGGGCTGCCTGCAGAGTGTGCATGTGAGTGTGAGGCAAACTTACGGCAAACACACAAGAAATGTAAATGCTTTCTGTTTCGCAGCATACGTTGATATGCAAAACACACACTGGTGTTATAAATTAAAGCTTATTCCTGGCACGCATGGGAATAACGGGGATATAACATACAGTGACATCACATGTTCCTATTCTGCCCCAGTATGCATGTGTCATTGCCCAACCCTTGGCATCACAATAAAGTGCACTCCAGGATAAAAGAACGCAAGCGGGGTGGTTGTGCTGTGCAAGTGTGCAAAAGTAGAAGTGCAGCACTACTTCTACTGGGAGCTTTATGCCATCTGGAGGCTCAGTTTAAGGTATTTGTCTAATATTCTTGGCATAATGTAAACAACAATAGCATTTTATATAGTCCCCCCCATCCCTTTCTGTGAAGTGGCTATCGGTGCACAAGGAGAGAAGGGGCCCAGAAGACGTCAGCAGCACATCTTTTGGCGCTGGTGGGGTTAATAATGTCCCGTCATTGCTCGCATATTGCTCAGCTCCGCCCAATGATGGTTCTTCCCGAGGTCACCAAGGCCAGCTTTCGCGGGAGATACGCACATATCATCTGCCGCTGACGTCGTGCCCCACGTCATCAAATAACAACACCTCTGTCTGCGTGATGACGTCTAGATTTGCTCCTGTCGCCATATTGCAGTGGGGCACCCCTTGAGTATGTGAGATGGGTGCTTCCCGCAGAAAATGCTAACACTTGACCCTTTCCTAGCATATGAAGAAGTGTACAATAGGCACGGAGCCACTAGCGTGCACCCCCAAAACGTGGGGGAAACGTCTTCAATAAGAAGAAAAGCGGCGCACACAGAGTTCCTGAAATACTTCACATGCACAGGATGACATTAATTACCTCAAGGGGACCTTGTAAAATATCTTCTGAGCTCATGAAGGCTGTACAGTTCAAACTAGACAAGTTGTTCCTGAAAACTTTACAATAACCTTAAAATGGAAGTGGACTAATTCAAAGGCACCACGCATTTATATGGAATTCAAACATTCATTGATGTCCCTTTTCTATGTCTATTATATTGACTTTGCAATGAATGGTGCAGAGCGTAACAAAAGTTGCTGTGACGCATCAACTTTCTGGGCACCAGTGGTCCAGGATTGAATATCGGTTTCTAAACCATCCATCAGCCCCACACCTCTAGTACACCAGAAGGGATCCAAACAGAGTGTAGTACAAGTGAATTATAAGACCTTCTTGTCCAATTTTGGTAACGTGGACGGAACGGCAGGCGTATCTCCGCAAGGTCATGGATCGTTGGTTAGTTGCAACACAGCGAAAATACAATTATTAGCCAATGATAAAAGGGACTGTCCAGTCAAGGTTGTATACAAATATCTACTTTATTGTTACTACAACAGGCAGTTCTTGCACACCACAATTACAACCCCCGCTGCAAAGGAACACAGAGGACTGACAGTTTCGCGAAGCAAAGGGATGCACTCTGGATACTGACAGGAGGGTAAGCAATCATTCTTACCGTTCAAGGTTATCTGGTTTCAGCACCAAAGGGGCAAAGGGTCCTAACTGTCTCTCGGGGCCTTAGGAAAAGGATCAGGGGGCAGAACCACAATGCACCTGGTGCTGAACAAGTTCTTGGTGCTCGCCAGCATTGAGACGGTTGCAGGGCACTTCACAGCCCGTGAGACAGAGTTAGTGGTAGGAGACAGTTGCAGGTACCAGGCAGGTACCAGGCAGTTCGGCAAGCAAGGCTGGACGGATGACTGCAGGCTGTCCGGCGTGGCTGCTCCGGGGCAAGAATCGTCATGTCTGTGGTGGTTGGCGGATCTGGAATGCTGGTCGAGGCGCCTCGGTAGGCTCCGTTCTGCCCGGTCTCCAGTGTCACTTGCTGCACCCAGGCCTTCCCTGGGGCCTGCTTCTTAACATTCTTCAGTATTCGCCGCCACCAGCAATGTGTAACAATGGAGATGCAAATCCACGGGGCCTTGAAATGGTAATCAGGCTGCCCACGGCCAGAGGCTTGTGATGTACCCACAGCTGTCAGGTGTCAGCTACACATGACAGGAGAGGTTGGCGCTGGTAAGTGGCGTCCTCCCAAAGTATATGACTATTTTTTTGCTGTGCAGTGAGCGCAAAAAATTTGTGCAGGCAGAGGCCCCACATATTGTCAGAGGGTGTTCTCCCATCATTCATTCTTTTAAATCAACAAAAAAAAGCTCAGGCGAGCGCACTCTTCCCATGCGGATTGTCATATCCCTCACACTTGCACCTTCTCAGAACTCTGTGCACCCCTTAAAAGAGACTCTGATAGAGGGTAGTGGGGATCCTGCGGCATGAACCCCAAGGTGCGCTGGCAGGTGTCACTTCCTGTTCAATGTGTTGCCCCAGGAAGCAAGAACAGGAGAACTACACAAGCATTCCCCAATGGATACTCTACTGTTCCCCACATGTGGATGTCAGACAAGTGGTCACAGCCCCAGCCCCTTCTCCTCTCATCACCCTGCTCAGATGCAATGATGGTTGCCTGGCCAGCACCTGCTGACTCTAATGACATCATCCCTGCCCTGTCCACCCCTGTGTACTGCACATGGGGACATCTAGTGCACCCTGCCCTCCTACAGACACCCTTTTCTGTTCCTGCGTGCAGAGCACGAGCAGCTCACTGATATGCTCCTTAGTTCCTCTCCCGGTGAGCTGCAATGGGTAAGAAAATTCGCTTTGATACATCAGAAAACAAGACCCCTGCCTCCCCCCAGCCCCCCATCCACTCTTCAGCTGAGGCCACGATTCTTTCCTTTGCCCACTCCAGGTTCTTTGGTGATCAGACTCAGCAGTAAGAGTGATGCCTTCTTGAGAATGGATAGGGATAATCCACGGCCAGCCATGCCACCCATGCCATCAGTCCAGCCCCACACCTGATAAAGAATAGCTCTGTCTTTCCAGTCACCTCCATTCAACCGTAAGCATGCACTGGACATGCTCAACCTTAAGCATGCACTAGGCATGTTCAACCTTAAGCATGCACTGCACATGCTCAACCTTAAGCATGCACTAGGCACCACCTTAAGCATGCACTGGACATGCTCAACCT
Source organism: Ambystoma mexicanum (assembly GCF_040938575.1). Lineage (NCBI taxonomy): Eukaryota > Metazoa > Chordata > Amphibia > Caudata > Ambystomatidae > Ambystoma > Ambystoma mexicanum. Next base: position 7,655,012 of record NC_090931.1, on the reverse strand, counting down.
TAAGCATGCACTAGGCATGTTCAACCTTAAGCATGCACTGGACATGTGCAACCATAAGCATGCAGTGGACATGCTCAACTTTAAGCATGCACTAGGCATGTTCAACCTTAAGCATGCACCAGGCATGTTCAACCTTAAGCATGCATTGGACATGCTCAACCTTAAGCATGCACTAGGCATGTTCAACCTTAAGCATGCAATGGACATGTTCAACCTTAAGCATGCACTGGACATGTTCAACCTTAAGCATGCACTAGGCATGTTCAACCGTAAGCATGCAATGGACAAGTTCAACCTTAAGCATGCACTAGGCATGTTCAACCTTAAGCATGCACTGGACATGTTCAACCTTAAGCATGCACTGGACATGCTCAACCTTAAGCATGCACTAGGCATGTTCAACCTTAAGCATGCAATGGACATGTTCAACCTTAAGCATGCACTGGACATGTTCAACCTTAAGCATACACTAGGCATGTTCAACCTTAAGCATGCAATGGACATGTTCAACCTTAAGCATGCACTAGGCATGTTCAACCTTAAGCATGCACTAGGCATGTTCAACCTTAAGCATGCACTGGACATGCTCAACCTTAAGCATGCAATGGACATGTTCAACCTTAAGCATGCCATAGGCATGTTCAACCTTAAGCCTGCACTGGACATGTTCAACCTTAAGCATGCACTAGGCATGTTCAACCTTAAGCATGCAATGGACATGTTCAACCTTAAGCATGCACTAGGCATATTCAACCTTAAGCCTGCACTGGACATGTTCAATCTTAAGCATGCACTGGTTATGTTCAACCTTAAGCATGCACTGGGCATGTTCAACCATAATCATGCACTGCACATGTTCAACCTTAAGCATGCACTGGACATGCTCAACCTTAAGCATGCACTAGGCATGTTCAACCTTAAGCATGCACTGGACATGACGCTGCAGAGGGAAACAGATCTACATTCGTCTTAACAGACCAATTTGAATGAGAATAAAGACAGTCAGAGTTACAGTTATGAGTCCCTTGAAGTTCTACAATGGGCGATAATCACGGAAGGCAATCATGTCAGGACTACATCCAGAAATGCAATTCTACAAAATGAAACCAGGCATACATGCCATAGGTAACACAGATCCTACTTGACATAGGTAACATATATCCAAGCTACCTTAAAGCAGTACTCTTCCAGGAACGTCATGCCTCTAACCAGGCATACATGCCATAGCACATAGGTCATCATGCCTCTACCAGGCATACATGCCATAGTACACAGGTCATCATGCCTCTAACCAGGCATACATGCCATAGTACACAGGTCATCATGCCTCTACCAGGCATACATGACATAGGTAACATAGATCCAAGCTATCCTAAAGCATTACACTTACAGGAACGATGGCAGAGTTCAAGGAACAGCAGGCCTCTAACGAGGCATACATCCCATAGGGTGCATAGTTAAATGAACTTCAGGGCTCTAACCAGGCATACATGCATAAGTGGCATAGGTCAAGGAACGTCAGGCCTCTAACCAGGCATACATGCATAAGTGGCATAATTCAAGGAACGTCAGACCTCTAACCGGGCCTACATGCATAAGTGGCATAATTCAAGGAATGTAAGACCTCTAACCGGGCATACATGCATAAGTGGCACAGTTCAAGGAATGTCCGACCTCTAACTGGGCATACATGCATAAGTTGCATAGTTCAAGGAACGTCAGACCTCCAACCAGGCATACATGCATAAGTGACATAGTTCAAGGAACGTCAGCCCTCGAACTGGGCACACATGCATAAGTGACATAGTTCAAGGAAAGTCAGGCCTTTAACCAGGCATACATGATATAGGTGACATATTTCAAGGAACATCAGGCCTCGAACCAGGCATACATGCATAAGTGGCATGGCTCAAGGAAGGGCAGACCTCTAACCGGGCATAAATGCATAAGTGTCAAAGTTCAAGGAACGTCAGGCCTCCAACCAGGCATGCATGATATAGATGACCTATTTCAAGGAACGTCAGACCTCTAACCGGGCATACATGCAGAAGTGGCATAGTTCAATGAACGTCAGACCCCTAACCGGGCATACATGCATAAGTGGCATAGTTCAAGCAACATCAGACCTCTAACCCGGCATACATGCATAAGTGGCATAGTTCAAGGTACGTCAGACCTCTAACCGGGCATACATGCATAAGTGGCACAGTTCAAGGAATGTCCGACCTCTAACCGGGCATACATGCATAAATTGCATAGTTCAAGGAACGTCAGACATCTGACCGGGCATACATGCATAAGTGGCATAGTTCAAGGAACATCAGACATCTTACCGGGTATACATGCATACGTGGCATAGTTCAAGGAACGTCAGACCTCCAACCAGGCATACATGCATAAGTGACATAGTTCAAGGAACGTCAGCCCTCGAACCGGGCACACATTCATTAGTGACATAGTTCAAGGAACGTCAGGCCTTTAACCAGGCATACATGATGTAGGTGACATATTTCAAGGAACATCGGGCCTCTAACCAGGCATACATGCATAAGTGGCATAGCTCAAGGAAGGGCAGACCTCTAACCGGGCATAAATGCATAAGTGTCAAAGTTCAAGGAACGTCAGGCCTCCAACCAGGCATGCATGATATAGATGACCTATTTCAAATAACATCAGACCTCTAACCGGGCATACATGCAGAAGTGGCATAGTTCAATGAACGTCAGACCTCTAACCGGGCATACATGCATAAGTGGCATAGTTCAAGCAACATCAGACCTCTAACTGGGCATACATGCATAAGTGGCATAGTTCAAGGAACGCCAGACCTCTAAATGGGCATACATGCATAAGTGGCATAGTTCAAGGAATGTCAGACCTCTAACCAGGCATACATGCATAAGTGGCATCGTTCAAGGAACATCAGACCTCTAACCGGGCATACATGCATAAGTGGCATAGTTCAGGGAACGTCAGACTTCTAACAGGGCATACATGCATAAGTGTCATAGTTCAGGGAACGTCAGACCTCTAACCGTTAATACATGCATAAGTGGCATAGTTCAGGGAACGTCAGATCTCTATCCGGGCATACATGCATAAGTGGCATAGTTCAAGCAATGTCAGACCTCTAACCGGGCATACATGCATAAGTGGCATAGTTCAAGGAATGTCAGACCTCTAACTGGGCATACATGCATAAGTGGCATAGTTCGGGGAACGTCAGACTTCTAACAGGGCATACATGCATAAGTGGCATAGTTCAGGGAATGTTAGACCTCTAACCGGGAATGCATGCATAAGTGGCATTCTTCAGGGAACATCAGACCTCTAACCGGACATACATGCATAAGTGGCATAGTTCAATGAACGTCAGGCATCTAACCAGGCATACATGATATAGATGACATATTTCAAGGAACATCAGACCTCTAACTGGGCATACATGCATAAGTGGCATAGTTCAAGCACCGTCAGACCTCTAACCGGGCATACATGCATAAGTGGCATATCTCAAGGAACGTCAGATCTCTAACTGGGCATACATGCATAAGTGTCATAGTTCAAGGAATGTCAGACCTCTAACTAGGCATACATGCATAAGTGGCATCAGTCAAGGAATGTCAGACCTCAAACCGGGCAAACATGCATAAGTGGCATAGTTCAGAGAACGTCAGACTTCTAACCGGGAATACATGCATAAGTGGCATAGTTCAAGCAACGTCAGACCTCTAACCGGGCATACATGCATAAGTGGCATAGTTCAAGGAACGTCAGACCTCTAACTGGGCATAAATAAATAAGTGGCATAGTTCAAGGAACGTTAGACCTCTAACCAGGCATACATGCATAAGTGGCATAGTTCAAGGAACGTCAGGCCTCCAACCAGGCATGCATGATATAGTTGACCTATTTCAAGGAACGTCAGACCTCTAACCGGGCATACATGCAGAAGTGGCATAGTTCAAAGAACGTCAGACCTCTAACCAGGCATACATGCATAAGTGGCATAGTTCAAGCAACATCAGACCTCTAACCAGGCATACATGCATACATGGCATAGTTCAAGGAACGTCAGACCTCTAAATGGGCATACATGCATAGGTGGCATAGTTCAAGCACTGTCAGACCTCTAACCAGACATACATCCCATAGGGTGCATAGTTAAATGAACTTCAGGGCTCTAACCAGGCATACATGCATAAGTGGCATAATTCAAGGAACGTCAGACCTCTAACCGGGCCTACATGCATAAGTGGCATAATTCAAGGAATGTAAGACCTTTAACCGGGCATACATGCATAAGTGGCACAGTTCAAGGAATGTCCGACCTCTAACCGGGCATACATGCATAAGTTGCATAGTTCAAGGAACGTCAGACATCTTACCGGGTATACATGCATACGTGGCATAGCTCAAGGAACGCCAGACCTCCAACCAGGCATACATGCATAAGTGACATAGTTCAAGGAACGTCAGGCCTCGAACCGGGAACACATGCATAAGTGACATAGTTCAAGGAACGTCAGGCCTTTAACCAGGCATACATGATATAGATGACCTATTTCAAATAACGTCAGACCTCTAACCGGGCATACATGCAGAAGTGGCATAGTTCAATGAACGTCAGACCTCTAACCGGGCATACATGCATAAGTGGCATAGTTCAAGCAACATTAGACCTCTAACTGGGCATACATGCATAAGTGGCATAGTTCAAGGAATGTCAGACCTCTAAATGGGCATACATGCATAAGTGGCATAGTTCAAGGAATGTCAGACCTCTAACCAGGCATACATGCATAAGTGGCATCGTTCAAGGAACATCATACCTCTAATCGGGCATACATTCATAAGTGGCATAGTTCAAGCAACATTAGACCTCTAACTGGGCATACATGCATAAGTGGCATAGTTCAAGGAATGTCAGACCTCTAATCGGGCATACATGCATAAGTGTCATAGTTCAAGGAATGTCAGACCTCTAACTAGGCGTACATGCATAAGTGGCATCAGTCAAGGAATGTCAGACCTCGAACCGGGCAAACATGCATAAGTGGCATAGTTCAGGGAACGTCAGCCCTCGAACCGGGAATACATGCATAAGTGGCATAGTTCAAGCAACGTCAGACCTCTAACCGGGCATACATGCATAAGCGGCATAGTTCAAGGAACGTCAGACCTATAACTGGGCATAAATACATAAGTGGCATAGTTCAAGGAACGTTAGACCTCTAACCAGGCATACATGCATAAGTGGCATAGTTCAAGGAACGTCAGGCCTCCAACCAGGCATGCATGATATAGTTGACCTATTTCAAGGAACGTCAGACCTCTAACCTGGCATACATGCAGAAGTGGCATAGTTCAATGAACGTCAGACCTCTAACCGGGCATACATGCATAAGTGGCATAGTTCAAGCAACATCAGACCTCTAACCAGGCATACATGCATACATGGCATAGTTCAAGGAACGTCAGACCTCTAAATGGGCATACATGCATAGGTGGCATAGTTCAAGGACTGTCAGACCTCTAACCAGACATACATCCCATAGGATGCATAGTTAAATGAACTTCAGGGCTCTAACCAGGCATACATGCATAAGTGGCATAATTCAAGGAACGTCAGACCTCTAACCGGGCCTACATGCATAAGTGGCATAATTCAAGGAATGTAAGACCTTTAACCGGGCATACATGCATAAGTGGCACAGTTCAAGGAATGTCCGACCTCTAACCGGGCATACATGCATAAGTTGCATAGTTCAAGGAACGTCAGACATCTTACCGGGTATACATGCATACGTGGCATAGCTCAAGGAACGCCAGACCTCCAACCAGGCATACATGCATAAGTGACATAGTTCAAGGAACGTCAGGCCTCGAACCGGGAACACATGCATAAGTGACATAGTTCAAGGAGCGTCAGGCCTTTAACCAGGCATACATGATATAGATGACCTATTTCAAATAACGTCAGACCTCTAACCGGGCATACATGCAGAAGTGGCATAGTTCAATGAACGTCAGACCTCTAACCGGGCATACATGCATAAGTGGCATAGTTCAAGCAACATTAGACCTCTAACTGGGCATACATGCATAAGTGGCATAGTTCAAGGAATGTCAGACCTCTAAATGGGCATACATGCATAAGTGGCATAGTTCAAGGAATGTCAGACCTCTAACCAGGCATACATGCATAAGTGGCATCGTTTAAGGAACATCATACCTCTAATCGGGCATACATGCATAAGTGGCATAGTTCAAGCAACATTAGACCTCTAACTGGGCATACATGCATAAGTGGCATAGTTCAAGGAATGTCAGACCTCTAATCGGGCATACATGCATAAGTGTCATAGTTCAAGGAATGTCAGACCTCTAACTAGGCGTACATGCATAAGTGGCATCAGTCAAGGAATGTCAGACCTCGAACCGGGCAAACATGCATAAGTGGCATAGTTCAGGGAACGTCAGCCCTCGAACCGGGAATACATGCATAAGTGGCAAAGTTCAAGCAACGTCAGACCTCTAACCGGGCATACATGCATAAGTGGCATAGTTCAAGGAACGTCAGACCTCTAACTGGGCATAAATACATAAGTGGCATAGTTCAAGGAACGTTAGACCTCTAACCAGGCATACATGCATAAGTGGCATAGTTCAAGGAACGTCAGGCCTCCAACCAGGCATGCATGATATAGTTGACCTATTTCAAGGAACGTCAGACCTCTAACCTGGCATACATGCAGAAGTGGCATAGTTCAATGAACGTCAGACCTCTAACCGGGCATACATGCATAAGTGGCATAGTTCAAGCAACATCAGACCTCTAACCAGGCATACATGCATACATGGCATAGTTCAAGGAACGTCAGACCTCTAAATGGGCATACATGCATAAGTGGCATAGTTCAAGCACTGTCAGACCTCTAACCAGACATACATCCCATAGGGTGCATAGTTAAATGAACTTCAGGGCTCTAACCAGGCATACATGCATAAGTGGCATAATTCAAGGAACGTTAGACCTCTAACCGGGCCTACATGCATAAGTGGCATAATTCAAGGAATGTAAGACCTTTAACCGGGCATACATGCATAAGTGGCACAGTTCAAGGAATGTCCGACCTCTAACCGGGCATACATGCATAAGTTGCATAGTTCAAGGAACGTCAGACATCTTACCGGGTATACATGCATACGTGGCATAGCTCAAGGAACGCCAGACCTCCAACCAGGCATACATGCATAAGTGACATAGTTCAACGAACGTCAGCCCTCGAACCGGGAACACATGCATAAGTGGCACAGTTCAAGGAATGTCCGACCTCTAACCGGGCATACATGCATAAGTTGCATAGTTCAAGGAATGTCAGACATCTGACCGGGCATACATGCATAAGTGGCATTGTTCAAGGAACATCAGACATCTTACCGGGTATACATGCATACGTGGCATAGTTCAAGGAACGTCAGACCTCCAACCAGGCATACATGCATAAGTGACATAGTTCAAGGAACGTCAGCCCTCAAACCGGGCACACATGCATAAGTGACAGTTCATGGAACGTCAGGCCTTTAACCAGGCATACATGATGTAGGTGACATATTTCAAGGAACATCGGGCCTCTAACCAGGCATACATGCATAAGTGGCATAGCTCAAGGAAGGGCAGACCTCTAACCGGGCATAAATGCATAAGTGTCAAAGTTCAAGGAACGTCAGGCCTCCAACCAGGCATGCATGATATAGAAGACCTATTTCAAATAACGTCAGACCTCTAACCGGGCATACATGCAGAAGTGGCATAGTTCAATGAACGTCAGACCTCTAACCGGGCATACATGCATAAGTGGCATAGTTCAAGCAACATTAGACCTCTAACTGGGCATACATGCATAAGTGGCATAGTTCAGCAAACATCAGACTTCTAACAGGGCATACATGCATAAGTGGCATAGTTCAGGGAACGTTAGACCTCTAACCGGTAATACATGCATAAGTGGCATAGTCCAGGGAATGTCACATCTCTAACCGGGCATACATGCATAAGTGGCATAGTTCAAGCAATGTCAGACCTCTAACCGGGCATACATGCATAAGTGACATAGTTCAAGGAATGTCATACCTCTAACTGGGCATACATACATACGTGGCATAGTTCAAGGAACATCAGACATCTAACCAGGCATACATGCATAAGTGGCATCGTTCAAGGAATGTCAGACCTCTAACTGGCATACATGCATAAGTGGCATAGTTCGGGGAACGTCAGACTTCTAACAGGGCATACAAGCATAAGTGGCATAGTTCAGGGAATGTTAGACCTCTAACCGGGAATGCATGCATAAGTGGCATACTTCAGGGAACATCAGACCTCTAACCAGACATACATGCATAAGTGGCATAGTTCAATGAACGTCAGGCATCTAACCAGGCATACATGATATAGGTGACATATTTCAAGGAACATCAGACCTCTAACCGGGCATACATGCATAAGTGGCATAGTTCAAGCACCGTCAGACCTCTAACCAGGCATACATGCATAAGTGGCATAGTTCAAGGAACGTCAGACCTCTAACTGGGCATAAATGCATAAGTGTCATAGTTCAAGGAATGTCAGACCTCTAACTAGGCATACATGCATAAGTGGCATCATTCAATGAATGTCAGACCTCGAACCTGGCATACATGCATAAGTGGCATAGTTCAGGGAATGTCAGACTTCTAACAGGGCATACATGCATAAGTGGCATAGTTCAGCGAACGTCAGACCTCTAACCGGGCATACATGCATAAGTGGCATAGTTCAAGGAACGTCAGACCTCTAACTGGGCATACATACATAAGTGGCATAGTTCAAGCAACGTTAGACCTCTAACCAGGCATATATGCATAAGTGGCATAGTTCAGGGAATGTCAGACTTCTAACAGGGCATACATGCATAAGTGGCATAGTTCAGGGAACGTCAGACCTCTAACTGGGAATACATGCATAAGTGGCATAGTTTAGGGAACGTCAGACCTCTAACCGGGCATACATGGATAAGTGGCATAGTTCAATGAACGTCAGACCTCTAACCGGCCATACATGCATAATTGGCATAGTTCAAGCAACATCAGACCTCTAACCGGGCATACATTCATAAGTGGCATAGTTCAAGGAACGTCAGACCTCTAACCGGGGATACGTGCAATTCTTTGGTATTCAAACATCTCTCCACCTTCCATGAGGGATCTATAGATCACATGGGATGGTGGAGCACATTTCGTGATCTGGGCATTTTTCCATGAAAGGCACTATATCTTTCGCTTAGATAGATGTCTATGTCTACAGCTGAAGTAACTGCCTTTATGGGGCATATGTATTAACCATTGCTTTGTGGTCAGAAATGTACTGCCATTACCCCTTTCCTTTATGGCACCTCTATTTTCCTATTCTTTGATCCATAGGTGCATGCCAGACTTTTCTTACTTATCCTGACCATGGAGGCACTTCCTGTTTCCTTAGGGTTTACACCAGTATGAAGGTCTGGTGCCCAAGAGGCCAGGCTTACCAAGAATCTCTTCCAGCCACTTTGAAGACTTTCTGTCCTTGAAATGCTGTCCTTGAAACTAATGTATTGACGTTCTTTATTTCCTGTGTATTTGTGTATGGTTAAAGAAACACCATAAAAACCGTTTTGTAATTATAAAATATTATATACAGTTCATATTCTACCGAGCCCTAAAATAAATGTTATATAAAATGCATATAAGGTATGATTTCATATGTCATTTATAACACGCCTCTACACATGTGTTTCTAGGCACGACAAGACGGGGAGGGTACATAGGGAGGACAAGACAAACGATCTTACTAGGCCTTGTGTCATTCAGATCGTGCAAGTGCAGAATGCAAAGTGCAGGGGAAGGGGACAGAGGAATTCGAAAGGGGGGAGTGCAATCAGGGCTGTATTGCTCTGAGTAAGTGCAGCTGGGACAGCGTGATTCTCGGTAAGTAACAGGAGGCGGGGACTGTAGAGGTTACAGTTTAGCCTCTAGCGCGTGCCATGCCTGGAGGCAGTGCACGGCAGACCGGTCAAGAGGAGCCAGGTACCCAGTGAGACTCTCAGGGTAACCAAGCAACCAGCCGGCACAGCAGACAGGTAGGTCATCAGGGGAACGAGGGAGGGTGGGAGAGAAAGCAGAGGAGAAAAGGAAGGGTTTGAACTGCTTCTGTAACTTCAGGTGGTCAGGCTCAAGTTTGAGAGGGCAAAGAAGGCTGTTCCAGAGGGAGGCACCTACAGAGGAAAGTGATCTACCCGCTACTGGAGAAGCGTCTGACCCTCAGAGTGTTGGAGGCAGCAGAGCAAAGGGCTCGAGTAGGAAGGTATTTATGAAGAGAGTGTTGAATGTAGTGCAGGCCCTGGCCCCAGAAAGCCTTGTGGATGATGCAGAGGGTCTTGAACTTGATCCTTGCAGCCACTGGGAGCCAGTGGAGAGATTTTAGGGCGGAGAGATATGGTCTCTGAACTTGACGCCAAGGATAAGTCTACCAGTCCTGTTCTGGATTAGTTGCAGAGGGTGGAGAGTGCAGGAAGGTTGATTGAGAAAGATGCTGTTGCAGCAGTCCATTATATAGAGAACCAGGGCTCTGGAGACAATGAGCTTCTGGGGGAAAGTAAGAAATGGAAGAATGCCCTTGAGGAGGTCTAGCTGGTAATGGGCCTTCTTGGAAAGGTCTGTGATGTGAGGAGAGAAGGAGAGGGTGGGGTCAAAGTTGACACCAATATTATTTGCCTCACAGGAAGGTGAAGAAAGAGGGCCCATGAAGGACGGCCAGAGTGTGAGAGGGCAAGCAGGAGCAGGAGTCCCGATGAGAAGTATCTCTGTCTTACTGTCATTAAGGCAGAGATAGTTGGAGGTGCACCAACCCTGAGGATCTCCGTCTTACTGTCATTAAGGCAGAGATCATTGGAGATGCACCAACCCTGCGGATCTCTGTCTTACTGTCATTAAGGCAAAGATCATTGGAGGTGCACCAACCCTGAGGACCTCTGTCTTACTGTCATCAAGGCAGAGATCATTGGCGGTGCACCAACCCTGAGGATCTCTGTCTTACTGTCATTAAGGCAGAGATCATTGGAGGAGCACCAATCCTGAGGATCTCTTTATTGTCATTAAGGCAGAGATCGTTGGAGGTGCACCAACCCTGAGGATCTCTGCCTTACTGTCATTAAGGCAGAGATCGTTGGAGGTGCACCAATCCTGAAACACGGATAGACAGTCTGGAACATAGGAGAGAGGAGATGGGGCTGCCCAGAGCTGGAAAGAGAGCTGTGTGTAATCCGCATAACACTGAAATGTAGAGCTGAAGGTGGAGATTAGGTGTGCCAGAGGCACCACATAGAGATTGAAGAGCCATGGTGAGGTTAGAGCCCCGGGGAACACCACATGTGGAGAGAGAGAGCTGTTGGAGAGAAAGGACCCAAGTTGGACCTGGGAGGGTCGGATCTCACTAAGTCGGTTGATCAGGATGGTGTGATTGACTGTGTCAAAACCAGAGGAAAGGTCAAGGAGGAAGAGGAGAGCAGATCTTCATGGGTGTTCAGGAGAGCAGTTTCCGTGCCTATGGCTGCTCTAAAGCCAGACTGTTGGTCATGTAGACAGCCAACAGTTTCATTGTGGAAAGTTAGCTGGGAGATTGCCAGATTTTCCAGGATTTTGCAAAGGAAAGGAGTGATAGAGAACTGGATATAGTTAGACGGACAGGTAGGATCGGCAGAAGGCTTTTTAAGGAGGGGGTGCATAAGGGAGTGCTTGCGAAAGAGGCGAAAGCACCAGTGGTGAAAGAATGATTGCAGAAATCGGCCAAGCCAGGTGCAAGGGTTTCAATGTGTTCCTATTAGTGTTCTATCGTGTTAGCATTCAAACTTCTTAAAAAAACAATGACAGCAATACATATTGTGGTAGAAGAACCACACAAACACTACAACCAAAGTGAGTCGTCATCCCTAAGTATGCTTTTTTTACAATCCTTCTAAAATATAAAGTGTGCTGTTCAGTTAGAGCTTCACAATAAACCAATATGTGCTTTGTTGTTCCCAATGTTGTTTTGTCCCTGCGGCATCCTCTTCAGAAATCATGGAGCGACGCAGTAGAATCTCCCCCATTAGAAATATATTCCATCTAAGAAAATGAAGAAAAAGTGTTTGAATACCGACCAGATAAAGCACAAAAGCAAAACTTAAATAGGCCCCCATGAATGAAATGTCAATGTGGGGTAAAATTGAGCAAGATGTAAATGTGGGGAAATTGGAACAAGGATTACCCCAAGCCAACTACTAGAAACACAGTGAAGTGATATAACTGTGTTGTGTTAAAAGAAGTCCTGGGGAAAGGAACACATCAGGCAGTGGACATTTGGGGGAGAGAGATACCTCCTGACAGGAAAGTATACCACAGACTGATCTTTAGTTTTAGTTTCCTAGATAGGGAAACTCTCCTTAAGTTAGGGATAGAGAGGTATTTATCCAACCCTTTTGTTTTAATAAAGATGTCTTACAATGAAAATCGTACAACTTTGGGTCTGTATATAGAGTGTAAGCTACATTATTTAATATGCTTCTATACAGAGTTTATAACCTCCATTTTACTCTGGCCTGCGGAGACCCCAGTCCCAACTCAAAGCGAATTGCTGCAATTGGCGAAGCATTTGACATTCTTAAAACCCTAAACCAAATGATTGCCTCTATCCTCTCAGAAAAGCTCAAAGTGTCCAGGAAGAGAAGCTCTGCCCCAGAAACCAATTTTGGGACAACTTTCCCCTCATAAAAATTCAGGGAAGGCTTATGCTAAAATCTGCAGTATCTTTGGTTAATTCTAATAATTTGTTTCGACAAAACTAGAGCCCTTTGTTTTAACTGCAGTTCCATAAATGCCTTGTGGGGTTTACTACAAATAGCAAAACCCAAATACACTAAATGATCGACACGCATCTGGGTTTCCTTCTCTAACCTCCATTTATATTTAAATACCTTCCCTTCTTAGTAAACTAGATGACCTTAGTCTTCTTTGCATTTATTACTAAAGATTTAACCTCTGCAAATTTTGAAAAAGAACTTAAAAGCCTCTGAAGGCCGATTTGGGTACGATCAAATAAAAGGAAATCATGGCATAAACCATCCAGGTAATGCCAAACCGACCAATCCTTGAAGGAGCAAATGAAATAGGATCTACATATTCGTCTGCATCAGCAACATATAAATTAAATAGGCAAGCGGCCAAAATGCACCCCTACCTCAAACCTGAACGTGTCTCTATTTTCCTGGAAAGCCATCCACTTTGGTCTAATCTGATCTGGATTGAGCTGTTAACATGCAACCAAATGATACATTTCAGTAGTCGTTGAGGAATCTTCCATTTGGTGAATTCAGACCAAAAGAGATGGCGGTCAACTCTGTCAAATGCGTCAGATAAATCTATTGACGCCATGAATACAGAGTTGTATTTACCAGACTTAGCCGAGTCCTGAAGGCACCTAGCTATCGTACCATTAATGTTAGTGCTGTGGGATTTTCTAAAACGGTCTGACATTTGTTCAGCCTGCCGTCATCCGTAGCCTAAGACTCCAAGTGTGTTAATAAGAGGGATGCGAAGACCTTACCATTCGCATTCAAGATATTAATAGGGCGGTAATTCTTTGGGTCGGTACTCACATCCCTCTTAAACACAGGTATTATGTAAGCAGTACTCCAGGACTCTGGGTATCGGTCACCATGCACAATTTCCCTAAATAGGATAGATAAAACTAAGGACCACAGCATCAGGGCCTTCTCTAACAGTTTATTGGAGAGATTATTAGGGCCAGGAGCCCTGTAGTCACTCGCTTTATGAATGAATTCCATAGCCCTTTCCGGATCTCCAGCTGCCGTTTATTAGTCCCGACCGCTCCACATTTAACCATGGATTTCACAGAGCTACTTTCACGAAAATATAGAGACGAAAAATGATCCACCCAATCCTCATCTGAGACTACGTTTATCTGGCTAGTTGGCTGCCCGTGATCGAGCCTATTGATTGTTTCCCAGAAAGTCCCTGTATTTTTGTCCTTTAATATTCCCAACATGTAGTCAGTGTCCCTTTGTACGATTTGTGTGTGGTGGCTTTTCAGCCAGTTTTTTTTATAGCGTCTTGACCATCTTTTTCAACCCTCTGTTAGTCCCCCTATATGAAGCATATTTATCAATGCATCTTAACTCCGATCTCATTTGCTTTTTCGCCCGAGCAATGTCTTCATTATTGGCGTGCACCGGAACTGCCTTGTTTTGAAAGGCCAACTGGTCACGAGACTTACACGGAAAAACAAAAGACACAATGTCTGCCATCGACTGCTCAAACATGGAGAGCTGCCATTCATAGGATATTCCAGGCATCAGTGCAGCCAATTTATAATCAATCTGTCAATTGAGCCCTCATTACATTTTGCACAGTTTTTACCACTGTTTGGTGTCAGACCGACTAGTGCTCACAACTCCTTAATTCCTAGATGGAGATCAAATTCTAAACACAGCATATGGTGGTCACTCCCGTCAGTAGGCAACATACTCATCTTTTGCAGTGTTCAAACTAAACTGTATCAACAAAGAAATAATCTAGAACAGATTCACAAGCTTCCCTCTGCTTTTTCGCCTGTCTAAGAAAACCCCCCGGGAATATCCCTGTTTGTCATTTGCAAACCCAACAATGACATCATAATTGACCATTTGGCACCTTGTTGTTCTTTGCCCGTCAAGCCTGATCTTGGGAGATTTAATTGCATAAGGCCATCATTAGTTTCTATTGAGGGATAAAGCAAATTAAGGTCCCCAGTTTACAGGGCCAAACCCTTATCATGGGCAAGTCTCCAGTCCCTTACAATCTGTGCTAAACCGACCAAGAATGTCTCCAACTCATAAATTCCTTCATGCCAAAAATGTTAGTCAAGAGGATGTGGGAAAACAATCTAGTACTACTCATCGATAATTCAACAAATAAAGCATCATACAGGGAGAAGACTAGTTCATTGACCACAAATCCCTGGCAATGCTTTATAGCCACCTGAAGGCCTCCTGAAGGGCAGCCACTGCTTGCTTTTAGAGCCGGTTCAACAAAGACAAGGTAACCTTCTGATATAGGGCATTCAGTGAGCCAAGTCTCCTGTAAGAAAATCAACTTCTGCAGTCTTAAGAGATTCACTGCCTCAATAGTGGTTAAAATGTGAGCATGACCCCTTGTATTCCAAGAGATTACATTAGAGCTGAAGGAGCCGCTAACAGTTTTTTTAAGTGCCTTCACACTTTGTTGAACCCTGAATAGCCCCGGCCAGCCAAGACCAATCATCCTCTGGTGTTTTCTGAGAGCTGATATGTTGAGAAAATGTCCACATGCCTGTAACCCCCACCACCATTATATACAGAGACCAGTGTATATTTTCCCACAGAACTGGTTGGGGGTTGGTTATAGGGTCCTCCTTTTTGATAAATTAATTTAGCTTAAATGCAAAGCATCAAAGGCCCGTAGACTCCTTCAAGATTGTATCAAATATTATTTGTGAGCTGATATGTAAAATACAATTTCAGTTCTGAGGGAATTACACAGCTCAACTCTATCAATGTCCCAGGATGAGATCATTCTCAGACTCATGACTTCACCAAAGATTGTCAATACACTAGATCTATTTAGGCAAAGGTCCTTCTCATCTCGGAACAAGCTGATGAGCCGCAGTTGGAACAACTGGTCTCCCCGCTGTAATGGAGTCGAAAGCGCTCTCTTCAAAATGTGCCTCTCTGCATTTCTAGAGCCGCAATGGGATCTGTTATACCCTCCAATCCAATCCGTTCTCATATGGTCGTCGGCCAAGAGCCCTCCTCACTATACTCTACACTGTGGCTTTAATAGCACAACCATCCTTTAAGACGCTTGGGACCATTTCATCTTTAGCATTCACTAGATCCTTACTAGAAGACAGGCCTGCCCTTATGCCACACTCTAAATTGTGGTTACTCATGCTTACCAATTGTTTAAGTGCGGCCAGGACAAGGTACAGCACCTGCCGATGTCATTGGTGGTTCCCTGCCTTCCACTCTACAGCGGTCATCAGGGTATTTTGCCATAACAGAGTACAAAGCTGGATTCTTAGAAGAATTGTCTCCCTCTATCTGGACACGAGGAGCACAATTATTCACACTATATTGATCCCTCTGCGTGGCAACTGTTACTGAACCTTTACACTGAATACCAACACAATTTTGTACTGTCGCTTAAGCTGGAATAATGGAATCATTTTGCATAACCGTGTGCGAGATACACCTGGTTAGGTTCAATGCCCGGTGAGGCTGTAAATGACAGTCTGCTGGGCTCACGGCAATCGTCTCAATAGCTACACCAATATAGAAGCCAACCAGCTACACCTATACAGGACACACCAGACCCATTCCTTCATGCCTTGAGAAAGACCCATGGTCGAAACACTTGTTGGCACTCTAGAAATGCAAATAGCATATGGCATATATTCAACTGTATCCAGAGATGGCTGCCAAACCATTTCAAAGATTGTAACTAAACCTACAGACTATTAAACTTGACCAATCCCAAGCACATAAACGGTGTCCTAAATCATTGGAGACCAAATACAGGGTATGAACATACAAACTGGCTAACACCCTATCCAGTGCCACAGTAACCAGGGTTCCAACCTTGTATATTGTAACCTCTGGGACTGCAGGAGCTTGGTCCCACTGGAACCCCAATTACAGGCTGCAGGAAATAAACTTGATTCAGAGAGACAAAACATATCAGCGCAGAGATCTACAGTTCCTTCAATCTCCAACCCTCGAGTCTACTTCATTTAAGATGCAAACTCCCGAGTTTGACATTAGGTGCGGGAAAATGGATTTATGAATTGGAAAAAATGACAAGAGGAAACACGCTAGCAATAGGGGACATTAAGGGCCTCTTAGCAGCCATTTTGAGGCAAGAGCTGATGACATATTGAGGAGAGCAGGCTATTCAAGTGTGACAGCACCGAACACAGCGCATGATGGAGCGCCATTTAATAATTGCAGAGCAGATGTTTGGAGGGCTCTCAGGGTACAGTATCCTGACACATCAGACATGGGTGCAATCATGACACGTAAGGTGAAAGAAGACGAGGACCCTATTGCTTATATTCAGGACATTCAAGAGCGTTGGACCCTTGAAATGACGCAACCGCAGGAAAAAACGGTGACATTTTCTACCACATTTTATGTCAGGGGTTAGCTGAGAAAGTACAGAGGCTGATGAAAAAGCAAGTGGGAATGGAAGCAAAGCCATGGGCTGAAATATAGTTGACGATAGTGCATCACTGTCAGTTGATGCAGGAGAAAAATAAGGAGAAAGATGAGGCTAAGAAACTTGGGGAAGCTAAATTAGCTCAGAAGAAATAGAAGGGCCGGTATTGACAAGTGGAGATGGATTAAGAATACAGCAAGCAGTGGGTACGTCGCAGGAAAATAACCAGTGCCAGATGGACCAAGGAGGGAATGAGTTCATGTCATGAGGTTGAGGCATGGGCTTGAGAGGAAGGGGTGGATTCCAAAGCAAACAAGGTGGGTTTCAGAATGCACAAAATGAGAATCAGAATGCACAAGGAGGTTTCAACCAAGGGGGTCTAGACAGGTGGGCTCCTCCTATATGGACTTGTGGGATGACAGCGCACTTTGCACGCGTATGTGGGAGCCAAGGGTATGTACAGAATGGCCAATTCTTAAGAGGGGTGACAGCTTATCCTCCAACATACAGCTCACAAGCTAGGGAAGGATTTGCCCAAGATCACACAGTGTATCAGACACAAGCACCATGAATGCAACAGGCACAGCAATCACATCAAGTGCAAATGAATCCACTGCAAGGACAGTCGCAACACGTCCCCATGCAGACACAGCAGTATGCAAACACTGGACATTTGCTGACACCTAAAATCGGGGGTGTCACTGTGGTGGGAGGGAATCCCTTTACAGGTAAAGGGGTATGCAAGTACCCACAATACGACAGCTCACAGGGAAACTTGATGTGTTCAGTACTATCAGTGACACCAGACCCCCAAGAGGAACCAAGGGTTGATGTTATAGGAGGCAAATCTTTTTCTTTTCTAGTAGACACTGGGGCTACTCGTTCATGTATACGAGAGGGAAAATATCCAATGTCGGGAATTGCCATGAATGCTTAAGGGTTCTCTGGAGCTACAAGTCGAGTTCCTTTAACTGACAAATTACCAGTCTCTATAGGAGGGTGTGACTTCTCTGTTTCAGTGTCGTATTCTCGATAGACACAGGTTAACATTTTGGGAAGAGATTTTATGACAAAACATAACATGATGATTTCTTTGACTGACGTAGGGATAGTGTGTCCCACTCCTGGAATACATTATATGAATGTGGGTGAATTTATATTGGTATTTGCAGGGCAAGTGGCTCTGCGAGGTATCCCAGTAGAGCCAGGGGCTTTTCTTTATGAGGTGAGCATTCTATTGACATGGCTACCTGGCTTAGTGGGAAAATCTATGAGGATAACAGACAAATTCTTGTTCAGATCACAGATACCTATGGACGAAGAGCGGGGACAAACCTTCTCTATAGAATTAGATGCAGCCATAGTATGAGGGGAAATGGCGATGCTCGAAGGAACGGATGATGCGGGCAGACCATGGAGAACAGTGATAGCTATTCAAGAAGGGTGCAGGCTGACTGACATTTCTGATGATGACATGGTTAGAGATGACCCAACAGATGATGAAGTAGTGTTCTTTATGAGCATTACATATTGGATTAGAATAGAGAAAAGGGAAATCCCACAGTGAATGGCGATAATGTGGCAGCGTCCAGCATTTTTTGACGAAGACTTGGTGAAGGTGCCAAGTGTCTTATGGACCACAGGCCCATATGACATAGGCCTATTGAAGGGAATATGGGAAGTTAAAATAAAGCTCAAGCCATGGGCGATTTTACCTCGAGCAAGACAGTACACAATGTCTCGAGAGGTGGATGAGGGTATTTTCAAGACTATTTCAGCACTGATGGAACAAGGTATTCTGGTCCCGTTAGAGTCATTGTGTAACACCGCGGTGTATCCTGTGAAAAAATCAAAGGGAGGGTTGTGGAGATGTATCCAAGATATTAGAATGATTAACCAGATTGTAGATGCAGATTTTCCTTTAGGTTCAAACCCAGTGACGATACAATGCAGTATCCGAGTAGAAACACGATATTTCACAGTGATCGATTTGAAAAATGCATTTTTCTCAATTCCGTTGCACAACGACTCAAGATTTTACTTCTTTTACATTTCATCAGACTCGCCTGAAACATACCAAGCTGCCCCAAGGGTACTGTGAGTCCCCATCGTTCTTTAACATAGTCCTACAGATGGACTCAAACAATATTGATTTGAAGAGCGCTGTGATACAATAAGTAGATGACATTTTAATCTGCAGTACGACAGAAGATGAGTGCTGACAGGACTCAATTCAGTTGATGACTATTTTAGCAGACTAGGGATACAAGCTAGACAAGGAAAAATTGCAGTACTATCAAGAAGAGGTGTTGTACATAGGACAATTGATTTCACATGAGTTAAAAAACGTGACACCTGAAAGAGCTGAGGTGATCATGAAAACTGCAAAACTGAACACAGTAAAGCAGATGCAACCGTTTTTGGGACTAATTAATTATGTTTGAGCCTCAGTGTTTGATTATAGTTCGTACACAAGACCCCTTTTGCAGGCTTTAAAAAAGGCACAGGTAGACAAAGTCACAATAGAATGGACTGTGGAAATGAAAGAAGGGTTTGAAGAGTTGAAGAAAGCAATTTTTTAGAGCTCCTGTTTTAGGAATTCCCAATTATGCTTAGGAGTTCTTCTTATTTTCTCACAAGAATGTGACAGTCATGACTCCAGTGCTTACACAGAGGACCACATTGGGGTACAAGCCTCTAGCGTATTACAGTGGGATTCTAGACCCAGTTATGAAGGGACACTTCCCTTGCAAATAGTCATTGGCTGCTGCCACATTTGCAATTGAGAAATCTACAAGCATTGGAATGGGCTGCTCCATGACTCTTTTTGTGCAGCATGCTTTGTTTGCCATTTTAGAGAAACCCAAAGGCACATTGACATCTCAGAGAGCTTCCGCTTATGAGGTGATGATTTTGAACCCAGCGATCAAAATTGTCAGATGTAAAATAGTGAATCCTGCAAAGTTTATAGCTGAGCCAGTGGCAGAGAGTGACCATGTACAAGATTGTGCAAACTATGTGAATTCTATTATGCTATACCTTGCATCAAAGAAAATGCATTGCCAGGAGGGTGCATTCTCTTGATTGATGGTTCTTTGAAAATTGATCAAATTAGTGGAGAAAGGCATTCTGGTGCGGCTGTAGTGTGGCATAGAGCAAATTGCGAGTTTGAAGTTGTAGCAAGGGCAAGCCTACCGTCTCACTTTTCAGTGCAAGCAGCAGAATTGGTAGCACTTATTGTCGTGCCTGAGAATCATGATGATCAGGAAGTGACGGTGTACAGTGACTCCACCTACGTGATGTCAACCATACACGCAAGGGGATAGAATGTTGGAAAAGGAGGGGCTATCTCCGAGCGGACGGCACTCCAGTGCAGTCCGCATCCTTATTGGACAGACATATTAAGGCACTACAGCTTCCAGTAGCCATAGCAGTCGTTAAATGCGCCACTCATACTAAGCGTGCAAACTTTATTTCTTGTAGGGAATGAAGCCACTGACGCAGAAGCCAAAAGGGTTGCGTATTTGCTAGATATTTCAAATTTTGATACTCCAGATCTCAAAGAGAAAGTGGTCACGATTATGGTTGTGAAAGAAAGATTTAATAATTTTCCGAAAACACAATTAATGAAGATTCAAAGCAGCGCACCCCAGGAATAGCAGGAATTATGGAAAGAAAGGGGGTGTAAAGGTAGCGCTTGAACAGCTGCACTACCCTACGCATGTAACTGGGGAAAGTCTTGCTGCAACAATTGCGGAAGACTGGGTTGTGCCAAATTTGTTAGAGCATGTTGCATTTTATGTAGTAAACTGCATTGTATGTCAAAGGTTTATCGCTGGACATACATTGCAAATGATTAGAGGGGTAATTCCTCCACCAAATGGTCCTTTTCAGCATTTGCATATTGATTATGTTGATATGCTGCAGGCGTGTAATGGATACAGGCATTTAATAGTGGTGGTGTGTCCCTTCTCCAGGTGGATTGGAGCAGGTCTGTGTACACACAATGATGCCACTTGCACAGCAACGTTTTTAGTATGTGAAGTCTTTTCAAGATAGGGAGTGTGTGAAGTGCTGAGATCTGAGAACGGGCCACATTTGGTCAATTAAGTGTTTGCAAAGATAGGACTATTGTTGAGTATTAAGCACACATTTTCTTCTGCTTATCACCCGCAAGCAAACAGGATATGTGAGAGACTCAACAGCCTTCTTAAAGAAAGGATTGCCAAGCTCAAGCTAACGTTGAAAAACAGATTTCTATATTGCTTTCCCTTAGCTTTATATGTCCTAACGAATCAGCCTAGTTCGGACCATCACCTCACATCCCATGAACCAGTGACAGGAAGGTGAATGAGAATGCCTTTTACTCCTCCATCGAGGAGAAGAAGTAATGTGCAGAGTACAGCAAACATGTTAGGAAATGAGTTACGTGAATATTTGACATGTATGACCTCTAGCATCTCTCTCATTTCAGATCAATACAAGCGCCAGGGGGTCAGTCTCAGAACACAGATAAAGAGATGAAAACCATTCAGCAACCAGATCAAGTGTACTATTACCAGCACCTAGACTCTTTGTTGGAGACACTGTGCTAATTTAAAACTTCACTAGGAAGTGGCACGAGCCAAGAAATGATGCCCATTTTGCGTTGAAAATGTTTCTCCCTCAACAGTAAAAGTCCAAGGCAGACGAGCGTGGATACACCTGAACGACTTCAAGATATACATTGGTGAGACTGCAGCAAACCCAGCTATTGATCCAGGAGCAAAACAAGAAGAATTTCAGCGTGTGCAGACTTGATCAATGACAAAGAAGAAGTACGATAAACCAACGGATTAATAAATGCAGATTTGCATTTGGATTGTGGCTCCCCCTGGACACTCCTTATAGATATTATAGCAGGTGTGCAATTCTTTGCTGGAGTTAAAGGAATCATTGAAAATGAACTTTAGATAAATGCTGATGGATCACAATTATGCCTAAACGACAACACTTGATTAAGAACTGGAAACAAGAGCAATACCCTGACTCGTTTCTCACTGAGCATCTATTTGGCTAGCGCTTTGGTCCTCTCAGAAAGTGATGTGCATCGTCTTGTGCTTGCTCTTTTTGTGTGTATCCTTTGAGCTTATCCTGCTCTTGTTAGGCCGGATGTGGACATTCACACTTTTTTACAAGATCCTAAGAATGGCCTTGTAATCAGAAGACTGCTTGTAGCAATAGTAGAGTAATTATTGCAGTTACCAAATGAATTACAGTTGCCAGAGTAAAAGTGTGTTCTTTCATTAAAACAATTGAAGTAAAAAAGAGGAATTTTGAAGGTGATACGACTTCAGAGAATAAACAAGCCTAAGAAACTCCAGAGTGGCACAAGTGGTGGGGATTAATATGTTTGATTGTGATATACATATAGCCTGTCAAGTGGAGCGCTCGCTTTGACATCTGTGTAAAGCTTGCTAATGTAGGTTTGAATCCCAGCAGGGCCAAACTCAGCCTTTCATCCTTCCAAGGTCGATAAATGAGCACCACACACCATGGGTAATAATAAGCAGCGCTCAGATACCTGAGGGTTTGTAGCGCTATATAAAATGCGAAATTATTAATATTTTTTATTATTTATATGCAACATTATGCTTTGTGTTTTTTTGTTTCTTCTGATTCGCCTTTTCTGTCTCATTGATCCAAACAAGACAGAAGTCCCTTCAATCCTCCCCACTCCAGGAAGTATTGTAGATTTGTCCATTACAGATGAGCCAAAGCCTCTTGTGTTGTCTCCCCAGAATAAGGCTGCTTTAGAGTTGTTTCCATGGGCTGCAAATATCCTGTTAGAGAGACACTGGAGGAGTGCAGAGGAGGACACTGAAGAGATAAACACTTATCTAGATAGTACAGCACACCTGGGTAATAACATGTGGTATCAGCATCTGAAAAAGATGGGAGAGAGAACGTCTAAGGAGAGTTGCTACATTTGCACTCTCATACTTTATGCCATGGGAACCTCCAAGATATTCATAGCTACAGAAGTACTAGTGAACAAAGCTCATTGCCTGATGCATCTCACACTCTGCGTGACAAGAGGACAGTTCCAGGGTCAAACAGCATCCTTAGTATGAATGAATAAAGCGAAAAATCAAAGAGAAGATAACTATGTGCAAGATTTGAAGACAAGAGATAAGCCAGAAACACGGAATCTAGTAATAAGATATGAACAGCCTGGACTGAATGGAGCAGGAATCAGGGTCAAAGAAAACAAGATGTTAAATTGCCAAGGTAAGGATAAAGAAGAGATACGAATATGTTGGGAAAGAAGCCAACTACAAATCAAAGGAACAGTGCTCACTCGTCAAGGCCGGGCTGAAGGATTGGTTGTGTGCAAAGCAGCAGCGATAACCGGACAGTGGGAAGAAGTTGTGTTGACTGCAGAAAAAGAATGCAAGGATAAATGGCCAAAGATTACAAAGTTGTTGACATGGGTCTACAATAAGGGAGGACAACTGCAGATGTTACCTCTAAAAAGTGTGTCCTTATGTTTCAGAAATAATGGCATGAGGAAAGTTGGGGAAAATTGCCAGTGTGGCCAAATTCTTGATGTACCAGGCATGAAGGATGGAACAGTTGTCTTAATGGACCACTATTGGGCTTGTGGGTCTAGAGCCTACATGAAGCTGCCCAAA
Organism: Ambystoma mexicanum; assembly: GCF_040938575.1. NCBI lineage: Eukaryota > Metazoa > Chordata > Amphibia > Caudata > Ambystomatidae > Ambystoma > Ambystoma mexicanum. Next base: position 7,631,031 of record NC_090931.1, on the reverse strand, counting down.
GATTGGGGAGGGATGTGCTCTATACTGCTTATCCATCTTCCAGCATTAGTGATTACTAAGAGTGACCTGAATATTGGAGAGTTTCCAGAAGCAGATGCCCATTTGAGGAGGAGGAGATCATTCAAATTTCTCAATTGAATAAGGAGGGAGAATTACTTTTCAGCTAAATCAATAGAAGCTTTTGATGCTATTCCATATGAGCACAGGTTGTTTAGTCAGACTTCATTGATATTAATGACTATCTTTATGCCAGAGATCCAGACAATGACCAATTTGAAGTGGTTGCAAATCACTCGCTAAGAGCTCCTGCAGACAATCAACACTACCATAAAAGGATTCAATGCTATGAAGGAAGAATTAAGGGCCATAAGGCTGATGACCCTCCAGAACAGACATGTCCATGATATGATCACAGCGATGGATGGAGGAGTTTGTGCCAAAATCGAGAATCATGTTGCACATTCATACCTTCTCATGATGAGAAGAATGGGACCTTGACAGAGGCCATAACGTTGCTGACGAAACTGCACGACGGATAGAATATGAGACAGAAGACAATGCAGATGACAGTTGGTTCATAGGTTCCACAATGAATGGCGAATATCTTCAAGTTTCTTGGAGCAGTATTAGTGATGGTGATGTTTGGATTTTGTGTCAGGATAATAATTACACAGTGCAAGAAAACAGCAAAGAATGCAGTAGGAAAGAAGATCATGATCGATGTTGAATCAGGGTTTGGACCCAAGGAGTTGACAGAGGAAGAAATCAGGAGGTATGTAGAAACCATTATCTAAATTGTAATAGAGGGGCATCTCCTGTATGTGCTGTAATAGAGAGGCATCTCCTGCATGTGCTGTAATAGAGAGGTGTCTCCTGTATGTGCTGTAATAGAGAGGCATCTCCTGCATGTGCTGTAATAGAGAGGTGTCTCCTGTATGTGCTGTAATAGAGAGGCATCTCCTGTATGTGCTGTAATAGAGAGGCATCTCCTGTATGTGCTGTAATAGCGAGGTATCTCCTGTATGTGCTGTAATAGAGAGGCATCACCTGTATGTGCTGTGATAGAGGTGTCTCCTGTATGTGCTGTAATAGAGAGGTGTCTCCTGTATGTGCTGTAATAGAGAGGTGTCTCCTGTATGTGCTGTAATAGAGAGGCATCTCCTGTATGTGCTGTAATAGAGAGGCATCTTCTGTATGTGCTGTAATAGAGAGGCATCTCCTGTATGTGCTGTAATAGCGAGGTATCTCCTGTATGTGCTGTAATAGAGAGGTGTCTCCTGTATGTGCTGTAATAGAGAGGTGTCTCCTGTATGTGCTGTAATAGAGAGGCATCTCCTGTATGTGCTGTAATAGCGAGGTATCTCCTGTATGTGCTGTAATAGAGAGGTGTCTCCTGTATGTGCTGTAATAGAGAGGCATCTCCTGTATGTGCTGTAATAGAGCGGCATCTCCTGTATGTGCTGTAATAGAGAGGCATCTCCTGTATGTGCTGTAATAGAGAGGCATCTCCTGTATGTACTGTGACAGAGAGGCATCTCCTGTATGTGCTGTAATAGAGAGGTATCTCCTGTATGTGCTGTAATAGAGAGGCATCTCCTGTATGTGCTGTAATAGAGAGCTATCTCCTGTATGTGCTGTAATAGAGGTGCCTCCTGTATGTGCTGTAATAGAGAGGTATTTCCTGTATGTGCTGTAATAGCGAGGTATCTCCTGTATGTGCTGTAATAGAGAGGTGTCTCCTGTATGTGCTGTAATAGAGAGGTATCTCCTGTATGTGCTGAAATAGCGAGGTATCTCCTGTATGTGTTGTAATAGAGAGGCATCTCCTGTATGTGCTGTAATAGAGGTGTCTCCTGTATGTGCTGTAATAGCGAGGTATCTCCTGTATGTGTTGTAATAGAGAGGCATCTCCTGTATGTGCTGTAATAGAGGTGTCTCCTGTATGTGCTGTAATAACGAGGTATCTCCTGTATGTGTTGTAATAGAGAGGCGTCTTCTGTATGTGCTGTAATAGCGAGGTATCTACTGTATGTGTTGTAACAGAGAAGCATCTCCTGTATGTGCTGTAATAGAGGTATCTCCTGTATGTGCTGTAAAAGCGAGGTATCTCCTGTATGTGTTGTAATAGAGAGGCATCTCCTGTATGTGCTGTAATAGCGAGGTATCTCCTGTATGTGCTGTAATAGAGAGGTGTCTCCTGTATGTGCTGTAATAGAGAGGCATCTCCTGTATGTGCTGTAATAGAGCGGCATCTCCTGTATGTGCTGTAATAGAGAGGCATCTCCTGTATGTGCTGTAATAGAGAGGCATCTCCTGTATGTACTGTGACAGAGAGGCATCTCCTGTATGTGCTGTAATAGAGAGGCATCTCCTGTATGTGCTGTAATAGAGAGGCATCTCCTGTATGTGCTGTAATAGAGAGGCATCTCCTGTATGTGCTGTAATAGAGAGGCATCTCCTGTATGTACTGTGACAGAGAGGCATCTCCTGTATGTGCTGTAATAGAGAGGCATCTCCTGTATGTGCTGTAATAGAGAGGCATCGCCTGTATGTGCTGTAATAGAGAGGCATCTCCTGTATGTGTTGTAATAGAGAGGCATCTCCTGTATGTGCTGTGACAGAGAGGCATCTCCTGTATGTGCTGTAATAGAGAGGCATCTCCTGTATGTGCTGTAATAGAGAGGCATCTCCTGTATGTGCTGTAATAGAGAGGCATCTCCTGTATGTACTGTGACAGAGAGGCATCTCCTGTATGTGCTGTAATAGAGAGGCATCTCCTGTATGTGCTGTAATAGAGAGGCATCTCCTGTATGTGCTGTAATAGCGAGGCATCTCCTGTATGTGTTGTAATAGAGAGGCATCTCCTGTATGTGCTGTGACAGAGAGGCATCTCCTGTATGTGCTGTAATAGAGAGGTATCTCCTGTATGTGCTGTAATAGCGCGGTATCTCCTGTATGTGTTGTAATAGAGAGGCATCTCCTGTATGTGCTGTAATAGAGAGGTATCTCCTGTATGTGCTGTGATAGAGGCGTCTCCTGTATGTGCTGTGACAGAGAGGCATCTCCTGTATGTGCTGTGACAGAGAGGCATCTCCTGTATGTGCTGTAATTGAGAGGCATCTCCTGTATGTGCTGTAATAGAGAGGCATCTCCTGTATGTGCTGTGATAGAGAGGTATCTCCTGTATGTGCTGTAATAGCGAGGAATCTCCTCTATGTGTTGTAAGAGAGAGGCATCTCCTGTATGTGCTGTGATAGAGGTGTCTCCTGTAAGTGCTGTAATAGAGAGGTATCTCCTGTATGTGCTGTAATAGCGAGGTATCTCCTGTATGTGCTGTAATAGCGAGGTATCTCCTGTATGTGTTGTAATAGAGAGGCATCTCCTGTATGTGCTGTGACACAGAGGCATCTCCTGTATGTGCTGTAATAGAGAGGTGTCTACCTATGTCCTGTAATAGAGAGGTATCTCCTGCATGTGCTGTAATAGCGAGGTATCTCCTGTATGTGTTGTAATAGAGAGGCATCTCCTGTATGTGCTGTGACACAGAGGCATCTCCTGTATGTGCTGTAATAGAGAGGTGTCTACCTATGTCCTGTAATAGAGAGGTATCTCCTGCATGTGCTGTAATAGAGAGGCATCTCCTGTATGTGCTGTGACAGAGAGGCATCTCCTGTATGTGCTGTAATAGAGAGGCATCTCCTGTATGTGCTGTAATAGAGAGGTATCTCCTGGATGTGCTGTGACAGAGAGGCATCTCCTGTATGTGCTGTAATAGAGAGGCATCTCCTGCATGTGCTGTAATAGAGAGGCATCTCCTGTATGTGCTGTAATAGAGAGGTATCTCATGTATGTGCTGTAATAGAGAGGCATCTCCTGTATGTGCTGTAATAGAGAGGCATCTCCTGTATGTGCTGTAATAGAGAGGTATCTCCTGTATGTGCTGTAATAGAGAGGCATCTCCTGTATGTGCTGTAATAGAGAGGCATCTCCTGCATGTACCGTAATAGAGAGGCATCTCCTGTATGTGCTGTGATAGAGGTGTCTCCTGTATGTGCTGTAATAGAGAGGTATCTCCTGCATGTGCTGTGATAGAGAGGCATCTCCTGTATGTGCTGTGATAGAGGTGTCTCTTATAAGTGCTGTAATAGCGAGGTATCTCCTGTATGTGCTGTAATAGAGAGGTATCTCCTGTATATGCTGTAATAGAGAGGCATCTCCTGTATGTGCTGTAATAGAGAGGCATCTCCTGTATGTGCTGTGATAGAGGTGTCTCCTGTATGTGCTGTAATAGAGAGGTATCTCCTGTATGTGCTGTAATAGCGAGGTATCTCCTGTATGTGCTGTAATAGCGAGGTATCTCCTGTATGTGTTGTAATAGAGAGGCATCTCCTGTATGTGCTGTGACACAGAGGCATCTCCTGTATGTGCTGTAATAGAGAGGTGTCTACCTATGTCCTGTAATAGAGAGGTATCTCCTGCATGTGCTGTAATAGAGAGGCATCTCCTGTATGTGCTGTGACAGAGAGGCATCTCCTGTATGTGCTGTAATAGAGAGGCATCTCCTGTATGTGCTGTAATAGAGAGGTATCTCCTGGATGTGCTGTGACAGAGAGGCATCTCCTGTATGTGCTGTAATAGAGAGGCATCTCCTGCATGTGCTGTAATAGAGAGGCATCTCCTGTATGTGCTGTAATAGAGAGGTATCTCATGTATGTGCTGTAATAGAGAGGCATCTCCTGTATGTGCTGTAATAGAGAGGCATCTCCTGTATGTGCTGTAATAGAGAGGTATCTCCTGTATGTGCTGTAATAGAGAGGCATCTCCTGTATGTGCTGTAATAGAGAGGCATCTCCTGCATGTACCGTAATAGAGAGGCATCTCCTGTATGTGCTGTGATAGAGGTGTCTCCTGTATGTGCTGTAATAGAGAGGTATCTCCTGCATGTGCTGTGATAGAGAGGCATCTCCTGTATGTGCTGTGATAGAGGTGTCTCTTATAAGTGCTGTAATAGCGAGGTATCTCCTGTATGTGCTGTAATAGAGAGGTATCTCCTGTATATGCTGTAATAGAGAGGCATCTCCTGTATGTGCTGTAATAGAGAGGCATCTCCTGTATGTGCTGTGATAGAGGTGTCTCCTGTATGTGCTGTAATAGAGAGGTATCTCCTGTATGTGCTGTAATAGCGAGGTATCTCCTGTATGTGCTGTAATAGCGAGGTATCTCCTGTATGTGTTGTAATAGAGAGGCATCTCCTGTATGTGCTGTGACACAGAGGCATCTCCTGTATGTGCTGTAATAGAGAGGTGTCTACCTATGTCCTGTAATAGAGAGGTATCTCCTGCATGTGCTGTACTAGAGAGGCATCTCCTGTATGTGCTGTGACAGAGAGGCATCTCCTGTATGTGCTGTAATAGAGAGGCATCTCCTGTATGTGCTGTAATAGAGAGATATCTCCTGTATGTGCTGTGACAGAGAGGCATCTCCTGTATGTGCTGTAATAGAGAGGCATCTCCTGCATTTGATGTAATAGAGAGGCATCTCCTGTATGTGCTGTAATAGAGAGGTGTCTCATGTATGTGCTGTAATAGAGAGGCATCTCCTGTATGTGCTGTAATAGAGAGGCATCTCCTGTATGTGCTGTAATAGAGAGGTATCTCCTGTATGTGCTGTAATAGAGAGGCATCTCCTGTATGTGCTGTAATAGAGAGGCATCTCCTGCATGTAACGTAATAGAGAGGCATCTCCTGTATGTGCTGTGATAGAGGTGTCTCCTGTATGTGCTGTAATAGAGAGGTATCTCCTGCATGTGCTGTAATAGAGAGGTGTCTCCTGTATGTGCTGTAATAGAGAGGCATCTCCTGTATGTGCTGTAATAGAGAGGCATCTCCTGTATGTGCTGTAATAGCGAGGTATCTCCTGTATGTGCTGTAATAGAGAGGTGTCTCCTGTATGTGCTGTAATAGAGAGGTGTCTCCTGTATGTGCTGTAATAGAGAGGTGTCTCCTGTATGTGCTGTAATAGAGAGGCATCTCCTGTATGTGCTGTAATAGAGAGGCATCTTCTGTATGTGCTGTAATAGAGAGGCATCTCCTGTATGTGCTGTAATAGCGAGGTATCTCCTGTATGTGCTGTAATAGAGAGGTGTCTCCTGTATGTGCTGTAATAGAGAGGTGTCTCCTGTATGTGCTGTAATAGAGAGGCATCTCCTGTATGTGCTGTAATAGCGAGGTATCTCCTGTATGTGCTGTAATAGAGAGGTGTCTCCTGTATGTGCTGTAATAGAGAGGCATCTCCTGTATGTGCTGTAATAGAGCGGCATCTCCTGTATGTGCTGTAATAGAGAGGCATCTCCTGTATGTGCTGTAATAGAGAGGCATCTCCTGTATGTACTGTGACAGAGAGGCATCTCCTGTATGTGCTGTAATAGAGAGGTATCTCCTGTATGTGCTGTAATAGAGAGGCATCTCCTGTATGTGCTGTAATAGAGAGCTATCTCCTGTATGTGCTGTAATAGAGGTGCCTCCTGTATGTGCTGTAATAGAGAGGTATTTCCTGTATGTGCTGTAATAGCGAGGTATCTCCTGTATGTGCTGTAATAGAGAGGTGTCTCCTGTATGTGCTGTAATAGAGAGGTATCTCCTGTATGTGCTGAAATAGCGAGGTATCTCCTGTATGTGTTGTAATAGAGAGGCATCTCCTGTATGTGCTGTAATAGAGGTGTCTCCTGTATGTGCTGTAATAGCGAGGTATCTCCTGTATGTGTTGTAATAGAGAGGCATCTCCTGTATGTGCTGTAATAGAGGTGTCTCCTGTATGTGCTGTAATAACGAGGTATCTCCTGTATGTGTTGTAATAGAGAGGCGTCTTCTGTATGTGCTGTAATAGCGAGGTATCTACTGTATGTGTTGTAACAGAGAAGCATCTCCTGTATGTGCTGTAATAGAGGTATCTCCTGTATGTGCTGTAAAAGCGAGGTATCTCCTGTATGTGTTGTAATAGAGAGGCATCTCCTGTATGTGCTGTAATAGCGAGGTATCTCCTGTATGTGCTGTAATAGAGAGGTGTCTCCTGTATGTGCTGTAATAGAGAGGCATCTCCTGTATGTGCTGTAATAGAGCGGCATCTCCTGTATGTGCTGTAATAGAGAGGCATCTCCTGTATGTGCTGTAATAGAGAGGCATCTCCTGTATGTACTGTGACAGAGAGGCATCTCCTGTATGTGCTGTAATAGAGAGGCATCTCCTGTATGTGCTGTAATAGAGAGGCATCTCCTGTATGTGCTGTAATAGAGAGGCATCTCCTGTATGTGCTGTAATAGAGAGGCATCTCCTGTATGTACTGTGACAGAGAGGCATCTCCTGTATGTGCTGTAATAGAGAGGCATCTCCTGTATGTGCTGTAATAGAGAGGCATCTCCTGTATGTGCTGTAATAGAGAGGCATCTCCTGTATGTGTTGTAATAGAGAGGCATCTCCTGTATGTGCTGTGACAGAGAGGCATCTCCTGTATGTGCTGTAATAGAGAGGCATCTCCTGTATGTGCTGTAATAGAGAGGCATCTCCTGTATGTGCTGTAATAGAGAGGCATCTCCTGTATGTACTGTGACAGAGAGGCATCTCCTGTATGTGCTGTAATAGAGAGGCATCTCCTGTATGTGCTGTAATAGAGAGGCATCTCCTGTATGTGCTGTAATAGCGAGGCATCTCCTGTATGTGTTGTAATAGAGAGGCATCTCCTGTATGTGCTGTGACAGAGAGGCATCTCCTGTATGTGCTGTAATAGAGAGCTATCTCCTGTATGTGCTGTAATAGCGCGGTATCTCCTGTATGTGTTGTAATAGAGAGGCATCTCCTGTATGTGCTGTAATAGAGAGGTATCTCCTGTATGTGCTGTGATAGAGGCGTCTCCTGTATGTGCTGTGACAGAGAGGCATCTCCTGTATGTGCTGTGACAGAGAGGCATCTCCTGTATGTGCTGTAATTGAGAGGCATCTCCTGTATGTGCTGTAATAGAGAGGCATCTCCTGTATGTGCTGTGATAGAGAGGTATCTCCTGTATGTGCTGTAATAGCGAGGAATCTCCTCTATGTGTTGTAAGAGAGAGGCATCTCCTGTATGTGCTGTGATAGAGGTGTCTCCTGTAAGTGCTGTAATAGAGAGGTATCTCCTGTATGTGCTGTAATAGCGAGGTATCTCCTGTATGTGCTGTAATAGCGAGGTATCTCCTGTATGTGTTGTAATAGAGAGGCATCTCCTGTATGTGCTGTGACACAGAGGCATCTCCTGTATGTGCTGTAATAGAGAGGTGTCTACCTATGTCTTGTAATAGAGAGGTATCTCCTGCATGTGCTGTAATAGCGAGGTATCTCCTGTATGTGTTGTAATAGAGAGGCATCTCCTGTATGTGCTGTGACACAGAGGCATCTCCTGTATGTGCTGTAATAGAGAGGTGTCTACCTATGTCCTGTAATAGAGAGGTATCTCCTGCATGTGCTGTAATAGAGAGGCATCTCCTGTATGTGCTGTGACAGAGAGGCATCTCCTGTATGTGCTGTAATAGAGAGGCATCTCCTGTATGTGCTGTAATAGAGAGGTATCTCCTGGATGTGCTGTGACAGAGAGGCATCTCCTGTATGTGCTGTAATAGAGAGGCATCTCCTGCATGTGCTGTAATAGAGAGGCATCTCCTGTATGTGCTGTAATAGAGAGGTATCTCATGTATGTGCTGTAATAGAGAGGCATCTCCTGTATGTGCTGTAATAGAGAGGCATCTCCTGTATGTGCTGTAATAGAGAGGTATCTCCTGTATGTGCTGTAATAGAGAGGCATCTCCTGTATGTGCTGTAATAGAGAGGCATCTCCTGCATGTACCGTAATAGAGAGGCATCTCCTGTATGTGCTGTGATAGAGGTGTCTCCTGTATGTGCTGTAATAGAGAGGTATCTCCTGCATGTGCTGTGATAGAGAGGCATCTCCTGTATGTGCTGTGATAGAGGTGTCTCTTATAAGTGCTGTAATAGCGAGGTATCTCCTGTATGTGCTGTAATAGAGAGGTATCTCCTGTATATGCTGTAATAGAGAGGCATCTCCTGTATGTGCTGTAATAGAGAGGCATCTCCTGTATGTGCTGTGATAGAGGTGTCTCCTGTATGTGCTGTAATAGAGAGGTATCTCCTGTATGTGCTGTAATAGCGAGGTATCTCCTGTATGTGCTGTAATAGCGAGGTATCTCCTGTATGTGTTGTAATAGAGAGGCATCTCCTGTAGGTGCTGTGACACAGAGGCATCTCCTGTATGTGCTGTAATAGAGAGGTGTCTACCTATGTCCTGTAATAGAGAGGTATCTCCTGCATGTGCTGTAATAGAGAGGCATCTCCTGTATGTGCTGTGACAGAGAGGCATCTCCTGTATGTGCTGTAATAGAGAGGCATCTCCTGTATGTGCTGTAATAGAGAGGTATCTCCTGGATGTGCTGTGACAGAGAGGCATCTCCTGTATGTGCTGTAATAGAGAGGCATCTCCTGCATGTGCTGTAATAGAGAGGCATCTCCTGTATGTGCTGTAATAGAGAGGTATCTCATGTATGTGCTGTAATAGAGAGGCATCTCCTGTATGTGCTGTAATAGAGAGGCATCTCCTGTATGTGCTGTAATAGAGAGGTATCTCCTGTATGTGCTGTAATAGAGAGGCATCTCCTGTATGTGCTGTAATAGAGAGGCATCTCCTGCATGTACCGTAATAGAGAGGCATCTCCTGTATGTGCTGTGATAGAGGTGTCTCCTGTATGTGCTGTAATAGAGAGGTATCTCCTGCATGTGCTGTGATAGAGAGGCATCTCCTGTATGTGCTGTGATAGAGGTGTCTCTTATAAGTGCTGTAATAGCGAGGTATCTCCTGTATGTGCTGTAATAGAGAGGTATCTCCTGTATATGCTGTAATAGAGAGGCATCTCCTGTATGTGCTGTAATAGAGAGGCATCTCCTGTATGTGCTGTGATAGAGGTGTCTCCTGTATGTGCTGTAATAGAGAGGTATCTCCTGTATGTGCTGTAATAGCGAGGTATCTCCTGTATGTGCTGTAATAGCGAGGTATCTCCTGTATGTGTTGTAATAGAGAGGCATCTCCTGTATGTGCTGTGACACAGAGGCATCTCCTGTATGTGCTGTAATAGAGAGGTGTCTACCTATGTCCTGTAATAGAGAGGTATCTCCTGCATGTGCTGTACTAGAGAGGCATCTCCTGTATGTGCTGTGACAGAGAGGCATCTCCTGTATGTGCTGTAATAGAGAGGCATCTCCTGTATGTGCTGTAATAGAGAGATATCTCCTGTATGTGCTGTGACAGAGAGGCATCTCCTGTATGTGCTGTAATAGAGAGGCATCTCCTGCATTTGATGTAATAGAGAGGCATCTCCTGTATGTGCTGTAATAGAGAGGTGTCTCATGTATGTGCTGTAATAGAGAGGCATCTCCTGTATGTGCTGTAATAGAGAGGCATCTCCTGTATGTGCTGTAATAGAGAGGTATCTCCTGTATGTGCTGTAATAGAGAGGCATCTCCTGTATGTGCTGTAATAGAGAGGCATCTCCTGCATGTAACGTAATAGAGAGGCATCTCCTGTATGTGCTGTGATAGAGGTGTCTCCTGTATGTGCTGTAATAGAGAGGTATCTCCTGCATGTGCTGTGCTAGAGAGGCATCTCCTGTATGTACTGTGATAGAGGTGTCTCTTATAAGTGCTGTAATAGCGAGGTATCTCCTGTATGTGCTGTAATAGAGAGGTATCTCCTGTATATGCTGTAATAGAGAGGCATCTCCTGTATGTGCTGTAATAGAGAGGCATCTCCTGCATGTACCGTAATAGAGAGGCATCTCCTGTATGTGCTGTGATAGTGGTGTCTCCTGTATGTGCTGTAATAGAGAGGTATCTCCTGCATGTGCTGTGATAGAGAGGCATCTCCTTATGTGCTGTGATAGAGGTGTCTCTTGTATGTGCTGTAATAGAGAGGCATCTCCTGTATGTGCTGTAATAGAGAGGTATCTCCTGTATGTGCTGTAATAGAGAGGCATCTCCTGTATGTGCAGTGATAGAGAGGCATCTCCTGCATGTACCGTAATAGAGAGGCATCTCCTGTATGTGCTGTAATAGAGAGGCATCTTCTGTATGTGCTGTGACAGAGAGGTATCTCCTGCATGTGCTGTGATAGAGAGGCATCTCCTTATGTGCTGTGATAGAGGTGTCTCTTGTATGTGCTGTGATAGAGGTGTCTCCTGTATGTGCTGTAATAGCGAGGTATCTCCTGTATGTGCTGTAATAGCGAGGTATCTCCTGTATGTGCTGTGACAGAGGGGCATCTCCTGTATGTGCTGTAATAGAGAGGCATCTCCTGTATGTGCTGTAATAGAGAGGCATCTTCTGTATGTGCTGTGACAGAGAGGCATCTCCTGTATGTGCTGTAATAGAGAGGCATCTCCTGTATGTGCTGTAATAGAGAGGCATCTCCTGTATGTGCTGTAATGGAGAGGCATCTCCTGTATCTGCTGTAATAGAGAGGTATCTCATGTATATGCTGTAATAGAGAGGAATCTCCTGTATGTGCTGTAATAGAGAGGCATCTCCTGTATGTGCTGTAATAGAGAGGTATCTCCTGTATGTGCTTTAATAGAGAGGCATCTCCTGTATGTGCTGTAATAGAGAGGCATCTCCTGCATGTACCATAATAGAGAGGCATCTCCTGTATGTGCTGTGATAGAGGTGTCTCCTGTATGTGCTGTAATAGAGAGGTATCTCCTGCATGTGCTATGATAGAGAGGAATCTCCTGTATGTGCTGTGATAGAGGTGTCTCCTGTATGTGCTATAATAGCGAGGTATCTCCTGTATGTGCTGTAATAGCGAGGTATCTCCTGTATGTGTTGTAATAGAGAGGCATCTCCTGTATGTGCTGTGACAGAGAGGCATCTCCTGTATGTGTTGTAATAGAGAGGTATCTCCTGTATGTACTGTAATAGAGAGGCATCTCCTGTATGTGCTGTGATGGAGAGGCATCTCCTGTATGTGTTGTGATAGAGAGGCATCTCCTGTATGTGCTGTGACAGAGAGGCATCTCCTGTATGTGCTGTAATAGAGAGGTATCTCCTGTATGTGCTTTAATAGAGAGGAATCTCCTGTATGTGCTGTAATAGAAAGGCATCTCCTGCATGTACCATAATAGAGAGGCATCTCCTGTATGTGCTGTGATAGAGGTGTCTCCTGTATGTGCTGTAATAGAGAGGTATCTCCTGCATGTGCTATGATAGAGAGGAATCTCCTGTATGTGCTGTGATAGAGGTGTCTCCTGTATGTGCTATAATAGCGAGGTATCTCCTGTATGTGCTGTAATAGCGAGGTATCTCCTGTATGTGTTGTAATAGAGAGGCATCTCCTGTATGTGCTGTGACAGAGAGGCATCTCCTGTATGTGTTGTAATAGAGAGGTATCTCCTGTATGTACTGTAATAGAGAGGCATCTCCTGTATGTGCTGTGATGGAGAGGCATCTCCTGTATGTGTTGTGATAGAGAGGCATCTCCTGTATGCGCTGTGACAGAGAGGTATCTCCTGTATGTGCTGTAATAGACAACTATCTCCTGTATGTGTTGTAATAGAGAGTCATCTCCTGTATGTGCTGTAATAGAGAGGTGTCTCCTGCATGTGCTGTAATTGAGAGGCATCTCCTGTGTGTGCTGTGATAGAGAGGCATCTCCTGTATGTGCTGTAATAGAGGTGTCTCCTGTATGTGCTGTAATAGAGAGGCATCTCCTGTATGTGCTGTAATAGAGAGGTATCTCCTGTATGTGCTGTAATAGAGAGGCATCTCCTGTATGTGCTGTAATAGAGAGGCATCTCCTGCATGTACCGTAATAGAGAGGCATCTACTGTATGTGCTGTGTTAGAGGTGTCTCCTGTATGTGCTGTAATAGAGAGGTATCTCCTGCATGTGCTGTGATAGAGAGGCATCTCCTGTATGTGCTGTGATAGAGGTGTCTCTTGTATGTGCTGTAATAGCGAGGTATCTCCTGTATGTGCTGTAATAGCGAGATATCTCCTGTATGTGTTGTAATAGAGAGGCATCTCCTGTATGTGCTGTGACAGAGAGGCATCTCCTGTATGTGTTGTAATAGAGAGGTATCTCCTGTATGTACTGTAATAGAGAGGCATCTCATGTATGTGCTGTGATAGAGAGGCATCTCCTGTATGTGTTGTGATAGAGAGGTATCTCCTGTATGTGCTGTGACAGAGAGGCATCTCCTGTATGTGCTGTAATAGAGAACTATCTCCTGTATGTGTTGTAATAGAGAGGCATCTCCTGTATGTGCTGTGACAGAGAGGCATCTCCTGTATGTGCTGTAATAGAGAGGCATCTCCTGTATGTGCTGTAATAGAGATTTGTCTCCTGTATGTGCTGTAATAGAGAGGTGTCTCCTGTATGTGCTGTAATAGAAGTGTCTCCTGTATGTGCTGTAATAGAGAGGCATCTCCTGCATGTGCTGTAATAGAGAGGCATCTCCTGTGTGTGCTGTGATAGAGAGGCATCTCCTGTATGTGCTGTAATAGAGGTGTCTCCTGTATGTGCTATAATAGCGAGGTATCTCCTGTATGTGCTGTAATAGCGAGGTATCTCCTGTATGTGTTGTAATAGAGAGGCATCTCCTGTATGTGCTGTGACAGAGAGGCATCTCCTGTATGTGCTGTAATAGAGAGGTATCTCATGTATGTGCTGTAATAGCGCGGTATCTCCTGTATGTGCTGTAATAGAGAGGCATCTCCTGCATGTACCATAATAGAGAGGCTTCTCCTGTATGTGCTGTAATAGAGAGGTATCTCCTGTATGTGTTGTAATAGAGAGGCATCTCCTGTATGTGCTGTGACAGAGAGGCATCTCCTGTATGTGCTGTAATAGAGAGGTATCTCATGTATGTGCTGTAATAGAGAGGTATCTCATGTATGTGCTGTAATAGAGAGGTATCTCCTGTATGTGTTGTAATAGAGAGGCATCTCCTGTATGTGCTGTGACAGAGAGGCATCTCCTGTATGTGTTGTAATAGAGAGGTATCTCCTGTATGTACTGTAATAGAGAGGCATCTCCTGTATGTGTTGTAATAGAGAGTCATCTCCTGTATGTGCTGTAATAGAGAGGCTTCTCCTGTATGTGCTGTAATAGAGAGGCATCTCCTGCATGTGCTGTAATAGAGAGGCACCTCCTGTATGTGCTGTGATAGAGCGGCATCTCCTGTATGTGCTGTAATAGAGAGGCATATCCTGTATGTGCTGTAATAGAGAGGTGTCTCCCGTATGTGCTGTAATAAAGAGGTGTCTCCCGTATGTGCTGTAATAGAGGTGTCTCCTGTATGTGCTGTTATAGAGAGATGTCTCCTGTATGTGCTGTAATAGAGAGGCGTCTCCTGTATGTGCTATAATAGAGAGGCATCTCCTGTATGTGCTGTAATAGAGAGGCATCTCCTGCATGTGCCGTAATAGAGAGGCATCTCCTGTATGTGCTGTGATAGAGGTGTCTCCTGTATGTGCTGTAATAGAGAGGTATCTCCTGCATGTGCTGTGATAGAGAGGCATCTCCTGTATGTGCTGTGATAGAGGTGTCTCTTGCATGTGCGGTAATAGCGAGGTATCTCCTGTATGTGCTGTAATAGCGAGGTATCTCCTGTATGTGCTGTAATAGCGAGGTATCTCCTGTATGTACTGTAATAGAGAGGCATCTCCTGCATGTGCCGTAATGGAGAGGCATCTCCTGTATGTGCTGTAATAGAGAGGTGTCTACCTATGTCCTGTAATAGAGAGGTATCTCCTGCATGTGCTGCAATAGAGAGGCATCTCCTGTATTTGCTGTGACAGAGAGGCATCTCCTGTATGTGCTGTAATAGAGAGGCATCTCCTGTATGTGCTGTAATAGAGAGGTATCTCCTGTATGTGCTGTGACAGAGAGGCATCTCCTGTATGTGCTGTAATAGAGAGGCATCTCCTGCATGTGCTGTAATAGAGAGGCATCTCCTGTATGTGCTGTAATGGAGAGGCATCTCCTGTATGTGCTGTAATAGAGAGGTATCTCATGTATATGCTGTAATAGAGAGGCATCTCCTGTATGTGCTGTAATAGAGAGGCATCTCCTGTATGTGCTTTAATAGAGAGGCATCTCCTGTATGTGCTGTAATAGAGAGGCATCTCCTGCATGTACCATAATAGAGAGGCATCTCCTGTATGTGCTGTGATAGAGGTGTCTCCTGTATGTGCTGTAATAGAGAGGTATCTCCTGCATGTGCTATGATAGAGAGGAATCTCCTGTATGTGCTGTGATAGAGGTGTCTCCTGTATGTGCTATAATAGCGAGGTATCTCCTGTATGTGCTGTAATAGCGAGGTATCTCCTGTATGTGTTGTAATAGAGTGGCATCTCCTGTATGTGCTGTGACAGAGAGGCATCTCCTGTATGTGTTGTAATAGAGAGGTATCTCCTGTATGTACTGTAATAGAGAGGCATCTCCTGTATGTGCTGTGATGGAGAGGAATCTCCTGTATGTGTTGTGATAGAGAGGCATCTCCTGTATGTGCTGTGACAGAGAGGCATCTCCTGTATGTGCTGTAATAGACAACTATCTCCTGTATGTGTTGTAATAGAGAGTCATCTCCTGTATGTGCTGTAATAGAGAGGCGTCTCCTGTATGTGCTGTAATAGAGAGGCATCTCCTGCATGTGCTGTAATAGAGAGGCACCTCCTGTATGTGCTGTGATAGAGCGGCATCTCCTGTATGTGCTGTAATAGAGAGGCATCTCCTGTATGTGCAGTAATAGAGAATCATCTCCTGTATGTGCTGTAATGGAGAGGCATCTCCTGTATGTGCTGTAATAGAGAGGTATCTCATGTATATGCTGTAATAGAGAGGCATCTCCTGTATGTGCTGTAATAGAGAGGCATCTCCTGTATGTGCTGTAATAGAGAGGTATCTCCTGTATGTGCTTTAATAGAGAGGCATCTCCTGTATGTGCTGTAATAGAGAGGCATCTCCTGTATGTGCTGTGATAGAGGTGTCTCCTGTATGTGCTGTAATAGAGAGGTATCTCCTGCATGTGCTATGATAGAGAGGAATCTCCTGTATGTGCTGTGATAGAGGTGTCTCCTGTATGTGCTATAATAGCGAGGTATCTCCTGTATGTGCTGTAATAGCGAGGTATCTCCTGTATGTGTTGTAATAGAGAGGCATCTCCTGTATGTGCTGTGACAGAGAGGAATCTCCTGTATGTGTTGTAATAGAGAGGTATCTCCTGTATGTAGTGTAATAGAGAGGCATCTCCTGTATGTGCTGTGATGGAGAGGCATCTCCTGTATGTGCTGTGACAGAGAGGCATCTCCTGTATGTGCTGTAATAGACAACTATCTCCTGTATGTGTTGTAATAGAGAGTCATCTCCTGTATGTGCTGTAATAGAGAGGTGTCTCCTGTATGTGCTGTAATAGAGAGGCACCTCCTGTATGTGCTGTGATAGAGCGGCATCTCCTGTATGTGCTGTAATAGAGAGGCATCTCCTGTATGTGCTGTAATAGAGAGGTGTCTCCTGTATGTGCTGTAATAGAGAGGTGTCTCCCGTATGTGCTGTAATAGAGGTGTCTCCTGTATGTGCTGTTATAGAGAGATGTCTCCTGTATGTGCTGTAATAGAGAGGCGTCTCCTGTATGTGCTGTAATAGAGAGGTATCTCCTGTATGTGCTGTAATAGAGAGGCATCTCCTGCATGTGCCGTAATAGAGAGGCATCTCCTGTATGTGCTGTGATAGAGGTGTCTCCTGTATGTGCTGTAATAGAGAGGTATCTCCTGCATGTGCTGTGATAGAGAGGCATCTCCTGTATGTGCTGTGATAGAGGTGTCTCTTGCATGTGCGGTAATAGCGAGGTATCTCCTGTATGTGCTGTAATAGCGAGGTATCTCCTGTATGTGTTGTAATAGAGAGGCATCTCCTGAATGTGCTGTGATAGAGAGGCATCTCCTGTATGTGCTGTGATAGAGGTGTCTCTTGTATGTGCTGCAATAGCGAGGTATCTCCTGTATGTGCTGTAATAGCGAGGTATCTCCTGTATGTGTTGTAATAGAGAGGTATCTCCTGTATGTGCTGTAATAGAGAGGCATCTCCTGTATGTGCTGTGACAGAGAGGGATCTCCTGTATGTGTTGTAATAGAGAGGCATCTCATGTATGTGCTGTAATAGAGAGGCATCTCCTGTATGTGCTGTGACAGAGAGGCATCTCCTGTATGTGCTGTAATAGAGAGGCATCTCCTGTATGTGCCGTAATAGAGAGGCATCTCCTGTATGTGCTTTAATAGAGAGGTATCTCATATATGTGCTGTAATAGAGAGGCATCTCCTGTATGTGCTGTAATAGAGAGGCATCTCCTGTATGTGCTGTAATAGAGAGGCATCTCCTGCATGTACTGTAATAGAGAGGCATCTACTGTATGTGCTGTGTTAGAGGTGTCTCCTGTATGTGCTGTAATAGAGAGGTATCTCCTGCATGTGCTGTGATAGAGAGGCATCTCCTGTATGTGCTGTGATAGAGGTGTCTCTTGTATGTGCTGTAATAGCGAGGTATCTCCTGTATGTGCTGTAATAGCAAGATATCTCCTGTATGTGTTGTAATAGAGAGGCATCTCCTGTATGTGCTGTGACAGAGAGGCATCTCCTGTATGTGTTGTAATAGAGAGGTATCTCCTGTATGTACTGTAATAGAGAGGCATCTCATGTATGTGCTGTGATAGAGAGGCATCTCCTGTATGTGTTGTGATAGAGAGGTATCTCCTGTATGTGCTGTGACAGAGAGGCATCTCCTGTATGTGCTGTAATAGAGAACTATCTCCTGTATGTGTTGTAATAGAGAGGCATCTCCTGTATGTGCTGTGACAGAGAGGCATCTCCTGTATGTGCTGTAATAGAGAGGCATCTCCTGTATGTGCTGTAATAGAGATTTGTCTCCTGTATGTGCTGTAATAGAGAGGTGTCTCCTGTATGTGCTGTAATAGAAGTGTCTCCTGTATGTGCTGTAATAGAGAGGCATCTCCTGCATGTGCTGTAATAGAGAGGCATCTCCTGTGTGTGCTGTGATAGAGGTGTCTCTTGCATGTGCGGTAATAGCGAGGTATCTCCTGTATGTGCTATGATAGAGAGGCATCTCCTGTATGTGCTGTGATAGAGGTGTCTCCTGTATGTGCTATAATAGCGAGGTATCTCCTGTATGTACTGTAATAGCGAGGTATCTCCTGTATGTGTTGTAATAGAGAGGCATCTCCTGTATGTGCTGTGACAGAGAGGCATCTCCTGTATGTGCTGTAATAGAGAGGTATCTCATGTATGTGCTGTAATAGCGCGGTATCTCCTGTATGTGCTGTAATAGAGAGGCATCTCCTGCATGTACCATAATAGAGAGGCTTCTCCTGTATGTGCTGTGATAGAGGTATCTCCTGTATGTGTTGTAATAGAGAGGCATCTCCTGTATGTGCTGTGACAGAGAGGCATCTCCTGTATGTGTTGTAATAGAGAGGTATCTCCTGTGTGTACTGTTATAGAGAGGCATCTCCTGTATGTGCTGTGATGGAGAGGCATCTCCTGTATGTGTTGTGATAGAGAGGCATCTCCTGTATGCACTGTGACAGAGAGGCATCTCCTGTATGTGCTGTAATAGACAACTATCTCCTGTATGTGTTGTAATAGAGAGTCATCTCCTGTATGTGCTGTAATAGAGAGGCGTCTCCTGTATGTGCTGTAATAGAGAGGCATCTCCTGCATGTGCTGTAATAGAGAGGCACCTCCTGTATGTGCTGTGATAGAGCGGCATCTCCTGTATGTGCTGTAATAGAGAGGCATATCCTGTATGTGCTGTAATAGAGAGGTGTCTCCCGTATGTGCTGTAATAGAGAGGTGTCTCCCGTATGTGCTGTAATAGAGGTGTCTCCTGTATGTGCTGTTATAGAGAGATGTCTCCTGTATGTGCTGTAATAGAGAGGCGTCTCCTGTATGTGCTATAATAGAGAGGCATCTCCTGTATGTGCTGTAATAGAGAGGCATCTCCTGCATGTGCCGTAATAGAGAGGCATCTCCTGTATGTGCTGTGATAGAGGTGTCTCCTGTATGTGCTGTAATAGAGAGGTATCTCCTGCATGTGCTGTGATAGAGAGGCATCTCCTGTATGTGCTGTGATAGAGGTGTCTCTTGCATGTGCGTTAATAGCGAGGTATCTCCTGTATGTGCTGTAATAGCGAGGTATCTCCTGTATGTGCTGTAATAGCGAGGTATCTCCTGTATGTACTGTAATAGAGAGGCATCTCCTGCATGTGCCGTAATGGAGAGGCATCTCCTGTATGTGCTGTAATAGAGAGGTGTCTACCTATGTCCTGTAATAGAGAGGTATCTCCTGCATGTGCTGCAATAGAGAGGCATCTCCTGTATTTGCTGTGACAGAGAGGCATCTCCTGTATGTGCTGTAATAGAGAGGCATCTCCTGTATGTGCTGTAATAGAGAGGTATCTCCTGTATGTGCTGTGACAGAGAGGCATCTCCTGTATGTGCTGTAATAGAGAGGCATCTCCTGCATGTGCTGTAATAGAGAGGCATCTCATGTATGTGCTGTGATAGAGAGGCATCTCCTGTATGTGTTGTGATAGAGAGGTATCTCCTGTATGTGCTGTGACAGAGAGGCATCTCCTGTATGTGCTGTAATAGAGAACTATCTCCTGTATGTGTTGTAATAGAGAGGCATCTCCTGTATGTGCTGTGACAGAGAGGCATCTCCCGTATGTGCTGTAATAGAGAGGCATCTCCTGTATGTGCTGTAATAGAGATTTGTCTCCTGTATGTGCTGTAATAGAGAGGTGTCTCCTGTATGTGCTGCAATAGAAGTGTCTCCTGTATGTGCTGTAATAGAGAGGCATCTCCTGCATTTGCTGTAATAGAGAGGCATCTCCTGTGTGTGCTGTGATAGAGAGGCATCTCCTGTATGTGCTGTAATAGAGGTGTCTCCTGTATGTGCTATAATAGCGAGGTATCTCCTGTATGTGCTGTAATAGCGAGGTATCTCCTGTATGTGTTGTAATAGAGAGGCATCTCCTGTATGTGCTGTGACAGAGAGGCATCTCCTGTATGTGCTGTAATAGAGAGGTATCTCATGTATGTGCTGTAATAGCGCGGTATCTCCTGTATGTGCTGTAATAGAGAGGCATCTCCTGCATGTACCATAATAGAGAGGCTTCTCCTGTATGTGCTGTGATAGAGGTATCTCCTGTATGTGTTGTAATAGAGAGGCATCTCCTGCATGTGCTGTGACAGAGAGGCATCTCCTGTATGTGTTGTAATAGAGAGGTATCTCCTGTATGTACTGTAATAGAGAGGCATCTCCTGTATGTGCTGTGATGGAGAGGCATCACCTGTATGTGTTGTGATAGAGAGGCATCTCCTGTATGCGCTGTGACAGAGAGGCATCTCCTGTATGTGCTGTGATAGAGAGGCGTCTCCTGTATGTGCTGTAATAGAGAGGCATCTCCTGCATGTGCTGTAATAGAGAGGCACCTCCTGTATGTGCTGTGATAGAGCGGCATCTCCTGTATGTGCTGTAATAGAGAGGTGTCTCCCGTATGTGCTGTAATAGAGAGGTGTCTCCCGTATGTGCTGTAATAGAGAGGTGTCTCCCGTATGTGCTGTAATAGAGGTGTCTCCTGTATGTGCTGTTATAGAGAGATGTCTCCTGTATGTGCTGTAATAGAGAGGCGTCTCCTGTATGTGCTATAATAGAGAGGCATCTCCTGTATGTGCTGTAATAGAGAGGCATCTCCTGCATGTGCCGTAATAGAGAGGCATCTCCTGTATGTGCTGTGATAGAGGTGTCTCCTGTATGTGCTGTAATAGAGAGGTATCTCCTGCATGTGCTGTGATAGAGAGGCATCTCCTGTATGTGCTGTGATAGAGGTGTCTCTTGCATGTGCGGTAATAGCGAGGTATCTCCTGTATGTGCTGTAATAGCGAGGTATCTCCTGTATGTGCTGTAATAGCGAGGTATCTCCTGTATGTACTGTAATAGAGAGGCATCTCCTGCATGTGCCGTAATGGAGAGGCATCTCCTGTATGTGCTGTAATAGAGAGGTGTCTACCTATGTCCTGTAATAGAGAGGTATCTCCTGCATGTGCTGCAATAGAGAGGCATCTCCTGTATTTGCTGTGACAGAGAGGCATCTCCTGTATGTACTGTAATAGAGAGGCATCTCCTGTATGTGCTGTAATAGAGAGGTATCTCCTGTATGTGCTGTGACAGAGAGGCATCTCCTGTATGTGCTGTAATAGAGAGGCATCTCCTGTATGTGCTGTAATAGAGAGGTGTCTACCTATGTCCTGTAATAGAGAGGTATCTCCTGCATGTGCTGCAATAGAGAGGCATCTCCTGTATTTGCTGTGACAGAGAGGCATCTCCTGTATGTGCTGTAATAGAGAGGCATCTCCTGTATGTGCTGTAATAGAGAGGTATCTCCTGTATGTGCTGTGACAGAGAGGCATCTCCTGTATGTGCTGTAATAGAGAGGCATCTCCTGCATGTACCGTAATAGAGAGGCATCTCCTGTATGTGCTGTGATAGAGGTGTCTCCTGTATGTGCTGTAATAGAGAGGTATCTCCTGCATGTGCTGTGATAGAGAGGCATCTCCTGTATGTGCTGTGATAGAAGTGTCTCTTATATGTGCTGTAATAGCGTGGTATCTCCTGTATGTGCTGTAATAGAGAGGTATCTCCTGTATATGCTGTAATAGAGAGGCATCTCCTGTATGTGCTGTAATAGAGAGGCATCTCCTGCATGTACCGTAATAGAGAGGCATCTCCAGTATGTGCTGTGATAGTGGTGTCTCCTGTATGTGCTGTAATAGAGAGGTATCTCCTGCATGTCCTGTGATAGAGAGGCATCTCCTGTATGTGCTGTGATAGAGGTGTCTCTTGTATGTGCTGTAATAGAGAGGCATCTCCTGTATGTGCTGTAATAGAGAGGTATCTCCTGTATGTGCTGTAATAGAGAGGCATCTCCTGTATGTGCTGTGATAGAGAGGCATCTCCTGCATGTACCGTAATAGAGAGGCATCTCCTGTATGTGCTGTGATAGAGGTGTCTCCTGTATGTGCTGTAATAGAGAGGTATCTCCTGCATGTGCTGTGATAGAGAGGTATCTCCTGTATGTGCTGTAATAGAGAGGCATCTCCTGCATGTGCTGTGATAGAGGTGTCTCTTGTATGTGCTGTAATAGCGAGGTTTCTCCTCTATGTGCTGTGACAGAGGGGGATCTCCTGTATGTGCTGTAATAGAGAGGCATCTCCTGTATGTGCTGTAATAGAGAGGCATCTTCTGTATGTGCTGTGACAGAGAGGCTTCTCCTGTATGTGCTGTAATAGAGAGGCATCTCCTGTATGTGCTGTAATGGAGAGGCATCTCCTGTATGTGCTGTAATAGAGAGGTATCTCATGTATATGCTGTAATAGAGAGGCATCTCCTGTATGTGCTGTAATAGAGAGGCATCTCCTGTATGTGCTGTAATAGAGAGGTATCTCCTGTATGTGCTTTAATAGAGAGGCATCTCCTGTATGTTCTGTAATAGAGAGGCATCTCCTGCATGTACCATAATAGAGAGGCATCTCCTGTATGTGCTGTGATAGAGGTGTCTCCTGTATGTGCTGTAATAGAGAGGTATCTCCTGCATGTGCTATGATAGAGAGGAATCTCCTGTATGTGCTGTGATAGAGGTGTCTCCTGTATGTGCTATAATAGGGAGGTATCTCCTGTATGTGCTGTAATAGCGAGGTATCTCCTGTATGTGTTGTAATAGAGAGGCATCTCCTGTATGTGCTGTGACAGAGAGGCATCTCCTGTATGTGTTGTAATAGAGAGGTATCTCCTGTATGTACTGTAATAGAGAGGCATCTCCTGTATGTGCTGTGATGGAGAGGAATCTCCTGTATGTGTTGTGATAGAGAGGCATCTCCTGTATGTGCTGTGACAGAGAGGCATCTCCTGTATGTGCTGTAATAGACAACTATCTCCTGTATGTGTTGTAATAGAGAGTCATCTCCTGTATGTGCTGTAATAGAGAGGTGTCTCCTGTATGTGCTGTAATAGAGAGGCACCTCCTGTATGTGCTGTGATAGAGTGGCATCTCCTGTATGTGCTGTAATAGAGAGGCATCTCCTGTATGTGCTGTAATAGAGAGGTGTCTCCTGTATGTGCTGTAATAGAGAGGTGTCTCCCGTATGTGCTGTAATAGAGGTGTCTCCTGTATGTGCTGTAATAGAGAGGTATCTCCTGTATGTGCTGTAATAGAGAGGCATCTCCTGTATGTGCTGTAATAGAGAGGTATCTCCTGTATGTGCCGTAATAGAGAGGCATCTCCTGCATGTGCCGTAATAGAGAGGCATCTCCTGTATGTGCTGTGATAGAGGTGTCTCCTGTATGTGCTGTAATAGAGAGGTATCTCCTGCATGTGCTGTGATAGAGAGGCATCTCCTGTATGTGCTGTGATAGAGGTGTCTCTTGCATGTGCGGTAATAGCGAGGTATCTCCTGTATGTGCTGTAATAGCGAGGTATCTCCTGTATGTGTTGTAATAGAGAGGCATCTCCTGAATGTGCTGTGATAGAGAGGCATCTCCTGTATGTGCTGTGATAGAGGTGTCTCTTGTATGTGCTGTAATAGCGAGGTATCTCCTGTATGTGCTGTAATAGCGAGGTATCTCCTGAATGTGTTGTAATAGAGAGGTATCTCCTGTATGTGCTGTAATAGAGAGGCATTTCCTGTATGTGCTGTGACAGAGAGGCATCTCCTGTATGTGTTGTAATAGAGAGGCATCTCCTGTATGTGCTGTAATAGAGAGGCATCTCCTGTATGTGCTGTGACAGAGAGGCATCTCCTGTATGTGCTGTAATAGAGAGGCATCTCCTGTATGTGCCGTAATAGAGAGGCATCTCCTGTATGTGCTTTAATAGAGAGGTATCTCATATATGTGCTGTAATAGAGAGGCATCTCCTGTATGTGCTGTAATAGAGAGGTATCTCGTGTATGTGCTGTAATAGAGAGGCATCTCCCGTATGTGCTGTAATAGAGAGGCATCTCCTGCATGTACCGTAATAGAGAGGCATCTACTGTATGTGCTGTGTTAGAGGTGTCTCCTGTATGTGCTGTAATAGAGAGGTATCTCCTGCATGTGCTGTGATAGAGAGGCATCTCCTGTATGTGCTGTGATAGAGGTGTCTCTTGTATGTGCTGTAATAGCGAGGTATCTCCTGTATGTGCTGTAATAGCGAGGTATCTCCTGTATGTGTTGTAATAGAGAGGCATCTCCTGTATGTGCTGTGACAGAGAGGCATCTCCTGTATGTGTTGTAATAGAGAGGTATCTCCTGTATGTACTGTAATAGAGAGACATCTCATGTATGTGCTGTGTTAGAGAGGCATCTCCTGTATGTGTTGTGATAGAGAGGTATCTCCTGTATGTGCTGTGACAGAGAGGCATCTCCTGTATGTGCTGTAATAGAGAACTATCTCCTGTATGTGTTGTAATAGAGAGGCATCTCCTGTATGTGCTGTGACAGAGAGGCATCTCCTGTATGTGCTGTAATAGAGAGGCATCTGCTGTATGTGCTGTAATAGAGATTTGTCTCCTGTATGTGCTGTAATAGAGAGGTGTCTCCTGTATGTGCTGTAATAGAAGTGTCTCCTGTATGTGCTGTAATAGAGAGGCATCTCCTGTATGTGCTGTAATAGAGAGGCATCTCCTGTATGTGCTGTGATAGAGAGGCATCTCCTGTATGTGCTGTAATAGAGGTGTCTCCTGTATGTGCTGTAATAGCGAGGTATCTCCTGTATGTGTTGTAATAGAGAGGCATCTCCTGTATGTGCTGTGACAGAGAGGCATCTCCTGTATGTGCTGTAATAGAGAGGTATCTCATGTATGTGCTGTAATAGCGCGGTATCTCCTGTATGTGCTGTAATAGAGAGGCATCTCCTGCATGTACCATAATAGAGAGGCATCTCCTGTATGTGCTGTGATAGAGGTATCTCCTGTATGTGTTGTAATAGAGAGGCATCTCCTGTATGTGCTGTGACAGAGAGGCATCTCCTGTATGTGTTGTAATAGAGAGGTATCTCCTGTATGTACTGTAATAGAGAGGCATCTCCTGTATGTGCTGTGATGGAGAGGCATCTCCTGTATGTGTTGTGATAGAGAGGCATCTCCTGTATGCGCTGTGACAGAGAGTCATCTCCTGTATGTGCTGTAATAGAGAGGCGTCTCCTGTATGTGCTGTAATAGAGAGGCATCTCCTGCATGTGCTGTAATAGAGAGGCACCTCCTGTATGTGCTGTGATAGAGCGGCATCTCCTGTATGTGCTGTAATAGAGAGGCATATCCTGTATGTGCTGTAATAGAGAGGTGTCTCCCATATGTGCTGTAATATAGAGGTGTCTCCCGTATGTGCTGTAATAGAGGTGTCTCCTGTATGTGCTGTTATAGAGAGATGTCTCCTGTATGTGCTGTAATAGAGAGGCGTCTCCTGTATATGCTGTAATAGAGAGGCATCTCCTGTATGTGCTGTAATAGAGAGGTATCTCCTGCATGTGCCGTAATAGAGAGGCATCTCCTGTATGTGCTGTGATAGAGGTGTCTCCTGTATGTGCTGTAATAGAGAGGTATCTCCTGCATGTGCTGTGATAGAGAGGCATCTCCTGTATGTGCTGTGATAGAGGTGTCTCTTGCATGTGCGGTAATAGCGAGGTATCTCCTGTATGTGCTGTAATAGCGAGGTATCTCCTGTATGTGCTGTAATAGCGAGGTATCTCCTGTATGTACTGTAATAGAGAGGCATCTCCTGCATGTGCCGTAATAGAGAGGCATCTCCTGTATGTGCTGTAATAGAGAGGTGTCTACCTATGTCCTGTAATAGCGAGGTATCTCCTGCATGTGCTGTAATAGAGAGGCATCTCCTGTATGTGCTGTGACAGAGAGGCATCTCCTGTATGTGCTGTAATAGAGAGGCATCTCCTGTATGTGCTGTAATAGAGAGGTATCTCCTGTATGTGCTGTGACAGAGAGGCATCTCCTGTATGTGCTGTAATAGAGAGGCATCTCCTGCATGTGCTGTAATAGAGAGGCATCTCCTGTATGTGCTGTAATAGAGAGGTATCTCATGTATGTGCTGTAATAGAGAGGCATCTCCTGTATGTGCTGTAATAGAGAGGCATCTCCTGTATGTGCTGTAATAGAGAGGTGTCTACCTATGTCCTGTAATAGCGAGGTATCTCCTGCATGTGCTGTAATAGAGAGGCATCTCCTGTATGTGCTGTGACAGAGAGGCATCTCCTGTATGTGCTGTAATAGAGAGGCATCTCCTGTATGTGCTGTAATAGAGAGGTATCTCCTGTATGTGCTGTGACAGAGAGGCGTCTCCTGTATGTGCTGTAATAGAGAGGCATCTCCTGCATGTGCTGTAATAGAGAGGCACCTCCTGTATGTGCTGTGATAGAGCGGCATCTCCTGTATGTGCTGTAATAGAGAGGCATATCCTGTATGTGCTGTAATAGAGAGGTGTCTCCCATATGTGCTGTAATATAGAGGTGTCTCCCGTATGTGCTGTAATAGAGGTGTCTCCTGTATGTGCTGTTATAGAGAGATGTCTCCTGTATGTGCTGTAATAGAGAGGCGTCTCCTGTATGTGCTGTAATAGAGAGGCATCTCCTGTATGTGCTGTAATAGAGAGGCATCTCCTGCATGTGCCGTAATAGAGAGGCATCTCCTGTATGTGCTGTGATAGAGGTGTCTCCTGTATGTGCTGTAATAGAGAGGTATCTCCTGCATGTGCTGTGATAGAGAGGCATCTCCTGTATGTGCTGTGATAGAGGTGTCTCTTGCATGTGCGGTAATAGCGAGGTATCTCCTGTATGTGCTGTAATAGCGAGGTATCTCCTATATGTGCTGTAATAGCGAGGTATCTCCTGTATGTACTGTAATAGAGAGGCATCTCCTGCATGTGCCGTAATAGAGAGGCATCTCCTGTATGTGCTGTAATAGAGAGGTGTCTACCTATGTCCTGTAATAGCGAGGTATCTCCTGCATGTGCTGTAATAGAGAGGCATCTCCTGTATGTGCTGTGACAGAGAGGCATCTCCTGTATGTGCTGTAATAGAGAGGCATCTCCTGTATGTGCTGTAATAGAGAGGTATCTCCTGTATGTGCTGTGACAGAGAGGCATCTCCTGTATGTGCTGTAATAGAGAGGCATCTCCTGCATGTGCTGTAATAGAGAGGCATCTCCTGTATGTGCTGTAATAGAGAAGCATCTCATGTATGTGCTGTAATAGAGAGGCATCTCCTGTATGTGCTGTAATAGAGAGGCATCTCCTGTATGTGCTGTAATAGAGAGGTATCTCCTGTATGTGCTGTAATAGAGAGGCATCTCCTGTATGTGCTGTAATAGAGAGGCATCTCCTGCATGTACCGTAATAGAGGGGCATCTCCTGTATGTGCTGTGATAGAGGTGTCTCCTGTATGTGCTGTAATAGAGAGGTATCTCCTGCATGTGCTGTGATAGAGAGGCATCTCCTGTATGTGCTGTGATAGAAGTGTCTCTTATATGTGCTGTAATAGCGAGGTATCTCCTGTATGTGCTGTAATAGAGAGGTATCTCCTGTATATGCTGTAATAGAGAGGCATCTCCTGTATGTGCTGTAATAGAGAGGCATCTCCTGCATGTACCGTAATAGAGAGGCATCTCCAGTATGTGCTGTGATAGTGGTGTCTCCTGTATGTGCTGTAATAGAGAGGTATCTCCTGCATGTGCTGTGATAGAGAGGCATCTCCTGTATGTGCTGTGATAGAGGTGTCTCTTGTATGTGCTGTAATAGAGAGGCATCTCCTGTATGTGCTGTAATAGAGAGGTATCTCCTGTATGTGCTGTAATAGAGAGGCATCTCCTGTATGTGCTGTGATAGAGAGGCATCTCCTGCATGTACCGTAATAGAGAGGCATC
Organism: Ambystoma mexicanum; assembly: GCF_040938575.1. Lineage (NCBI taxonomy): Eukaryota > Metazoa > Chordata > Amphibia > Caudata > Ambystomatidae > Ambystoma > Ambystoma mexicanum. The sequence continues at coordinate 7,602,960 of NC_090931.1, read as the reverse complement.
TCCTGTATGTGCTGTGATAGAGGTGTCTCCTGTATGTGCTGTAATAGAGAGGTATCTCCTGCATGTGCTGTGATAGAGAGGTATCTCCTGTATGTGCTGTAATAGAGAGGCATCTCCTGCATGTGCTGTGATAGAGGTGTCTCTTGTATGTGCTGTAATAGCGAGGTATCTCCTGTATGTGCTGTAATAGCGAGGTATCTCCTGTATGTGCTGTGACAGAGGGGCATCTCCTGTATGTGCTGTAATAGAGAGGCATCTCCTGTATGTGCTGTAATAGAGAGGCATCTTCTGTATGTGCTGTGACAGAGAGGCATCTCCTGTATGTGCTGTAATAGAGAGGCATCTCCTGTATGTGCTGTAATGGAGAGGCATCTCCTGTATGTGCTGTAATAGAGAGGTATCTCATGTATATGCTGTAATAGAGAGGCATCTTCTGTATGTGCTGTGACAGAGAGGCATCTCCTGTATGTGCTGTGACAGAGAGGCATCTCCTGTATGTGCTGTAATAGAGAGGCATCTCCTGTATGTGCTGTAATGGAGAGGCATCTCCTGTATGTGCTGTAATAGAGAGGCATCTCCTGTATGTGCTGTAATAGAGAGGCATCTTCTGTATGTGCTGTGACAGAGAGGCATCTCCTGTATGTGCTGTAATAGAGAGGCATCTCCTGTATGTGCTGTAATGGAGAGGCATCTCCTGTATGTGCTGTAATAGAGAGGTATCTCATGTATATGCTGTAATAGAGAGGCATCTCCTGTATGTGCTGTAATAGAGAGGCATATCCTGTATGTGCTGTAATAGAGAGGTATCTCCTGTATGTGCTTTAATAGAGAGGCATCTCCTGTATGTGCTGTAATAGAGAGGCATCTCCTGCATGTACCATAATAGAGAGGCATCTCCTGTATGTGCTGTGATAGAGGTGTCTCCTGTATGTGCTGTAATAGAGAGGTATCTCCTGCATTGGCTATGATAGAGAGGAATCTCCTGTATGTGCTGTGATAGAGGTGTCTCCTGTATGTGCTGTGACAGAGAGGCATCTCCTGTATGTGCTGTAATAGACAACTATCTCCTGTATGTGTTGTAATAGAGAGTCATCTCCTGTATGTGCTGTAATAGCGAGGTATCTCCTGTATGTGCTGTAATAGCGAGGTATCTCCTGTATGTGTTGTAATAGAGAGGCATCTCCTGTATGTGCTGTGACAGAGAGGCATCTCCTGTATGTGTTGTAATAGAGAGGTATCTCATGTATATGCTGTAATAGAGAGGCATCTCCTGTATGTGCTGTAATAGAGAGGCATCTCCTGTATGTGCTGTAATAGCGAGGTATCTCCTGTATGTGTTGTAATAGAGAGGCATCTCGTGTATGTGCTGTAATGGAGAGGCATCTCCTGTATGTGCTGTAATAGAGAGGTATCTCATGTATATGCTGTAATAGAGAGGCATCTCCTGTATGTGCTGTAATAGAGAGGTATCTCCTGTATGTGCTTTAATAGAGAGGCATCTCCTGTATGTGCTGTAATAGAGAGGCATCTCCTGTATGTGCTGTGATAGAGGTGTCTCCTGTATGTGCTGTAATAGAGAGGTATCTCCTGCATGTGCTATGATAGAGAGGAATCTCCTGTATGTGCTGTGATAGAGGTGTCTCCTGTATGTGCTATAATAGCGAGGTATCTCCTGTATGTGCTGTAATAGCGAGGTATCTCCTGTATGTGTTGTAATAGAGAGGCATCTCCTGTATGTGCTGTGACAGAGAGGCATCTCCTGTATGTGTTGTAATAGAGAGATATCTCCTGTATGTAGTGTAATAGAGAGGCATCTCCTGTATGTGCTGTGATGGAGAGGCATCTCCTGTATGTGTTGTGATAGAGAGGCATCTCCTGTATGTGCTGTGACAGAGAGGCATCTCCTGTATGTGCTGTAATAGACAACTATCTCCTGTATGTGTTGTAATAGAGAGTCATCTCCTGTATGTGCTGTAATAGAGAGGTGTCTCCTGTATGTGCTGTAATAGAGAGGCATCTCCTGCATGTGCTGTAATAGAGACGCTCCTCCTGTATGTGCTGTGATAGAGCGGCATCTCCTGTATGTGCTGTAATAGAGAGGCATCTCCTGTATGTGCTGTAATAGAGAGGTGTTTCCTGTATGTGCTGTAATAGAGAGGTGTCTCCCGTATGTGCTGTAATAGAGGTGTCTCCTGTATGTGCTGTTATAGAGAGATGTCTCCTGTATGTGCTGTAATAGAGAGGCGTCTCCTGTATGTGCTGTAATAGAGAGGTATCTCCTGTATGTGCTGTAATAGAGAGGCATCTCCTGCATGTGCCGTAATAGAGAGGCATCTCCTGTATGTGCTGTGATAGAGGTGTCTCCTGTATGTGCTGTAATAGAGAGGTATCTCCTGCATGTGCTGTGATAGAGAGGCATCTCCTGTATGTGCTGTGATAGAGGTGTCTCTTGCATGTGCAGTAATAGCGAGGTATCTCCTGTATGTGCTGTAATAGCGAGGTATCTCCTGTATGTGTTGTAATAGAGAGGCATCTCCTGAATGTGCTGTGATAGAGAGGCATCTCCTGTATGTGCTGTGATAGAGGTGTCTCTTGTATGTGCTGTAATAGCGAGGTATCTCCTGTATGTGCTGTAATAGCGAGGTATCTCCTGTATGTGTTATAATAGAGAGGTATCTCCTGTATGTGCTGTAATAGAGAGGCATCTCCTGTATGTGCTGTGACAGAGAGGCATCTCCTGTATGTGTTGTAATAGAGAGGCATCTCCTGTATGTGCTGTAATAGAGAGGCATCTCCTGTATGTGCTGTGACAGAGAGGCATCTCCTGTATGTGCTGTAATAGAGAGGCATCTCCTGTATGTGCCGTAATAGAGAGGCATCTCCTATATGTGCTTTAATAGAGAGGTATCTCATATATGTGCTGTAATAGAGAGGCATCTCCTGTATGTGCTGTAATAGAGAGGCATCTCCTGTATGTGCTGTGATAGAGAGGTATCTCCTGTATGTGCTGTAATAGAGAGGCATCTCCTGTATGTGCTGTAATAGAGAGGCATCTCCAGCATGTACCGTAATAGAGAGGCATCTACTGTATGTGCTGTGTTAGAGGTGTCTCCTGTATGTGCTGTAATAGAGAGGTATCTCCTGCATGTGCTGTGATAGAGAGGCATCTCCTGTATGTGCTGTGATAGAGGTGTCTCTTGTATGTGCTGTAATAGCGAGGTATCTCCTGTATGTAGTGTAATAGAGAGGCATCTCCTGTATGTGCTGTGACAGAGAGGCATCTCCTGTATGTGTTGTAATAGAGAGGTATCTCCTGTATGTACTGTAATAGAGAGGCATCTCATGTATGTGCTGTGATAGAGAGGCATCTCATGTATGTGCTGTGATAGAGAGGCATCTCCTGTATGTGTTGTGATAGAGAGGTATCTCCTGTATGTGCTGTGACAGAGAGGCATCTCCTGTATGTGCTGTAATAGAGAACTATCTCCTGTATGTGTTGTAATAGAGAGGCATCTCCTGTATGTGATGTAATAGAGAGGCATCTCCTGTATGTGCTGTGACAGAGAGGCATCTCCTGTATGTGCTGTGATAGAGGTGTCTCCTGTATGTGCTGTAATAGAGAGGTGTTTCCTGTATGTGCTGTAATAGAGAGGTGTCTCCCGTATGTGCTGTAATAGAGGTGTCTCCTGTATGTGCTGTTATAGAGAGATGTCTCCTGTATGTGCTGTAATAGAGAGGCGTCTCCTGTATGTGCTGTAATAGAGAGGTATCTCCTGTATGTGCTGTAATAGAGAGGCATCTCCTGCATGTGCCGTGATAGAGAGGCATCTCCTGTATGTGCTGTGATAGAGGTGTCTCCTGTATGTGCTGTAATAGAGAGGTATCTCCTGCATGTGCTGTGATAGAGAGGCATCTCCTGTATGTGCTGTGATAGAGGTGTCTCTTGCATGTGCAGTAATAGCGAGGTATCTCCTGTATGTGCTGTAATAGCGAGGTATCTCCTGTATGTGTTGTAATAGAGAGGCATCTCCTGAATGTGCTGTGATAGAGAGGCATCTCCTGTATGTGCTGTGATAGAGGTGTCTCTTGTATGTGCTGTAATAGCGAGGTATCTCCTGTATGTGCTGTAATAGCGAGGTATCTCCTGTATGTGTTATAATAGAGAGGTATCTCCTGTATGTGCTGTAATAGAGAGGCATCTCCTGTATGTGCTGTGACAGAGAGGCATCTCCTGTATGTGTTGTAATAGAGAGGCATCTCCTGTATGTGCTGTAATAGAGAGGCATCTCCTGTATGTGCTGTGACAGAGAGGCATCTCCTGTATGTGCTGTAATAGAGAGGCATCTCCTGTATGTGCCGTAATAGAGAGGCATCTCCTATATGTGCTTTAATAGAGAGGTATCTCATATATGTGCTGTAATAGAGAGGCATCTCCTGTATGTGCTGTAATAGAGAGGCATCTCCTGTATGTGCTGTGATAGAGAGGTATCTCCTGTATGTGCTGTAATAGAGAGGCATCTCCTGTATGTGCTGTAATAGAGAGGCATCTCCAGCATGTACCGTAATAGAGAGGCATCTACTGTATGTGCTGTGTTAGAGGTGTCTCCTGTATGTGCTGTAATAGAGAGGTATCTCCTGCATGTGCTGTGATAGAGAGGCATCTCCTGTATGTGCTGTGATAGAGGTGTCTCTTGTATGTGCTGTAATAGCGAGGTATCTCCTGTATGTAGTGTAATAGAGAGGCATCTCCTGTATGTGCTGTGACAGAGAGGCATCTCCTGTATGTGTTGTAATAGAGAGGTATCTCCTGTATGTACTGTAATAGAGAGGCATCTCATGTATGTGCTGTGATAGAGAGGCATCTCCTGTATGTGCTGTGATAGAGGTGTCTCCTGTATGTGCTATAATAGCGAGGTATCTCCTGTATGTGCTGTAATAGCGAGGTATCTCCTGTATGTGTTGTAATAGAGAGGCATCTCCTGTATGTGCTGTGACAGAGAGGCATCTCCTGTATGTGTTGTAATAGAGAGATATCTCCTGTATGTAGTGTAATAGAGAGGCATCTCCTGTATGTGCTGTGATGGAGAGGCATCTCCTGTATGTGTTGTGATAGAGAGGCATCTCCTGTATGTGCTGTGACAGAGAGGCATCTCCTGTATGTGCTGTAATAGACAACTATCTCCTGTATGTGTTGTAATAGAGAGTCATCTCCTGTATGTGCTGTAATAGAGAGGTGTCTCCTGTATGTGCTGTAATAGAGAGGCATCTCCTGCATGTGCTGTAATAGAGACGCTCCTCCTGTATGTGCTGTGATAGAGCGGCATCTCCTGTATGTGCTGTAATAGAGAGGCATCTCCTGTATGTGCTGTAATAGAGAGGTGTTTCCTGTATGTGCTGTAATAGAGAGGTGTCTCCCGTATGTGCTGTAATAGAGGTGTCTCCTGTATGTGCTGTTATAGAGAGATGTCTCCTGTATGTGCTGTAATAGAGAGGCGTCTCCTGTATGTGCTGTAATAGAGAGGTATCTCCTGTATGTGCTGTAATAGAGAGGCATCTCCTGCATGTGCCGTAATAGAGAGGCATCTCCTGTATGTGCTGTGATAGAGGTGTCTCCTGTATGTGCTGTAATAGAGAGGTATCTCCTGCATGTGCTGTGATAGAGAGGCATCTCCTGTATGTGCTGTGATAGAGGTGTCTCTTGCATGTGCAGTAATAGCGAGGTATCTCCTGTATGTGCTGTAATAGCGAGGTATCTCCTGTATGTGTTGTAATAGAGAGGCATCTCCTGAATGTGCTGTGATAGAGAGGCATCTCCTGTATGTGCTGTGATAGAGGTGTCTCTTGTATGTGCTGTAATAGCGAGGTATCTCCTGTATGTGCTGTAATAGCGAGGTATCTCCTGTATGTGTTATAATAGAGAGGTATCTCCTGTATGTGCTGTAATAGAGAGGCATCTCCTGTATGTGCTGTGACAGAGAGGCATCTCCTGTATGTGTTGTAATAGAGAGGCATCTCCTGTATGTGCTGTAATAGAGAGGCATCTCCTGTATGTGCTGTGACAGAGAGGCATCTCCTGTATGTGCTGTAATAGAGAGGCATCTCCTGTATGTGCCGTAATAGAGAGGCATCTCCTATATGTGCTTTAATAGAGAGGTATCTCATATATGTGCTGTAATAGAGAGGCATCTCCTGTATGTGCTGTAATAGAGAGGCATCTCCTGTATGTGCTGTGATAGAGAGGTATCTCCTGTATGTGCTGTAATAGAGAGGCATCTCCTGTATGTGCTGTAATAGAGAGGCATCTCCAGCATGTACCGTAATAGAGAGGCATCTACTGTATGTGCTGTGTTAGAGGTGTCTCCTGTATGTGCTGTAATAGAGAGGTATCTCCTGCATGTGCTGTGATAGAGAGGCATCTCCTGTATGTGCTGTGATAGAGGTGTCTCTTGTATGTGCTGTAATAGCGAGGTATCTCCTGTATGTAGTGTAATAGAGAGGCATCTCCTGTATGTGCTGTGACAGAGAGGCATCTCCTGTATGTGTTGTAATAGAGAGGTATCTCCTGTATGTACTGTAATAGAGAGGCATCTCATGTATGTGCTGTGATAGAGAGGCATCTCATGTATGTGCTGTGATAGAGAGGCATCTCCTGTATGTGTTGTGATAGAGAGGTATCTCCTGTATGTGCTGTGACAGAGAGGCATCTCCTGTATGTGCTGTAATAGAGAACTATCTCCTGTATGTGTTGTAATAGAGAGGCATCTCCTGTATGTGATGTAATAGAGAGGCATCTCCTGTATGTGCTGTGACAGAGAGGCATCTCCTGTATGTGCTGTGATAGAGGTGTCTCCTGTATGTGCTGTAATAGAGAGGTGTTTCCTGTATGTGCTGTAATAGAGAGGTGTCTCCCGTATGTGCTGTAATAGAGGTGTCTCCTGTATGTGCTGTTATAGAGAGATGTCTCCTGTATGTGCTGTAATAGAGAGGCGTCTCCTGTATGTGCTGTAATAGAGAGGTATCTCCTGTATGTGCTGTAATAGAGAGGCATCTCCTGCATGTGCCGTGATAGAGAGGCATCTCCTGTATGTGCTGTGATAGAGGTGTCTCCTGTATGTGCTGTAATAGAGAGGTATCTCCTGCATGTGCTGTGATAGAGAGGCATCTCCTGTATGTGCTGTGATAGAGGTGTCTCTTGCATGTGCAGTAATAGCGAGGTATCTCCTGTATGTGCTGTAATAGCGAGGTATCTCCTGTATGTGTTGTAATAGAGAGGCATCTCCTGAATGTGCTGTGATAGAGAGGCATCTCCTGTATGTGCTGTGATAGAGGTGTCTCTTGTATGTGCTGTAATAGCGAGGTATCTCCTGTATGTGCTGTAATAGCGAGGTATCTCCTGTATGTGTTATAATAGAGAGGTATCTCCTGTATGTGCTGTAATAGAGAGGCATCTCCTGTATGTGCTGTGACAGAGAGGCATCTCCTGTATGTGTTGTAATAGAGAGGCATCTCCTGTATGTGCTGTAATAGAGAGGCATCTCCTGTATGTGCTGTGACAGAGAGGCATCTCCTGTATGTGCTGTAATAGAGAGGCATCTCCTGTATGTGCCGTAATAGAGAGGCATCTCCTATATGTGCTTTAATAGAGAGGTATCTCATATATGTGCTGTAATAGAGAGGCATCTCCTGTATGTGCTGTAATAGAGAGGCATCTCCTGTATGTGCTGTGATAGAGAGGTATCTCCTGTATGTGCTGTAATAGAGAGGCATCTCCTGTATGTGCTGTAATAGAGAGGCATCTCCAGCATGTACCGTAATAGAGAGGCATCTACTGTATGTGCTGTGTTAGAGGTGTCTCCTGTATGTGCTGTAATAGAGAGGTATCTCCTGCATGTGCTGTGATAGAGAGGCATCTCCTGTATGTGCTGTGATAGAGGTGTCTCTTGTATGTGCTGTAATAGCGAGGTATCTCCTGTATGTAGTGTAATAGAGAGGCATCTCCTGTATGTGCTGTGACAGAGAGGCATCTCCTGTATGTGTTGTAATAGAGAGGTATCTCCTGTATGTACTGTAATAGAGAGGCATCTCATGTATGTGCTGTGATAGAGAGGCATCTCCTGTATGTGTTGTGATAGAGAGGTATCTCCTGTATGTGCTGTGACAGAGAGGCATCTCCTGTATGTGCTGTAATAGAGAACTATCTCCTGTATGTGTTGTAATAGAGAGGCATCTCCTGTATGTGATGTAATAGAGAGGCATCTCCTGTATGTGCTGTGACAGAGAGGCATCTCCTGTATGTGCTGTGATAGAGGTGTCTCCTGTATGTGCTGTAATAGAGAGGTATCTCCTGCATGTGCTGTTATAGAGAGGTATCTCCTGTATGTGCTGTAATAGAGAAGCATCTCCTGCATGTGCTGTGATAGAGGTGTCTCTTGTATGTGCTGTAATAGCGAGGTTTCTCCTCTATGTGCTGTGACAGAGGGGGATCTCCTGTATGTGCTGTAATAGAGAGGCATCTCCTGTATGTGCTGTAATAGAGAGGCATCTTCTGTATGTGCTGTGACAGAGAGGCATCTCCTGTATGTGCTGTAATAGAGAGGCATCTCCTGTATGTGCTGTAATGGAGAGGCATCTCCTGTATGTGCTGTAATAGAGAGGTTTCTCATGTATATGCTGTAATAGAGAGGCATCTCCTGTATGTGCAGTAATAGAGAGGCATCTCCTGTATGTGCTGTAATAGAGAGGTATCTCCTGTATGTGCTTTAATAGAGAGGCATCTCCTGTATGTGCTGTAATAGAGAGGCATCTCCTGCATGTACCATAATAGAGAGGCATCTCCTGTATGTGCTGTGATAGAGGTGTCTCCTGTATGTGCTGTAATAGAGAGGTATCTCCTGCATGTGCTATGATAGAGAGGAATCTCCTGTATGTGCTGTGATAGAGGTGTCTCCTGTATGTGCTATAATAGCGAGGTATCTCCTGTATGTGCTGTAATAGCGAGGTATCTCCTGTATGTGTTGTAATAGAGAGGCATCTCCTGTATGTGCTGTGACAGAGAGGCATCTCCTGTATGTGTTGTAATAGAGAGGTATCTCCTGTATGTACTGTAATAGAGGTGTCTCCTGTATGTGCTGTAATAGAGAGGTATCTCCTGCATGTGCTATGATAGAGAGGAATCTCCTGTATGTGCTGTGATAGAGGTATCTCCTGTATGTGCTGTAATAGCGAGGTATCTCCTGTATGTGTTGTAATAGAGAGGCATCTCCTGTATGTGCTGTGATGGAGAGGAATCTCCTGTATGTGTTGTGATAGAGAGGCATCTCCTGTATGTGCTGTGACAGAGAGGCATCTCCTGTATGTGCTGTAATAGACAACTATCTCCTGTATGTGTTGTAATAGAGAGTCATCTCCTGTATGTGCTGTAATAGAGAGGCGTCTCCTGTATGTGCTGTAATAGAGAGGCATCTCCTGCATGTGCTGTAATAGAGAGGCACCTCCTGTATGTGCTGTGATAGAGCGGCATCTCTTGTATGTGCTGTAATAGAGAGGCATCTCCTGTATGTGCAGTAATAGAGAGGCATCTCCTGTATGTGCTGTAATGGAGAGGCATCTCCTGTATGTGCTGTAATAGAGAGGTATCTCATGTATATGCTGTAATAGAGAGGCATCTCCTGTATGTGCTGTAATAGAGAGGCATCTCCTGTATGTGCTGTAATAGAGAGGCATCTCCTGTATGTGCTGTAATAGAGAGGTATCTCCTGTATGTGCTGTAATAGAGAGGCATCTCCTGTATGTGCTGTGATAGAGGTGTCTCCTGTATGTGCTGTAATAGAGAGGTATCTCCTGCATGTGCTATGATAGAGAGGAATCTCCTGTATGTGCTGTGATAGAGGTGTCTCCTGTATGTGCTGTAATAGCGAGGTATCTCCTGTATGTGTTGTAATAGAGAGGCATCTCCTGTATGTGCTGTGACAGAGAGGCATCTCCTGTATGTGTTGTAATAGAGAGGTATCTCCTGTATGTAGTGTAATAGAGAGGCATCTCCTGTATGTGCTGTGATGGAGAGGCATCTCCTGTATGTGTTGTGATAGAGAGGCATCTCCTGTATGTGCTGTGACAGAGAGGCATCTCCTGTATGTGCTGTAATAGACAACTATCTCCTGTATGTGTTGTAATAGAGAGTCATCTCCTGTATGTGCTGTAATAGAGAGGTGTCTCCTGTATGTGCTGTAATAGAGAGGCACCTCCTGTATGTGCTGTGATAGAGCGGCATCTCCTGTATGTGCTGTAATAGAGAGGCATCTCCTGTATGTGCTGTAATAGAGAGGTGTCTCCTGTATGTGCTGTAATAGAGAGGTGTCTCCCGTATGTGCTGTAATAGAGGTGTCTCCTGTATGTGCTGTTATAGAGAGATGTCTCCTGTATGTGCTGTAATAGAGAGGCGTCTCCTGTATGTGCTGTAATAGAGAGGTATCTCCTGTATGTGCCGTAATAGAGAGGCATCTCCTGCATGTGCCGTAATAGAGAGGCATCTCCTGTATGTGCTGTGATAGAGGTGTCTCCTGTATGTGCTGTAATAGAGAGGTATCTCCTGCATGTGCTGTGATAGAGAGGCATCTCCTGTATGTGCTGTGATAGAGGTGTCTCTTGCATGTGCGGTAATAGCGAGGTATCTCCTGTATGTGCTGTAATAGCGAGGTATCTCCTGTATGTGTTGTAATAGAGAGGCATCTCCTGAATGTGCTGTGATAGAGAGGCATCTCCTGTATGTGCTGTGATAGAGGTGTCTCTTGTATGTGCTGTAATAGCGAGGTATCTCCTGTATGTGCTGTAATAGCGAGGTATCTCCTGTATGTGTTGTAATAGAGAGGTATCTCCTGTATGTGCTGTAATAGAGAGGCATCTCCTGTATGTGCTGTGACAGAGAGGCATCTCCTGTATGTTTTGTAATAGAGAGGCATCTCCTGTATGTGCTGTAATAGAGAGGCATCTCCTGTATGTGCTGTGACAGAGAGGCATCTCCTGTATGTGCTGTAATAGAGAGGCATCTCCTGTATGTGCCGTAATAGAGAGGCATCTCCTGTATGTGCTTTAATAGAGAGGTATCTCATATATGTGCTGTAATAGAGAGGCATCTCCTGTATGTGCTGTAATAGAGAGGTATCTCCTGTATGTGCTGTAATAGAGAGGCATCTCCCGTATGTGCTGTAATAGAGAGGCATCTCCTGCATGTACCGTAATAGAGAGGCATCTACTGTATGTGCTGTGTTAGAGGTGTCTCCTGTATGTGCTGTAATAGAGAGGTATCTCCTGCATGTGCTGTGATAGAGAGGCATCTCCTGTATGTGCTGTGATAGAGGTGTCTCTTGTATGTGCTGTAATAGCGAGGTATCTCCTGTATGTGCTGTAATAGCGAGGTATCTCCTGTATGTGTTGTAATAGAGAGGCATCTCCTGTATGTGCTGTGACAGAGAGGCATCTCCTGTATGTGTTGTAATAGAGAGGTATCTCCTGTATGTACTGTAATAGAGAGACATCTCATGTATGTGCTGTGATAGAGAGGCATCTCCTGTATGTGTTGTGATAGAGAGGTATCTCCTGTATGTGCTGTGACAGAGAGGCATCTCCTGTATGTGCTGTAATAGAGAACTATCTCCTGTATGTGTTGTAATAGAGAGGCATTTCCTGTATGTGCTGTGACAGAGAGGCATCTCCTGTATGTGCTGTAATAGAGATTTGTCTCCTGTATGTGCTGTAATAGAGAGGTGTCTCCTGTATGTGCTGTAATAGAAGTGTCTCCTGTATGTGCTGTAATAGAGAGGCATCTCCTGCATGTGCTGTAATAGAGAGGCATCTCCTGTATGTGCTGTGATAGAGAGGCATCTCCTGTATGTGCTGTAATAGAGGTGTCTCCTGTATGTGCTGTAATAGCGAGGTATCTCCTGTATGTGTTGTAATAGAGAGGCATCTCCTGTATGTGCTGTGACAGAGAGGCATCTCCTGTATGTGCTGTAATAGAGAGGTATCTCATGTATGTGCTGTAATAGCGCGGTATCTCCTGTATGTGCTGTAATAGAGAGGCATCTCCTGCATGTACCATAATAGAGAGGCATCTCCTGTATGTGCTGTGATAGAGGTATCTCCTGTATGTGTTGTAATAGAGAGGCATCTCCTGTATGTGCTGTGACAGAGAGGCATCTCCTGTATGTGTTGTAATAGAGAGGTATCTCCTGTATGTACTGTAATAGAGAGGCATCTCCTGTATGTGCTGTGATGGAGAGGCATCTCCTGTATGTGTTGTGATAGAGAGGCATCTCCTGTATGCGCTGTGACAGAGAGTCATCTCCTGTATGTGCTGTAATAGAGAGGCGTCTCCTGTATGTGCTGTAATAGAGAGGCATCTCCTGCATGTGCTGTAATAGAGAGGCACCTCCTGTATGTGCTGTGATAGAGCGGCATCTCCTGTGTGTGCTGTAATAGAGAGGCATATTCTGTATGTGCTGTAATAGAGAGGTGTCTCCCATATGTGCTGTAATATAGAGGTGTCTCCCGTATGTGCTGTAATAGAGGTGTCTCCTGTATGTGCTGTTATAGAGAGATGTCTCCTGTATGTGCTGTAATAGAGAGGCGTCTCCTGTATGTGCTGTAATAGAGAGGCATCTCCTGTATGTGCTGTAATAGAGAGGCATCTCCTGCATGTGCCGTAATAGAGAGGCATCTCCTGTATGTGCTGTGATAGAGGTGTCTCCTGTATGTGCTGTAATAGAGAGGTATCTCCTGCATGTGCTGTGATAGAGAGGCATCTCCTGTATGTGCTGTGATAGAGGTGTCTCTTGCATGTGCGGTAATAGCGAGGTATCTCCTGTATGTGCTGTAATAGCGAGGTATCTCCTGTATGTGCTTTAATAGCGAGGTATCTCCTGTATGTACTGTAATAGAGAGGCATCTCCTGCATGTGCCGTAATAGAGAGGCATCTCCTGTATGTGCTGTAATAGAGAGGTGTCTACCTATGTCCTGTAATAGCGAGGTATCTCCTGCATGTGTTGTAATAGAGAGGCATCTCCTGTATGTGCTGTGACAGAGAGGCATCTCCTGTATGTGCTGTGACAGAGAGGCATCTCCTGTATGTGCTGTAATAGAGAGGCATCTCCTGCATGTGCTGTAATAGAGAGGTATCTCCTGTATGTGCTGTAATAGAGAGGTATCTCATGTATGTGCTGTAATAGAGAGGCATCTCCTGTATGTGCTGTAATAGAGAGGCATCTCCTGTATGTGCTGTAATAGAGAGGTATCTCCTGTATGTGCTGTAATAGAGAGGCATCTCCTGTATGTGCTGTAATAGAGAGGCATCTCCTGCATGTACCGTAATAGAGAGGCATCTCCTGTATGTGCTGTGATAGAGGTGTCTCCTGTATGTGCTGTAATAGAGAGGTATCTCCTGCATGTGCTGTGATAGAGAGGCATCTCCTGTATGTGCTGTGATAGAAGTGTCTCTTATATGTGCTGTAATAGCGAGGTATCTCCTGTATGTGCTGTAATAGAGAGGTATCTCCTGTATATGCTGTAATAGAGAGGCATCTCCTGTATGTGCTGTAATAGAGAGGCATCTCCTGCATGTACCGTAATAGAGAGGCATCTCCTGTATGTGCTGTAATAGAGAGGCATCTCCTGTATGTGCTGTGATAGAGGTGTCTCCTGTATGTGCTGTAATAGAGAGGTATCTCCTGCATGTGCTGTGATAGAGAGGTATCTCCTGTATGTGCTGTAATAGAGAGGCATCTCCTGCATGTGCTGTGATAGAGGTGTCTCTTGTATGTGCTGTAATAGCGAGGTATCTCCTGTATGTGCTGTAATAGCGAGGTATCTCCTGTATGTGCTGTGACAGAGGGGCATCTCCTGTATGTGCTGTAATAGAGAGGCATCTCCTGTATGTGCTGTAATAGAGAGGCATCTTCTGTATGTGCTGTGACAGAGAGGCATCTCCTGTATGTGCTGTAATAGAGAGGCATCTCCTGTATGTGCTGTAATGGAGAGGCATCTCCTGTATGTGCTGTAATAGAGAGGTATCTCATGTATATGCTGTAATAGAGAGGCATCTCCTGTATGTGCTGTAATAGAGAGGCATATCCTGTATGTGCTGTAATAGAGAGGTATCTCCTGTATGTGCTTTAATAGAGAGGCATCTCCTGTATGTGCTGTAATAGAGAGGCATCTCCTGCATGTACCATAATAGAGAGGCATCTCCTGTATGTGCTGTGATAGAGGTGTCTCCTGTATGTGCTGTAATAGAGAGGTATCTCCTGCATGTGCTATGATAGAGAGGAATCTCCTGTATGTGCTGTGATAGAGGTGTCTCCTGTATGTGCTATAATAGCGAGGTATCTCCTGTATGTGCTGTAATAGCGAGGTATCTCCTGTATGTGTTGTAATGGAGAGGCATCTCCTGTATGTGCTGTGACAGAGAGGCATCTCCTGTATGTGTTGTAATAGAGAGGTATCTCCTGTATGCACTGTAATAGAGAGGCATCTCCTGTATGTGCTGTGATGGAGAGGAATCTCCTGTATGTGTTGTGATAGAGAGGCATCTCCTGTATGCGCTGTGACAGAGAGGCATCTCCTGTATGTGCTGTAATAGACAACTATCTCCTGTATGTGTTGTAATAGAGAGTCATCTCCTGTATGTGCTGTAATAGAGAGGTGTCTCCTGTATGTGCTGTAATAGAGAGGCATCTCCTGCATGTGCTGTAATAGAGAGGCACCTCCTGTATGTGCTGTGATAGAGCGGCATCTCCTGTATGTGCTGTAATAGAGAGGCATCTCCTGTATGTGCAGTAATAGAGAGGCATCTCCTGTATGTGCTGTAATGGAGAGGCATCTCCTGTATGTGCTGTAATAGAGAGGTATCTCATGTATATGCTGTAATAGAGAGGCATCTCCTGTATGTGCTGTAATAGAGAGGTATCTCCTGTATGTGCTTTAATAGAGAGGCATCTCCTGTATGTGCTGTAATAGAGAGGCATCTCCTGTATGTGCTGTGATAGAGGTGTCTCCTGTATGTGCTGTAATAGAGAGGTATCTCCTGCATGTGCTATGATAGAGAGGAATCTCCTGTATGTGCTGTGATAGAGGTGTCTCCTGTATGTGCTATAAGAGCGAGGTATCTCCTGTATGTGCTGTAATAGCGAGGTATCTCCTGTATGTGTTGTAATAGAGAGGCATCTCCTGTATGTGCTGTGACAGAGAGGCATCTCCTGTATGTGTTGTAATAGAGAGATATCTCCTGTATGAGGTGTAATAGAGAGGCATCTCTTGTATGTGCTGTGATGGAGAGGCATCTCCTGTATGTGTTGTGATAGAGAGGCATCTCCTGTATGTGCTGTGACAGAGAGGCATCTCCTGTATGTGCTGTAATAGACAACTATCTCCTGTATGTGTTGTAATAGAGAGTCATCTCCTGTATGTGCTGTAACAGAGAGGTGTCTCCTGTATGTGCTGTAATAGAGAGGCATCTCCTGCATGTGCTGTAATAGAGAGGCACCTCCTGTATGTGCTGTGATAGAGCGGCATCTCCTGTATGTGCTGTAATAGAGAGGCATCTCCTGTATGTGCTGTAATAGAGAGGTGTCTCCTGTATGTGCTGTAATAGAGAGGTGTCTCCCGTATGTGCTGTAATAGAGGTGTCTCCTGTATGTGCTGTTATAGAGAGATGTCTCCTGTATGTGCTGTAATAGAGAGGCGTCTCCTGTATGTGCTGTAATAGAGAGGTATCTCCTGTATGTGCTGTGATAGAGAGGCATCTCCTGCATGTGCCGTAATAGAGAGGCATCTCCTGTATGTGCTGTGATAGAGGTGTCTCTTGCATGTGCAGTAATAGCGAGGTATCTCCTGTATGTGCTGTAATAGCGAGGTATCTCCTGTATGTGTTGTAATAGAGAGGTATCTCCTGCATGTGCTGTGATAGAGAGGCATCTCCTGTATGTGCTGTGATAGAGGTGTCTCTTGCATGTGCAGTAATAGCGAGGTATCTCCTGTATGTGCTGTAATAGCGAGGTATCTCCTGTATGTGTTGTAATAGAGAGGCATCTCCTGAATGTGCTGTGATAGAGAGGTATCTCCTGTATGTGCTGTGATAGAGGTGTCTCTTGTATGTGCTGTAATAGCGAGGTATCTCCTATATGTGCTGTAATAGCGAGGTATCTCCTGTATGTGTTGTAATAGAGAGGTATCTCCTGTATGTGCTGTAATAGAGAGGCATCTCCTGTATGTGCTGTGACAGAGAGGCATCTCCTGTATGTGTTGTAATAGAGAGGCATCTCCTGTATGTGCTGTAATAGAGAGGCATCGCCTGTATGTGCTGTGACAGAGAGGCATCTCCTGTATGTGCTGTAATAGAGAGGCATCTCCTGTATGTGCCGTAATAGAGAGGCATCTCCTATATGTGCTTTAATAGAGAGGTATCTCATATATGTGCTGTAATAGAGAGGCATCTCCTGTATGTGCTGTAATAGAGAGGCATCTCCTGTATGTGCTGTGATAGAGAGGTATCTCCTGTATGTGCTGTAATAGAGAGGCATCTCCTGTATGTGCTGTAATAGAGAGGCATCTCCTGCATGTACCGTAATAGAGAGGCATCTACTGTATGTGCTGTGTTAGAGGTGTCTCCTGTATGTGCTGTAATAGAGAGGTATCTCCTGCATGTGCTGTGATAGAGAGGCATCTCCTGTATGTGCTGTGATAGAGGTGTCTCTTGTATGTGCTGTAATAGCGAGGTATCTCCTGTATGTGCTGTAATAGCGAGGTATCTCCTGTATGTGTTGTAATAGAGAGGCATCTCCTGTATGTGCTGTGACAGAGAGGCATCTCCTGTATGTGTTGTAATAGAGAGGTATCTCCTGTATGTACTGTAATAGAGAGGCATCTCATGTATGTGCTGTGATAGAGAGGCATCTCCTGTATGTGTTGTGATAGAGAGGTATCTCCTGTATGTGCTGTGACAGAGAGGCATCTCCTGTATGTGCTGTAATAGAGAACTATCTCCTGTATGTGTTGTAATAGAGAGGCATCTCCTGTATGTGCTGTGACAGAGAGGCATCTCCTGTATGTGCTGTAATAGAGAGGCATCTCCTGTATGTGCTGTAATAGAGATTTGTCTCCTGTATGTGCTGTAATAGAGAGGTGTCTCCTGTATGTGCTGTAATAGAAGTGTCTCCTGTATGTGCTGTAATAGAGAGGCATCTCCTGCATGTGCTGTAATAGAGAGGCATCTCCTGTATGTGCTGTGATAGAGAGGCATCTCCTGTATGTGCTGTAATAGAGGTGTCTCCTGTATGTGCTATAATAGCGAGGTATCTCCTGTATGTGCTGTAATAGCGAGGTATCTCCTGTATGTGTTGTAATAGAGAGGCATCTCCTGTATGTGCTGTGACAGAGAGGCATCTCCTGTATGTGTTGTAATAGAGAGGTATCTCCTGTATGTACTGTAATAGAGAGGCATCTCCTGTATGTGCTGTGATGGAGAGGCATCTCCTGTATGTGTTGTGATAGAGAGGCATCTCCTGTATGTGCTGTGACAGAGAGGCATCTCCTGTATGTGCTGTAATAGACAACTATCTCCTGTATGTGTTGTAATAGAGAGTCATCTCCTGTATGTGCTGTAATAGAGAGGTGTCTCCTGTATGTGCTGTAATAGAGAGGCGTCTCCTGCATGTGCTGTAATAGAGAGGCATCTCCTGTATGTGCTGTGATAGAGCGGCATCTCCTGTATGTGCTGTAATAGAGAGGCATCTCCTGTATGTGCTGTAATAGAGAGGTGTCTCCTGTATGTGCTGTAATAGAAAGGTGTCTCCCGTATGTGCTGTAATAGAGGTGTCTCCTGTATGTGCTGTTATAGAGATTTGTCTCCTGTATGTGCTGGAATAGAGAGGCATCTCCTGTATGTGCTGTAATAGAGAGGCATCTCCTGCATGTGCCGTAATAGAGAGGCATCTCCTGTATGTGCTGTGATAGAGGTGTCTCCTGTATGTGCTGTAATAGAGAGGTATCTCCTGCATGTGCTGTGATAGAGAGGCATCTCCTGTATGTGCTGTGATAGAGGTGTCTCTTGCATGTGCGGTAATAGCGAGGTATCTCCTGTATGTGCTGTAATAGCGAGGTATCTCCTGTATGTGTTGTAATAGAGGGGTATCTCCTGTATGTGCTGTAATAGAGAGGCATCTCCTGTATGTGCTGTGACAGAGAGGCATCTCCTGTATGTGTTGTAATAGAGAGGCATCTCCTGTATGTGCTGTAATAGAGAGGCGTCTCCTGTATGTGCTGTGACAGAGAGGCATCTCCTGTATGTGCTGTAATAGAGAGGCATCTCCTGTATGTGCCGTAATAGAGAGGCATCTCCTGTATGTGCTTTAATAGAGAGGTAGCTCATGTATGTGCTGTAATAGAGAGGCATCTCCTGTATGTGCTGTAATAGAGAGGCATCTCCTGTATGTGCTGTAATAGAGAGGTATCTCCTGTATGTGTTGAAATAGAGAGGCATCTCCTGTATGTGCTGTAATAGAGAGGCATCTCCTGCATGTACCGTAATAGAGAGGCATCTACTGTATGTGCTGTGTTAGAGGTGTCTCCTGTATGTGCTGTATTAGAGAGGCATCTCCTGCATGTGCTGTGATAGAGAGGCATCTCCTGTATGTGCTGTGATAGAGGTGTCTCTTGTATGTGCTGTAATAGCGAGGTATCTCCTGTATGTGCTGTAATAGCGAGGTATCTCCTGCATGTGTTGTAATAGAGAGGCATCTCCTGTATGTGTTGTAATAGAGAGGTATCTCCTGTATGTGCTGTAATAGAGAGGCATCTCCTGTATGTGCTGTGACAGAGAGGCATCTCCTGTATGTGTTGTAATAGAGAGGCATCTCCTGTATGTGCTGTAATAGAGAGGCATCTCCTGTATGTGCTGTGACAGAGAGGCATCTCCTGTATGTGCTGTAATAGAGAGGCATCTCCTGTATGTGTCGTAATAGAGAGTCATCTCCTGTATGTGCTGTAATAGAGAGGTGTCTCCTGTATGTGCTGTAATAGAGAGGCGTCTCCTGCATGTGCTGTAATAGAGAGGCATCTCCTGTATGTGCTGTAATAGAGAACTATCTCCTGTATGTGTTGTAATAGAGAGGCATCTCCTGTATGTGCTGTGACAGAGAGGCATCTCCTGTATGTGCTGTAATAGAGAGGCATCTCCTGTATGTGCTGTAATAGAGATTTGTCTCCTGTATGTGCTGTAATAGAGAGGTGTCTCCTGTATGTGCTGTAATAGAAGTGTCTCCTGTATGTGCTGTAATAGAGAGGCATCTCCTGCATGTGCTGTAATAGAGAGGCATCTCCTGTATGTGCTGTGATAGAGAGGCATCTCCTGTATGTGCTGTAATAGAGGTGTCTCCTGTATGTGCTATAATAGCGAGGTATCTCCTGTATGTGCTGTAATAGCGAGGTATCTCCTGTATGTGTTGTAATAGAGAGGCATCTCCTGTATGTGCTGTGACAGAGAGGCATCTCCTGTATGTGTTGTAATAGAGAGGTATCTCCTGTATGTACTGTAATAGAGAGGCATCTCCTGTATGTGCTGTGATGGAGAGGCATCTCCTGTATGTGTTGTGATAGAGAGGCATCTCCTGTATGTGCTGTGACAGAGAGGCATCTCCTGTATGTGCTGTAATAGACAACTATCTCCTGTATGTGTTGTAATAGAGAGTCATCTCCTGTATGTGCTGTAATAGAGAGGTGTCTCCTGTATGTGCTGTAATCGAGAGGCGTCTCCTGCATGTGCTGTAATAGAGAGGCATCTCCTGTATGTGCTGTGATAGAGCGGCATCTCCTGTATGTGCTGTAATAGAGAGGCATCTCCTGTATGTGCTGTAATAGAGAGGTGTCTCCTGTATGTGCTGTAATAGAAAGGTGTCTCCCGTATGTGCTGTAATAGAGGTGTCTCCTGTATGTGCTGTTATAGAGATTTGTCTCCTGTATGTGCTGGAATAGAGAGGCATCTCCTGTATGTGCTGTAATAGAGAGGCATCTCCTGCATGTGCCGTAATAGAGAGGCATCTCCTGTATGTGCTGTGATAGAGGTGTCTCCTGTATGTGCTGTAATAGAGAGGTATCTCCTGCATGTGCTGTGATAGAGAGGCATCTCCTGTATGTGCTGTGATAGAGGTGTCTCTTGCATGTGCGGTAATAGCGAGGTATCTCCTGTATGTGCTGTAATAGCGAGGTATCTCCTGTATGTGTTGTAATAGAGGGGTATCTCCTGTATGTGCTGTAATAGAGAGGCATCTCCTGTATGTGCTGTGACAGAGAGGCATCTCCTGTATGTGTTGTAATAGAGAGGCATCTCCTGTATGTGCTGTAATAGAGAGGCGTCTCCTGTATGTGCTGTGACAGAGAGGCATCTCCTGTATGTGCTGTAATAGAGAGGCATCTCCTGTATGTGCCGTAATAGAGAGGCATCTCCTGTATGTGCTTTAATAGAGAGGTAGCTCATGTATGTGCTGTAATAGAGAGGCATCTCCTGTATGTGCTGTAATAGAGAGGCATCTCCTGTATGTGCTGTAATAGAGAGGTATCTCCTGTATGTGTTGAAATAGAGAGGCATCTCCTGTATGTGCTGTAATAGAGAGGCATCTCCTGCATGTACCGTAATAGAGAGGCATCTACTGTATGTGCTGTGTTAGAGGTGTCTCCTGTATGTGCTGTATTAGAGAGGCATCTCCTGCATGTGCTGTGATAGAGAGGCATCTACTGTATGTGCTGTGATAGAGGTGTCTCTTGTATGTGCTGTAATAGCGAGGTATCTCCTGTATGTGCTGTAATAGCGAGGTATCTCCTGCATGTGTTGTAATAGAGAGGCATCTCCTGTATGTGTTGTAATAGAGAGGTATCTCCTGTATGTGCTGTAATAGAGAGGCATCTCCTGTATGTGCTGTGACAGAGAGGCATCTCCTGTATGTGTTGTAATAGAGAGGCATCTCCTGTATGTGCTGTAATAGAGAGGCATCTCCTGTATGTGCTGTGACAGAGAGGCATCTCCTGTATGTGCTGTAATAGAGAGGCATCTCCTGTATGTGTCGTAATAGAGAGTCATCTCCTGTATGTGCTGTAATAGAGAGGTGTCTCCTGTATGTGCTGTAATAGAGAGGCGTCTCCTGCATGTGCTGTAATAGAGAGGCATCTCCTGTATGTGCTGTGATAGAGCGGCATCTCCTGTATGTGCTGTAATAGAGAGGCATCTCCTGTATGTGCTGTAATAGAGAGGTGTCTCCTGTATGTGCTGTAATAGAGAGGTGTCTCCCGTATGTGCTGTAATAGAGGTGTCTCCTGTATGTGCTGTTATAGAGATTTGTCTCCTGTATGTGCTGGAATAGAGAGGTGTCTCCTGTATGTGCTGTAATAGAGAGGTATCTCCTGTATGTGCTGTAATAGAGAGGCATCTCCTGTATGTGCTGTAATAGAGAGGCATCTCCTGCATGTGCCGTAATAGAGAGGCATCTCCTGTATGTGCTGTAATAGAGAGGCATCTCCTGTATGTGCTGTAATAGAGAGGTATCTCCTGTATGTGTTGAAATAGAGAGGCATCTCCTGTATGTGCTGTAATAGAGAGGCATCTCCTGCATGTACCGTAATAGAGAGGCATCTACTGTATGTGCTGTGTTAGAGGTGTCTCCTGTATGTGCTGTATTAGAGAGGCATCTCCTGCATGTGCTGTGATAGAGAGGCATCTCCTGTATGTGCTGTGATAGAGGTGTCTCTTGTATGTGCTGTAATAGCGAGGTATCTCCTGTATGTGCTGTAATAGCGAGGTATCTCCTGCATGTGTTGTAATAGAGAGGCATCTCCTGTATGTGTTGTAATAGAGAGGTATCTCCTGTATGTGCTGTAATAGAGAGGCATCTCCTGTATGTGCTGTGACAGAGAGGCATCTCCTGTATGTGTTGTAATAGAGAGGCATCTCCTGTATGTGCTGTAATAGAGAGGCATCTCCTGTATGTGCTGTGACAGAGAGGCATCTCCTGTATGTGCTGTAATAGAGAGGCATCTCCTGTATGTGTCGTAATAGAGAGTCATCTCCTGTATGTGCTGTAATAGAGAGGTGTCTCCTGTATGTGCTGTAATAGAGAGGCGTCTCCTGCATGTGCTGTAATAGAGAGGCATCTCCTGTATGTGCTGTAATAGAGAACTATCTCCTGTATGTGTTGTAATAGAGAGGCATCTCCTGTATGTGCTGTGACAGAGAGGCATCTCCTGTATGTGCTGTAATAGAGAGGCATCTCCTGTATGTGCTGTAATAGAGATTTGTCTCCTGTATGTGCTGTAATAGAGAGGTGTCTCCTGTATGTGCTGTAATAGAAGTGTCTCCTGTATGTGCTGTAATAGAGAGGCATCTCCTGCATGTGCTGTAATAGAGAGGCATCTCCTGTATGTGCTGTGATAGAGAGGCATCTCCTGTATGTGCTGTAATAGAGGTGTCTCCTGTATGTGCTATAATAGCGAGGTATCTCCTGTATGTGCTGTAATAGCGAGGTATCTCCTGTATGTGTTGTAATAGAGAGGCATCTCCTGTATGTGCTGTGACAGAGAGGCATCTCCTGTATGTGTTGTAATAGAGAGGTATCTCCTGTATGTACTGTAATAGAGAGGCATCTCCTGTATGTGCTGTGATGGAGAGGCATCTCCTGTATGTGTTGTGATAGAGAGGCATCTCCTGTATGTGCTGTGACAGAGAGGCATCTCCTGTATGTGCTGTAATAGACAACTATCTCCTGTATGTGTTGTAATAGAGAGTCATCTCCTGTATGTGCTGTAATAGAGAGGTGTCTCCTGTATGTGCTGTAATCGAGAGGCGTCTCCTGCATGTGCTGTAATAGAGAGGCATCTCCTGTATGTGCTGTGATAGAGCGGCATCTCCTGTATGTGCTGTAATAGAGAGGCATCTCCTGTATGTGCTGTAATAGAGAGGTGTCTCCTGTATGTGCTGTAATAGAAAGGTGTCTCCCGTATGTGCTGTAATAGAGGTGTCTCCTGTATGTGCTGTTATAGAGATTTGTCTCCTGTATGTGCTGGAATAGAGAGGCATCTCCTGTATGTGCTGTAATAGAGAGGCATCTCCTGCATGTGCCGTAATAGAGAGGCATCTCCTGTATGTGCTGTGATAGAGGTGTCTCCTGTATGTGCTGTAATAGAGAGGTATCTCCTGCATGTGCTGTGATAGAGAGGCATCTCCTGTATGTGCTGTGATAGAGGTGTCTCTTGCATGTGCGGTAATAGCGAGGTATCTCCTGTATGTGCTGTAATAGCGAGGTATCTCCTGTATGTGTTGTAATAGAGGGGTATCTCCTGTATGTGCTGTAATAGAGAGGCATCTCCTGTATGTGCTGTGACAGAGAGGCATCTCCTGTATGTGTTGTAATAGAGAGGCATCTCCTGTATGTGCTGTAATAGAGAGGCGTCTCCTGTATGTGCTGTGACAGAGAGGCATCTCCTGTATGTGCTGTAATAGAGAGGCATCTCCTGTATGTGCCGTAATAGAGAGGCATCTCCTGTATGTGCTTTAATAGAGAGGTAGCTCATGTATGTGCTGTAATAGAGAGGCATCTCCTGTATGTGCTGTAATAGAGAGGCATCTCCTGTATGTGCTGTAATAGAGAGGTATCTCCTGTATGTGTTGAAATAGAGAGGCATCTCCTGTATGTGCTGTAATAGAGAGGCATCTCCTGCATGTACCGTAATAGAGAGGCATCTACTGTATGTGCTGTGTTAGAGGTGTCTCCTGTATGTGCTGTATTAGAGAGGCATCTCCTGCATGTGCTGTGATAGAGAGGCATCTACTGTATGTGCTGTGATAGAGGTGTCTCTTGTATGTGCTGTAATAGCGAGGTATCTCCTGTATGTGCTGTAATAGCGAGGTATCTCCTGCATGTGTTGTAATAGAGAGGCATCTCCTGTATGTGTTGTAATAGAGAGGTATCTCCTGTATGTGCTGTAATAGAGAGGCATCTCCTGTATGTGCTGTGACAGAGAGGCATCTCCTGTATGTGTTGTAATAGAGAGGCATCTCCTGTATGTGCTGTAATAGAGAGGCATCTCCTGTATGTGCTGTGACAGAGAGGCATCTCCTGTATGTGCTGTAATAGAGAGGCATCTCCTGTATGTGTCGTAATAGAGAGTCATCTCCTGTATGTGCTGTAATAGAGAGGTGTCTCCTGTATGTGCTGTAATAGAGAGGCGTCTCCTGCATGTGCTGTAATAGAGAGGCATCTCCTGTATGTGCTGTGATAGAGCGGCATCTCCTGTATGTGCTGTAATAGAGAGGCATCTCCTGTATGTGCTGTAATAGAGAGGTGTCTCCTGTATGTGCTGTAATAGAGAGGTGTCTCCCGTATGTGCTGTAATAGAGGTGTCTCCTGTATGTGCTGTTATAGAGATTTGTCTCCTGTATGTGCTGGAATAGAGAGGTGTCTCCTGTATGTGCTGTAATAGAGAGGTATCTCCTGTATGTGCTGTAATAGAGAGGCATCTCCTGTATGTGCTGTAATAGAGAGGCATCTCCTGCATGTGCTGTAATAGAGAGGCATCTCCTGTATGTGCTGTGATAGAGAGGCATCTCCTGTATGTGCTGTAATAGAGGTGTCTCCTGTATGTGCTATAATAGCGAGGTATCTCCTGTATGTGCTGTAATAGCGAGGTATCTCCTGTATGTGTTGTAATAGAGAGGCATCTCCTGTATGTGCTGTGACAGAGAGGCATCTCCTGTATGTGTTGTAATAGAGAGGTATCTCCTGTATGTACTGTAATAGAGAGGCATCTCCTGTATGTGCTGTGATGGAGAGGCATCTCCTGTATGTGTTGTGATAGAGAGGCATCTCCTGTATGTGCTGTGACAGAGAGGCATCTCCTGTATGTGCTGTAATAGACAACTATCTCCTGTATGTGTTGTAATAGAGAGTCATCTCCTGTATGTGCTGTAATAGAGAGGTGTCTCCTGTATGTGCTGTAATCGAGAGGCGTCTCCTGCATGTGCTGTAATAGAGAGGCATCTCCTGTATGTGCTGTGATAGAGCGGCATCTCCTGTATGTGCTGTAATAGAGAGGCATCTCCTGTATGTGCTGTAATAGAGAGGTGTCTCCTGTATGTGCTGTAATAGAAAGGTGTCTCCCGTATGTGCTGTAATAGAGGTGTCTCCTGTATGTGCTGTTATAGAGATTTGTCTCCTGTATGTGCTGGAATAGAGAGGCATCTCCTGTATGTGCTGTAATAGAGAGGCATCTCCTGCATGTGCCGTAATAGAGAGGCATCTCCTGTATGTGCTGTGATAGAGGTGTCTCCTGTATGTGCTGTAATAGAGAGGTATCTCCTGCATGTGCTGTGATAGAGAGGCATCTCCTGTATGTGCTGTGATAGAGGTGTCTCTTGCATGTGCGGTAATAGCGAGGTATCTCCTGTATGTGCTGTAATAGCGAGGTATCTCCTGTATGTGTTGTAATAGAGGGGTATCTCCTGTATGTGCTGTAATAGAGAGGCATCTCCTGTATGTGCTGTGACAGAGAGGCATCTCCTGTATGTGTTGTAATAGAGAGGCATCTCCTGTATGTGCTGTAATAGAGAGGCGTCTCCTGTATGTGCTGTGACAGAGAGGCATCTCCTGTATGTGCTGTAATAGAGAGGCATCTCCTGTATGTGCCGTAATAGAGAGGCATCTCCTGTATGTGCTTTAATAGAGAGGTAGCTCATGTATGTGCTGTAATAGAGAGGCATCTCCTGTATGTGCTGTAATAGAGAGGCATCTCCTGTATGTGCTGTAATAGAGAGGTATCTCCTGTATGTGTTGAAATAGAGAGGCATCTCCTGTATGTGCTGTAATAGAGAGGCATCTCCTGCATGTACCGTAATAGAGAGGCATCTACTGTATGTGCTGTGTTAGAGGTGTCTCCTGTATGTGCTGTATTAGAGAGGCATCTCCTGCATGTGCTGTGATAGAGAGGCATCTACTGTATGTGCTGTGATAGAGGTGTCTCTTGTATGTGCTGTAATAGCGAGGTATCTCCTGTATGTGCTGTAATAGCGAGGTATCTCCTGCATGTGTTGTAATAGAGAGGCATCTCCTGTATGTGTTGTAATAGAGAGGTATCTCCTGTATGTGCTGTAATAGAGAGGCATCTCCTGTATGTGCTGTGACAGAGAGGCATCTCCTGTATGTGTTGTAATAGAGAGGCATCTCCTGTATGTGCTGTAATAGAGAGGCATCTCCTGTATGTGCTGTGACAGAGAGGCATCTCCTGTATGTGCTGTAATAGAGAGGCATCTCCTGTATGTGTCGTAATAGAGAGTCATCTCCTGTATGTGCTGTAATAGAGAGGTGTCTCCTGTATGTGCTGTAATAGAGAGGCGTCTCCTGCATGTGCTGTAATAGAGAGGCATCTCCTGTATGTGCTGTGATAGAGCGGCATCTCCTGTATGTGCTGTAATAGAGAGGCATCTCCTGTATGTGCTGTAATAGAGAGGTGTCTCCTGTATGTGCTGTAATAGAGAGGTGTCTCCCGTATGTGCTGTAATAGAGGTGTCTCCTGTATGTGCTGTTATAGAGATTTGTCTCCTGTATGTGCTGGAATAGAGAGGTGTCTCCTGTATGTGCTGTAATAGAGAGGTATCTCCTGTATGTGCTGTAATAGAGAGGCATCTCCTGTATGTGCTGTAATAGAGAGGCATCTCCTGCATGTGCCGTAATAGAGAGGCATCTCCTGTATGTGCTGTGATAGAGGTGTCTCCTGTATGTGCTGTAATGGAGAGGTATCTCCTGCATGTGCTGTGATAGAGAGGCATCTCCTGTATGTGCTGTGATAGAGGTGTCTCTTGCATGTGCGGTAATAGCGAGGTATCTCCTGTATGTGCTGTAATAGCGAGGTATCTCCTGTATGTGTTGTAATAGAGAGGCATCTCCTGCATCTGCTGTGATAGAGAGGCATCTCCTGTATGTGCTTTGATAGAGGTGTCTCTTGTATGTGCTGTAATAGCGAGGTATCTCCTGTATGTGCTGTAATAGCGAGGTATCTCCTGTATGTGTTGTAATAGAGGGGTATCTCCTGTATGTGCTGTAATAGAGAGGCATCTCCTGTATGTGCTGTGACAGAGAGGCATCTCCTGTATGTGTTGTAATAGAGAGGCATCTCCTGTATGTGCTGTAATAGAGAGGCATCTCCTGTATGTGCTGTGACAGAGAGGCATCTCCTGTATGTGCTGTAATAGAGAGGCATCTCCTGTATGTGCCGTAATAGAGAGGCATCTCCTGTATGTGCTTTAATAGAGAGGTATCTCATGTATGTGCTGTAATAGAGAGGCATCTCCTGTATGTGCTGTAATAGAGAGGCATCTCCTGTATGTGCTGTAATAGAGAGGTATCTCCTGTATGTGTTGAAATAGAGAGGCATCTCCTGTATGTGCTGTAATAGAGAGGCATCTCCTGCATGTACCGTAATAGAGAGGCATCTACTGTATGTGCTGTGTTAGAGGTGTCTCCTGTATGTGCTGTATTAGAGAGGTATCTCCTGCATGTGCTGTGATAGAGAGGCATCTCCTGTATGTGCTGTGATAGAGGTGTCTCTTGTATGTGCTGTAATAGCGAGGTATCTCCTGTATGTGCTATAATAGCGAGGTATCTCCTGCATGTGTTGTAATAGAGAGGCATCTCCTGTATGTGTTGTAATAGAGAGGTATCTCCTGTATGTGCTGTAATAGAGAGGCATCTCCTGTATGTGCTGTGACAGAGAGGCATCTCCTGTATGTGTTGTAATAGAGAGGCATCTCCTGTATGTGCTGTAATAGAGAGGCATCTCCTGTATGTGCTGTGACAGAGAGGCATCTCCTGTATGTGCTGTAATAGAGAGGCATCTCCTGTATGTGTCGTAATAGAGAGGCATCTCCTGTATGTGCTTTAATAGAGAGGTATCTCATGTATGTGCTGTAATAGAGAGGCATCTCCTGTATGTGCTGTAATAGAGAGGTATCTCCTGTATGTGCTGTAATAGAGAGGCATCTCCTGTATGTGCTGTAATAGAGAGGCATCTCCTGCATGTACCGTAATAGAGAGGCATCCACTGTATGTGCTGTGTTAGAGGTGTCTCCTGTATGTGCTGTAATAGAGAGGTATCTCCTGCATGTGCTGTGATAGAGAGGCATCTCCTGTATGTGCTGTGATAAAGGTGTCTCTTGTATGTGCTGTAATAGCGAAGTATCTCCTGTATGTGCTGTAATAGCGAGGTATCTCCTGTATGTGTTGTAATAGAGAGGCATCTCCTGTATGTGCTGTGACAGAGAGGCATCTCCTGTATGTGTTGTAATAGAGATGTATCTCCTGTATGTACTGTAATAGAGAGGCATCTCATGTATGTGCTGTGATAGAGAGGCATCTCCTGTATGTGTTGTGATAGAGAGGTATCTCCTGCATGTGCTGTAATAGAGAGGCATCTCCTGTATATGCTGTGATAGAGAGGCATCTCATGTATGTGCTGTAATAGAGAGGCATCTCCTGTATGTGCTGTAATAGAGAGGTGTCTCCTGTATGTGCTGTAATAGAGAGGCATCTCCTGCATGTGCTGTAACAGAGAGGCATCTCCCTTATGTGCAGTAATAGAGAGGCATCTCCTGTATGTGCTGTGACAGAGAGGCATCTCCTGTATGTGTTGTAATAGAGTGGTATCTCCTGTATGTGCTGTAACAGAGAGGCATCTCCTGTATGTGCTGTAATAGAGAGGTGTCTCCTGTATGTGCTGTAATAGAGAGGCATCTCCTGCATGTGCTGTAACAGAGAGGCATCTCCCTTATGTGCAGTAATATAGAGGCATCTCCTGCATGTGCTGTAACAGAGAGGCATCTCCCTTATGTGCAGTAATAGAGAGGCATCTCCTGTATGTGCTGTAATAGCGAGGCATCTCCTGTATGTGTTGTAATAGAGTGGTATCTCCTGTATGTGCTGTAACAGAGAGGCATCTCCTGTATGTGCTGTAATAGAGAGGTGTCTCCTATATGTGCTGTAATAGAGAGGTATCTCCTGTATGTGTTGAAATAGAGAGGCATCTCCTGTATGTGCTGTAATAGAGAGGCATCTCCTGCATGTACCGTAATAGAGAGGCATCTACTGTATGTGCTGTGTTAGAGGTGTCTCCTGTATGTGCTGTATTAGAGAGGTATCCCCTGCATGTGCTGTGATAGAGAGGCATCTCCTGTATGTGCTGTGATAGAGGTGTCTCTTGTATGTGCTGTAATAGCGAGGTATCTCCTGTATGTGCTGTAATAGCGAGGTATCTCCTGCATGTGTTGTAATAGAGAGGCATCTCCTGTATGTGTTGTAATAGAGAGGTATCTCCTGTATGTGCTGTAATAGAGAGGCATCTCCTGTATGTGCTGTGACAGAGAGGCATCTCCTGTATGTGTTGTAATAGAGATGTATCTCCTGTATGTACTGTAATAGAGAGGCATCTCATGTATGTGCTGTGATAGAGAGGCATCTCCTGTATGTGTTGTGATAGAGAGGTATCTCCTGCATGTGCTGTAATAGAGAGGCATCTCCTGTATGTGCTGTGATAGAGAGGCATCTCATGTATGTGCTGTAATAGAGAGGCATCTCCTGTATGTGCTGTAATAGAGAGGTGTCTCCTGTATGTGCTGTAATAGAGAGGCATCTCCTGCATGTGCTGTAACAGAGAGGCATCTCCCTTATGTGCAGTAATAGAGAGGCATCTCCTGTATGTGCTGTAATAGCGAGGCATCTCCTGTATGTGTTGTAATAGAGAGGCATCTCCTGTATGTGCTGTGACAGAGAGGCATCTCCTGTATGTGTTGTAATAGAGTGGTATCTCCTGTATGTGCTGTAACAGAGAGGCATCTCCTGTATGTGCTGTAATAGAGAGGTGTCTCCTGTATGTGCTGTAATAGAGAGGCATCTCCTGCATGTGCTGTAACAGAGAGGCATCTCCCTTATGTGCAGTAATAGAGAGGCATCTCCTGCATGTGCTGTAACAGAGAGGCATATCCCTTATGTGCAGTAATAGAGAGGCATCTCCTGTATGTGCTGTAATAGCGAGGCATCTCCTGTATGTGTTGTAATAGAGTGGTATCTCCTGTATGTGCTGTAACAGAGAGGCATCTCCTGTATGTGCTGTAATAGAGAGGTGTCTCCTGTATGTGCTGTAATAGAGAGGTATCTCCTGTATGTGTTGAAATAGAGAGGCATCTCCTGTATGTGCTGTAATAGAGAGGCATCTCCTGCATGTACCGTAATAGAGAGGCATCTACTGTATGTGCTGTGTTAGAGGTGTCTCCTGTATGTGCTGTATTAGAGAGGTATCTCCTGCATGTGCTGTGATAGAGAGGCATCTCCTGTATGTGCTGTGATAGAGGTGTCTCTTGTATGTGCTGTAATAGCGAGGTATCTCCTGTATGTGCTGTAATAGCGAGGTATCTCCTGCATGTGTTGTAATAGAGAGGCATCTCCTGTATGTGTTGTAATAGAGAGGTATCTCCTGTATGTGCTGTAATAGAGAGGCATCTCCTGTATGTGCTGTAATAGAGAGGCATCTCCTGTATGGGCTGTGACAGAGAGGCATCTCCTGTATGTGCTGTAATAGAGAGGCATCTCCTGTATGTGTCGTAATAGAGAGTCATCTCCTGTATGTGCTGTAATAGAGAGGTGTCTCCTGTATGTGCTGTAATAGAGAGGCGTCTCCTGCATGTGCTGTAATAGAGAGGCATCTCCTGTATGTGCTGTGATAGAGCGGCATCTCCTGTATGTGCTGTAATAGAGAGGCATCTCCTGTATGTGCTGTGACAGAGAGGCATCTCCTGTATGTGCTGTAATAGAGAGGCATCTCCTGTATGTGTCGTAATAGAGAGTCATCTCCTGTATGTGCTGTAATAGAGAGGTGTCTCCTGTATGTGCTGTAATAGAGAGGCGTCTCCTGCATGTGCTGTAATAGAGAGGCATCTCCTGTATGTGCTGTGATAGAGCGGCATCTCCTGTATGTGCTGTAATAGAGAGGCATCTCCTGTATGTGCTGTAATAGAGAGGTGTCTCCTGTATGTGCTGTAATAGAGAGGTGTCTCCCGTATGTGCTGTAATAGAGGTGTCTCCTGTATGTGCTGTTATAGAGATTTGTCTCCTGTATGTGCTGGAATAGAGAGGTGTCTCCTGTATGTGCTGTAATAGAGAGGTATCCCCTGTATGTGCTGTAATAGAGAGGCATCTCCTGTATGTGCTGTAATAGAGAGGCATCTCCTGCATGTGCCGTAATAGAGAGGCATCTCCTGTATGTGCTGTGATAGAGGTGTCTCCTGTATGTGCTGTAATGGAGAGGTATCTCCTGCATGTGCTGTGATAGAGAGGCATCTCCTGTATGTGCTGTGATAGAGGTGTCTCTTGCATGTGCGGTAATAGCGAGGTATCTCCTCTATGTGCTGTAATAGCGAGGTATCTCCTGTATGTGTTGTAATAGAGAGGCATCTCCTGCATCTGCTGTGATAGAGAGGCATCTCCTGTATGTGCTTTGATAGAGGTGTCTCTTGTATGTGCTGTAATAGCGAGGTATCTCCTGTATGTGCTGTAATAGCGAGGTATCTCCTGTATGTGTTGTAATAGAGGGGTATCTCCTGTATGTGCTGTAATAGAGAGGCATCTCCTGTATGTGCTGTGACAGAGAGGCATCTCCTGTATGTGTTGTAATAGAGAGGCATCTCCTGTATGTGCTGTAATAGAGAGGCATCTCCTGTATGTGCTGTGACAGAGAGGCATCTCCTGTATGTGCTGTAATAGAGAGGCATCTCCTGTATGTGCCGTAATAGAGAGGCATCTCCTGTATGTGCTTTAATAGAGAGGTATCTCATGTATGTGCTGTAATAGAGAGGCATCTCCTGTATGTGCTGTAATAGAGAGGCATCTCCTGTATGTGCTGTAATAGAGAGGTATCTCCTGTATGTGTTGAAATAGAGAGGCATCTCCTGTATGTGCTGTAATAGAGAGGCATCTCCTGCATGTACCGTAATAGAGAGGCATCTACTGTATGTGCTGTGTTAGAGGTGTCTCCTGTATGTGCTGTATTAGAGAGGTATCTCCTGCATGTGCTGTGATAGAGAGGCATCTCCTGTATGTGCTGTGATAGAGGTGTCTCTTGTATGTGCTGTAATAGCGAGGTATCTCCTGTATGTGCTATAATAGCGAGGTATCTCCTGCATGTGTTGTAATAGAGAGGCATCTCCTGTATGTGCTGTGATAGAGGTGTTTCTTGCATGTGCGGTAATAGCGAGGTATCTCCTGTATGTGCTGTAATAGCGAGGTATCTCCTGTATGTGTTGTAATAGAGAGGCATCTCCTGCATCTGCTGTGATAGAGAGGCATCTCCTGTATGTGCTTTGATAGAGGTGTCTCTTGTATGTGCTGTAATAGCGAGGTATCTCCTGTATGTGCTGTAATAGCGAGGTATCTCCTGTATGTGTTGTAATAGAGGGGTATCTCCTGTATGTGCTGTAATAGAGAGGCATATCCTGTATGTGCTGTGACAGAGAGGCATCTCCTGTATGTGCTGTAATAGAGAGGCATCTCCTGTATGTGCTGTAATAGAGAGGCATCTCCTGCATGTACCGTAATAGAGAGGCATCTACTGTATGTGCTGTGTTAGAGGTGTCTCCTGTATGTGCTGTAATAGAGAGGTATCTCCTGCAAGTGCTGTGATAGAGAGGCATCTCCTGTATGTGCTGTGATAAAGGTGTCTCTTGTATGTGCTGTAATAGCGAGGTATCTCCTGTATGTGCTGTAATAGCGAGGTATCTCCTGTATGTGTTGTAATAGAGAGGCATCTCCTGTATGTGCTGTGACAGAGAGGCATCTCCTGTATGTGTTGTAATAGAGATGTATCTCCTGTATGTACTGTAATAGAGAGGCATCTCATGTATGTGCTGTGATAGAGAGGCATCTCCTGTATGTGTTGTGATAGAGAGGTATCTCCTGCATGTGCTGTAATAGAGAGGCATCTCCTGTATGTGCTGTGATAGAGAGGCATCTCCTGTATGTGCTGTAATAGAGAGGCATCTCCTGTATGTGCTGTAATAGAGAGGTGTCTCCTGTATGTGCTGTAATAGAGAGGCATCTCCTGCATGTGCTGTAACAGAGAGGCATCTCCCTTATGTGCAGTAATAGAGAGGCATCTCCTGTATGTGCTGTAATAGCGAGGCATCTCCTGTATGTGTTGTAATAGAGAGGCATCTCCTGTATGTGCTGTGACAGAGAGGCATCTCCTGTATGTGTTGTAATAGAGTGGTATCTCCTGTATGTGCTGTAACAGAGAGGCATCTCCTGTATGTGCTGTAATAGAGAGGTGTCTCCTGTATGTGCTGTAATAGAGAGGCATCTCCTGCATGTGCTGTAACAGAGAGGCATCTCCCTTATGTGCAGTAATAGAGAGGCATCTCCTGCATGTGCTGTAACAGAGAGGCATCTCCCTTATGTGCAGTAATAGAGAGGCATCTCCTGTATGTGCTGTAATAGCGAGGCATCTCCTGTATGTGTTGTAATAGAGAGGCATCTCCTGTATGTGCTGTAATAGAGAGGTGTCTCCTGTATGTGCTGTAATAGAGAGGCATCTCTTGTATGTGCTGTAATAGAGAGGTGTCTCCTGCATGTGCTGTAATAGAGAGGCATCTCCTGCATGTGCTGTAACAGAGAGGCATCTCCCTTATGTACAGTAATAGAGAGGCATCTCCTGTATGTGCTGTAATAGCGAGGCATCTCCTGTATGTGTTGTAATAGAGAGGCATCTCCTGTATGTGCTGTGACAGAGAGGCATCTCCTGTATGTGTTGTAATACAGTGGTATCTCCTGTATGTGCTGTAACAGAGAGGCATCTCCTGTATGTGTTGTAATAGAGAGGCATCTCCTGTATGTGCTGTAATTGCGAGGCATCTCCTGTATGTGTTGTAATAGAGAGGCATCTCCTGTATGTGCTGTGACAGAGAGGCATCTCCTGTATGTGTTGTAATAGAGTGGTATCTCCTGTATGTGCTGTAACAGAGAGGCATCTCCTGTATGTGTTGTAATAGAGAGGCATCTCCTGTATGTGCTGTGACAGAGAGGCATCTCCTGTATGTGTTGTAATAGAGTGGTATCTCCTGTATGTGCTGTAACAGAGAGGCATCTCCTGTATGTGTTGTAATAGAGAGGCATCTCCTGTATGTGCTGTAACAGAGAGGGATCTCCTGTATGTGCTGGAATAGCGAGGCATCTCCTGTATGTGCTGTAACAGAGAGGCATCTGCTGTATGTGCTGTAATAGAGAGGTATCTCCTTTATGTGCTGTAATAGAGAGGCATCTCCTGTATGTGCTGTAATAGAGAGTTATCTCCTGTATGTGCTGTAATAGAGGTGTCTCCTGTATGTGCTGTAATAGAGAGGTATCTCCTGTATGTGCTGTAATAGCGAGTTATCTCCTGTATGTGTTGTAATAGAGAGGCATCTCCTGTATGTGCTGTAATAGAGAGGCATCTCCTGTATGTGCTGTGACAGAGGGGCATCTCCTGTATGTGCTGTAATAGAGAGGCATCTCCTGTATGTGCTGTAATAGAGAGGCATCTCCTGTATGTGCTGTGACAGAGAGGCATCTCCTGTATGTGCTGTAATAGAGAGGCATCTCCTGTATGTGCTGTGACAGAGAGGCATCTCCTGTATGTGCTGTAATAGAGAGGCATCTTCTGTATGTGCTGTGACAGAGAGGCATCTCCTGTATGTGCTGTAATAGAGAGGCATCTCCTGTATATGCTGTAATAGAGAGGCATCTCCTGTATGTGCTGTAATAGAGAGGCATCTCCTGTATGTGCTGTAATAGAGAGGTATCATCTGTATGTGCTGTAATAGAGAGGCATCTCCTGTGTGTGCTGTAATAGAGAGGCATCTCCTGCATTTACTGTAATAGAGAGGCATCTCCTGTATGTGCTGCGATAGAGGTGTCTCCTGTATGTGCTGTAATAGAGAGGTATCTCCTGCATGTGCTATGATAGAGAGGCATCTCCTGTATGTGCTGTGATAGAGGTGTCTCCTGTATGTGCTGTAATAGCGAGGTATCTCCTGTATGTGTTGTAATAGAGAGGCATCTCCTGTATGTGCTGTGACAGAGAGGCATCTCCTGTATGTGTTGTAATAGAGAGGTATCTCCTGTATGTACTGTGACAGAGAGGCATCTCCTGTACGTGCTGTAATAGAGAGGTATCTCCTGTATGTGCTGTGACAGAGAGGCATCTCCTGTATGTGCTGTAATAGTGAGGCATCTCCTGTATGTGCTGTAATAGAGAGGTATCTCATGTATGTGCTGTAATAGAGAGGCATCTCCTGTA
Source organism: Ambystoma mexicanum (assembly GCF_040938575.1). NCBI lineage: Eukaryota > Metazoa > Chordata > Amphibia > Caudata > Ambystomatidae > Ambystoma > Ambystoma mexicanum. The sequence continues at coordinate 7,567,559 of NC_090931.1, read as the reverse complement.
TGTGCTGTAATAGAGAGGCATCTCCTGTATGTGCTGTAATAGAGAGGTATCTCCTGTATGTGCTGTAATAGAGAGGCATCTCCTGTATGTGCTGTAATAGAGAGGCATCTCCTGCATGTACCGTAATAGAGAGGCATCTCCTGTATGTGCTGTGATAGAGGTGTCTCCTGTATGTGCTTTAATAGAGAGGTATCTCCTGCATGTGCTGTGATAGAGAGGCATCTCCTGTATGTGCTGTGATAGAAGTGTCTCTTATATGTGCTGTAATAGAGAGGCATCTCCTGTATGTGCTGTAATAGAGAGGCATCTCCTGCATGTACCGTAATAGAGAGGCATCTCCTGTATGTGCTGTGATAGAGAGGCATCTCCTGCATGTACCGTAATAGAGAGGCATCTCCTGTATGTGCTGCAATAGAGGTGTCTCCTGTATGTGCTGTAATAGAGAGGCATCTCCTGCATGTACCGTAATAGAGAGGCATCTCCTATATGTGCTGCAATAGAGGTGTCTCTTGTATGTGCTGTAATAGAGAGGTATCTCCTGCATGTGCTGTGATAGAGGTTTCTCTTGTATGTGCTGTAATAGCGAGGTATCTCCTGTATGTGCTGTAATAGCGAGGTATCTCCTGTATGTGCTGTGATAGAGGTGTCTCCTGTATGTGCTGTGACAGAGAGGCATCTCCTGTATGTGTTGTAATAGAGTGGTATCTCCTGTATGTGCTGTAACAGAGAGGCATCTCCTGTATGTGTTGTAATAGAGAGGCATCTCCTGTATGTACTGTGACAGAGAGGGATCTCCTGTATGTGCTGTAATAGCGAGGCATCTCCTGTATGTGCTGTAATAGAGAGGCATCTGCTGTATGTGCTGTAATAGAGAGGTATCTCCTGTATGTGCTGTAATAGAGAGGCATCTCCTGTATGTGCTGTAATAGAGAGTTATCTCCTGTATGTGCTGTAATAGAGGTGTCTCCTGTATGTGCTGTAATAGAGAGGTATCTCCTGTATGTGCTGTAATAGCGAGTTATCTCCTGTATGTGTTGTAATAGAGAGGCATCTCCTGTATGTGCTGTAATAGAGACGCATCTCCTGTATGTGCTGTGACAGAGAGGCATCTCCTGTATGTGCTGTAATAGAGAGGCATCTTCTGTATGTGTTGTGACAGAGAGGCATCTCCTGTATGTGCTGTAATAGAGAGGCATCTCCTGTATGTGCTGTAATGGAGAGGCATCTCCTGTATGTGCTGTAATAGAGAGGTATCTCATGTATATGCTGTAATAGAGAGGCATCTCCTGTATGTGCTGTAATAGAGAGGCATCTCCTGTATGTGCTGTAATAGAGAGGTATCATCTGTATGTGCTGTAATAGAGAGGCATCTCCTGTGTGTGCTGTAATAGAGAGGCATCTCCTGCATTTACTGTAATAGAGAGGCATCTCCTGTATGTGCTGTGATAGAGGTGTCTCCTGTATGTGCTGTAATAGAGAGGTATCTCCTGCATGTGCTATGATAGAGAGGCATCTCCTGTATGTGCTGTGATAGAGGTGTCTCCTGTATGTGCTGTAATAGCGAGGTATCTCCTGTATGTGTTGTAATAGAGAGGCATCTCCTGTATGTGCTGTGACAGAGCGGCATCTCCTGTATGTGTTGTAATAGAGAGGTATCTCCTGTATGTACTGTGACAGAGAGGCATCTCCTGTATGTGCTGTAATAGAGAGGCATCTCCTGTACGTGCTGTAATAGAGAGGTATCTCCTGTATGTGCTGTGACAGAGAGGCATCTCCTGTATGTGCTGTAATAGAGAGGCATCTCCTGTATGTGCTGTAATAGAGAGGTATCTCATGTATGTGCTGTAATAGAGAGGCATCTCCTGTATGTGCTGTAATAGAGAGGCATCTCCTGTATGTGCTGTAATAGAGAGGTATCTCCTGTATGTGCTGTAATAGAGAGGCATCTCCTGTATGTGCTGTAATAGAGAGGCATCTCCTGCATGTACCGTAATAGAGAGGCATCTCCTGTATGTGCTGTGATAGAGGTGTCTCCTGTATGTGCTGTAATAGAGAGGTATCTCCTGCATGTGCTGTGATAGAGAGGCATCTCCTATATGTGCTGTGATAGAGGTGTCTCTTATATGTGCTGCAATAGCAAGGTATCTCCTGTATGTGCTGTAATAGAGAGGTATCTCCTGTATGTGCTGTAATAGAGAGGCATCTCCTGTATGTGCTGTAATAGAGAGGCATCTCCTGCATGTACTGTAATAGAGAGGTATCTCCTGTATGTGCTGTGATAGTGGTGTCTCCTGTATGTGCTGTAATAGAGAGGTATCTCCTGCATGTGCTGTGATAGAGAGGCATCTCCTGTAAGTGCTGTGATAGAAGTGTCTCTTATATGTGCTGTAATAGAGAGGCATCTCCTGTATGTGCTGTAATAGAGAGGCTTCTCCTGCATGTACCGTAATAGAGAGGCATCTCCTGTATGTGCTGTGATAGAGAGGCATCTCCTGCATGTACCGTAATAGAGAGGCATCTCCTGTATGTGCTGCAATAGAGGTGTCTCCTGTATGTGCTGTAACAGAGAGGCATCTCCTGCATGTACCGTAATAGAGAGGCATCTCCTGTATGTGCTGCAATAGAGGTGTCTCTTGTATGTGCTGTAATAGAGAGGTATCTCCTGCATGTGCTGTGATAGAGGTGTCTCTTGTATGTGCTGTAATAGCGAGGTATCTCCTGTATGTGCTGTAATAGCGAGGTATCTCCTGTATGTGCTGTGATAGAGGTGTCTCCTGTATGTGCTGTAATAGAGAGGTATCTCCTGTATGTGCTGTGATAGAGGTGTCTCCTGTATGTGCTGTGATAGAGGTATCTCCTGTATGTGCTGTAATAGCGAGGTATCTCCTGTATGTGCTGTAATAGCGAGGTATCTCCTGTATGTGCTGTGATAGAGGTATCTCCTGTATGTGCTGTAATAGAGAGTTATCTCCTGTATGTGCTGTGATAGAGGTGTCTCCTGTATGTGCTGTAATAGAGAGGCATCTCCTGCATGTGCTGTAATAGCGAGGTATCTCCTGTATGTGTTGTAATAGAGAGGCATCTCCTGTATGTGCTGTGACAGAGAGGCATCTCCTGTATGTGCTGTGATAGAGGTGTCTCCTGTATGTACTGTAATAGAGGGGCGTCTACTGTATGTGCTGTTATAGAGAGGCATCTCCTGTATGTGCTGTAATAGAGAGGCATCTCCTGTATGTGCTGTAATAGAGAGGTATCTCCTGTATGTGCTGTAATAGAGAGGCATCTCCTGCATGTACCGTAATAGAGAGGCATCTCCTGTATGTGCTGTGATAGAGGTGTCTCCTGTATGTGCTGTAATAGAGAGGTATCTCCTGCATGTGCTGTGATAGAGAGGCATCTCCTATATGTGCTGTGATAGAGGTGTCTCTTATATGTGCTGCAATAGCAAGGTATCTCCTGTATGTGCTGTAATAGAGAGGTATCTCCTGTATGTGCTGTAATAGAGAGGCATCTCCTGTATGTGCTGTAATAGAGAGGCATCTCCTGCATGTACTGTAATAGAGAGGTATCTCCTGTATGTGCTGTGATAGTGGTGTCTCCTGTATGTGCTGTAATAGAGAGGTATCTCCTGCATGTGCTGTGATAGAGAGGCATCTCCTGTAAGTGCTGTGATAGAAGTGTCTCTTATATGTGCTGTAATAGAGAGGCATCTCCTGTATGTGCTGTAATAGAGAGGCTTCTCCTGCATGTACCGTAATAGAGAGGCATCTCCTGTATGTGCTGTGATAGAGAGGCATCTCCTGCATGTACCGTAATAGAGAGGCATCTCCTGTATGTGCTGCAATAGAGGTGTCTCCTGTATGTGCTGTAACAGAGAGGCATCTCCTGCATGTACCGTAATAGAGAGGCATCTCCTGTATGTGCTGCAATAGAGGTGTCTCTTGTATGTGCTGTAATAGAGAGGTATCTCCTGCATGTGCTGTGATAGAGGTGTCTCTTGTATGTGCTGTAATAGCGAGGTATCTCCTGTATGTGCTGTAATAGCGAGGTATCTCCTGTATGTGCTGTGATAGAGGTGTCTCCTGTATGTGCTGTAATAGAGAGGTATCTCCTGTATGTGCTGTGATAGAGGTGTCTCCTGTATGTGCTGTGATAGAGGTATCTCCTGTATGTGCTGTAATAGCGAGGTATCTCCTGTATGTGCTGTAATAGCGAGGTATCTCCTGTATGTGCTGTGATAGAGGTATCTCCTGTATGTGCTGTAATAGAGAGTTATCTCCTGTATGTGCTGTGATAGAGGTGTCTCCTGTATGTGCTGTAATAGAGAGGCATCTCCTGCATGTGCTGTAATAGCGAGGTATCTCCTGTATGTGTTGTAATAGAGAGGCATCTCCTGTATGTGCTGTGACAGAGAGGCATCTCCTGTATGTGCTGTGATAGAGGTGTCTCCTGTATGTACTGTAATAGAGGGGCGTCTACTGTATGTGCTGTTATAGAGAGGTGTCTCCTGTATGTGCATGATAGAGAGGCATCTCCTCTATGTGCTGTAATAGAGGGGCGTCTCCTGTATGTGCTGTTATAGAGAGGTGTCTCCTGTACGTACTGTAATAGAGAGGTATCTCCTGTATGTGCTGTGATAGAGGTGTCTTCTGTATGTGCTGTAATAGAGTGGTATCTCCTGTATGTACTGTGATAGAGGTGTCTCCTGTATGTGCTCTAATAGTGAGGTATCTCCTGTATGTGCTGTAATAGCAAGGTATCACCTGTATGTGTTGTAATAGAGAGGCATCTCCTGTATGTGCTTTGACAGAGAGGCATCTCCTGTATTTGCTGTAATAGCGAGGTATCTCCTGTATGTGTTGTAATAGAGAGGCATCTCCTGTATGTGCTGTAATAGAGGTGTCTCCTGTATGTGCTGTAATAACGAGGTATCTCCTGTATGTGCTGTAATAGCGAGTTATCTCCTGTATGTGTTGTAATAGAGAGGCATCTCCTGTATGTGCTGTAATAGAGAGGCATCTCCTGTATGTGCTGTGACAGAGGGGCATCTCCTGTATGTGCTGTAATAGAGAGGCATCTCCTGTATGTGCTGTAATAGAGAGGCAGTTCCTGTATGTGCTGTGATAGTGGTGTCTCCTGTATGTGCTGTAATAGAGAGGTATCTCCTGCATGTGCTGTGATAGAGAGGCATCTCCTGTAAGTGCTGTGATAGAAGTGTCTCTTATATGTGCTGTAATAGAGAGGCATCTCCTGTATGTGCTGTAATAGAGAGGCTTCTCCTGCATGTACCGTAATAGAGAGGCATCTCCTGTATGTGCTGTGATAGAGAGGCATCTCCTGCATGTACCGTAATAGAGAGGCATCTCCTGTATGTGCTGCAATAGAGGTGTCTCCTGTATGTGCTGTAACAGAGAGGCATCTCCTGCATGTACCGTAATAGAGAGGCATCTCCTGTATGTGCTGCAATAGAGGTGTCTCTTGTATGTGCTGTAATAGAGAGGTATCTCCTGCATGTGCTGTGATAGAGGTGTCTCTTGTATGTGCTGTAATAGCGAGGTATCTCCTGTATGTGCTGTAATAGCGAGGTATCTCCTGTATGTGCTGTGATAGAGGTGTCTCCTGTATGTACTGTAATAGAGGGGCGTCTACTGTATGTGCTGTTATAGAGAGGTGTCTCCTGTATGTGCATGATAGAGAGGCATCTCCTCTATGTGCTGTAATAGAGGGGCGTCTCCTGTATGTGCTGTTATAGAGAGGTGTCTCCTGTACGTACTGTAATAGAGAGGTATCTCCTGTATGTGCTGTGATAGAGGTGTCTCCTGTATGTGCTGTAATAGAGAGGTATCTCCTGTATGTGCTGTAATAGCGAGTTATCTCCTGTATGTGTTGTAATAGAGAGGAATCTCCTGTATGTGCTGTAATAGAGAGGCATCTCCTGTATGTGCTGTGACAGAGGGGCATCTCCTGTATGTGCTGTAATAGAGAGGCATCTCCTGTATGTGCTGTAATAGAGAGGCATCTCCTGTATGTGCTGTGACAGAGAGGCATCTCCTGTATGTGCTGTAATAGAGAGGCATCTCCTGTATGTGCTGTGACAGAGAGGCATCTCCTGTATGTGCTGTAATAGAGAGGCATCTTCTGTATGTGCTGTGACAGTGAGGCATCTCCTGTATGTGCTGTAATAGAGAGGCATCTCCTGTATATGCTGTAATAGAGAGGCATCTCCTGTATGTGCTGTAATAGAGAGGCATCTCCTGTATGTGCTGTAATAGAGAGGTATCATCTGTATGTGCTGTAATAGAGAGGCATCTCCTGTGTGTGCTGTAATAGAGAGGCATCTCCTGCATTTACTGTAATAGAGAGGCATCTCCTGTATGTGCTGCGATAGAGGTGTCTCCTGTATGTGCTGTAATAGAGAGGTATCTCCTGCATGTGCTATGATAGAGAGGCATCTCCTGTATGTGCTGTGATAGAGGTGTCTCCTGTATGTGCTGTAATAGCGAGGTATCTCCTGTATGTGTTGTAATAGAGAGGCATCTCCTGTATGTGCTGTGACAGAGAGGCATCTCCTGTATGTGTTGTAATAGAGAGGTATCTCCTGTATGTACTGTGACAGAGAGGCATCTCTTGTACGTGCTGTAATAGAGAGGTATCTCCTGTATGTGCTGTGACAGAGAGGCATCTCCTGTATGTGCTGTAATAGTGAGGCATCTCCTGTATGTGCTGTAATAGAGAGGTATCTCATGTATGTGCTGTAATAGAGAGGCATCTCCTGTATGTGCTGTAATAGAGAGGCATCTCCTGTATGTGCTGTAATAGAGAGGTATCTCCTGTATGTGCTGTAATAGAGAGGCATCTCCTGTATGTGCTGTAATAGAGAGGCATCTCCTGCATGTACCGTAATAGAGAGGCATCTCCTGTATGTGCTGTGATAGAGGTGTCTCCTGTATGTGCTGTAATAGAGAGGTATCTCCTGCATGTGCTGTGATAGAGAGGCATCTCCTGTATGTGCTGTGATAGAAGTGTCTCTTATATGTGCTGTAATAGAGAGGCATCTCCTGTATGTGCTGTAATAGAGAGGCATCTCCTGCATGTACCGTAATAGAGAGGCATCTCCTGTATGTGCTGTGATAGAGAGGCATCTCCTGCATGTACCGTAATAGAGAGGCATCTCCTGTATGTGCTGCAATAGAGGTGTCTCCTGTATGTGCTGTAATAGAGAGGCATCTCCTGCATGTACCGTAATAGAGAGGCATCTCCTATATGTGCTGCAATAGAGGTGTCTCTTGTATGTGCTGTAATAGAGAGGTATCTCCTGCATGTGCTGTGATAGAGGTTTCTCTTGTATGTGCTGTAATAGCGAGGTATCTCCTGTATGTGCTGTAATAGCGAGGTATCTCCTGTATGTGCTGTGATAGAGGTGTCTCCTGTATGTGCTGTGACAGAGAGGCATCTCCTGTATGTGTTGTAATAGAGTGGTATCTCCTGTATGTGCTGTAACAGAGAGGCATCTCCTGTATGTGTTGTAATAGAGAGGCATCTCCTGTATGTACTGTGACAGAGAGGGATCTCCTGTATGTGCTGTAATAGCGAGGCATCTCCTGTATGTGCTGTAATAGAGAGGCATCTGCTGTATGTGCTGTAATAGAGAGGTATCTCCTGTATGTGCTGTAATAGAGAGGCATCTCCTGTATGTGCTGTAATAGAGAGTTATCTCCTGTATGTGCTGTAATAGAGGTGTCTCCTGTATGTGCTGTAATAGAGAGGTATCTCCTGTATGTGCTGTAATAGCGAGTTATCTCCTGTATGTGTTGTAATAGAGAGGCATCTCCTGTATGTGCTGTAATAGAGACGCATCTCCTGTATGTGCTGTGACAGAGAGGCATCTCCTGTATGTGCTGTAATAGAGAGGCATCTTCTGTATGTGCTGTGACAGAGAGGCATCTCCTGTATGTGCTGTAATAGAGAGGCATCTCCTGTATGTGCTGTAATGGAGAGGCATCTCCTGTATGTGCTGTAATAGCGAGGTATCTCATGTATATGCTGTAATAGAGAGGCATCTCCTGTATGTGCTGTAATAGAGAGGCATCTCCTGTATGTGCTGTAATAGAGAGGTATCATCTGTATGTGCTGTAATAGAGAGGCATCTCCTGTGTGTGCTGTAATAGAGAGGCATCTCCTGCATTTACTGTAATAGAGAGGCATCTCCTGTATGTGCTGTGATAGAGGTGTCTCCTGTATGTGCTGTAATAGAGAGGTATCTCCTGCATGTGCTATGATAGAGAGGCATCTCCTGTATGTGCTGTGATAGAGGTGTCTCCTGTATGTGCTGTAATAGCGAGGTATCTCCTGTATGTGTTGTAATAGAGAGGCATCTCCTGTATGTGCTGTGACAGAGCGGCATCTCCTGTATGTGTTGTAATAGAGAGGTATCTCCTGTATGTACTGTGACAGAGAGGCATCTCCTGTATGTGCTGTAATAGAGAGGCATCTCCTGTACGTGCTGTAATAGAGAGGTATCTCCTGTATGTGCTGTGACAGAGAGGCATCTCCTGTATGTGCTGTAATAGAGAGGCATCTCCTGTATGTGCTGTAATAGAGAGGTATCTCATGTATGTGCTGTAATAGAGAGGCATCTCCTGTATGTGCTGTAATAGAGAGGTATCTCCTGTATGTGCTGTAATAGAGAGGCATCTCCTGTATGTGCTGTAATAGAGAGGCATCTCCTGCATGTACCGTAATAGAGAGGCATCTCCTGTATGTGCTGTGATAGAGGTGTCTCCTGTATGTGCTGTAATAGAGAGGTATCTCCTGCATGTGCTGTGATAGAGAGGCATCTCCTATATGTGCTGTGATAGAGGTGTCTCTTATATGTGCTGCAATAGCAAGGTATCTCCTGTATGTGCTGTAATAGAGAGGTATCTCCTGTATGTGCTGTAATAGAGAGGCATCTCCTGTATGTGCTGTAATAGAGAGGCATCTCCTGCATGTACTGTAATAGAGAGGTATCTCCTGTATGTGCTGTGATAGTGGTGTCTCCTGTATGTGCTGTAATAGAGAGGTATCTCCTGCATGTGCTGTGATAGAGAGGCATCTCCTGTAAGTGCTGTGATAGAAGTGTCTCTTATATGTGCTGTAATAGAGAGGCATCTCCTGTATGTGCTGTAATAGAGAGGCTTCTCCTGCATGTACCGTAATAGAGAGGCATCTCCTGTATGTGCTGTGATAGAGAGGCATCTCCTGCATGTACCGTAATAGAGAGGCATCTCCTGTATGTGCTGCAATAGAGGTGTCTCCTGTATGTGCTGTAACAGAGAGGCATCTCCTGCATGTACCGTAATAGAGAGGCATCTCCTGTATGTGCTGCAATAGAGGTGTCTCTTGTATGTGCTGTAATAGAGAGGTATCTCCTGCATGTGCTGTGATAGAGGTGTCTCTTGTATGTGCTGTAATAGCGAGGTATCTCCTGTATGTGCTGTAATAGCGAGGTATCTCCTGTATGTGCTGTGATAGAGGTGTCTCCTGTATGTGCTGTAATAGAGAGGTATCTCCTGTATGTGCTGTGATAGAGGTGTCTCCTGTATGTGCTGTGATAGAGGTATCTCCTGTATGTGCTGTAATAGCGAGGTATCTCCTGTATGTGCTGTAATAGCGAGGTATCTCCTGTATGTGCTGTGATAGAGGTATCTCCTGTATGTGCTGTAATAGAGAGTTATCTCCTGTATGTGCTGTGATAGAGGTGTCTCCTGTATGTGCTGTAATAGAGAGGCATCTCCTGCATGTGCTGTAATAGCGAGGTATCTCCTGTATGTGTTGTAATAGAGAGGCATCTCCTGTATGTGCTGTGACAGAGAGGCATCTCCTGTATGTGCTGTGATAGAGGTGTCTCCTGTATGTACTGTAATAGAGGGGCGTCTACTGTATGTGCTGTTATAGAGAGGTGTCTCCTGTATGTGCATGATAGAGAGGCATCTCCTCTATGTGCTGTAATAGAGGGGCATCTCCTGTATGTGCTGTTATAGAGAGGTGTCTCCTGTACGTACTGTAATAGAGAGGTATCTCCTGTATGTGCTGTGATAGAGGTGTCTCCTGTATGTGCTGTAATAGAGTGGTATCTCCTGTATGTACTGTGATAGAGGTGTCTCCTGTATGTGCTCTAATAGTGAGGTATCTCCTGTATGTGCTGTGATAGAGGTGTCTCCTGTATGTGCTGTAATAGCGAGGTATCTCCTGTATGTGTTGTAATAGAGAGGCATCTCCTGTATGTGCTGTGACAGAGAGGCATCTCCTGTATGTGTTGTAATACAGAGGTATCTCCTGTATGTACTGTGACAGAGAGGCATCTCCTGTACGTGCTGTAATAGAGAGGTATCTCCTGTATGTGCTGTGACAGAGAGGCATCTCCTGTATGTGCTGTAATAGAGAGGCATCTCCTGTATGTGCTGTAATAGAGAGGTATCTCATGTATGTGCTGTAATAGAGAGGCATCTCCTGTATGTGCTGTAATAGAGAGGTATCTCCTGTATGTGCTGTAATAGAGAGGCATCTCCTGTATGTGCTGTAATAGAGAGGCATCTCCTGCATGTACCGTAATAGAGAGGCATCTCCTGTATGTGCTGTAATAGAGAGGCATCTCCTGTATGTGCCGTAATAGAGAGGCATCTCCTGTATGTGCTGTAATAGAGAGGCATCTCCTGTATGTGCTGTAATAGAGAGGCATCTCCTGTATGTGCTGTAATAGAGAGGCATCTCCTGTATGTGCTGTAATAGAGAGGTATCTCATGTATGTGCTGTAATAGAGAGGCATCTCCTGTATGTGTTGTAATAGAGAGGTATCTCCTGTATGTACTGTGACAGAGAGGCATCTCCTGTACGTGCTGTAATAGAGAGGTATCTCCTGTATGTGCTGTGACAGAGAGGCATCTCCTGTATGTGCTGTAATAGAGAGGCATCTCCTGTATGTGCTGTAATAGAGAGGCATCTCCTGTATGTGCTGTAATAGAGAGGTATCTCATGTATGTGCTGTGATAGAGGTGTCTCCTGTATGTGCTGTAATAGAGAGGTATCTCCTGCATGTGCTGTGATAGAGAGGCATCTCCTGTATGTGCTGTAATAGAGAGGCATCTCCTGTATGTGCTGTAATAGAGAGGTATCTCATGTATGTGCTGTGATAGAGGTGTCTCCTGTATGTGCTGTAATAGAGTGGTATCTCCTGTATGTACTGTGATAGAGGTGTCTCCTGTATGTGCTCTAATAGTGAGGTATCTCCTGTATGTGCTGTGATAGAGGTGTCTCCTGTATGTGCTGTAATAGAGAGGCATCTCCTGTATGTGCTGTAATAGAGAGGCATCTCCTGTATGTGCTGTAATAGAGAGGCATCTCCTGTATGTGCTGTAATAGAGAGGTATCTCATGTATGTGCTGTGATAGAGGTGTCTCCTGTATGTGCTGTAATAGAGTGGTATCTCCTGTATGTACTGTGATAGAGGTGTCTCCTGTATGTGCTCTAATAGTGAGGTATCTCCTGTATGTGCTGTGATAGAGGTGTCTCCTGCATGTGCTGTAATAGCGAGGTATCTCCTGTATGTGTTGTAATAGAGAGGCATCTCCTGTATGTGCTGTGACAGAGAGGCATCTCCTGTATGTGTTGTAATAGAGAGGTATCTCCTGTATGTACTGTGACAGAGAGGCATCTCCTGTACGTGCTGTAATAGAGAGGTATCTCCTGTATGTGCTGTGACAGAGAGGCATCTCCTGTATGTGCTGTAATAGAGAGGCATCTCCTGTATGTGCTGTAATAGAGAGGTATCTCATGTATGTGCTGTAATAGAGAGGCATCTCCTGTATGTGCTGTAATAGAGAGGTATCTCCTGTATGTGCTGTAATAGAGAGGCATCTCCTGTATGTGCTGTAATAGAGAGGCATCTCCTGCATGTACCGTAATAGAGAGGCATCTCCTGTATGTGCTGTAATAGAGAGGCATCTCCTGTATGTGCCGTAATAGAGAGGCATCTCCTGTATGTGCTGTAATAGAGAGGCATCTCCTGTATGTGCTGTAATAGAGAGGCATCTCCTGTATGTGCTGTAATAGAGAGGCATCTCCTGTATGTGCTGTAATAGAGAGGTATCTCATGTATGTGCTGTAATAGAGAGGCATCTCCTGTATGTGTTGTAATAGAGAGGTATCTCCTGTATGTACTGTGACAGAGAGGCATCTCCTGTACGTGCTGTAATAGAGAGGTATCTCCTGTATGTGCTGTGACAGAGAGGCATCTCCTGTATGTGCTGTAATAGAGAGGCATCTCCTGTATGTGCTGTAATAGAGAGGCATCTCCTGTATGTGCTGTAATAGAGAGGTATCTCATGTATGTGCTGTGATAGAGGTGTCTCCTGTATGTGCTGTAATAGAGAGGTATCTCCTGCATGTGCTGTGATAGAGAGGCATCTCCTGTATGTGCTGTGATAGAAGTGTCTCTTATATGTGCTTTAATAGAGAGGCATCTCCTGTATGTGCTGTAATAGAGAGGCATCTCCTGCATGTACCGTAATAGAGAGGCATCTCCTGTATGTGCTGTGATAGAGAGGCATCTCCTGCATGTACCGTAATAGAGAGGCATCTCCTGTATGTGCTGCAATAGAGGTGTCTCCTGTATGTGCTGTAATAGAGAGGCATCTCCTGCATGTACCGTAATAGAGAGGCATCTCCTATATGTGCTGCAATAGAGGTGTCTCTTGTATGTGCTGTAATAGAGAGGTATCTCCTGCATGTGCTGTGATAGAGGTGTCTCTTGTATGTGCGGTAATAGCGAGGTATCTCCTGTATGTGCTGTAATAGCGAGGTATCTCCTGTATGTGCTGTGATAGAGGTGTCTCCTGTATGTGCTGTGACAGAGAGGCATCTCCTGTATGTGTTGTAATAGAGTGGTATCTCCTGTATGTGCTGTAACAGAGAGGCATCTCCTGTATGTGTTGTAATAGAGAGGCATCTCCTGTATGTACTGTGACAGAGAGGGATCTCCTGTATGTGCTGTAATAGCGAGGCATCTCCTGTATGTGCTGTAATAGAGAGGCATCTGCTGTATGTGCTGTAATAGAGAGGTATCTCCTGTATGTGCTGTAATAGAGAGGCATCTCCTGTATGTGCTGTAATAGAGAGTTATCTCCTGTATGTGCTGTAATAGAGGTGTCTCCTGTATGTGCTGTAATAGAGAGGTATCTCCTGTATGTGCTGTAATAGAGAGTTATCTCCTGTATGTGTTGTAATAGAGAGGCATCTCCTGTATGTGCTGTAATAGAGATGCATCTCCTGTATGTGCTGTGACAGAGAGGCATCTCCTGTATGTGCTGTAATAGAGAGGCATCTTCTGTATGTGCTGTGACAGAGAGGCATCTCCTGTATGTGCTGTAATAGAGAGGCATCTCCTGTATGTGCTGTAATGGAGAGGCATCTCCTGTATGTGCTGTAATAGAGAGGTATCTCATGTATATGCTGTAATAGAGAGGCATCTCCTGTATGTGCTGTAATAGAGAGGCATCTCCTGTATGTGCTGTAATAGAGAGGTATCATCTGTATGTGCTGTAATAGAGAGGCATCTCCTGTGTGTGCTGTAATAGAGAGGCATCTCCTGCATTTACTGTAATAGAGAGGCATCTCCTGTATGTGCTGTGATAGAGGTGTCTCCTGTATGTGCTGTAATAGAGAGGTATCTCCTGCATGTGCTATGATAGAGAGGCATCTCCTGTATGTGCTGTGATAGAGGTGTCTCCTGTATGTGCTGTAATAGCGAGGTATCTCCTGTATGTGTTGTAATAGAGAGGCATCTCCTGTATGTGCTATGACAGAGCGGCATCTCCTGTATGTGTTGTAATAGAGAGGTATCTCCTGTATGTACTGTGACAGAGAGGCATCTCCTGTATGTGCTGTAATAGAGAGGCATCTCCTGTACGTGCTGTAATAGAGAGGTATCTCCTGTATGTGCTGTGACAGAGAGGCATCTCCTGTATGTGCTGTAATAGAGAGGCATCTCCTGTATGTGCTGTAATAGAGAGGCATCTCCTGTGTGTGCTGTAATAGAGAGGCATCTCCTGCATTTACTGTAATAGAGAGGCATCTCCTGTATGTGCTGTGATAGAGGTGTCTCCTGTATGTGCTGTAATAGAGAGGTATCTCCTGCATGTGCTATGATAGAGAGGCATCTCCTGTATGTGCTGTGATAGAGGTGTCTCCTGTATGTGCTGTAATAGCGAGGTATCTCCTGTATGTGTTGTAATAGAGAGGCATCTCCTGTATGTGCTGTGACAGAGCGGCATCTCCTGTATGTGTTGTAATAGAGAGGTATCTCCTGTATGTACTGTGACAGAGAGGCATCTCCTGTATGTGCTGTAATAGAGAGGCATCTCCTGTACGTGCTGTAATAGAGAGGTATCTCCTGTATGTGCTGTGACAGAGAGGCATCTCCTGTATGTGCTGTAATAGAGAGGCATCTCCTGTATGTGCTGTAATAGAGAGGTATCTCATGTATGTGCTGTAATAGAGAGGCATCTCCTGTATGTGCTGTAATAGAGAGGCATCTCCTGTGTGTGCTGTAATAGAGAGGTATCATCTGTATGTGCTGTAATAGAGAGGCATCTCCTGTATGTGCTGTAATAGAGAGGCATCTCCTGCATTTACTGTAATAGAGAGGCATCTCCTGTATGTGCTGTGATAGAGGTGTCTCCTGTATGTGCTGTAATAGAGAGGTATCTCCTGCATGTGCTATGATAGAGAGGCATCTCCTGTATGTGCTGTGATAGAGGTGTCTCCTGTATGTGCTGTAATAGCGAGGTATCTCCTGTATGTGTTGTAATAGAGAGGCATCTCCTGTATGTGCTGTGACAGAGAGGCATCTCCTGTATGTGTTGTAATAGAGAGGTATCTCCTGTATGTACTGTGACAGAGAGGCATCTCCTGTACGTGCTGTAATAGAGAGGTATCTCCTGTATGTGCTGTGACAGAGAGGCATCTCCTGTATGTGCTGTAATAGAGAGGCATCTCCTGTATGTGCTGTAATAGAGAGGTATCTCATGTATGTGCTGTAATAGAGAGGCATCTCCTGTATGTGCTGTAATAGAGAGGCATCTCCTGTATGTGCTGTAATAGAGAGGTATCATCTGTATGTGCTGTAATAGAGAGGCATCTCCTGTATGTGCTGTAATAGAGAGGCATCTCCTGCATTTACTGTAATAGAGAGGCATCTCCTGTATGTGCTGTGATAGAGGTGTCTCCTGTATGTGCTGTAATAGAGAGGTATCTCCTGCATGTGCTATGATAGAGAGGCATCTCCTGTATGTGCTGTGATAGAGGTGTCTCCTGTATGTGCTGTAATAGCGAGGTATCTCCTGTATGTGTTGTAATAGAGAGGCATCTCCTGTATGTGCTGTGACAGAGAGGCATCTCCTGTATGTGTTGTAATAGAGAGGTATCTCCTGTATGTACTGTGACAGAGAGGCATCTCCTGTAAGTGCTGTAATAGAGAGGTATCTCCTGTATGTGCTGTGACAGAGAGGCATCTCCTGTATGTGCTGTAATAGAGAGGCATCTCCTGTATGTGCTGTAATAGAGAGGTATCTCATGTATGTGCTGTAATAGAGAGGCATCTCCTGTATGTGCTGTAATAGAGAGGTATCTCCTGTATGTGCTGTAATAGAGAGGCATCTCCTGTATGTGCTGTAATAGAGAGGCATCTCCTGCATGTACCGTAATAGAGAGGCATCTCCTGTATGTGCTGTGATAGAGGTGTCTCCTGTATGTGCTGTAATAGAGAGGTATCTCCTGCATGTGCTGTGATAGAGAGGCATCTCCTGTATGTGCTGTGATAGAAGTGTCTCTTATATGTGCTGTAATAGAGAGGCATCTCCTGTATGTGCTGTAATAGAGAGGCATCTCCTGCATGTACCGTAATAGAGAGGCATCTCCTGTATGTGCTGTGATAGAGAGGCATCTCCTGCATGTACCGTAATAGAGAGGCATCTCCTGTATGTGCTGCAATAGAGGTGTCTCCTGTATGTGCTGTAATAGAGAGGCATCTCCTGCATGTACCGTAATAGAGAGGCATCTCCTATATGTGCTGCAATAGAGGTGTCTCTTGTATGTGCTGTAATAGAGAGGTATCTCCTGCATGTGCTGTGATAGAGGTGTCTCTTGTATGTGCGGTAATAGCGAGGTATCTCCTGTATGTGCTGTAATAGCGAGGTATCTCCTGTATGTGCTGTGATAGAGGTGTCTCCTGTATGTGCTGTGACTGAGAGGCATCTCCTGTATGTGTTGTAATAGAGTGGTATCTCCTGTATGTGCTGTAACAGAGAGGCATCTCCTGTATGTGTTGTAATAGAGAGGCATCTCCTGTATGTACTGTGACAGAGAGGGATCTCCTGTATGTGCTGTAATAGCGAGGCATCTCCTGTATGTGCTGTAATAGAGAGGCATCTGCTGTATGTGCTGTAATAGAGAGGTATCTCCTGTATGTGCTGTAATAGAGAGGCATCTCCTGTATGTGCTGTAATAGAGAGTTATCTCATGTATGTGCTGTGATAGAGGTGTCTCCTGTATGTGCTGTAATAGAGTGGTATCTCCTGTATGTACTGTGATAGAGGTGTCTCCTGTATGTGCTCTAATAGTGAGGTATCTCCTGTATGTGCTGTGATAGAGGTGTCTCCTGTATGTGCTGTAATAGCGAGGTATCTCCTGTATGTGTTGTAATAGAGAGGCATCTCCTGTATGTGCTGTGACAGAGAGGCATCTCCTGTATGTGTTGTAATAGAGAGGTATCTCCTGTATGTACTGTGACAGAGAGGCATCTCCTGTACGTGCTGTAATAGAGAGGTATCTCCTGTATGTGCTGTGACAGAGAGGCATCTCCTGTATGTGCTGTAATAGAGAGGCATCTCCTGTATGTGCTGTAATAGAGAGGTATCTCATGTATGTGCTGTAATAGAGAGGCATCTCCTGTATGTGCTGTAATAGAGAGGTATCTCCTGTATGTGCTGTAATAGAGAGGCATCTCCTGTATGTGCTGTAATAGAGAGGCATCTCCTGCATGTACCGTAATAGAGAGGCATCTCCTGTATGTGCTGTAATAGAGAGGCATCTCCTGCATGTGCCGTAATAGAGAGGCATCTCCTGTATGTGCTGTAATAGAGAGGCATCTCCTGTATGTGCCGTAATAGAGAGGCATCTCCTGTATGTGCTGTAATAGAGAGGCATCTCCTGTATGTGCTGTAATAGAGAGGTATCTCATGTATGTGCTGTAATAGAGAGGCATCTCCTGTATGTGTTGTAATAGAGAGGTATCTCCTGTATGTACTGTGACAGAGAGGCATCTCCTGTACGTGCTGTAATAGAGAGGTATCTCCTGTATGTGCTGTGACAGAGAGGCATCTCCTGTATGTGCTGTAATAGAGAGGCATCTCCTGTATGTGCTGTAATAGAGAGGCATCTCCTGTATGTGCTGTAATAGAGAGGTATCTCATGTATGTGCTGTGATAGAGGTGTCTCCTGTATGTGCTGTAATAGAGAGGT
Organism: Ambystoma mexicanum; assembly: GCF_040938575.1. NCBI lineage: Eukaryota > Metazoa > Chordata > Amphibia > Caudata > Ambystomatidae > Ambystoma > Ambystoma mexicanum. The sequence continues at coordinate 7,550,003 of NC_090931.1, read as the reverse complement.
ATCTCCTGCATGTGCTGTGATAGAGAGGCATCTCCTGTATGTGCTGTGATAGAAGTGTCTCTTATATGTGCTGTAATAGAGAGGCATCTCCTGTATGTGCTGTAATAGAGAGGCATCTCCTGCATGTACCGTAATAGAGAGGCATCTCCTGTATGTGCTGTGATAGAGAGGCATCTCCTGCATGTACCGTAATAGAGAGGCATCTCCTGTATGTGCTGCAATAGAGGTGTCTCCTGTATGTGCTGTAATAGAGAGGCATCTCCTGCATGTACCGTAATAGAGAGGCATCTCCTATATGTGCTGCAATAGAGGTGTCTCTTGTATGTGCTGTAATAGAGAGGTATCTCCTGCATGTGCTGTGATAGAGGTGTCTCTTGTATGTGCGGTAATAGCGAGGTATCTCCTGTATGTGCTGTAATAGCGAGGTATCTCCTGTATGTGCTGTGATAGAGGTGTCTCCTGTATGTGCTGTGACAGAGAGGCATCTCCTGTATGTGTTGTAATAGAGTGGTATCTCCTGTATGTGCTGTAACAGAGAGGCATCTCCTGTATGTGTTGTAATAGAGAGGCATCTCCTGTATGTACTGTGACAGAGAGGGATCTCCTGTATGTGCTGTAATAGCGAGGCATCTCCTGTATGTGCTGTAATAGAGAGGCATCTGCTGTATGTGCTGTAATAGAGAGGTATCTCCTGTATGTGCTGTAATAGAGAGGCATCTCCTGTATGTGCTGTAATAGAGAGTTATCTCCTGTATGTGCTGTAATAGAGGTGTCTCCTGTATGTGCTGTAATAGAGAGGTATCTCCTGTATGTGCTGTAATAGAGAGTTATCTCCTGTATGTGTTGTAATAGAGAGGCATCTCCTGTATGTGCTGTAATAGAGACGCATCTCCTGTATGTGCTGTGACAGAGAGGCATCTCCTGTATGTGCTGTAATAGAGAGGCATCTTCTGTATGTGCTGTGACAGAGAGGCATCTCCTGTATGTGCTGTAATAGAGAGGCATCTCCTGTATGTGCTGTAATGGAGAGGCATCTCCTGTATGTGCTGTAATAGAGAGGTATCTCATGTATATGTTGTAATAGAGAGGCATCTCCTGTATGTGCTGTAATAGAGAGGCATCTCCTGTATGTGCTGTAATAGAGAGGTATCATCTGTATGTGCTGTAATAGAGAGGCATTTCCTGTATGTGCTGTGATAGAGGTGTCTCCTGTATGTGCTGTAATAGAGAGGTATCTCCTGCATGTGCTATGATAGAGAGGCATCTCCTGTATGTGCTGTGATAGAGGTGTCTCCTGTATGTGCTGTAATAGCGAGGTATCTCCTGTATGTGTTGTAATAGAGAGGCATCTCCTGTATGTGCTGTGACAGAGCGGCATCTCCTGTATGTGTTGTAATAGAGAGGTATCTCCTGTATGTACTGTGACAGAGAGGCATCTCCTGTATGTGCTGTAATAGAGAGGCATCTCCTGTACGTGCTGTAATAGAGAGGTATCTCCTGTATGTGCTGTGACAGAGAAGCATCTCCTGTATGTGCTGTAATAGAGAGGCATCTCCTGTATGTGCTGTAATAGAGAGGCATCTCCTGTGTGTGCTGTAATAGAGAGGCATCTCCTGCATTTACTGTAATAGAGAGGCATCTCCTGTATGTGCTGTGATAGAGGTGTCTCCTGTATGTGCTGTAATAGAGAGGTATCTCCTGCATGTGCTATGATAGAGAGGCATCTCCTGTATGTGCTGTGATAGAGGTGTCTCCTGTATGTGCTGTAATAGCGAGGTATCTCCTGTATGTGTTGTAATAGAGAGGCATCTCCTGTATGTGCTGTGACAGAGCGGCATCTCCTGTATGTGTTGTAATAGAGAGGTATCTCCTGTATGTACTGTGACAGAGAGGCATCTCCTGTATGTGCTGTAATAGAGAGGCATCTCCTGTACGTGCTGTAATAGAGAGGTATCTCCTGTATGTGCTGTGACAGAGAGGCATCTCCTGTATGTGCTGTAATAGAGAGGCATCTCCTGTATGTGCTGTAATAGAGAGGTATCTCATGTATGTGCTGTAATAGAGAGGCATCTCCTGTATGTGCTGTAATAGAGAGGCATCTCCTGTGTGTGCTGTAATAGAGAGGTATCATCTGTATGTGCTGTAATAGAGAGGCATCTCCTGTATGTGCTGTAATAGAGAGGCATCTCCTGCATTTACTGTAATAGAGAGGCATCTCCTGTATGTGCTGTGATAGAGGTGTCTCCTGTATGTGCTGTAATAGAGAGGTATCTCCTGCATGTGCTATGATAGAGAGGCATCTCCTGTATGTGCTGTGATAGAGGTGTCTCCTGTATGTGCTGTAATAGCGAGGTATCTCCTGTATGTGTTGTAATAGAGAGGCATCTCCTGTATGTGCTGTGACAGAGAGGCATCTCCTGTATGTGTTGTAATAGAGAGGTATCTCCTGTATGTACTGTGACAGAGAGGCATCTCCTGTACGTGCTGTAATAGAGAGGTATCTCCTGTATGTGCTGTGACAGAGAGGCATCTCCTGTATGTGCTGTAATAGAGAGGCATCTCCTGTATGTGCTGTAATAGAGAGGTATCTCATGTATGTGCTGTAATAGAGAGGCATCTCCTGTATGTGCTGTAATAGAGAGGCATCTCCTGTATGTGCTGTAATAGAGAGGTATCATCTGTATGTGCTGTAATAGAGAGGCATCTCCTGTATGTGCTGTAATAGAGAGGCATCTCCTGCATTTACTGTAATAGAGAGGCATCTCCTGTATGTGCTGTGATAGAGGTGTCTCCTGTATGTGCTGTAATAGAGAGGTATCTCCTGCATGTGCTATGATAGAGAGGCATCTCCTGTATGTGCTGTGATAGAGGTGTCTCCTGTATGTGCTGTAATAGCGAGGTATCTCCTGTATGTGTTGTAATAGAGAGGCATCTCCTGTATGTGCTGTGACAGAGAGGCATCTCCTGTATGTGTTGTAATAGAGAGGTATCTCCTGTATGTACTGTGACAGAGAGGCATCTCCTGTAAGTGCTGTAATAGAGAGGTATCTACTGTATGTGCTGTGACAGAGAGGCATCTCCTGTATGTGCTGTAATAGAGAGGCATCTCCTGTATGTGCTGTAATAGAGAGGTATCTCATGTATGTGCTGTAATAGAGAGGCATCTCCTGTATGTGCTGTAATAGAGAGGTATCTCCTGTATGTGCTGTAATAGAGAGGCATCTCCTGTATGTGCTGTAATAGAGAGGCATCTCCTGCATGTACCGTAATAGAGAGGCATCTCCTGTATGTGCTGTGATAGAGGTGTCTCCTGTATGTGCTGTAATAGAGAGGTATCTCCTGCATGTGCTGTGATAGAGAGGCATCTCCTGTATGTGCTGTGATAGAAGTGTCTCTTATATGTGCTGTAATAGAGAGGCATCTCCTGTATGTGCTGTAATAGAGAGGCATCTCCTGCATGTACCGTAATAGAGAGGCATCTCCTGTATGTGCTGTGATAGAGAGGCATCTCCTGCATGTACCGTAATAGAGAGGCATCTCCTGTATGTGCTGCAATAGAGGTGTCTCCTGTATGTGCTGTAATAGAGAGGCATCTCCTGCATGTACCGTAATAGAGAGGCATCTCCTATATGTGCTGCAATAGAGGTGTCTCTTGTATGTGCTGTAATAGAGAGGTATCTCCTGCATGTGCTGTGATAGAGGTGTCTCTTGTATGTGCGGTAATAGCGAGGTATCTCCTGTATGTGCTGTAATAGCGAGGTATCTCCTGTATGTGCTGTGATAGAGGTGTCTCCTGTATGTGCTGTGACTGAGAGGCATCTCCTGTATGTGTTGTAATAGAGTGGTATCTCCTGTATGTGCTGTAACAGAGAGGCATCTCCTGTATGTGTTGTAATAGAGAGGCATCTCCTGTATGTACTGTGACAGAGAGGGATCTCCTGTATGTGCTGTAATAGCGAGGCATCTCCTGTATGTGCTGTAATAGAGAGGCATCTGCTGTATGTGCTGTAATAGAGAGGTATCTCCTGTATGTGCTGTAATAGAGAGGCATCTCCTGTATGTGCTGTAATAGAGAGTTATCTCCTGTATGTGCTGTAATAGAGGTATCTCCTGTATGTGCTGTAATAGAGAGGTATCTCCTGTATGTGCTGTAATAGAGAGTTATCTCCTGTATGTGTTGTAATAGAGAGGCATCTCCTGTATGTGCTGTAATAGAGACGCATCTCCTGTATGTGCTGTGACAGAGAGGCATCTCCTGTATGTGCTGTAATAGAGAGGCATCTTCTGTATGTGCTGTGACAGAGAGGCATCTCCTGTATGTGCTGTAATAGAGAGGCATCTCCTGTATGTGCTGTAATGGAGAGGCATCTCCTGTATGTGCTGTAATAGAGAGGTATCTCATGTATATGCTGTAATAGAGAGGCATCTCCTGTATGTGCTGTAATAGAGAGGCATCTCCTGTATGTGCTGTAATAGAGAGGCATCTCCTGTATGTGCTGTGATAGAGGTGTCTCCTGTATGTGCTGTAATAGAGAGGTATCTCCTGCATGTGCTATGATAGAGAGGCATCTCCTGTATGTGCTGTGATAGAGGTGTCTCCTGTATGTGCTGTAATAGCGAGGTATCTCCTGTATGTGTTGTAATAGAGAGGCATCTCCTGTATGTGCTGTGACAGAGCGGCATCTCCTGTATGTGTTGTAATAGAGAGGTATCTCCTGTATGTACTGTGACAGAGAGGCATCTCCTGTGTGTGCTGTAATAGAGAGGCATCTCCTGTACGTGCTGTAATAGAGAGGTATCTCCTGTATGTGCTGTGACAGAGAGGCATCTCCTGTATGTGCTGTAATAGAGAGGCATCTCCTGTATGTGCTGTAATAGAGGTATCTCATGTATGTGCTGTAATAGAGAGGCATCTCCTGTATGTGCTGTAATAGAGAGGCATCTCCTGTATGTGCTGTAATAGAGAGGTATCTCCTGTATGTGCTGTAATAGAGAGGCATCTCCTGTATGTGCTGTAATAGAGAGGCATCTCCTGCATGTACCGTAATAGAGAGGCATCTCCTGTATGTGCTGTGATAGAGGTGTCTCCTGTATGTGCTGTAATAGAGAGGTATCTCCTGCATGTGCTGTGATAGAGAGGCATCTCCTATATGTGCTGTGATAGAGGTGTCTCTTATATGTGCTGCAATAGCAAGGTATCTCCTGTATGTGCTGTAATAGAGAGGTATCTCCTGTATGTGCTGTAATAGAGAGGCATCTCCTGTATGTGCTGTAATAGAGAGGCATCTCCTGCATGTACTGTAATAGAGAGGTATCTCCTGTATGTGCTGTGATAGTGGTGTCTCCTGTATGTGCTGTAATAGAGAGGTATCTCCTGCATGTGCTGTGATAGAGAGGCATCTCCTGTAAGTGCTGTGATAGAAGTGTCTCTTATATGTGCTGTAATAGAGAGGCATCTCCTGTATGTGCTGTAATAGAGAGGCTTCTCCTGCATGTACCGTAATAGAGAGGCATCTCCTGTATGTGCTGTGATAGAGAGGCATCTCCTGCATGTACCGTAATAGAGGGGCATCTCCTGTATGTGCTGCAATAGAGGTGTCTCCTGTATGTGCTGTAATAGAGAGGCATCTCCTGCATGTACCGTAATAGAGAGGCATCTCCTGTATGTGCTGCAATAGAGGTGTCTCTTGTATGTGCTGTAATAGAGAGGTATCTCCTGCATGTGCTGTGATAGAGGTGTCTCTTGTATGTGCTGTAATAGCGAGGTATCTCCTGTATGTGCTGTAATAGCGAGGTATCTCCTGTATGTGCTGTGATAGAGGTGTCTCCTGTATGTGCTGTAATAGAGAGGTATCTCCTGTATGTGCTGTGATAGAGGTGTCTCCTGTATGTGCTGTGATAGAGGTATCTCCTGTATGTGCTGTAATAGCGAGGTATCTCCTGTATGTGCTGTAATAGCGAGGTATCTCCTGTATGTGCTGTGATAGAGGTATCTCCTGTATGTGCTGTAATAGAGAGGTATCTCCTGTATGTGCTGTGATAGAGGTGTCTCCTGTATGTGCTGTAATAGAGAGGCATCTCCTGCATGTGCTGTAATAGCGAGGTATCTCCTGTATGTGTTGTAATAGAGAGGCATCTCCTGTATGTGCTGTGACAGAGAGGCATCTCCTGTATGTGCTGTGATAGAGGTGTCTCCTGTATGTACTGTAATAGAGGGGCGTCTACTGTATGTGCTGTTATAGAGAGGTGTCTCCTGTATGTGCGTGATAGAGAGGCATCTCCTCTATGTGCTGTAATAGAGGGGCGTCTCCTGTATGTGCTGTTATAGAGAGGTGTCTCCTGTACGTACTGTAATAGAGAGGTATCTCCTGTATGTGCTGTGATAGAGGTGTCTCCTGTATGTGCTGTAATAGAGTGGTATCTCCTGTATGTACTGTGATAGAGGTGTCTCCTGTATGTGCTCTAATAGCTAGGTATCTCCTGTATGTGCTGTAATAGCAAGGTATCACCTGTATGTGTTGTAATAGAGAGGCATCTCCTGTATGTGCTTTGACAGAGAGGCATCTCCTGTATGTGCTGTAATAGCGAGGTATCTCCTGTATGTGTTGTAATAGAGAGGCATCTCCTGTATGTGCTGTAATAGAAGTGTCTCCTGTATGTGCTGTAATAGAGAGGTGTCTCCTGTATGTGCTGTAATAGAGAGGTATCTCCTGTATGTGCTGTAATAGCGAGGTATCTCCTGTATGTGTTGTAATAGAGAGGCATCTCCTGTATGTGCTGTAATAGAGGCATCTCCTGTATGTGCTGTAATAGAGAGGCATCTCCTGTATGTGCTGTAATAGAGGTATCTCATGTATGTGCTGTAATAGAGAGGCATCTCCTGTATGTGCTGTAATAGAGAGGCATCTCCTGTATGTGCTGTAATAGAGAGGTATCTCCTGTATGTGCTGTAATAGAGAGGCATCTCCTGTATGTGCTGTAATAGAGAGGCATCTCCTGCATGTACCGTAATAGAGAGGCATCTCCTGTATGTGCTGTGATAGAGGTGTCTCCTGTATGTGCTGTAATAGAGAGGTATCTCCTGCATGTGCTGTGATAGAGAGGCATCTCCTATATGTGCTGTGATAGAGGTGTCTCTTATATGTGCTGCAATAGCAAGGTATCTCCTGTATGTGCTGTAATAGAGAGGTATCTCCTGTATGTGCTGTAATAGAGAGGCATCTCCTGTATGTGCTGTAATAGAGAGGCATCTCCTGCATGTACTGTAATAGAGAGGTATCTCCTGTATGTGCTGTGATAGTGGTGTCTCCTGTATGTGCTGTAATAGAGAGGTATCTCCTGCATGTGCTGTGATAGAGAGGCATCTCCTGTAAGTGCTGTGATAGAAGTGTCTCTTATATGTGCTGTAATAGAGAGGCATCTCCTGTATGTGCTGTAATAGAGAGGCTTCTCCTGCATGTACCGTAATAGAGAGGCATCTCCTGTATGTGCTGTGATAGAGAGGCATCTCCTGCATGTACCGTAATAGAGAGGCATCTCCTGTATGTGCTGCAATAGAGGTGTCTCCTGTATGTGCTGTAATAGAGAGGCATCTCCTGCATGTACCGTAATAGAGAGGCATCTCCTGTATGTGCTGCAATAGAGGTGTCTCTTGTATGTGCTGTAATAGAGAGGTATCTCCTGCATGTGCTGTGATAGAGGTGTCTCTTGTATGTGCTGTAATAGCGAGGTATCTCCTGTATGTGCTGTAATAGCGAGGTATCTCCTGTATGTGCTGTGATAGAGGTGTCTCCTGTATGTGCTGTAATAGAGAGGTATCTCCTGTATGTGCTGTGATAGAGGTGTCTCCTGTATGTGCTGTGATAGAGGTATCTCCTGTATGTGCTGTAATAGCGAGGTATCTCCTGTATGTGCTGTAATAGGGAGGTATCTCCTGTATGTGCTGTGATAGAGGTATCTCCTGTATGTGCTGTAATAGAGAGGTATCTCCTGTATGTGCTGTGATAGAGGTGTCTCCTGTATGTGCTGTAATAGAGAGGCATCTCCTGCATGTGCTGTAATAGCGAGGTATCTCCTGTATGTGTTGTAATAGAGAGGCATCTCCTGTATGTGCTGTGACAGAGAGGCATCTCCTGTATGTGCTGTGATAGAGGTGTCTCCTGTATGTACTGTAATAGAGGGGCGTCTACTGTATGTGCTGTTATAGAGAGGTGTCTCCTGTATGTGCATGATAGAGAGGCATCTCCTCTTTGTGCTGTAATAGAGGGGCGTCTCCTGTATGTGCTGTTATAGAGAGGTGTCTCCTGTACGTACTGTAATAGAGAGGTATCTCCTGTATGTGCTGTGATAGAGGTGTCTCCTGTATGTGCTGTAATAGAGTGGTATCTCCTGTATGTACTGTGATAGAGGTGCCTCCTGTATGTGCTCTAATAGCGAGGTATCTCCTGTATGTGCTGTAATAGCAAGGTATCACCTGTATGTGTTGTAATAGAGAGGCATCTCCTGTATGTGCTTTGACAGAGAGGCATCTCCTGTATGTGCTGTAATAGCGAGGTATCTCCTGTATGTGTTGTAATAGAGAGGCATCTCCTGTATGTGCTGTAATAGAAGTGTCTCCTGTATGTGCTGTAATAGAGAGGTGTCTCCTGTATGTGCTGTAATAGAGAGGTATCTCCTGTATGTGCTGTAATAGCGAGGTATCTCCTGTATGTGTTGTAATAGAGAGGCATCTCCTGTATGTGCTGTAATAGAGGTGTCTCCTGTATGTGCAGTAATAGCGAGGTATCTCCTGTATGTGTTGTAATAGAGAGGCGTCTCCTGTATGTGCTGTAATAGAGGTGTCTCCTGTATGTGCTGTAATAGCGAGGTATCTCCTGTATGTGTTGTAATAGAGAGGCATCTCCTGTATGTGCTGTGACAGAGAGGCATCTCCTGTATGTGCTGTAATAAAGAGGCATTTGCTGTAAGTGCTGTAATAGAGAGGTATCTCCTGTATGTGCTGTAATGGAGGTATCTCCTGTATGTTCTGTAATAGAGAGGCATCTCGTGTATGTGCTGTAATAGAGAGGTATCTCCTGTATGTGCTGTAATAGAGAGGCATCTCCTGTATGTGCTGTAATAGAGAGGCATCTCCTGTATGTGCTGTAATAGAGGTGTCTCCTGTATGTGCTGTAATAGCGAGGTATCTCCTGTATGTGTTGTAATAGAGAGGCATCTCCTGTATGTGCTGTAATAGCGAGGTATATCCTGTATGTGTTGTAAGAGAGAGGCATCTCCTGAATGTGCTGTGATAGAGGTGTCTCCTGTATGTGCTGTAATAGAGAGGCATCTCCTGTATGTGCTATATTAGAGGCGTCTCCTGTATGTGCTGTAATAGAGGTGTCTCCTGTATGTGCTGTAATAGCGAGGTATCTCCTGTATGTGCTGTAATAGCGATGTATCTCTTGTATGTGCTGTAATAGCGAGGTATCTCCTGTATGTGTTGTAAGAGAGAGCCATCTCCTGCATGTGCTGTGACAGAGAGGCATCTCCTGTATGTGCTGTGATAGAGGTGTCTCCTGTATGTGCTGTAATAGAGAGGTATCTCCTGTATGTGCTGTAATAGTGAGGTATCTCCTGTATGTGCTGTAATAGCGAGGTATCTCCTGTATGTGTTGTAATAGAGAGGCATCTCCTGTATGTGCTGTAATAGAGGTGTCTCCTGCATGTGCTGTGACAGAGAGGCATCTCCTGTATGTGCTGTGATAGAGGTGTCTCCTGTATGTGCTGTAATAGAGAGGTATCTCCTGTGTGTGCTGTAATAGCGAGATATCTCCTGTATGTGTTGTAATAGAGAGGCATCTCCTGTATGTGCTGTAATAGAGGTATCTCCTGTATGTGCTGTAATAGCGAGGTATCTCATGTATGTGTTGTAATAGAGAGGCATCTCCTGTATGTGCTGTGACAGAGAGGGATCTCCTGTATGTGCTGTAATAAAGAGGCATTTCCTGTATGTGCTGTAATAGAGAGGTATCTCCTGTATGTGCTGTAATAGAGGTGTCTCCTGTATGTGCTGTAATAGAGAGGTATCTCCTGTATGTGCCGTAATAGCGAGGTATCTCCTGTATGTGTTGTAATAGAGAGGCATCTCCTGTATGTGCTGTGACAGAGAAGCATCTCCTGTATGTGCTGTAATAGAGAGGTATCTCCTATATGTTGTGTAATAGCGAGGTATCTACTGTATGTTTTGTAATAGAGAGGCATCTCCTGTATGTGCTGTAATAGAGAGGTATCTCCTGTATGCGCTGTGATAGAGGTGTCTCCTGTATGTGCTGTGATAGAGAGGTATCTCCTGTATGTGCTGTAATAGCGAGGTATCTCCTGTATGTGTTGTAATAGAGAGGCATCTCCTGTATGTGCTGTAATAGAGAGGTATCTCCTGTATGTGCTGTGATAGAGGTGTCTCCTGTATGTGCTGTGACAGAGAGGCATCTCCTGTATGTGCTGTGACAGAGAGCCATCTCCTGTATGTGCTGTAATAGAGAGGCATCTCCTGTATGTGCTATGACAGAGAGGCATCTCCTGTATGTGCTGTAATAGAGAGGCATCTCCTGTATGTGCTGTAATAGAGAGGCATCTCCTGTATGTGCTGTAATAGCGAGGTATCTTCTGTATGTGTTGTAAGAGAGAGGCATCTCCTGCATGTGCTGTGACAGAGAGGCATCTCCTGTATGTGCTGTGATAGAGGTGTCTCCTGTATGTGCTGTAATAGAGAGGTATCTCCTGTATGTGCTGTAATAGCGAGATATCTCCTGTATGTGCTGTAATATCGAGGTATCTCCTGTATGTGTTTTAAGAGAGAGGCATCTCCTGCATGTGCTGTGACAGAGAGGCATCTCCTGTATGTGTTGTAAGAGAGAGGCATCTCGTGCATGTGCTGTGACAGAGAGGCATCTCCTGCATGTGCTGTGACAGAGGTGTCTCCTGTATGTGCTGTAATAGAGAGGTATCTCCTGTATGTGCTGTAATAGCGAGGTATCTCCTGTATGTGTTGTAATAGAGAGGCATCTCCTGTATGTGCTATAATAGAGGTGTCTCCTGCATTTGCTGTGACAGTGAGGCATCTCCTGTATGTGCTGTAATAGAGAGGCATCTCCTGTATGTGCTGTAATAGAGAGGTGTCTCCTGTATGTGTTGTAATAGAGAGGCATCTCCTGTATGTGCTGTAATAGAGAGGTATCTCCTGTATGTGTTGTAATAGAGAGGCATCTCCTGTATGTGCTGTAATAGAGGTGTCTCCTGTATGTGCTGTAATAGCGAGGTATCTCCTGTATGTGTTGTAATAGAGAGGCATCTCCTGTATGTGCTGTAATAGCGAGGTATCTCCTGTATGTGTTGTAATAGAGAGGCATCTCCTGTACGTGCTGTAATAGAGGTATCTCCTGTATGTGCTGTAATAGCGAGGTATCTCCTGTATGTGTTGTATTAGAGAGGCATCTCCTGTATGTGCTGTGACAGAGAGGCATCTCCTGTATGTGCTGTAATAAAGAGGCATTTCCTGTATGTGCTGTAATAGAGAGGTATCTCCTGTATGTGCTGTAATGGAGGTGTCTCCTGTATGTGCTGTAATAGCGAGGTATCTCCTGTTTGTGTTGTAATAGAGAGGCATCTCCTGTATGTGCTGTAATAGAGAGGTATCTCCTGTATGTGCTGTAATGGAGGTGTCTCCTGTATGTGCTGTAATAGCGAGGTATCTCCTGTTTGTGTTGTAATAGAGAGGCATCTCCTGTATGTTCTGTAATCGAGAGGCATCTCATGTATGTGCTGTAATAGAGAGGTATCTCCTGTATGTGTTGTAATAGAGAGGCATCTTCTGTATGTGCTGTAATAGAGAGGCATTTCCTGTATGTGCTGTAATAGAGGTGTCTCCTGTATGTGCTGTAATAGCGAGGTATCTCCTGTTTGTGTTGTAATAGAGAGGCATCTCCTGTATGTGCTGTAATAGAGAGGCATCTCCTGTATGTGCTGTAATAGAGAGGTATCTCCTGTATGTGTTGTAAGAGAGAGGCATCTCCTGTATGTGCTGTGATAGAGGTGTCTCCTGTATGTGCTGTAATAGAGAGGTATCTCCTGTATGTGCTGTGATAGAGGTATCTCCTGTATGTGCTGTAATAGCGATGTATCTCCTGTATGTGCTGTAATAGCGAGGTATATCCTGTATGTGTTGTAATAGAGAGGCATCTCCTGTATGTGCGGTAATAGAGAGGTATCTCCTGTATGTGTTGTAATAGAGAGGCATCTCCTGTATGTGCTGTAATAGAGAGGAATCTCCTGTATGTGCTGTGATAGAGAGGTATCTCCTGTATGTGTTTGTAAGAGAGAGGCATCTCCTGTATGTGCTGTGATAGAGGTGTCTCCTGTATGTGCTGTAATAGAGAGGTATCTCCTGTATGTGCTGTGATAGAGGTATCTCCTGTATGTGCTGTAATAGTGGGGTATCTCCTGTATGTGTTGTAATAGAGAGGCATCTTCTGTATGTGCTGTAATAGAGAGGCATTTCCTGTATGTGCTGTAATAGAGGTGTCTCCTGTATGTGCTGTAATAGCGAGGTATCTCCTGTTTGTGTTGTAATAGAGAGGCATCTCCTGTATGTGCTGTAATAGAGAGGCATCTCCTGTATGTGCTGTAATAGAGAGGTATCTCCTGTATGTGTTGTAAGAGAGAGGCATCTCCTGTATGTGCTGTGATAGAGGTGTCTCCTGTATGTGCTGTAATAGAGAGGTATCTCCTGTATGTGCTGTGATAGAGGTATCTCCTGTATGTGCTGTAATAGCGATGTATCTCCTGTATGTGCTGTAATAGCGAGGTATATCCTGTATGTGTTGTAATAGAGAGGCATCTCCTGTATGTGCGGTAATAGAGAGGTATCTCCTGTATGTGTTGTAATAGAGAGGCATCTCCTGTATGTGCTGTAATAGAGAGGCATCTCCTGTATGTGCTGTGATAGAGAGGTATCTCCTGTATGTGTTTGTAAGAGAGAGGCATCTCCTGTATGTGCTGTGATAGAGGTGTCTCCTGTATGTGCTGTAATAGAGAGGTATCTCCTGTATGTGCTGTGATAGAGGTATCTCCTGTATGTGCTGTAATAGTGAGGTATCTCCTGTATGTGTTGTAATAGAGAGGCATCTTCTGTATGTGCTGTAATAGAGAGGCATTTCCTGTATGTGCTGTAATAGAGGTGTCTCCTGTATGTGCTGTAATAGCGAGGTATCTCCTGTTTGTGTTGTAATAGAGAGGCATCTCCTGTATGTGCTGTAATAGAGAGGCATCTCCTGTATGTGCTGTAATAGAGAGGTATCTCCTGTATGTGTTGTAAGAGAGAGGCATCTCCTGTATGTGCTGTGATAGAGGCGTCTCCTGTATGTGCTGTAATAGAGAGGTATCTCCTGTATGTGCTGTGATAGAGGTATCTCCTGTATGTGCTGTCATAGCGATGTATCTCCTGTATGTGCTGTAATAGCGAGGTATCTCCTGTATGTGTTGTAATAGAGAGGCATCTCCTGTATGTGTGGTTATAGAGAGGTATCTCCTGTATGTGTTGTAATAGAGAGGCATCTCCTGTATGTGCTGTAATAGAGAGGCATCTCCTGTATGTGCTGTGATAGAGAGGTATCTCCTGTATGTGTTTGTAAGAGAGAGGCATCTCCTGTATGTGCTGTGATAGAGGTGTCTCCTGTATGTGCTGTAATAGAGAGGTATTTCCTGTATGTGCTGTGATAGAGGTATCTCCTGTATGTGCTGTAATAGCGAGGTATCTCCTGTATGTGCTGTGATAGAGGTGTCTCCTGTATGTGCTGTGATAGAGGTGTCTCCTGTATGTGCTGTAATAGAGAGGTATCTCCTGTATGTGTTGTAATAGAGAGGCATCTCCTGTATGTGCTGTAATAGAAGTGTCTCCTGTATGTGCTGTAATAGAGAGGTGTCTCCTGTATGTGCTGTAATAGAGAGGTATCTCCTGTATGTGTTGTAATAGAGAGGCATCTCCTGTATGTGCTGTAATAGCGAGGTATCTCCTGTATGTGTTGTAATAGAGAGGCATCTCCTGTACGTGCTGTAATAGAGGTATCTCCTGTATGTGCTGTAATAGCGAGGTATCTCCTGTATGTGTTGTATTAGAGAGGCATCTCCTGTATGTGCTGTGACAGAGAGGCATCTCCTGTATGTGCTGTAATAAAGAGGCATTTCCTGTATGTGCTGTAATAGAGAGGTATCTCCTGTATGTGCTGTAATGGAGGTGTCTCCTGTATGTGCTGTAATAGCGAGGTATCTCCTGTTTGTGTTGTAATAGAGAGGCATCTCCTGTATGTGCTGTAATAGAGAGGCATCTCCTGTATGTTCTGTAATCGAGAGGCATCTCATGTATGTGCTGTAATAGAGAGGTATCTCCTGTATGTGTTGTAATAGAGAGGCATCTTCTGTATGTGCTGTAATAGAGAGGCATTTCCTGTATGTGCTGTAATAGAGGTGTCTCCTGTATGTGCTGTAATAGCGAGGTATCTCCTGTTTGTGTTGTAATAGAGAGGCATCTCCTGTATGTGCTGTAATAGAGAGGCATCTCCTGTATGTGCTGTAATAGAGAGGTATCTCCTGTATGTGTTGTAAGAGAGAGGCATCTCCTGTATGTGCTGTGATAGAGGTGTCTCCTGTATGTGCTGTAATAGAGAGGTATCTCCTGTATGTGCTGTGATAGAGGTATCTCCTGTATGTGCTGTAATAGCGATGTATCTCCTGTATGTGCTGTAATAGCGAGGTATATCCTGTATGTGTTGTAATAGAGAGGCATCTCCTGTATGTGCGGTAATAGAGAGGTATCTCCTGTATGTGTTGTAATAGAGAGGCATCTCCTGTATGTGCTGTAATAGAGAGGCATCTCCTGTATGTGCTGTGATAGAGAGGTATCTCCTGTATGTGTTTGTAAGAGAGAGGCATCTCCTGTATGTGCTGTGATAGAGGTGTCTCCTGTATGTGCTGTAATAGAGAGGTATCTCCTGTATGTGCTGTGATAGAGGTATCTCCTGTATGTGCTGTAATAGTGAGGTATCTCCTGTATGTGTTGTAATAGAGAGGCATCTTCTGTATGTGCTGTAATAGAGAGGCATTTCCTGTATGTGCTGTAATAGAGGTGTCTCCTGTATGTGCTGTAATAGCGAGGTATCTCCTGTTTGTGTTGTAATAGAGAGGCATCTCCTGTATGTGCTGTAATAGAGAGGCATCTCCTGTATGTGCTGTAATAGAGAGGTATCTCCTGTATGTGTTGTAAGAGAGAGGCATCTCCTGTATGTGCTGTGATAGAGGTGTCTCCTGTATGTGCTGTAATAGAGAGGTATCGCCTGTATGTGCTGTGATAGAGGTATCTCCTGTATGTGCTGTCATAGCGATGTATCTCCTGTATGTGCTGTAATAGCGAGGTATCTCCTGTATGTGTTGTAATAGAGAGGCATCTCCTGTATGTGTGGTTATAGAGAGGTATCTCCTGTATGTGTTGTAATAGAGAGGCATCTCCTGTATGTGCTGTAATAGAGAGGCATCTCCTGTATGTGCTGTGATAGAGAGGTATCTCCTGTATGTGTTTGTAAGAGAGAGGCATCTCCTGTATGTGCTGTGATAGAGGTGTCTCCTGTATGTGCTGTAATAGAGAGGTATCTCCTGTATGTGCTGTGATAGAGGTATCTCCTGTATGTGCTGTAATAGTGAGGTATCTCCTGTATGTGCTGTGATAGAGGTGTCTCCTGTATGTGCTGTGATAGAGGTGTCTCCTGTATGTGCTGTAATAGAGAGGTATCTCCTGTATGTGCTGTAATAGAGAGGTATCTCCTGTATGTGCTGTGATAGTGGTGTCTCCTGTATGTGCTGTAAAAGAGAGGTATCTCCTGCATGTGCTGTGATAGAGAGGCATCTCCTGTAAGTGCTGTGATAGAAGTGTCTCTTATATGTGCTGTAATAGAGAGGCATCTCCTGTATGTGCTGTAATAGAGAGGCTTCTCCTGCATGTACCGTAATAGAGAGGCATCTCCTGTATGTGCTGTGATAGAGAGGCATCTCCTGCATGTACCGTAATAGAGAGGCATCTCCTGTATGTGCTGCAATAGAGGTGTCTCCTGTATGTGCTGTAATAGAGAGGCATCTCCTGCATGTACCGTAATAGAGAGGCATCTCCTGTATGTGCTGCAATAGAGGTGTCTCTTGTATGTGCTGTAATAGAGAGGCATCTCCTGCATGTACCGTAATAGAGAGGCATCTCCTGTATGTGCTGCAATAGAGGTGTCTCCTGTATGTGCTGTAATAGAGAGGCATCTCCTGCATGTACCGTAATAGAGAGGCATCTCCTGTATGTGCTGTGATAGAGGTATCTCCTGTATGTGCTGTAATAGCGATGTATCTCCTGTATGTGCTGTAATAGCGAGGTATCTCCTGTATGTGTTGTAATAGAGAGGCATCTCCTGTATGTGTGGTTATAGAGAGGTATCTCCTGTATGTGTTGTAATAGAGAGGCATCTCCTGTATGTGCTGTAATAGAGAGGCATCTCCTGTATGTGCTGTGATAGAGAGGTATCTCCTGTATGTGTTTGTAAGAGAGAGGCATCTCCTGTATGTGCTGTGATAGAGGTGTCTCCTGTATGTGCTGTAATAGAGAGGTATCTCCTGTATGTGCTGTGATAGAGGTATCTCCTGTATGTGCTGTAATAGCGAGGTATCTCCTGTATGTGCTGTGATAGAGGTGTCTCCTGTATGTGCTGTGATAGAGGTGTCTCCTGTATGTGCTGTAATAGAGAGGTATCTCCTGTATGTGTTGTAATAGAGAGGCATCTCCTGTATGTGCTGTAATAGAAGTGTCTCCTGTATGTGCTGTAATAGAGAGGTGTCTCCTGTATGTGCTGTAATAGAGAGGTATCTCCTGTATGTGCTGTAATAGCGAGGTATCTCCTGTATGTGTTGTAATAGAGAGGCATCTCCTGTATGTGCTGTAATAGAGGCATCTCCTGTATGTGCTGTAATAGAGAGGCATCTCCTGTATGTGCTGTAATAGAGGTATCTCATGTATGTGCTGTAATAGAGAGGCATCTCCTGTATGTGCTGTAATAGAGAGGCATCTCCTGTATGTGCTGTAATAGAGAGGTATCTCCTGTATGTGCTGTAATAGAGAGGCATCTCCTGTATGTGCTGTAATAGAGAGGCATCTCCTGCATGTACCGTAATAGAGAGGCATCTCCTGTATGTGCTGTGATAGAGGTGTCTCCTGTATGTGCTGTAATAGAGAGGTATCTCCTGCATGTGCTGTGATAGAGAGGCATCTCCTATATGTGCTGTGATAGAGGTGTCTCTTATATGTGCTGCAATAGCAAGGTATCTCCTGTATGTGCTGTAATAGAGAGGTATCTCCTGTATGTGCTGTAATAGAGAGGCATCTCCTGTATGTGCTGTAATAGAGAGGCATCTCCTGCATGTACTGTAATAGAGAGGTATCTCCTGTATGTGCTGTGATAGTGGTGTCTCCTGTATGTGCTGTAATAGAGAGGTATCTCCTGCATGTGCTGTGATAGAGAGGCATCTCCTGTAAGTGCTGTGATAGAAGTGTCTCTTATATGTGCTGTAATAGAGAGGCATCTCCTGTATGTGCTGTAATAGAGAGGCTTCTCCTGCATGTACCGTAATAGAGAGGCATCTCCTGTATGTGCTGTGATAGAGAGGCATCTCCTGCATGTACCGTAATAGAGAGGCATCTCCTGTATGTGCTGCAATAGAGGTGTCTCCTGTATGTGCTGTAATAGAGAGGCATCTCCTGCATGTACCGTAATAGAGAGGCATCTCCTGTATGTGCTGCAATAGAGGTGTCTCTTGTATGTGCTGTAATAGAGAGGTATCTCCTGCATGTGCTGTGATAGAGGTGTCTCTTGTATGTGCTGTAATAGCGAGGTATCTCCTGTATGTGCTGTAATAGCGAGGTATCTCCTGTATGTGCTGTGATAGAGGTGTCTCCTGTATGTGCTGTAATAGAGAGGTATCTCCTGTATGTGCTGTGATAGAGGTGTCTCCTGTATGTGCTGTGATAGAGGTATCTCCTGTATGTGCTGTAATAGCGAGTTATCTCCTGTATGTGCTGTAATAGCGAGGTATCTCCTGTATGTGCTGTGATAGAGGTATCTCCTGTATGTGCTGTAATAGAGAGGTATCTCCTGTATGTGCTGTGATAGAGGTGTCTCCTGTATGTGCTGTAATAGAGAGGCATCTCCTGCATGTGCTGTAATAGCGAGGTATCTCCTGTATGTGTTGTAATAGAGAGGCATCTCCTGTATGTGCTGTGACAGAGAGGCATCTCCTGTATGTGCTGTGATAGAGGTGTCTCCTGTATGTACTGTAATAGAGGGGTGTCTACTGTATGTGCTGTTATAGAGAGGTGTCTCCTGTATGTGCATGATAGAGAGGCATCTCCTCTATGTGCTGTAATAGAGGGGCGTCTCCTGTATGTGCTGTTATAGAGAGGTGTCTCCTGTACGTACTGTAATAGAGAGGTATCTCCTGTATGTGCTGTGATAGAGGTGTCTCCTGTATGTGCTGTAATAGAGTGCTATCTCCTGTATGTACTGTGATAGAGGTGTCTCCTGTATGTGCTCTAATAGCGAGGTATCTCCTGTATGTGCTGTAATAGCAAGGTATCACCTGTATGTGTTGTAATAGAGAGGCATCTCCTGTATGTGCTTTGACAGAGAGGCATCTCCTGTATGTGCTGTAATAGCGAGGTATCTCCTGTATGTGTTGTAATAGAGAGGCATCTCCTGTATGTGCTGTAATAGAAGTGTCTCCTGTATGTGCTATAATAGAGAGGTGTCTCCTGTATGTGCTGTAATAGAGAGGTATCTCCTGTATGTGCTGTAATAGCGAGGTATCTCCTGTATGTGTTGTAATAGAGAGGCATCTCCTGTATGTGCTGTAATAGAGGTGTCTCCTGTATGTGCAGTAATAGCGAGGTATCTCCTGTATGTGTTGTAATAGAGAGGCGTCTCCTGTATGTGCTGTAATAGAGGTGTCTCCTGTATGTGCTGTAATAGCGAGGTATCTCCTGTATGTGTTGTAATAGAGAGGCATCTCCTGTATGTGCTGTGACAGAGAGGCATCTCCTGTATGTGCTGTAATAAAGAGGCATTTGCTGTAAGTGCTGTAATAGAGAGGTATCTCCTGTATGTGCTGTAATGGAGGTATCTCCTGTATGTTCTGTAATAGAGAGGCATCTCGTGTATGTGCTGTAATAGAGAGGTATCTCCTGTATGTGCTGTAATAGAGAGGCATCTCCTGTATGTGCTGTAATAGAGAGGCATCTCCTGTATGTGCTGTAATAGAGGTGTCTCCTGTATGTGCTGTAATAGCGAGGTATCTCCTGTATGTGTTGTAATAGAGAGGCATCTCCTGTATGTGCTGTAATAGCGAGGTATATCCTGTATGTGTTGTAAGAGAGAGGCATCTCCTGAATGTGCTGTGATAGAGGTGTCTCCTGTATGTGCTGTAATAGAGAGGCATCTCCTGTATGTGCTATATTAGAGGCGTCTCCTGTATGTGCTGTAATAGAGGTGTCTCCTGTATGTGCTGTAATAGCGAGGTATCTCCTGTATGTGCTGTAATAGCGATGTATCTCTTGTATGTGCTGTAATAGCGAGGTATCTCCTGTATGTGTTGTAAGAGAGAGCCATCTCCTGCATGTGCTGTGACAGAGAGGCATCTCCTGTATGTGCTGTGATAGAGGTGTCTCCTGTATGTGCTGTAATAGAGAGGTATCTCCTGTATGTGCTGTAATAGTGAGGTATCTCCTGTATGTGCTGTAATAGCGAGGTATCTCCTGTATGTGTTGTAATAGAGAGGCATCTCCTGTATGTGCTGTAATAGAGGTGTCTCCTGCATGTGCTGTGACAGAGAGGCATCTCCTGTATGTGCTGTGATAGAGGTGTCTCCTGTATGTGCTGTAATAGAGAGGTATCTCCTGTATGTGCTGTAATAGCGAGATATCTCCTGTATGTGTTGTAATAGAGAGGCATCTCCTGTATGTGCTGTAATAGAGGTATCTCCTGTATGTGCTGTAATAGCGAGGTATCTCATGTATGTGTTGTAATAGAGAGGCATCTCCTGTATGTGCTGTGACAGAGAGGGATCTCCTGTATGTGCTGTAATAAAGAGGCATTTCCTGTATGTGCTGTAATAGAGAGGTATCTCCTGTATGTGCTGTAATAGAGGTGTCTCCTGTATGTGCTGTAATAGAGAGGTATCTCCTGTATGTGCCGTAATAGCGAGGTATCTCCTGTATGTGTTGTAATAGAGAGGCATCTCCTGTATGTGCTGTGACAGAGAAGCATCTCCTGTATGTGCTGTAATAGAGAGGTATCTCCTATATGTTGTGTAATAGCGAGGTATCTACTGTATGTTTTGTAATAGAGAGGCATCTCCTGTATGTGCTGTAATAGAGAGGTATCTCCTGTATGCGCTGTGATAGAGGTGTCTCCTGTATGTGCTGTGATAGAGAGGTATCTCCTGTATGTGCTGCAATAGCGAGGTATCTCCTGTATGTGTTGTAATAGAGAGGCATCTCCTGTATGTGCTGTAATAGAGAGGTATCTCCTGTATGTGCTGTGATAGAGGTGTCTCCTGTATGTGCTGTGACAGAGAGGCATCTCCTGTATGTGCTGTGACAGAGAGCCATCTCCTGTATGTGCTGTAATAGAGAGGCATCTCCTGTATGTGCTATGACAGAGAGGCATCTCCTGTATGTGCTGTAATAGAGAGGCATCTCCTGTATGTGCTGTAATAGAGAGGCATCTCCTGTATGTGCTGTAATAGCGAGGTGTCTTCTGTATGTGTTGTAAGAGAGAGGCATCTCCTGCATGTGCTGTGACAGAGAGGCATCTCCTGTATGTGCTGTGATAGAGGTGTCTCCTGTATGTGCTGTAATAGAGAGGTATCTCCTGTATGTGCTGTAATAGCGAGATATCTCCTGTATGTGCTGTAATATCGAGGTATCTCCTGTATGTGTTTTAAGAGAGAGGCATCTCCTGCATGTGCTGTGACAGAGAGGCATCTCCTGTATGTGTTGTAAGAGAGAGGCATCTCCTGCATGTGCTGTGACAGAGAGGCATCTCCTGTATGTGCTGTGACAGAGGTGTCTCCTGTATGTGCTGTAATAGAGAGGTATCTCCTGTATGTGCTGTAATAGCGAGGTATCTCCTGTATGTGTTGTAATAGAGAGGCATCTCCTGTATGTGCTATAATAGAGGTGTCTCCTGCATTTGCTGTGACAGTGAGGCATCTCCTGTATGTGCTGTAATAGAGAGGCATCTCCTGTATGTGCTGTAATAGAGAGGTGTCTCCTGTATGTGTTGTAATAGAGAGGCATCTCCTGTATGTGCTGTAATAGAGAGGTATCTCCTGTATGTGTTGTAATAGAGAGGCATCTCCTGTATGTGCTGTAATAGAGGTGTCTCCTGTATGTGCTGTAATAGCGAGGTATCTCCTGTATGTGTTGTAATAGAGAGGCATCTCCTGTATGTGCTGTAATAGCGAGGTATCTCCTGTATGTGTTGTAATAGAGAGGCATCTCCTGTACGTGCTGTAATAGAGGTATCTCCTGTATGTGCTGTAATAGCGAGGTATCTCCTGTATGTGTTGTATTAGAGAGGCATCTCCTGTATGTGCTGTGACAGAGAGGCATCTCCTGTATGTGCTGTAATAAAGAGGCATTTCCTGTATGTGCTGTAATAGAGAGGTATCTCCTGTATGTGCTGTAATGGAGGTGTCTCCTGTATGTGCTGTAATAGCGAGGTATCTCCTGTTTGTGTTGTAATATAGAGGCATCTCCTGTATGTGCTGTAATAGAGAGGCATCTCCTGTATGTTCTGTAATCGAGAGGCATCTCATGTATGTGCTGTAATAGAGAGGTATCTCCTGTATGTGTTGTAATAGAGAGGCATCTTCTGTATGTGCTGTAATAGAGAGGCATTTCCTGTATGTGCTGTAATAGAGGTGTCTCCTGTATGTGCTGTAATAGCGAGGTATCTCCTGTTTGTGTTGTAATAGAGAGGCATCTCCTGTATGTGCTGTAATAGAGAGGCATCTCCTGTATGTGCTGTAATAGAGAGGTATCTCCTGTATGTGTTGTAAGAGAGAGGCATCTCCTGTATGTGCTGTGATAGAGGTGTCTCCTGTATGTGCTGTAATAGAGAGGTATCTCCTGTATGTGCTGTGATAGAGGTATCTCCTGTATGTGCTGTAATAGCGATGTATCTCCTGTATGTGCTGTAATAGCGAGGTATATCCTGTATGTGTTGTAATAGAGAGGCATCTCCTGTATGTGCGGTAATAGAGAGGTATCTCCTGTATGTGTTGTAATAGAGAGGCATCTCCTGTATGTGCTGTAATAGAGAGGCATCTCCTGTATGTGCTGTGATAGAGAGGTATCCCCTGTATGTGTTTGTAAGAGAGAGGCATCTCCTGTATGTGCTGTGATAGAGGTGTCTCCTGTATGTGCTGTAATAGAGAGGTATCTCCTGTATGTGCTGTGATAGAGGTATCTCCTGTATGTGCTGTAATAGTGAGGTATCTCCTGTATGTGTTGTAATAGAGAGGCATCTTCTGTATGTGCTGTAATAGAGAGGCATTTCCTGTATGTGCTGTAATAGAGGTGTCTCCTGTATGTGCTGTAATAGCGAGGTATCTCCTGTTTGTGTTGTAATAGAGAGGCATCTCCTGTATGTGCTGTAATAGAGAGGCATCTCCTGTATGTGCTGTAATAGAGAGGTATCTCCTGTATGTGTTGTAAGAGAGAGGCATCTCCTGTATGTGCTGTGATAGAGGTGTCTCCTGTATGTGCTGTAATAGAGAGGTATCTCCTGTATGTGCTGTGATAGAGGTATCTCCTGTATGTGCTGTAATAGCGATGTATCTCCTGTATGTGCTGTAATAGAGAGGTATCTCCTGTATGTGCTGTAATAGAGAGGCATCTCCTGTATGTGCTGTAATAGAGAGGCATCTCCTGCATGTACTGTAATAGAGAGGTATCTCCTGTATCTGCTGTGATAGTGGTGTCTCCTGTATGTGCTGTAATAGAGAGGTATCTCCTGCATGTGCTGTGATAGAGAGGCATCTCCTGTAAGTGCTGTGATAGAAGTGTCTCTTATATGTGCTGTAATAGAGAGGCATCTCCTGTATGTGCTGTAATAGAGAGGCTTCTCCTGCATGTACCGTAATAGAGAGGCATCTCCTGTATGTGCTGTGATAGAGAGGCATCTCCTGCATGTACCGTAATAGAGAGGCATCTCCTGTATGTGCTGCAATAGAGGTGTCTCCTGTATGTGCTGTAATAGAGAGGCATCTCCTGCATGTACCGTAATAGAGAGGCATCTCCTGTATGTGCTGCAATAGAGGTGTCTCTTGTATGTGCTGTAATAGAGAGGTATCTCCTGCATGTGCTGTGATAGAGGTGTCTCTTGTATGTGCTGTAATAGCGAGGTATCTCCTGTATGTGCTGTAATAGCGAGGTATCTCCTGTATGTGCTGTGATAGAGGTGTCTCCTGTATGTGCTGTAATAGAGAGGTATCTCCTGTATGTGCTGTGATAGAGGTGTCTCCTGTATGTGCTGTGATAGAGGTATCTCCTGTATGTGCTGTAATAGCGAGGTATCTCCTGTATGTGCTGTAATAGCGAGGTATCTCCTGTATGTGCTGTGATAGAGGTATCTCCTGTATGTGCTGTAATAGAGAGGTATCTCCTGTATGTGCTGTGATAGAGGTGTCTCCTGTATGTGCTGTAATAGAGAGGCATCTCCTGCATGTGCTGTAATAGCGAGGTATCTCCTGTATGTGTTGTAATAGAGAGGCATCTCCTGTATGTGCTGTGACAGAGAGGCATCTCCTGTATGTGCTGTGATAGAGGTGTCTCCTGTATGTACTGTAATAGAGGGGCGTCTACTGTATGTGCTGTTATAGAGAGGTGTCTCCTGTATGTGCATGATAGAGAGGCATCTCCTCTATGTGCTGTAATAGAGGGGCGTCTCCTGTATGTGCTGTTATAGAGAGGTGTCTCCTGTACGTACTGTAATAGAGAGGTATCTCCTGTATGTGCTGTGATAGAGGTGTCTCCTGTATGTGCTGTAATAGAGTGGTATCTCCTGTATGTACTGTGATAGAGGTGTCTCCTGTATGTGCTCTAATAGCGAGGTATCTCCTGTATGTGCTGTAATAGCAAGGTATCACCTGTATGTGTTGTAATAGAGAGGCATCTCCTGTATGTGCTTTGACAGAGAGGCATCTCCTGTATGTGCTGTAATAGCGAGGTATCTCCTGTATGTGTTGTAAT
Organism: Ambystoma mexicanum; assembly: GCF_040938575.1. Taxonomy (NCBI): domain Eukaryota; kingdom Metazoa; phylum Chordata; class Amphibia; order Caudata; family Ambystomatidae; genus Ambystoma; species Ambystoma mexicanum. Next base: position 7,525,633 of record NC_090931.1, on the reverse strand, counting down.
AGAGAGGCATCTCCTGTATGTGCTGTAATAGAAGTGTCTCCTGTATGTGCTGTAATAGAGAGGTGTCTCCTGTATGTGCTGTAATAGAGAGGTATCTCCTGTATGTGCTGTAATAGCGAGGTATCTCCTGTATGTGTTGTAATAGAGAGGCATCTCCTGTATGTGCTGTAATAGAGGTGTCTCCTGTATGTGCAGTAATAGCGAGGTATCTCCTGTATGTGTTGTAATAGAGAGGCGTCTCCTGTATGTGCTGTAATAGAGGTGTCTCCTGTATGTGCTGTAATAGCGAGGTATCTCCTGTATGTGTTGTAATAGAGAGGCATCTCCTGTATGTGCTGTGACAGAGAGGCATCTCCTGTATGTGCTGTAATAAAGAGGCATTTGCTGTAAGTGCTGTAATAGAGAGGTATCTCCTGTATGTGCCGTAATGGAGGTATCTCCTGTATGTTCTGTAATAGAGAGGCATCTCGTGTATGTGCTGTAATAGAGAGGTATCTCCTGTATGTGCTGTAATAGAGAGGCATCTCCTGTATGTGCTGTAATAGAGAGGCATCTCCTGTATGTGCTGTAATAGAGGTGTCTCCTGTATGTGCTGTAATAGCGAGGTATCTCCTGTATGTGTTGTAATAGAGAGGCATCTCCTGTATGTGCTGTAATAGCGAGGTATATCCTGTATGTGTTGTAAGAGAGAGGCATCTCCTGAATGTGCTGTGATAGAGGTGTCTCCTGTATGTGCTGTAATAGAGAGGCATCTCCTGTATGTGCTATATTAGAGGCGTCTCCTGTATGTGCTGTAATAGAGGTGTCTCCTGTATGTGCTGTAATAGCGAGGTATCTCCTGTATGTGCTGTAATAGCGATGTATCTCTTGTATGTGCTGTAATAGCGAGGTATCTCCTGTATGTGTCGTAAGAGAGAGCCATCTCCTGCATGTGCTGTGACAGAGAGGCATCTCCTGTATGTGCTGTGATAGAGGTGTCTCCTGTATGTGCTGTAATAGAGAGGTATCTCCTGTATGTGCTGTAATAGTGAGGTATCTCCTGTATGTGCTGTAATAGCGAGGTATCTCCTGTATGTGTTGTAATAGAGAGGCATCTCCTGTATGTGCTGTAATAGAGGTGTCTCCTGCATGTGCTGTGACAGAGAGGCATCTCCTGTATGTGCTGTGATAGAGGTGTCTCCTGTATGTGCTGTAATAGAGAGGTATCTCCTGTATGTGCTGTAATAGCGAGATATCTCCTGTATGTGTTGTAATAGAGAGGCATCTCCTGTATGTGCTGTAATAGAGGTATCTCCTGTATGTGCTGTAATAGCGAGGTATCTCATGTATGTGTTGTAATAGAGAGGCATCTCCTGTATGTGCTGTGACAGAGAGGGATCTCCTGTATGTGCTGTAATAAAGAGGCATTTCCTGTATGTGCTGTAATAGAGAGGTATCTCCTGTATGTGCTGTAATAGAAGTGTCTCCTGTATGTGCTGTAATAGAGAGGTATCTCCTGTATGTGCCGTAATAGCGAGGTATCTCCTGTATGTGTTGTAATAGAGAGGCATCTCCTGTATGTGCTGTGACAGAGAAGCATCTCCTGTATGTGCTGTAATAGAGAGGTATCTCCTATATGTTGTGTAATAGCGAGGTATCTACTGTATGTTTTGTAATAGAGAGGCATCTCCTGTATGTGCTGTAATAGAGAGGTATCTCCTGTATGCGCTGTGATAGAGGTGTCTCCTGTATGTGCTGTGATAGAGAGGTATCTCCTGTATGTGCTGTAATAGCGAGGTATCTCCTGTATGTGTTGTAATAGAGAGGCATCTCCTGTATGTGCTGTAATAGAGAGGTATCTCCTGTATGTGCTGTGATAGAGGTGTCTCCTGTATGTGCTGTGACAGAGAGGCATCTCCTGTATGTGCTGTGACAGAGAGCCATCTCCTGTATGTGCTGTAATAGAGAGGCATCTCCTGTATGTGCTATGACAGAGAGGCATCTCCTGTATGTGCTGTAATAGAGAGGCATCTCCTGTATGTGCTGTAATAGAGAGGCATCTCCTGTATGTGCTGTAATAGCGAGGTATCTTCTGTATGTGTTGTAAGAGAGAGGCATCTCCTGCATGTGCTGTGACAGAGAGGCATCTCCTGTATTTGCTGTGATAGAGGTGTCTCCTGTATGTGCTGTAATAGAGAGGTATCTCCTGTATGTGCTGTAATAGCGAGATATCTCCTGTATGTGCTGTAATATCGAGGTATCTCCTGTATGTGTTTTAAGAGAGAGGCATCTCCTGCATGTGCTGTGACAGAGAGGCATCTCCTGTATGTGTTGTAAGAGAGAGGCATCTCCTGCATGTGCTGTGACAGAGAGGCATCTCCTGTATGTGCTGTGACAGAGGTGTCTCCTGTATGTGCTGTAATAGAGAGGTATCTCCTGTATGTGCTGTAATAGCGAGGTATCTCCTGTATGTGTTGTAATAGAGAGGCATCTCCTGTATGTGCTATAATAGAGGTGTCTCCTGCATTTGCTGTGACAGTGAGGCATCTCCTGTATGTGCTGTAATAGAGAGGCATCTCCTGTATGTGCTGTAATAGAGAGGTGTCTCCTGTATGTGTTGTAATAGAGAGGCATCTCCTGTATGTGCTGTAATAGAGAGGTATCTCCTGTATGTGTTGTAATAGAGAGGCATCTCCTGTATGTGCTGTAATAGAGGTGTCTCCTGTATGTGCTGTAATAGCGAGGTATCTCCTGTATGTGTTGTAATAGAGAGGCATCTCCTGTATGTGCTGTAATAGCGAGGTATCTCCTGTATGTGTTGTAATAGAGAGGCATCTCCTGTACGTGCTGTAATAGAGGTATCTCCTGTATGTGCTGTAATAGCGAGGTATCTCCTGTATGTGTTGTATTAGAGAGGCATCTCCTGTATGTGCTGTGACAGAGAGGCATCTCCTGTATGTGCTGTAATAAAGAGGCATTTCCTGTATGTGCTGTAATAGAGAGGTATCTCCTGTATGTGCTGTAATGGAGGTGTCTCCTGTATGTGCTGTAATAGCGAGGTATCTCCTGTTTGTGTTGTAATAGAGAGGCATCTCCTGTATGTGCTGTAATAGAGAGGCATCTCCTGTATGTTCTGTAATCGAGAGGCATCTCCTGTATGTGTTGTAATAGAGAGGCATCTTCTGTATGTGCTGTAATAGAGAGGCATTTCCTGTATGTGCTGTAATAGAGGTGTCTCCTGTATGTGCTGTAATAGCGAGGTATCTCCTGTTTGTGTTGTAATAGAGAGGCATCTCCTGTATGTGCTGTAATAGAGAGGCATCTCCTGTATGTGCTGTAATAGAGAGGTATCTCCTGTATGTGTTGTAAGAGAGAGGCATCTCCTGTATGTGCTGTGATAGAGGTGTCTCCTGTATGTGCTGTAATAGAGAGGTATCTCCTGTATGTGCTGTGATAGAGGTATCTCCTGTATGTGCTGTAATAGTGAGGTATCTCCTGTATGTGTTGTAATATAGAGGCATCTTCTGTATGTGCTGTAATAGAGAGGCATTTCCTGTATGTGCTGTAATAGAGGTGTCTCCTGTATGTGCTGTAATAGCGAGGTATCTCCTGTTTGTGTTGTAATAGAGAGGCATCTCCTGTATGTGCTGTAATAGAGAGGCATCTCCTGTATGTGCTGTAATAGAGAGGTATCTCCTGTATGTGTTGTAAGAGAGAGGCATCTCCTGTATGTGCTGTGATAGAGGTGTCTCCTGTATGTGCTGTAATAGAGAGGTATCTCCTGTATGTGCTGTGATAGAGGTATCTCCTGTATGTGCTGTAATAGCGATGTATCTCCTGTATGTGCTGTAATAGCGAGGTATCTCCTGTATGTGTTGTAATAGAGAGGCATCTCCTGTATGTGTGGTTATAGAGAGGTATCTCCTGTATGTGTTGTAATAGAGAGGCATCTCCTGTATGTGCTGTAATAGAGAGGCATCTCCTGTATGTGCTGTGATAGAGAGGTATCTCCTGTATGTGTTTGTAAGAGAGAGGCATCTCCTGTATGTGCTGTGATAGAGGTGTCTCCTGTATGTGCTGTAATAGAGAGGTATCTCCTGTATGTGCTGTGATAGAGGTATCTCCTGTATGTGCTGTAATAGCGAGGTATCTCCTGTATGTGCTGTGATAGAGGTGTCTCCTGTATGTGCTGTGATAGAGGTGTCTCCTGTATGTGCTGTAATAGAGAGGTATCTCCTGTATGTGCTGTGATAGAGGTATCTCCTGTATGTGTTGTAATAGAGAGGCATCTCCTGTATGTGCTGTGACAGAGAGGCATCTCCTGTATGTGCTGTGATAGAGGTGTCTCCTGTATGTACTGTAATAGAGGGGCGTCTACTGTATGTGCTGTTATAGAGAGGTGTCTCCTGTATGTGCATGATAGAGAGGCATCTCCTCTATGTGCTGTAATAGAGGGGCGTCTCCTGTATGTGCTGTTATAGAGAGGTGTCTCCTGTACGTACTGTAATAGAGAGGTATCTCCTGTATGTGCTGTGATAGAGGTGTCTCCTGTATGTGCTGTAATAGAGTGGTATCTCCTGTATGTACTGTGATAGAGGTGTCTCCTGTAAGTGCTCTAATAGCGAGGTATCTCCTGTATGTGTTGTAATAGCAAGGTATCACCTGTATGTGTTGTAATAGAGAGGCATCTCCTGTATGTGCTTTGACAGAGAGGCATTTCCTGTATGTGCTGTAATAGCGAGGTATCTCCTGTATGTGTTGTAATAGAGAGGCATCTCCTGTATGTGCTGTAATAGAGAGGCATCTCCTGTATGTGCTGTAATAGAGAGGTATCTCCTGTATGTGCTGTAAGAGAGAGGCATCTCCTGTATGTGCTGTGATAGAGGTGTCTCCTGTATGTGCTGTAATAGAGAGGTATCTCCTGTATGTGCTGTGATAGAGGTATCTCCTGTATGTGCTGTAATAGCGATGTATCTCCTGTATGTGCTGTAATAGCGAGGTATCTCCTGTATGTGTTGTAATAGAGAGGCATCTCCTGTATGTGCGGTAATAGAGAGGTATCTCCTGTATGTGTTGTAATAGAGAGGCATCTCCTGTATGTGCTGTAATAGAGAGGCATCTCCTGTATGTGCTGTGATAGAGAGGTATCTCCTGTATGTGTTTGTAAGAGAGAGGCATCTCCTGTATGTGCTGTGATAGAGGTGTCTCCTGTATGTGCTGTAATAGAGAGGTATCTCCTGTATGTGCTGTGATAGAGGTACCTCCTGTATGTGCTGTAATAGCGAGGTATCTCCTGTATGTGCTGTGATAGAGGTGTCTCCTGTATGTGCTGTGATAGAGGTGTCTCCTGTATGTGCTGTAATAGAGAGGTATCTCCTGTATGTGCTGTGATAGAGGTATCTCCTGTATGTGTTGTAATAGAGAGGCATCCCCTGTATGTGCTGTGACAGAGAGGCATCTCCTGTATGTGCTGTGATAGAGGTGTCTCCTGTATGTACTGTAATAGAGGGGCGTCTACTGTATGTGCTGTTATAGAGAGGTGTCTCCTGTATGTGCATGATAGAGAGGCATCTCCTCTATGTGCTGTAATAGAGGGGTGTCTCCTGTATGTGCTGTTATAGAGAGGTGTCTCCTGTACGTACTGTAATAGAGAGGTATCTCCTGTATGTGCTGTGATAGAGGTGTCTCCTGTATGTGCTGTAATAGAGTGGTATCTCCTGTATGTACTGTGATAGAGGTGTCTCCTGTATGTGCTCTAATAGCGAGGTATCTCCTGTATGTGCTGTAATAGCAAGGTATCACCTGTATGTGTTGTAATAGAGAGGCATCTCCTGTATGTGCTCTGACAGAGAGGCATTTCCTGTATGTGCTGTAATAGCGAGGTATCTCCTGTATGTGTTGTAATAGAGAGGCATCTCCGGTATGTGCTGTAATAGAGGTGTCTCCTGTATGTGCTGTAATAACGAGGTATCTCCTGTATGTGCTGTAATAGAGAGGTATCTCCTGTATGTGCTCTGATAGAGGCATCTCCTGTATGTGCTGTAATAGAAGTGTCTCCTGTATGTGCTGTAATAGAGAGGTGTCTCCTGTATGTGTTGTAATAGAGAGGTATCTCCTGTATGTGCTGTAATAGCGAGGTATCTCCTGTATGTGTTGTAATAGAGAGGCATCTCCTGTATGTGCTGTAATAGAGGTGTCTCCTGTATGTGCTGTAATAGCGAGGTATCTCCTGTATGTGTTGTAATAGAGAGGCGTCTCCTGTATGTGCTGTAATAGAGGTGTCTCCTGTATGTGCTGTAATAGCGAGGTATCTCCTGTATGTGTTGTAATAGAGAAGCGTCTCCTGTATGTGCTGTAATAGCGAGGTATCACCTGTATGTGTTGTAATAGACAGGCATCTCCTGTATGTGCTGTAATAGAGGTATCTCCTGTATGTGCTGTAATAGCGAGGTATCTCCTGTATGTGTTGTAATAGAGAGGCATCTCCTGTATGTGCTGTGACAGAGAGGCATCTCCTGTATGTGCTGTAATAAAGAGGCATTTGCTGTAAGTGCTGTAATAGAGAGGTATCTCCTGTATGTGCTGTAATGGAGGTATCTCCTGTATGTTCTGTAATAGAGAGGCATCTCCTGTATGTGCTGTAATAGAGAGGTATCTCCTGTATGTGCTGTAATAGAGAGGCATCTCCTGTATGTGCTGTAATAGAGAGGCATCTCCTGTATGTGCTGTAATAGAGGTGTCTCCGTATGTGCTGTAATATCGAGGTATCTCCTGTATGTGTTGTAATAGAGAGGCATCTCCTGTATGTGCTGTAATAGCGAGGTATATCCTGTATGTGTTGTAAGAGAGAGGCATCTCCTGAATGTGCTGTGATAGAGGTGTCTCCTGTATGTGCTGTAATAGAGAGGCATCTCCTGTATGTGCTATATTTGAGGCGTCTCCTGTATGTGCTGTAATAGAGGTGTCTCCTGTATGTGCTGTAATAGCGAGGTATCTCCTGTATGTGCTGTAATAGCGATGTATCTCCTGTATGTGCTGTAATAGCGAGGTATCTCCTGTATGTGTTGTAAGAGAGAGCCATCTCCTGCATGTGCTGTGACAGAGAGGCATCTCCTGTATGTGCTGTGATAGAGGTGTCTCCTGTATGTGCTGTAATAGAGAGGTATCTCCTGTATGTGCTGTAATAGTGAGGTATCTCCTGTATGTGCTGTAATAGCGAGGTATCTCCTGTATGTGTTGTAATAGAGAGGCATCTCCTGTATGTGCTGTAATAGAGGTGTCTCCTGCATGTGCTGTGACAGAGAGGCATCTCCTGTATGTGCTGTGCTAGAGGTGTCTCCTGTATGTGCTGTAATAGAGAGGTATCTCCTGTATGTGCTGTAATAGCGAGATATCTCCTGTATGTGTTGTAATAGAGAGGCATCTCCTGTATGTGCTGTAATAGAGGTATCTCCTGTATGTGCTGTAATAGCGAGGTATCTCATGTATGTGTTGTAATAGAGAGGCATCTCCTGTATGTGCTGTGACAGAGAGGGATCTCCCATATGTGCTGTAATAAAGAGGCATTTCCTGTATGTGCTGTAATAGAGAGGTATCTCCTGTATGTGCTGTAATAGAGGTGTCTCCTGTACGTGCTGTAATAGAGAGGTATCTCCTGTATGTGCCGTAATAGCGAGGTATCTCCTGTATGTGTTGTAATAGAGAGGCATCTCCTGTATGTGCTGTGACAGAGAGGCATCTCCTGTATGTGCTGTAATAGAGAGGTATCTCCTGTATGTTGTGTAATAGCGAGGTATCTACTGTATGTTTTGTAATAGAGAGGCATCTCCTGTATGTGCTGTAATAGAGAGGTATCTCCTGTATGCGCTGTGATAGAGGTGTCTCCTGTATGTGCTGTGATAGAGAGGTATCTCCTGTATGTGCTGTAATAGCGAGGTATCTCCTGTATGTGTTGTAATAGAGAGGCGTCTCCTGTATGTGCTGTAATAGAGAGGTATCTCCTGTATGTGCTGTGATAGAGGTGTCTCCTGTATGTGCTGTGACAGAGAGGCATCTCCTGTATGTGCTGTGACAGAGAGCCATCTCCTGTATGTGCTGTAATAGAGAGGCATCTCCTGTATGTGCTATGCCAGAGAGGCATCTCCTGTATGTGCTGTAATAGAGAGGCATCTCCTGTATGTGCTGTAATAGAGAGGCATCTCCTGTATGTGCTGTAATAGCGAGGTATCTTCTGTATGTGTTGTAAGAGAGAGGCATCTCCTGCATGTGCTGTGACAGAGAGGCATCTCCTGTATGTGCTGTGATAGAGGTGTCTCCTGTATGTGCTGTAATAGCGAGATATCTCCTGTATGTGCTGTAATAGCGAGGTATCTCCTGTATGTGTTTTAAGAGAGAGGCATCTCCTGCATGTGCTGTGACAGAGAGGCATGTCCTGTATGTGTTGTAAGAGAGAGGCATCTCCTGCATGTGCTGTGACAGAGAGGCATCTCCTGTATGTGCTGTGACAGAGGTGTCTCCTGTATGTGCTGTAATAGAGAGGTATCTCCTGTATGTGCTGTAATAGCGAGGTATCTCCTGTATGTGTTGTAATAGAGAGGCATCTCCTGTATGTGCTATAATAGAGGTGTCTCCTGCATTTGCTGTGACAGTGAGGCATCTCCTGTATGTGCTGTAATAGAGAGGCATCTCCTGTATGTGCTGTAATAGAGAGGTGTCTCCTGTATGTGTTGTAATAGAGAGGCATCTCCTGTATGTGCTGTAATAGCGAGGTATCTCCTGTATGTGTTGTAATAGAGAGGCATCTCCTGCACGTGCTGTAATAGAGGTATCTCCTGTATGTGCTGTAATAGCGAGGTATCTCCTGTATGTGTTGTATTAGAGAGGCATCTCCTGTATGTGCTGTGACAGAGAGGCATCTCCTGTATGTGCTGTAATAAAGAGGCATTTCCTGTATGTGCTGTAATAGAGAGGTATCTCCTGTATGTGCTGTAATGGAGGTGTCTCCTGTATGTTCTGTAATCGAGAGGCATCTCATGTATGTGCTGTAATAGAGAGGTATCTCCTGTATGTGTTGTAATAGAGAGGCATCTTCTGTATGTGCTGTAATAGAGAGGCATTTCCTGTATGTGCTGTAATAGAGGTGTCTCCTGTATGTGCTGTAATAGCGAGGTATCTCCTGTTTGTGTTCTAATAGAGAGGCATCTCCTGTATGTGCTGTAATAGAGAGGCATCTCCTGTATGTGCTGTAATAGAGAGGTATCTCCTGTATGTGTTGTAAGAGAGAGGCATCTCCTGTATGTGCTGTGATAGAGGTGTCTCCTGTATGTGCTGTAATAGAGAGGTATCTCCTGTATGTGCTGTGATAGAGGTATCTCCTGTATGTGCTGTAATAGCGATGTATCTCCTGTATGTGCTGTAATAGCGAGGTATCTCCTGTATGTGTTGTAATAGAGAGGCATCTCCTGTATGTGCGGTAATAGAGAGGTATCTCCTGTATGTGTTGTAATAGAGAGGCATCTCCTGTATGTGCTGTAATAGAGAGGCATCTCCTGTATGTGCTGTGATAGAGAGGTATCTCCTGTATGTGTTTGTAAGAGAGAGGCATCTCCTGTATGTGCTGTGATAGAGGTGTCTCCTGTATGTGCTGTAATAGAGAGGTATCTCCTGTATGTGCTGTGATAGAGGTATCTCCTGTATGTGCTGTAATAGCGAGGTATCTCCTGTATGTGTTGTAATAGAGAGGCATCTCCTGTATGTGCTGTGACAGAGAGGCATCTCCTGTATGTGCTGTAATAGCGAGGTATCTCCTGTATGTGCTGTAATAGCGAGGTATCTACTGTATGTGTTGTAATAGAGAGGCATCTCCTGTATGTGCTGTAATAGAGAGGTATCTCCTGTATGCGCTGTGATAGAGGTGTCTCCTGTATGTGCTGTGATAGAGAGGTATCTCCTGTATGTGCTGTAATAGCGAGGTATCTCCTGTATGTGTTGTAATAGAGAGGCGTCTCCTGTATGTGCTGTAATAGAGAGGTATCTCCTGTATGTGCTGTGATAGAGGTGTCTCCTGTATGTGCTGTGACAGAGAGGCATCTCCTGTATGTGCTGTGACAGAAGCCATCTCCTGTATGTGCTGTAATAGAGAGGCATCTCCTGTATGTGCTGTGACAGAGAGGCATCTCCTGTATGTGCTGTAATAGAGAGGCATCTCCTGTATGTGCTGTAATAGAGAGGCATCTACTGTATGTGCTGTAATAGCGAGGTATCTCCTGTATGTGTTGTAAGAGAGAGGCATCTCCTGCATGTGCTGTGACAGAGAGGCATCTCCTGTATGTGCTGTGATAGAGGTGTCTCCTGTATGTGCTGTAATAGAGAGGTATCTCCTGTATGTGCTGTAATAGCGAGATATCTCCTGTATGTGTTGTAAAAGAGAGGCATCTCCTGTATGTGCGGTAATAGAGGTATCTCCTGTATGTGCTGTAATAGCGAGGTATCTCATGTATGTGTTGTAATAGAGAGGCATCTCCTGTATGTGCTGTGACAGAGAGGGATCTCCTGTATGTGCTGTAATAAAGAGGCATTTCCTGTATGTGCTGTAATAGAGAGGTATCTCCTGTATGTGCTGTAATAGAGGTGTCTCCTGTATGTGCTGTAATAGAGAGGTATCTCCTGTATGTGCCGTAATAGCGAGGTATCTCCTGTATGTGTTGTAATAGAGAGGCATCTCCTGTATGTGCTGTGACAGAGAGGCATCTCCTGTATGTGCTGTAATAGAGAGGTATCTCCTGTATGTGCTGTAATAGCGAGGTATCTACTGTATGTGTTGTAATAGAGAGGCATCTCCTGTACGTGCTGTAATAGAGAGGTATCTCCTGTATGCGCTGTGATAGAGGTGTCTCCTGTATGTGCTGTGATAGAGAGGTATCTCCTGTATGTGCTGTAATAGCGAGGTATCTCCTGTATGTGTTGTAATAGAGAGGCGTCTCCTGTATGTGCTGTAATAGAGAGGTATCTCCTGTATGTGCTGTGATAGAGGTGTCTCCTGTATGTGCTGTGACAGAGAGGCATCTCCTGTATGTGCTGTGACAGAGAGCCATCTCCTGTATGTGCTGTAATAGAGAGGCATCTCCTGTATGTGCTGTGACAGAGAGGCATCTCCTGTATGTGCTGTAATAGAGAGGCATCTCCTGTATGTGCTGTAATAGAGAGGCATCTCCTGTATGTGCTGTAATAGCGAGGTATCTCCTGTATGTGTTGTAAGAGAGAGGCATCTCCTGCATGTGCTGTGACAGAGAGGCATCTCCTGTATGTGCTGTGATAGAGGTGTCTCCTGTATGTGCTGTAATAGAGAGGTATCTCCTGTATGTGCTGTAATAGCGAGATATCTCCTGTATGTGTTGTAATAGAGAGGCATCTCCTGTATGTGCTATAATAGAGGTGTCTCCTGCATTTGCTGTGACAGTGAGGCATCTCCTGTATGTGCTGTGACAGAGGTGTCTCCTGTATGTGCTGTAATAGAGAGGTATCTCCTGTATGTGCTGTAATAGCGAGGTATCTCCTGTATGTGTTGTAATAGAGAGGCATCTCCTGTATGTGCTATAATAGAGGTGTCTCCTGCATTTGCTGTGACAGTGAGGCATCTCCTGTATGTGCTGTAATAGAGGTGTCTCCTGTATGTGCTGTAATAGCGAGGTATCTCCTGTTTGTGTTGTAATAGAGAGGCATCTCCTGTATGTGCTGTAATAGAGAGGCATCTCCTGTATGTGCTGTAATAGAGAGGTATCTCCTGTATGTGTTGTAAGAGAGAGGCATCTCCTGTATGTGCTGTGATAGAGGTGTCTCCTGTATGTGCTGTAATAGAGAGGTATCTCCTGTATGTGCTGTGATAGAGGTATCTCCTGTATGTGCTGTAATAGCGATGTATCTCCTGTATGTGCTGTAATAGCGAGGTATCTCCTGTATGTGTTGTAATAGAGAGGCATCTCCTGTATGTGCGGTAATAGAGAGGTATCTCCTGTATGTGTTGTAATAGAGAGGCATCTCCTGTATGTGCTGTAATAGAGAGGCATCTCCTGTATGTGCTGTGATAGAGAGGTATCTCCTGTATGTGTTTGTAAGAGAGAGGCATCTCCTGTATGTGCTGTGATAGAGGTGTCTCCTGTATGTGCTGTAATAGAGAGGTATCTCCTGTATGTGCTGTGATAGAGGTATCTCCTGTATGTGCTGTAATAGCGAGGTATCTCCTGTATGTGTTGTAATAGAGAGGCATCTCCTGTATGTGCTGTGACAGAGAGGCATCTCCTGTATGTGCTGTAATAGCGAGGTATCTCCTGTATGTGCTGTAATAGCGAGGTATCTACTGTATGTGTTGTAATAGAGAGGCATCTCCTGTATGTGCTGTAATAGAGAGGTATCTCCTGTATGCGCTGTGATAGAGGTGTCTCCTGTATGTGCTGTGATAGAGAGGTATCTCCTGTATGTGCTGTAATAGCGAGGTATCTCCTGTATGTGTTGTAATAGAGAGGCGTCTCCTGTATGTGCTGTAATAGAGAGGTATCTCCTGTATGTGCTGTGATAGAGGTGTCTCCTGTATGTGCTGTGACAGAGAGGCATCTCCTGTATGTGCTGTTACAGAGAGCCATCTCCTGTATGTGCTGTAATAGAGAGGCATCTCCTGTATGTGCTGTGACAGAGAGGCATCTCCTGTATGTGCTGTAATAGAGAGGCATCTCCTGTATGTGCTGTAATAGAGAGGCATCTACTGTATGTGCTGTAATAGCGAGGTATCTCCTGTATGTGTTGTAAGAGAGAGGCATCTCCTGCATGTGCTGTGACAGAGAGGCATCTCCTGTATGTGCTGTGATAGAGGTGTCTCCTGTATGTGCTGTAATAGAGAGGTATCTCCTGTATGTGCTGTAATAGCGAGATATCTCCTGTATGTGTTGTAATAGAGAGGCATCTCCTGTATGTGCGGTAATAGAGGTATCTCCTGTATGTGCTGTAATAGCGAGGTATCTCATGTATGTGTTGTAATAGAGAGGCATCTCCTGTATGTGCTGTGACAGAGAGGGATCTCCTGTATGTGCTGTAATAAAGAGGCATTTCCTGTATGTGCTGTAATAGAGAGGTATCTCCTGTATGTGCTGTAATAGAGGTGTCTCCTGTATGTGCTGTAATAGAGAGGTATCTCCTGTATGTGCCGTAATAGCGAGGTATCTCCTGTATGTGTTGTAATAGAGAGGCATCTCCTGTATGTGCTGTGACAACGAGGCATCTCCTGTATGTGCTGTAATAGAGAGGTATCTCCTGTATGTGCTGTAATAGCGAGGTATCTACTGTATGTGTTGTAATAGAGAGGCATCTCCTGTACGTGCTGTAATAGAGAGGTATCTCCTGTATGCGCTGTGATAGAGGTGTCTCCTGTATGTGCTGTGATAGAGAGGTATCTCCTGTATGTGCTGTAATAGCGAGGTATCTCCTGTATGTGTTGTAATAGAGAGGCGTCTCCTGTATGTGCTGTAATAGAGAGGTATCTCCTGTATGTGCTGTGATAGAGGTGTCTCCTGTATGTGCTGTGACAGAGAGGCATCTCCTGTATGTGCTGTGACAGAGAGCCATCTCCTGTATGTGCTGTAATAGAGAGGCATCTCCTGTATGTGCTGTGACAGAGAGGCATCTCCTGTATGTGCTGTAATAGAGAGGCATCTCCTGTATGTGCTGTAATAGAGAGGCATCTCCTGTATGTGCTGTAATAGCGAGGTATCTCCTGTATGTGTTGTAAGAGAGAGGCATCTCCTGCATGTGCTGTGACAGAGAGGCATCTCCTGTATGTGCTGTGATAGAGGTGTCTCCTGTATGTGCTGTAATAGAGAGGTATCTCCTGTATGTGCTGTAATAGCGAGATATCTCCTGTATGTGTTGTAATAGAGAGGCATCTCCTGTACGTGCTATAATAGAGGTGTCTCCTGCATTTGCTGTGACAGTGAGGCATCTCCTGTATGTGCTGTGACAGAGGTGTCTCCTGTATGTGCTGTAATAGAGAGGTATCTCCTGTATGTGCTGTAATAGCGAGGTATCTCCTGTATGTGTTGTAATAGAGAGGCATCTCCTGTATGTGCTATAATAGAGGTGTCTCCTGCATTTGCTGTGACAGTGAGGCATCTCCTGTATGTGCTGTAATAGAGAGGCATCTCCTGTATGTGCTGTAATAGAGAGGTGTCTCCTGTATGTGTTGTAATAGAGAGGCATCTCCTGTATGTGCTGTAATAGAGAGGTATCTCCTGTATGTGTTGTAATAGAGAGGCATCTCCTGTATGTGCTGTAATAGAGGTGTCTCCTGTATGTGCTGTAATAGCGAGGTATCTCCTGTATGTGTTGTAATAGAGAGGCATCTCCTGTATGTGCTGTAATAGAGGTGTCTCCTGTATGTGCTGTAATAGCGAGGTATCTCCTGTATGTGTTGTAATAGAGAGGCATCTCCTGTATGTGCTGTAATAGCGAGGTATCTCCTGTATGTGTTGTAATAGAGAGGCATCTCCTGTACGTGCTGTAATAGAGGTATCTCCTGTATGTGCTGTAATAGCGAGGTATCTCCTGTATGTGTTGTATTAGAGAGGCATCTCCTGTATGTGCTGTGACAGAGAGGCATCTCCTGTATGTGCTGTAATAAAGATGCATTTCCTGTATGTGCTGTAATAGAGAGGTATCTCCTGTATGTGCTGTAATGGAGGTGTCTCCTGTATGTTCTGTAATAGAGAGTCATCTCATGTATGTGCTGTAATAGAGAGGTATCTCCTGTATGTGTTGTAATAGAGAGGCATCTTCTGTATGTGCTGTAATAGAGAGGCATTTCCTGTATGTGCTGTAATAGAGGTGTCTCCTGTATGTGCTGTAATAGCGAGGTATCTCCTGTTTGTGTTGTAATAGAGAGGCATCTCCTGTATGTGCTGTAATAGAGAGGCATCTCCTGTATGTGCTGTGATAGAGAGGTATCTCCTGTATGTGTTGTAAGAGAGAGGCATCTCCTGTATGTGCTGTGATAGAGGTGTCTCCTGTATGTGCTGTAATAGAGAGGTATCTCCTGTATGTGCTGTGATAGAGGTATCTCCTGTATGTGCTGTAATAGCGATGTATCTCCTGTATGTGCTGTAATAGCGAGGTATCTCCTGTATGTGTTGTAATAGAGAGGCATCTCCTGTATGTGCGGTAATAGAGAGGTATCTCCTGTATGTGTTGTAATAGAGAGGCATCTCCTGTATGTGCTGTAATAGAGAGGCATCTCCTGTATGTGCTGTGATAGAGAGGTATCTCCTGTATGTGTTGTAAGAGAGAGGCATCTCCTGTATGTGCTGTGATAGAGGTGTCTCCTGTATGTGCTGTAATAGAGAGGTATCTCCTGTATGTGCTGTGATAGAGGTATCTCCTGTATGTGCTGTAATAGCGAGGTATCTCCTGTATGTGCTGTAATTGCGAGGTATCTCCTGTATGTGTTGTAAGAGAGAGGCATCTCCTGCGTGTGCTGTGACAGAGAGGCATCTCCTGTATGTGCTGTGATAGAGGTGTCTCCTGTATGTGCTGTAATAGAGAGGTACCTCCTGTATGTGCTGTAATAGCGAGGTATCTCCTGTATGTGCTGTAATAGCGAGGTATCTCCTGTATGTGTTGTAATAGAGAGGCATCTCCTGTATGTGCTGTAATAGAGAGGTATCTCCTCTATGTGCTGTAATTGCAAGGTATCTCCCGTATTTGTTGTAATAGAGAGGCATCTCCTGTATGTGCTGTAATAGAGGTGTCTCCTGCATGTGCTGTGACAGAGAGGCATCTCCTGTATGTGCTGTAATAGAGAGGCATCTCCTGTATGTGCTGTAATAGAGAGGTGTCTCCTGTATGTGCTGTAATAGAGAGGTATCTCCTCTATGTGCTGTAATAGCAAGGTATCTCCTGTATGTGTTGTAATAGAGAGGCATCTCCTGTATGTGCTGTAATAGAGGTGTCTCCTGTATGTGCTGTAATAGCGAGGAATCTCCTGTATGTGTTGTAATAGAGAGGCATATCCTGTATGTGCTGTAATAGAGTTGTCTCCTGTATGTGCTGTAATAACGAGGTATCTCCTGTATGTGTTGTAATAGAGAGGCGTCTCCTGTATGTGCTGTAATAGCGAGGTATCTCCTGTATGTGTTGTAATAGAGAGGCATCTCCTGTATGTGCTGTAATAGAGGTATCTCCTGTATGTGCTGTAATAGCGAGGTATCTCCTGTATGTGTTGTAATAGAGAGGCATCTCCTGTATGTGCTGTGACAGAGAGGCATCTCCTGTATGTGCTGTAATAAAGAGGCATTTCCTGTATGTGCTGTAATAGAGAGGTATCTCCTGTATGTGCTGTAATGGAGGTGTCTCCTGTATGTTCTGTAATAGAGAGGTATCTCCTGTATGTGTTGTAATAGAGAGGCATCTTCTGTATGTGCTGTAATAGAGAGGCATCTCCTGTATGTGCTGTAATAGCGAGGTATCTCCTGTATGTGTTGTAATAGAGAGGCATCTCCTGTATGTGCTGTAATAGAGAGGCATCTCCTGTATGTGCTGTAATAGAGAGGTATCTCCTGTATGTGCTGTAATAGCGAGGCATCTCCTGTATCTGTTGTAAGAGAGAGGCATCTCCTGCATGTGCTGTGACAGAGAGGCATCTCCTGTATGTGCTGTGATAGAGGTGTCTCCTGTATGTGCTGTAATAGAGAGGCATCTCCTGTATGTGCTGTAATAGAGGTGTCTCCTGTATGTGCTGTAATAGCGAGGTATCTCCTGTATGTGTTGTAATAGAGAGGCATCTCCTGTATGTGTTGTAATAGAGAGGTATCTCCTGTATGTGTTGTAATAGAGAGGCATCTCCTGTATGTGTTGTAAGAGAGAGGCATCTCCTGCATGTGCTGTGACAGATAGGCATCTCCTGTATGTGCTGTGATAGAGGTGTCTCCTGTATGTGCTGTAATAGAGAGGCATCTCCTGTATGTGCTGTAATAGAGAGGCATCTCCTGCATGTGCTGTAATAGAGAGGCATCTCCTGCATGTGCTGTAATAGAGAGGCATCTCTTGTATGTGCTGTGTAACGCTTACCTTAGACTCCTCAGGAACACCACGTAATATTCTGAACTTCTCAGGGTGCGCAGTTGTCTTTTTGTTCACTACCCCAACTAGACTCTCTTTCTATACCACAAAAACAAACTACCACACGAAATGAATGAAAGGAGTTCTAATGTAGTGAAAATATTAAAAGGTTCAAATTCTTAAATACTGTGTAGTTCCGTTACCTTAGTTAGTGATTTGGTTATCTCTCCATCCTGTTTCTGTACAGGGGTGCATGTTCTGAAGAAGGGTCAAAAACTAGGGAAGATAGACTGCCCAACATGAATTTTCGGTGATAAATAAATGGTGAGGTGGAAAGAGAATAACCTAATTTTCAACAACACAACCGTGACTGAAGAGGAAGGGTTGTTCTCTGGAAATCCTAAAAATATCTCTAAGGTGCTACTCCTAAAATATATCCAGTCAGGAATGGTATTGCAACAAACTACTCACAAGAAAAAACCTTACTGTGTCTAAAACCAACTGTGCACAACCCTAAACATTTTATGTTCCTAAATGAGTGGAATTAGTGTACTTAACTGTGACAGAAAAAACGGAACACTTCTGTTCTTAGAACAAAAAATCTCCTCACAACCCCCCTAGCTCTGTAAGGCTAATACGATACGGTGGTTAAACATACACTCACCCTATAAGAACAATGTACAAAGCGCACTAGCCTTTTAGGAACCTTTGAATCGGTATAGAGGAAAAAATGGGTAACGAATACTTGCTGTGGAAGGAGACCGAACAGGAATGAGTGCCTCGAAAATCTCCTCACAAACCAAACACCAAAAGGAAATGCGTCTTCGCCAGCTCACACACTGACGAACGCAAACTCCACACAGAGTTCACAGAATTGTTGCCGCGGAATGGAACAGGAAAACAATGACCATGGCACTACAGAGAGGGTATCTATGGATTACAAGGGAAACTGAGGAATTCCTGTCAGAGGGATGAACCGCGGTAAGCGTCCGCTGACACAGCTGAAGACGCGAAGCGCCGTTGAACAAGGGGGGAGGGCTTAAGTACTCCAGAGTGACAGAAAACTAGACCGCTTGCCCAATCTAGTGGTTGTAACATCAGGCGGCCATGTTGGTTGATGAGGAAGAGCCCAGCCCTACCTATTCCTTGACCAGGACTTGTAAGCGGCCACCCAGGAAACTTTGGAAATTCTTTTGAGAGGGAACCCCGTAGTCATGACAGTATTCCCCCCAAGGCCCCTCCTAAACTGAATTCCCCCCTCCCTGGTTTGGACGGGTGGTTGCGGTGAAAGGTTCTGAGTAACCTAGGGGCATGAACATTCTCGCATGGTTCCCAAGTTCTGTCTTGAGGGCCATAACCCTTCCAATCCACTAAGTAGAATAGCTTATTACGCACAATCTTAGAATCTAAGATGGCCTTGACTTCATATTCTAGTTGGTCATTATCTACAACTACAGGGGCTGGAGCTTCGGAAATTCGTGTGTTTGGATTAACTGGTTTTAAAAGAGATACGTGAAATACTGAATGAATTTTCATGGTTTTTGGAAGGGTTAGCTTCATGGCCACAGGATTGATGATTTTTTCAATAGCAAAAGGTCCCAGGAAGCGGGGAAGGAATTTTCTAGATCCCTTCAAGGTAAGATTTCGAGTGGCTAACCAAACCAAATTTCCCACTTCATACTCTGGTGCAACACATCTTTTGTCATCAGCAAATTTCTTCTGGGATTCTTTAGCCACAGATAATTGTTCTCGAGCTTGAGCTATGGCAGTGGTGATTTTTTCATGCAGAGATTTTACTGCTGGCATTTCTAACGGTTCAGGTGGATCGTAAACTGAGGTACGTGGATGTCGACCATGCAAGGTGTAAAAAGGACTCAAACCAGTGGAGGAATGGACAGAATTGTTATATGCATATTCAGTTATCCACAAAACATTCAGCCAGGTGTCTTCTAGTTGATGTAACATACATCTAAGGTACTGCTCCAAGGTTTGATTGGTTCGCTCAGTTTGACCGTCAGTTTGGGGATGATGACTGGTGGACAAACGTACATCGATTTTAGCCAATTCACAACATTTTCTCCAAAACTTGGAGACAAATTGGCTTCCTTGATCAGAGATTATCACCGTAGGAAAGCCATGCAGCTTCACAATATTCTCCAAAAAGGTTTTTGCCAGCACTGAGGCTGATGGTAATCCTTTCAATGCTATAAAATGCGCCATCTTGGAAAACAAGTCCACCACCAGCATGATCGTGTCAAACCCTTCACAAGGAGGCAAATCTGTGATGAAGTCCATGGAGATGGTGTGCCAAGGGGTTGGTGGCACATTCAACGGCAGAAGCAAGCCAGCAGGTTTCTTTTTTTGATTCTTGTTTTGAGCGCAGTTACCACAAGTTTTCAAATGTTGAATGATATCTTTTCTCCAAGTAGGCCACCAATATGACCTCTTAACCTTCTCCATGGTCTTTTTGATTCCGGGGTGACCTTCCAAAAGAGCGTCATGGTAGTTGGTAACCACTTTTCCTTGCAGTTGTGGCGTGGGCAAGTACAACCGTTCCTGATAAAAGGGATGGCCCTCCTGCACAGTAAAGCCTTCTCCTCTGGATTCCCAGTTCAACAATTCATCCTGCGTAAGGTGGTTTTGAATTTCCATTTTTAATTCTTCAAGGGCAGAGTCTGTCGTGTTCATTACTCCCAGGATCTTTTCTCCAGAAATTATCTCCACAGGATTCACCGGCACATAGGCTTCTTCCCCGTTACCCATTCGTGACAAGGCATCCGCCTTTCCATTTCGCACTCCTGGTCTGAAGGTGATAACGAAATCATACTCAGCGAGAAAGAGAGCCCATCGTAACTGTCTTGAAGATTGTGCCCGTGCAGAGCGTAAGTATTGCAAGTTCCGATGGTCGGTGAAGATGGTCACAGTGTGTCGCGCGCCCAGCAAGTGATGTCTCCATTCCTTCAAGGCACAAATTATAGCCAAAAACTCCTTATCTGTAATGGTGTAATTCAATTCTGCAGCGGAGAATTTTTTTGACCAGAAGGCTACTGGGTGCATTTCTTGGGTGCCAGGATCACGCTGAGACAACACAGCTCCCATTGCTACATTTGAAGCATCAGTTTCAACCACAAACGGAAGATCAGGTCTCGGATGTTGTAGAACAGGTGCAGCAGTAAACTGTTCCTTTAGTTTCTTAAATGCCTCATCAGCTTCATAAGTCCATTCAAATTTCCTGTTTTTTCTAAGTAGGGAGGTGATAGGATGAACTAGGCGAGAGAAATCAGAAATAAACCGCCTATAGAAATTTGCAAATCCCAGAAAACTCTGGATTCCTTTGACAGAAGTTGGAGCAGGCCAAGACAGGATGGCATCAACTTTTCTGTTATCCATTTTGATTCCACTTGAAGATAGAATGAACCCCAAGAATTCAATTTCGGGGACATGGAAATGACACTTCTCCAATTTCACATACAGAGAATTTTCTTGGAGCCTTTGAAGCACCGATGTGACGTGCTTAACATGATCCGCCAGGTTCGCAGAGAAAATTAGAATGTCATCCACATAGACCACCACACAGATGTCCAGTAGTTCTCTAAAGATATCATTCATAAAGGACTGAAAGGCAGCAGGAGCATTGCAAAGCCCGAAGGGCATGACTTGATACTCGAAGAGCCCGAATCGTGTTCGAAAAGCGGTTTTCCACTCCTCACCTTTCTTTATGCGAATGAGATGATAGGCACCTCTAAGATCAAGCTTGGTGAATATTCGTGCCTGCTTCACCTGATCCAGCAAAGTCGAAATAAGGGGAAGAGGATAGCGGTTCTTCACTGTGATTTGATTCAGTGCTCTGTAATCTATGCAGGTTTGCAAATCCCCTTCCTTCTTGGGCACAAAAAAAAGAGGAGATGCCACCGGTGACTTGGACGGTCTAATAAACCCATTGGCCAGGTATTGATCCAAATAAGACTTCAGATGCGCATTTTCTTTTTCAGTGAGGGCATAAATTCTGCTGCAAGGAAGCTGAGCCCCTGGAATGAGATCGATTTGACAGTCATATGGTCTGTGCGGGGGCAAAATTTCCGCCTGCCGTTCTTCTTGAAAAATAGCCTGGAATCTTTTGTATTCTACTGGTAACGAACCGATGAGACCTAAAGTGGTGTTGCTTGTTATCTCAAACTGCTTGGCGTTTTTTGAACCTTCTGTAGAAAAACACATACTCTGACATTTGGAGTTAAACGTCAATGTCCGGGAACACCAATCGATCACAGGGTTATGCTTCTCCAACCAAGGTATTCCCAAGATGATCTGGAATTGAGGAGCTTGAATCAGGTCAAAAGAGATCCTCTCCCTGTGTCCTTCCTGGCAAAGCATCATGAGGGGGTCAGTGCACTGGGTTACGGGGCCTGACACCAAAGGTGTGCCATCCACCCCGGAAACATTTTCAGCTTCCAACTTATTCCTCAAAGGGAATCCCAATTTACTAGCCAGGTGTTGATCCATGTAGTTGCCAATGGCCCCACAGTCTATGTATGCAACTAATGCATGCCTCTCTGTGGGGTTCTTCTGGCAAGAAAGGACTATAGGACACACGAAGTGTGAGGTCGCTGCAACCTTTTCCATGCTCGACAAGCGGACCTCTAGACTTGTCGGGCACTGGAGTTTTCCGCCGTCTGTTCTTTTTTATCCGGATTAATTCCTCCCAAAGGCTTCCGTGAAGGTTTTACTGGACAATCCTTTAAAAAGTGACCGGCCTTGCCACAATACAAACACAACTGTAGTTGTCGTCTCTTCTCTCTTTCTGCTTGGGAAATAGGGCCTCGAATTCCGCCCAACTGCATGGGTTCATTGGGAACATCCAATCCTGACTTCGACACTGGTTCTCTTGGACGGACTACAAAGGGTCGACTGTCCTGACGAGCTCGATCCGTCCTCCTGTCCTGAAGACGATGATCCAACTGAATCGTCAGATCTATGAATTCTGTGAGACATTCAGGCGGATTAACAACTTGAGCGAGAACATCCTTCAGCTCATTGCGCAGACCACGATAAAACAACGTCACTCTCTTTTCTGTAGGCCAATTTGTTTCTGCCACTAATCGATTAAAAGTGGCTACATACGCAAGCAGCTCCTGATTGCCCTGCTTAAGTGACAGTAACTCATTGTCCAATGCCTGACCTTGTGAATGGCGAGCAAACAGTTTCTCTAACTCTCGTTGGAATTCTGAAAAGTTCTGTAACACGGGATCATCCCGATTAACCAAAGGAATGGACCAATCGGCTGCATGACCACCTAAATAAGACAACACAAAGGCAACCTTTGATTGGTCAGTGGAGAACACGCCAGGTCTGCACAAAAAATGTAGTCTGCACTGATTTAAAAACACTGCAAACCTTTTTGGGTCCCCCGTGAATCTTTCGGGAGGGGCCAAGGGAATATTCCCTGGAATCACCACTTGGACTGGAACTGAGGGCGATGTTGATGAGGAAGCTTGGGCATTACTTTGGGGAAGGGGAACCTGTCCCGCCTGATTCTGTAATAACTGGCGAGCCAATTCTTCAGTTCGTTCCCTATTGATTCCCAGTTCCCTTCTAAGAGCACCGGTTTCGGTCCGGGCTGCATGGACTTCAGCTCTAAGTTCTCCCAATAGTTGAGCTAACTGGTCTACCTCAGAAGTTCCCATGATGCCCAGGAGGAGTATTTTTTTATGGCGGCTTCGCGTTCTGTAACGCTTACCTTAGACTCCTCAGGAACACCACGTAATATTCTGAACTTCTCAGGGTGCGCAGTTGTCTTTTTGTTCACTACCCCAACTAGACTCTCTTTCTATACCACAAAAACAAATTACCACACGAAATGAATGAAAGGAGTTCTAATGTAGTGAAAATATTAAAAGGTTCAAATTCTTAAATACTGTGTAGTTCCGTTACCTTAGTTAGTGATTTGGTTAGCTCTCCATCCTGTTTCTGTACAGGGGTGCATGTTCTGAAGAAGGGTCAAAAACTAGGGAAGATAGACTGCCCAACATGAATTTTCAGTGATAAATAAATGGTGAGGTGGAAAGAGAATAACCTAATTTTCAACAACACAACCGTGACTGAAGAGGAAGGGTTGTTCTCTGGAAATCCTAAAAATATCTCTAAGGTGCTACTCCTAAAATATACCCAGTCAGGAATGGTATTGCAACAAACTACTCACAAGAAAAAACCTTACTGTGTCTAAAACCAACTGTGCACAACCCTAAACATTTTATGTTCCTAAATGAGTGGAATTAGTGTACTTAACTGTGACAGAAAAAACGGAACACTTCTGTTCTTAGAACAAAAAATCTCCTCACAACCCCCCTAGCTCTGTAAGGCTAATACGATACGGTGGTTAAACATACACTCACCCTATAAGAACAATGTACAAAGTGCACTAGCCTTTTAGGAACCTTTGAATCGGTATAGAGGAAAAAATGGGTAACGAATACTTGCTGTGGAAGGAGACCGAACAGGAATGAGTGCCTCGAAAATCTCCTCACAAACCAAACACCAAAAGGAAATGCGTCTTCGCCAGCTCACACACTGACGAACGCAAACTCCACACAGAGTTCACAGAATTGTTGCCGCGGAATGGAACAGGAAAACAATGACCATGGCACTACAGAGAGGGTATCTATGGATTACAAGGGAAACTGAGGAATTCCTGTCAGAGGGATGAACCGCGGTAAGCGTCCGCTGACCCAGCTGAAGACGCGAAGCGCCGTTGAACAAGGGGGGAGGGCTTAAGTACTCCAGAGTGACAGAAAACTAGACCGCTTGCCCAATCTAGTGGTTGTAACATCAGGCGGCCATGTTGGTTGATGAGGAAGAGCCCAGCCCTACCTATTCCTTGACCAGGACTTGTAAGCGGCCACCCAGGAAACTTTGGAAATTCTTTTGAGAGGGAACCCCGTAGTCATGACAGTATTCCCCCCCAAGGCCCCTCCTAAACTGAATTCCCCCCTCCCTGGTTTGGACGGGTGGTTGCGGTGAAAGGTTCTGAGTAACCTAGGGGCATGAACATTCTCGCATGGTTCCCAAGTTCTGTCTTGAGGGCCATAACCCTTCCAATCCACTAAGTAGAATAGCTTATTACGCACAATCTTAGAATCTAAGATGCCTTGACTTCATATTCTAGTTGGTCATTATCTACAACTACAGGGGCTGGAGCTTCGGAAATTCGTGTGTTTGGATTAACTGGTTTTAAAAGAGATACGTGAAATACTGAATGGATTTTCATGGTTTTTGGAAGGGTTAGCTTCATGGCCACAGGATTGATGATTTTTTCAATAGCAAAAGGTCCCAGGAAGCGGGGAAGGAATTTTCTAGATCCCTTCAAGGTAAGATTTCGAGTGGCTAACCAAACCAAATTTCCCACTTCATACTCTGGTGCAACACATCTTTTGTCATCAGCAAATTTCTTCTGGGATTCTTTAGCCACAGATAATTGTTCTTGAGCTTGAGCTATGGCAGTGGTGATTTTTTCATGCAGAGATTTTACTGCTGGCATTTCTAACGGTTCAGGTGGATCGTAAACTGAGGTACGTGGATGTCGACCATGCAAGGTGTAAAAAGGACTCAAACCAGTGGAGGAATGGACAGAATTGTTATATGCATATTCAGTTATCCACAAAACGTTCAGCCAGGTGTCTTCTAGTTGATGTAACATACATCTAAGGTACTGCTCCAAGGTTTGATTGGTTCGCTCAGTTTGACCGTCAGTTTGGGGATGATGACTGGTGGACAAACGTACATCGATTTTAGCCAATTCACAACATTTTCTCCAAAACTTGGAGACAAATTGGCTTCCTCGATCAGAGATTATCACCGTAGGAAAGCCATGCAGCTTCACAATATTCTCCAAAAAGGTTTTTGCCAGCACTGAGGCTGATGGTAATCCTTTCAATGCTATAAAATGCGCCATCTTGGAAAACAAGTCCACCACCACCATGATCGTGTCAAACCCTTCACAAGGAGGCAAATCTGTGATGAAGTCCATGGAGATGGTGTGCCAAGGGGTTGGTGGCACATTCAACGGCAGAAGCAAGCCAGCAGGTTTCTTTTTTTGATTCTTGTTTTGAGCGCAGTTACCACAAGTTTTCAAATGTTGAATGATATCTTTTCTCCAAGTAGGCCACCAATATGACCTCTTAACCTTCTCCATGGTCTTTTTGATTCCGGGGTGACCTTCCAAAAGAGCGTCATGGTAGTTGGTAACCACTTTTCCTTGCAGTTGTGGCGTGGGCAAGTACAACCGTTCCTGATAAAAGGGAAGGCCCTCCTGCACAGTAAAGCCTTCTCCTCTGGATTCCCAGTTCAACAATTCATCCTGCGTAAGGTGGTTTTGAATTTCCATTTTTAATTCTTCAAGGGCAGAGTCTGTCGTGTTCATTACTCCCAGGATCTTTTCTCCAGAAATTATCTCCACAGGATTCACCGGCACATAGGCTTCTTCCCCGTTACCCATTCGTGACAAGGCATCCGCCTTTCCATTTCGCACTCCTGGTCTGAAGGTGATAACGAAATCATACTCAGCGAGAAAGAGAGCCCATCGTAACTGTCTTAAAGATTGTGCCCGTGCAGAGCGTAAGTTCCGATGGTCGGTGAAGATGGTCACAGTGTGTCGCGCGCCCAGCAAGTGATGTCTCCATTCCTTCAAGGCACAAATTATAGCCAAAAACTCCTTATCTGTAATGGTGTAATTCAATTCTGCAGCGGAGAATTTTTTTGACCAGAAGGCTACTGGGTGCATTTCTTGGGTGCCAGGATCACGCTGAGACAACACAGCTCCCATTGCTACATTTGAAGCATCAGTTTCAACCACAAACAGAAGATCAGGTCTCGGATGTTGTAGAACAGGTGCAGCAGTAAACTGTTCCTTTAGTTTCTTAAATGCCTCATCAGCTTCATTAGTCCATTCAAATTTCCTGTTTTTTCTAAGTAGGGAGGTGATAGGATGAACTAGGCGAGAGAAATCAGAAATAAACCGCCTATAGAAATTTGCAAATCCCAGAAAACTCTGGATTCCTTTGACAGAAGTTGGAGCAGGCCAAGACAGGATGGCATCAACTTTTCTGTTATCCATTTTGATTCCACTTGAAGATAGAATGAACCCCAAGAATTCAATTTCGGGGACATGGAAATGACACTTCTCCAATTTCACATACAGAGAATTTTCTTGGAGCCTTTGAAGCACCGATGTGACGTGCTTAACATGATCCGCCAGGTTCGCAGAGAAAATTAGAATGTCATCCACATAGACCACCACACAGATGTCCAGTAGTTCTCTAAAGATATCATTCATAAAGGACTGAAAGGCAGCAGGAGCATTGCAAAGCCCGAAGGGCATGACTTGATACTCGAAGAGCCCGAATCGTGTTCGAAAAGCGGTTTTCCACTCCTCACCTTTCTTTATGCGAATGAGATGATAGGCACCTCTAAGATCAAGCTTGGTGAATATTCGTGCCTGCTTCACCTGATCCAGCAAAGTCGAAATAAGGGGAAGAGGATAGCGGTTCTTCACTGTGATTTGATTCAGTGCTCTGTAATCTATGCAGGTTCGCAAATCCCCTTCCTTCTTGGGCACAAAAAAAAGAGGAGATGCCACCGGTGACTTGGACGGTCTAATAAACCCATTGGCCAGGTATTGATCCAAATAAGACTTCAGATGCGCATTTTCTTTTTCAGTGAGGGCAGAAATTCTGCTGCAAGGAAGCTGAGCCCCTGGAATGAGATCGATTTGACAGTCATATGGTCTGTGCGGGGGCAAAATTTCCGCCTGCCGTTCTTCTTGAAAAATAGCCTGGAATCTTTTGTATTCTACTGGTAACGAACCGATGAGACCTAAAGTGGTGTTGCTTGTTATCTCAAACTGCTTGGCGTTTTTTGAACCTTCTGTAGAAAAACACATACTCTGACATTTGGAGTTAAACGTCAATGTCCGGGAACACCAATCGATCACAGGGTTATGCTTCTCCAACCAAGGTATTCCCAAGATGATCTGGAATTGAGGAGCTTGAATCAGGTCAAAAGAGATCCTCTCCCTGTGTCCTTCCTGGCAAAGCATCATGAGGGGGTCAGTGCACTGGGTTACGGGGCCTGACACCAAAGGTGTGCCATCCACCCCGGAAACATTTTCAGCTTCCAACTTATTCCTCAAAGGGAATCCCAATTTACTAGCCAGGTGTTGATCCATGTAGTTGCCAATGGCCCCACAGTCTATGTATGCAACTAATGCATGCCTCTCTGTGGGGTTCTTCTGGCAAGAAAGGACTATAGGACACACGAAGTGTGAGGTCGCTGCAACCTTTTCCATGCTCGACAAGCGGACCTCTAGACTTGTCGGGCACTGGAGTTTTCCGCCGTCTGTTCTTTTTTATCCGGATTAATTCCTCCCAAAGGCTTCCGTGAAGGTTTTACTGGACAATCCTTTAAAAAGTGACCGGCCTTGCCACAATACAAACACAACTGTAGTTGTCGTCTCTTCTCTCTTTCTGCTTGGGAAATAGGGCCTCGAATTCCGCCCAACTGCATGGGTTCATTGGGAACATCCAATCCTGACTTCGACACTGGTTCTCTTGGACGGACTACAAAGGGTCGACTGTCCTGACGAGCTCGATCCGTCCTCCTATCCTGAAGACGATGATCCAACTGAATCGTCAGATCTATGAATTCTGTGAGACATTCAGGCGGATTAACAACTTGAGCGAGAACATCCTTCAGCTCATTGCGCAGACCACGATAAAACAACGTCACTCTCTTTTCTGTAGGCCAATTTGTTTCTGCCACTAATCGATTAAAAGTGGCTACATACGCAAGCAGCTCCTGATTGCCCTGCTTAAGTGACAGTAACTCATTGTCCAATGCCTGACCTTGTGAATGGCGAGCAAACAGTTTCTCTAACTCTCGTTGGAATTCTGAAAAGTTCTGTAACACGGGATCATCCCGATTAACCAAAGGAATGGACCAATCGGCTGCATGACCACCTAAATAAGACAACACAAAGGCAACCTTTGATTGGTCAGTGGAGAACACGCCAGGTCTGCACAAAAAATGTAGTCTGCACTGATTTAAAAACACTGCAAACCTTTTTGGGTCCCCCGTGAATCTTTCGGGAGGGGTCAAGGGAATATTCCCTGGAATCACCACTTGGACTGGAACTGAGGGCGATGTTGATGAGGAAGCTTGGGCATTACTTTGGGGAAGGGGAACCTGTCCCGCCTGATTCTGTAATAACTGGCGAGCCAATTCTTCAGTTCGTTCCCTATTGATTCCCAGTTCCCTTCTAAGAGCACCGGTTTCGGTCCGGGCTGCATGGACTTCAGCTCTAAGTTCTCCCAATAGTTGAGCTAACTGGTCTACCTCAGAAGTTCCCATGATGCCCAGGAGGAGTATTTTTTTATGGTGGCTTCGCGTTCTGTAACGCTTACCTTAGACTCCTCAGGAACACCACATAATATTCTGAACTTCTCAGGGTGCGCAGTTGTCTTTTTGTTCACTACCCCAACTAGACTCTCTTTCTATACCACAAAAACAAATTACCACACGAAATGAATGAAAGGAGTTCTAATGTAGTGAAAATATTAAAAGGTTCAAATTCTTAAATACTGTGTAGTTCCGTTACCTTAGTTAGTGATTTGGTTAGCTCTCCATCCTGTTTCTGTACAGGGGTGCATGTTCTGAAGAAGGGTCAAAAACTAGGGAAGATAGACTGCCCAACATGAATTTTCGGTGATAAATAAATGGTGAGGTGGAAAGAGAATAACCTAATTTTCAACAACACAACCGTGACTGAAGAGGAAGGGTTGTTCTCTGGAAATCCTAAAAATATCTCTAAGGTGCTACTCCTAAAATATACCCAGTCAGGAATGGTATTGCAACAAACTACTCACAAGAAAAAACCTTACTGTGTCTAAAACCAACTGTGCACAACCCTAAACATTTTATGTTCCTAAATGAGTGGAATTAGTGTACTTAACTGTGACAGAAAAAACGGAACACTTCTGTTCTTAGAACAAAAAATCTCCTCACAACCCCCCTAGCTCTGTAAGGCTAATACGATATGGTGGTTAAACATACACTCACCCTATAAGAACAATGTACAAAGCGCACTAGCCTTTTAGGAACCTTTGAATCGGTATAGAGGAAAAAATGGGTAACGAATACTTGCTGTGGAAGGAGACCGAACAGGAATGAGTGCCTCGAAAATCTCCTCACAAACCAAACACCAAAAGGAAATGCGTCTTCGCCAGCTCACACACTGACGAACGCAAACTCCACACAGAGTTCACAGAATTGTTGCCGCGGAATGGAACAGGAAAACAATGACCATGGCACTACAGAGAGGGTATCTATGGATTACAAGGGAAACTGAGGAATTCCTGTCAGAGGGATGAACCGCGGTAAGCGTCCGCTGACACAGCTGAAGACGCGAAGCGCCGTTGAACAAGGGGGGAGGGCTTAAGTACTCCAGAGTGACAGAAAACTAGACCGCTTGCCCAATCTAGTGGTTGTAACATCAGGCGGCCATGTTGGTTGATGAGGAAGAGCCCAGCCCTACCTATTCCTTGACCAGGACTTGTAAGCGGCCAACCAGGAAACTTTGGAAATTCTTTTGAGAGGGAACCCCGTAGTCATGACATGCTGTGACAGAGAGGCATCTCCTGTATGTGCTGTAATAGAGAGGTATCTCCTGTATGTGCTGTAATAGCGAGGTATCTCCTGTATGTGCTGTAATAGCGAGGTATCTCCTGTATGTGTTGTAATAGAGAGGCATCTCCTGTATATGCTGTGACAGAGAGGCATCTCCTGTATGTGCTGTAATAGAGAGGTATCTCCTGTATGTGTTGTAATAGAGAGGCATCTCCTGTATGTGCTGTAATAGAGAGGTATCTCCTGTATGTGTTGTAATAGAGAGGCATCTCCTGTATGTGCTGTAATAGAGGTGTCTCCTGTATGTGCTGTAATAGCGAGGTATCTCCTGTATGTGTTGTAATAGAGTGGCATCTCCTGTATGTGCTGTAATAGTGAGGTATCTCCTGTATGTGTTGTAATAGAGAGGCATCTCCTGTACGTGCTGTAATAGAGGTATCTCCTGTATGTGCTGTAATAGCGAGGTATCTCCTGTATGTGTTGTAATAGAGAGGCATCTCCTGTATGTGCTGTGACAGAGAGGCATCTCCTGTATGTGCTGTAATAAAGAGGCATTTCCTGTATGTGCTGTAATAGAGAGGTATCTCCTGTATGTGCTGTAATGGAGGTGTCTCCTGTATGTTCTGTAATAGAGAGGCATCTCATGTATGTGCTGTAATAGAGAGGTATCTCCTGTATTTGTTGTAATAGAGAGGCATCTTCTGTATGTGCTGTAATAGAGAGGCATCTCCTGTATGTGCTCTAATAGAGGTGTCTCCTGTATGTGCTGTAATAGAGAGGTATCTCCTGTATGTGCTGTAATAGCGAGGTATCTCCTGTATGTGCTGTAATAGAGAGGTATCTCCTGTATGTGCTGTAATAGCGAGGTATCTCCTGTATGTGATGTAATAGCGAGGTATCTCCTGTATGTGTTGTAATAGAGAGGCATCTCCTGTATGTGCTGTAATAGAGGTGTCTCCTGCATGTGCTGTGACAGAGAGGCATCTCCTGTATGTGCTGTAATAGAGAGGTGTCTCCTGTATGTGCTGTAATAGAGAGGTATCTCCTGTATGTGCTGTAATAGCGAGGTATCTCCTGTATGTGTTGTAATAGAGAGGCATCTCCTGTATGTGCTGTAATAGAGGTGTCTCCTGTATGTGCTGTAATAGCGAGGTATCTCCTGTATGTGCTGTAATAGCGAGGTATCTCCTGTATGTGTTGTAATAGAGGTGTCTCCTGTATGTGCTGTAATAACGAGGTATCTCCTGTATGTGTTGTAATAGAGAGGCGTCTCCTGTATGTGCTGTAATAGCGAGGTATCTCCTGTATGTGTTGTAATAGAGAGGCATCTCCTGTATGTGCTGTAATAGAGGTATCTCCTGTATGTGCTGTAATAGCGAGGTATCTCCTGTATGTGTTGTAATAGAGAGGCATCTCCTGTATGTGCTGTGACAGAGAGGCATCTCCTGTATGTGCTGTAATAAAGAGGCATTTCCTGTATGTGCTGTAATATAGAGGTCTCTCCTGTATGTGCTGTAATGGAGGTGTCTCCTGTATGTTCTGTAATAGAGACGTATCTCCTGTATGTGTTGTAATAGAGAGGCATCTCCTGTATGTGCTGTAATAGAGAGGCATCTCCTGTATGTGCTGTAATAGAGGTGTCTCCTGTATGTGCTGTAATAGCGAGGTATCTCCTGTATGTGTTGTAATAGAGAGGCATCTCCTGTATGTGCTGTAATAGAGAGGTATCTCCTGCATGTGCTGTAATAGCGAGGCATCTCCTGTATGTGTTGTAAGAGAGAGGCATCTCCTGCATGTGCTGTGACAGAGAGGCATCTCCTGTATGTGCTGTGATAGAGGTGTCTCCTGTATGTGCTGTAATAGAGAGGCATCTCCTGTATGTGCTGTAATAGAGGTGTCTCCTGTATGTGCTGTAATAGCGAGGTATCTCCTGAATGTGTTGTAATAGAGAGGCATCTCCTGTATGTGCTGTAATAGAGAGGTATCTCCTGTATGTGTTGTAATAGAGAGGTATATCCTGTATGTGTTGTAAGAGAGAGGCATCTCCTGTATGTGTTGTAAGAGAGAGGCATCTCTTGCATGTGCTGTAATAGAGAGGCATCTCCTGTATGTGCTGTGACCGAGAGGCATCTCCTGTATGTGCTGTAATAGAGAGGTATCTCCTGTATGTGCTGTAATAGCGAGGTATCTCCTGTATGTGCTGTAATAGCGAGGTATCTCCTGTATGTGTTGTAATAGAGAGGCATCTCCTGTATGTGCTGTGACAGAGAGGCATCTCCTGTATGTGCTGTAATAGAGAGGTATCTCCTGTATGTGTTGTAATAGACAGGCATCTCCTGTATGTGCTGTAATAGAGAGGTATCTCCTGTATGTGCTGTGATAGAGGTGTCTCCTCTATGTGCTGTAATAGAGAGGTATCTCCTGTATGTGCTCTGATAGAGAGGCGTCTCCTGTATGTGCTGTAATAGAGGTGTCTCCTGTATGTGCTGTAATAACGAGGTATCTCCTGTATGTGTTGTAATAGAGATGCATCTCCTGTATGTGCTGTAATAGAGAGGTATCTCCTGTATGTGCTCTGATAGAGGTGTCTCCTGTATGTGCTGTAATAGAGAGGTATCTCCTGTATGTGCTGTGATAGAGAGGTGTCTCCTGTATGTGCTGTAATAGAGGTGTCTTCTGTATCTGTTGTAATAGCGAGGCATCTCCTGTATGTGTTGTAATAGAGAGGCATCTCCTGTATGTGCTGTGATAGAGGTGTCTCCTGTATGTGCTGCAATAGAGAGGCATCTCCTGTATGTGCTGTACTAGAGGGGCGTCTCCTGTATGTGCTGTAATAGAGAGGTATCTCCTGTATATGCTGTGATAGAGGTGTCTCCTGTATGTGCTGTATTAGAGAGGCATCTCCTGTATGTGCTGTAATAGAGGTGTCTTCTGTATGTGCTGTAATAGCGAGGTATCTCCTGTATGTGTTGTAATAGAGAGGCATCTCCTGTATGTGTTGTAATAGAGAGGCATCTCCTGTATGTGTTGTAAGAGAGAGGCATCTCCTGCATGTGCTGTGACAGATAGGCATCTCCTGTATGTGCTGTGATAGAGGTGTCTCCTGTATGTGCTGTAATAAAGAGGCATCTCCTGTATGTGCTGTAATAGAGAGGCATCTCCTGCATGTGCTGTAATAGAGAGGCATCTCCTGCATGTGCTGTAATAGAGAGGCATCTCTTGTATGTGCTGTGACAGAGAGGCATCTCCTGTATGTGCTGTAATAGAGAGGTATCTCCTGTATGTGCTGTAATAGCGAGGTATCTCCTGTATGTGCTGTAATAGCGAGGTATCTCCTGTATGTGTTGTAATAGAGAGGCATCTCCTGTATATGCTGTGACAGAGAGGCATCTCCTGTATGTGCTGTAATAGAGAGGTATCTCCTGTATGTGTTGTAATAGAGAGGCATCTCCTGTATGTGCTGTAATAGAGAGGTATCTCCTGTATGTGTTGTAATAGAGAGGCATCTCCTGTATGTGCTGTAATAGAGGTGTCTCCTGTATGTGCTGTAATAGCGAGGTATCTCCTGTATGTGTTGTAATAGAGTGGCATCTCCTGTATGTGCTGTAATAGCGAGGTATCTCCTGTATGTGTTGTAATAGAGAGGCATCTCCTGTACGTGCTGTAATAGAGGTATCTCCTGTATGTGCTGTAATAGCGAGGTATCTCCTGTATGTGTTGTAATAGAGAGGCATCTCCTGTATGTGCTCTGACAGAGAGGCATCTCCTGTATGTGCTGTAATAAAGAGGCATTTCCTGTATGTGCTGTAATAGAGAGGTATCTCCTGTATGTGCTGTAATGGAGGTGTCTCCTGTATGTTCTGTAATAGAGAGGCATCTCATGTATGTGCTGTAATAGAGAGGTATCTCCTGTATGTGTTGTAATAGAGAGGCATCTTCTGTATGTGCTGTAATAGAGAGGCATCTCCTGTATGTGCTGTAATAGAGGTGTCTCCTGTATGTGCTGTAATAGAGAGGCATCTCCTGTATGTGCTGTAATAGAGAGGCATCTCCTGTATGTGCTGTGACAGAGAGGCATCTCCTGTATGTGCTGTAATAGAGAGGCGTCTCCTGCATGTGCTGTAATAGAAAGGCATCTCCTGCATGTGCTGTAATAGAGAGGCATCTCCTGTATGTGCTGTGATAGAGGTGTCTCCTGTACGTGCTGTAATAGAGAGGTATCTCCTGCATGTGCTGTGATAGAGAGGCATCTCCTGTATGTGCTGTGATAGAGGTGTCTCCTGTATGTGCTGTAATAGCGAGGTATCTCCTGTGTGTGCTGTAATAGCGAGGTATCTACTGTATGTGTTGTAATTGAGAGGCATCTCCTGTATGTGCTGTGACAGAGAGGCATCTCATGTATGTGTTGTAATAGAGAGGTATCTCCTGTATGTGCTGTAATAGCGAGGCATCTCCTGTATGTGTTGTAATAGAGAGGCATCTCCTGTATGTGCTGTAATATAGAGGCATCTCCTGAATGTGCTGTAATAGAGAGGCATCTCCTGCATGTGCTGTAATAGAGAGGCATCTCTTGTATGTGCTGTGACAGAGAGGCATCTCCTGTATGTGCTGTAATAGAGAGGTATCTCCTGTATGTGCTGTAATTGCGAGGTATCTCCTGTATGTGCTGTAATAGCGAGGTATCTCCTGTATGTGTTGTAATAGAGAGGCATCTCCTGTATATGCTGTGACAGAGAGGCATCTCCTGTAAGTGCTGTAATAGAGAGGTATCTCCTGTATGTGTTGTAATAGAGAGGCATCTCCTGTATGTGCTGTAATAAAGAGGTATCTCCTGTATGTGTTGTAATAGAGAGGCATCTCCTGTATGTGCTGTAATAGAGGTGTCTCCTGTATGTGCTGTAATAGCGAGGTATCTCCTGTATGTGTTGTAATAGAGTGGCATCTCCTGTATGTGCTGTAATAGCGAGGTATCTCCTGTATGTGTTGTAATAGAGAGGTATCTCCTGTATGTGCTGTAATAGCGAGGTATCTCCTGTATGTGTTGTAATAGAGAGGCATCTCCTGTACGTGCTGTAATAGAGGTATCCCCTGTATGTGCTGTAATAGCGAGGTATCTCCTGTATGTGTTGTAATAGAGAGGCATCTCCTGTACGTGCTGTAATAGAGGTATCTCCTGTATGTGCTGTAATAGCGAGGTATCTCCTGTATGTGTTGTAATAGAAAGGCATCTCCTGTATGTGCTGTGACAGAGAGGCATCTCCTGTATGTGCTGTAATAAAGAGGCATTTCCTGTATGTGCTGTAATAGAGAGGTATCTCCTGTATGTACTGTAATGGAGGTGTCTCCTGTATGTTCTGTAATAGAGAGGCATCTCATGTATGTGCTGTAATAGAGAGGTTTCTCCTGTATGTGTTGTAATAGAGAGGCATCTTCTGTATCTGCTGTAATAGAGAGGCATCTCCTGTATGTGCTGTAATAGAGGTGTCTCCTGTATGTGCTGTAATAGCGAGGTATCTCCTGTATGTGTTGTAATAGAGAGGCATCTCCTGTATGTGCTGTGATAGAGAGGTATCTCCTGTATGTGCTGTAATAGCGAGGTATCTCCTGTATGTGTTGTAAGAGAGAGGCATCTCCTGCATGTGCTGTGAGATAGAGGTATCTCCTGTATGTGTTGTAAGAGAGAGGCATCTCCTGTATGTGCTGTGATAGAGGTGTCTCCTGTATGTGCTGTAATAGAGAGGTATCTCCTGTATGTGCTGTAATAGCGAGGTATCTCCTGTATGTGTTGTAATAGAGAGGCATCTCCTGTATGTGCTGTAATAGAGGTGTCTCCTGCATGTGCTGTGACAGAGAGGCCTCTCCTGTATGTGCTGTAATAGAGAGGCATCTCCTGTATGTGCTGTAATAGAGAGGTGTCTCCTGTATGTGCTGTAATAGAGAGGTATCTCCTGTATGTGCTGTAATAGCGAGGTATCTCCTGTATGTGTTGTAATAGAGAGGCATCTCCTGTATGTGCTGTAATAGAGGTGTCTCCTGTATGTGCTGTAATAGCGAGGTATCTCCTGTATGTGTTGTAATAGAGAGGCATCTCCTGTATGTGCTGTAATAGAGGTGTCTCCTGTATGTGCTGTAATAACGAGGTATCTCCTGTATGTGTTGTAATAGAGAGGCGTCTCCTGTATGTGCTGTAATAGCGAGGTATCTCCTGTATGTGTTGTAATAGAGAGGCATCTCAAGTATGTGCTGTAATAGAGGTATCTCCTGTATGTGCTGTAATAGCGAGGTATCTCCTGTATGTGTTGTAATAGAGAGGCATCTCCCGTATGTGCTGTAATAAAGAGGCATTTCCTGTATGTGCTGTAATAGAGAGGTATCTCCTGTATGTGCTGTAATGGAGGTGTCTCCTGTATGTTCTGTAATAGAGAGGTATCTCCTGTATGTGTTGTAATAGAGAGGCATCTCCTGTGTGTGCTGTAATAGAGAGGGATCTCCTGTATGTGCTGTAATAGCGAGGTATCTCCTGTATGTGTTGTAATAGAGAGGCATCTTCTGTATGTGCTGTAATAGAGAGGCATCTCCTGTATGTGCAGTAATAGAGAGGAATCTCCTGCATGTGCTGTAATAGCGAGGCATCTCCTGTATGTGTTGTAAGAGAGAGGCATCTCCTGCATGTGCTGTGACAGAGAGGCATCTCCTGTATGTGCTGTGATAGAGGTGTCTCCTGTATGTGCTGTAATAGAGAGGCATCTCCTGTATGTGCTGTAATAGAGGTGTCTCCTGTATGTGCTGTAATAGCGAGGTATCTCCTGTATGTGTTGTAATAGAGAGGCATCTCCTGTATGTGCTGTAATAGAGAGGCATCTCCTGTATGTGTTGTAATAGAGAGCTATATCCTGTATGTGTTGTAAGAGAGAGGCATCTCCTGTATGTGTTGTAAGAGAGAGGCATCTCCTGCATGTGCTGTGACAGAGAAGCATCTCCTGTATGTGCTGTAATAGAGAGGCATCTCCTGCATGTGCTGTAATAGAGAGGCATCTCCTGTATGTGCTGTGACAGAGAGGCATCTCCTGTATGTGCTGTAATAGAGAGGTATCTCCTGTATGTGCTGTAATAGCGAGGTATCTCCTGTATGTGCTGTAATAGCGAGGTATCTCCTGTATGTGTTGTAATAGAGAGGCATCTCCTGTATGTGCTGTGACAGAGAGGCATCTCCTGTATGTGCTGTAATAGAGAGGTATCTCCTGTATGTGTTGTAATAGAGAGGCATCTCCTGTATGTGCTGTAATAGAGAGGTATCTCCTGTATGTGCTGTGATAGAGGTGTCTCCTCTATGTGCTGTAATAGAGAGGTATCTCCTGTATGTGCTCTGATAGAGAGGCATCTCCTGTATGTGCTGTAATAGAGGTGTCTCTTGTATGTGCTGTAATAACGAGGTATCTCCTGTATGTGTTGTAATAGAGAGGCGTCTCCTGTATGTGCTGTAATAGTGAGGTATCTCCTGTATGTGTTGTAATAGAGAGGCATCTCCTGTATGTGCTGTAATAGAGGTATCTCCTGTATGTGCTGTAATAGCGAGGTATCACCTGTATGTGTTGTAATAGAGAGGCATCTCCTGTGTGTGCTGTGACAGAGAGGCATCTCCTGTATGTGCTGTAATAAAGAGGCATTTCCTGTATGTGCTGTAATAGAGAGGTCTCTCCTGTATGTGCTGTAATGGAGGTGTCTCCTGTATGTTCTGTAATAGAGAGGTATCTCCTGTATGTGTTGTAATAGAGAGGCATCTCCTGTATGTGCTGTAATAGAGAGGCATCTCCTGTATGTGCTGTAATAGGGGTGTCTCCTGTATGTGCTGTAATAGCGAGGTATCTCCTGTATGTGTTGTAATAGAGAGGCATCTCCTGTATGTGCTGTAATAGAGAGGTATCTCCTGCATGTGCTGTAATAGCGAGGCATCTCCTGTATGTGTTGTAAGAGAGAGGCATCTCCTGCATGTGCTGTGACAGAGAGGCATATCCTGTATGTGCTGTGATAGAGGTGTCTCCTGTATGTGCTGTAATAGAGAGGCATCTCCTGTATGTGCTGTAATAGAGAGGCATCTCCTGTATGTGCTGTAATAGAGGTGTCTCCTGTATGTGCTGTAATAGAGAGGCATCTCCTGTATGTGTTGTAAGAGAGAGGCATCTCCTGCATGTGCTGTAATAGAGAGGTATCTCCTGCATGTGCTGTTATAGAGAGGCATCTCCTGCATGTGCTGTAATAGAGAGGCATCTCCTGTATGTGCTGTGACAGAGAGGCATCTCCTGTATGTGCTGTAATAGAGAGGTATCTCATGTATGTGCTGTAATAGCGAGGTATCTCCTGTATGTGCTGTAATAGCGAGGTATCTCCTGTATGTGTTGTAATAGAGAGGCATCTCCTGTCTGTGCTGTGACAGAGAGGCATCTCCTGTATGTGCTGTAATAGAGAGGTATTTCCTGTATGTGTTGTAATAGAGAGGCATCTCCTGTATGTGCTGTAATAGAGAGGTATCTCCTGTATGTGCTGTGATAGAGGTGTCTCCTCTATGTGCTGTAATAGAGAGGTATCTCCTGTATGTGCTCTGATAGAGAGGTGTCTCCTGTATGTGCTGTAATAGAGGTGTCTCCTGTATGTGCTGTAATAACGAGGTATCTCCTGTATGTGTTGTAATAGAGAGGCATCTCCTGTATGTGCTGTAATAGAGAGGTATCTCCTGTATGTGCTCTGATAGAGGTGCCTCCTGTATGTGCTGTAATAGAGAGGTATCTCCTGTATGTGCTGTGATAGAGAGGTGTCTCCTGTATGTGCTGTAATAGAGGTGTCTCCTGTATCTGTTGTAATAGCGAGGCATCTCCTGTATGTGTTGTAATAGAGAGGCATCTCCTGTATGTGCTGTGATAGAGGTGTCTCCTGTACGTGCTGCAATAGAGAGGCATCTCCTGTATGTGCTGTAATAGCGAGGTATCTCCTGTATGTGCTGTAATAGAGGTGCCTCCTGTATGTGCTG
This sequence comes from Ambystoma mexicanum, assembly GCF_040938575.1. Taxonomy (NCBI): domain Eukaryota; kingdom Metazoa; phylum Chordata; class Amphibia; order Caudata; family Ambystomatidae; genus Ambystoma; species Ambystoma mexicanum. The sequence goes on along the minus strand of NC_090931.1, from coordinate 7,486,860 downwards.
TAATAGAGAGGTATCTCCTGTATGTGCTGTAATAGCGAGGTATCTCCTGTATGTGCTGTAATAGAGAGGCATCTCCTGTATGTGTTGTAATAGAGAGGCATCTCCTGTATGTGCTGTAATAGAGGTGTCTCCTGTATGTGCTGTAATAGCGAGGTATCTCCTGTATGTGTTGTAATAGAGAGGCATCTCCTGTATGTGCTGTAATAGAGGTGTCTCCTGTATGTGCTGTAATAACGAGGTATCTCCTGTATGTGTTGTAATAGAGAGGCGTCTCCTGTATGTGCTGTAATAGCGAGGTATCTCCTGTATGTGTTGTAATAGAGAGGCATCTCCTGTATGTGCTGTAATAGAGGTATCTCCTGTATGTGCTGTAATGGCGAGGTATCTCCTGTATGTGTTGTAATAGAGAGGCATCTCCTGTATGTGCTGTAATAAAGAGGCATTTCCTGTATGTGCTGTAATAGAGAAGTATCTCCTGTATGTGCTGTAATGGAGGTGTCTCCTGTATGTTCTGTAATAGAGAGGTATCTCCTGTATGTGCTGTAATAGAGAGGCATCTCCTGTATGTGCTGTAATAGAGAGGGATCTCCTGTATGTGCTGTAATAGAGGTGTCTCCTGTATGTGCTGTAATAGCGAGGTATCTCCTGTATGTGTTGTAATAGAGAGGCATCTCCTGTATGTGCTGTAATAGAGAGGCATCTCCTGTATGTGCAGTAATAGAGAGGTATCTCCTGCATGTGCTGTAATAGCGAGGCATCTCCTGTATGTGTTGTAAGAGAGAGGCATCTCCTGCATGTGCTGTGACAGAGAGGCATTGCCTGTATGTGCTGTGATAGAGGTGTCTCCTGTATGTGCTGTAATAGAGAGGCATCTCCTGTATGTGCTGTAATAGAGGTGTCTCCTGTATGTGCTGTAATAGCGAGGTATCTCCTGTATGTGTTGTAATAGAGAGGCATCTCCTGTATGTGCTGTAATAGAGAGGCATCTCCTGTATGTGTTGTAATAGAGAGGTATATCCTGTATGTGTTGTAAGAGAGAGGCATCTCCTGTATGTGTTGTAAGAGAGAGGCATCTCCTGCATGTGCTGTGACAGAGAGGCATCTCCTGTATGTGCTGTAATAGAGAGGCATCTCCTGCATGTGCTGTAATAGAGAGGCATCTCCTGTATGTGCTGTGACAGAGAGGCATTTCCTGTATGTGCTGTAATAGAGAGGTATCTCCTGTATGTGCTGTAATAGCGAGGTATCTCCTGTATGTGCTGTAATAGCGAGGTATCTCCTGTATGTGTTGTAATAGAGAGGCATCTCCTGTATGTGCTGTGACAGAGAGGCATCTCCTGTATGTGCTGTAATAGAGAGGTATCTCCTGTATGTGTTGTAATAGAGAGGCATCTCCTGTATGTGCTGTAATAGAGAGGTATCTCCTGTATGTGCTGTGATAGAGGTGTCTCCTCTATGTGCTGTAATAGAGAGGTATCTCCTGTATGTGCTCTGATAGATAGGCATCTCCTGTATGTGCTGTAATAGAGGTGTCTCCTGTATGTGCTGTAATAACGAGGTATCTCCTGTATGTGTTGTAATAGAGAGGCATCTCCTGTATGTGCTGTAATAGAGAGGTATCTCCTGTATGTGCTCTGATAGAGGTGTCTCCTGTATGTGCAGTAATAGAGAGGTATCTCCTGTATGTGCTGTGATAGAGAGGTGTCTCCTGTATGTGCTGTAATAGAGGTGTCTCCTGTATCTGTTGTAATAGCGAGGCATCTCATGTATGTGTTGTAATAGAGAGGCATCTCCTGTATGTGCTGTAATAGAGAGGTATCTCCTGTATGTGCTGTGATAGAGAGGTATCTCCTATATGTGCTGTAATAGAGAGGCATCTCCTCTATGTGCTGTAATAGAGGGGCATCTCCTGTATGTGCTGTAATAGAGAGGTATCTCCTGTATGTGCTGTGATAGAGGTGTCTCCTCTATGTGCTGTAATAGAGAGGTATCTCCTGTATGTGCTCTGATAGAGAGGCATCTCCTGTATGTGCTGTAATAGAGGTGTCTCCTGTATGTGCTGTAATAGAGAGGCATCTCCTGTATGTGCTGTAATAGAGAGGTATCTCCTGTATGTGCTCTGATAGAGGTATCTCCTGTATGTGCAGTAATAGAGAGGTATCTCCTGTATGTGCTGTGATAGAGAGGTGTCTCCTGTATGTGCTGTAATAGAGGTGTCTCCTGTATCTGTTGTAATAGCGAGGCATCTCCTGTATGTGTTGTAATAGAGAGGCATCTCCTGTATGTGCTGTAATAGAGAGGTATATCCTGTATGTGCTGTGATAGAGAGGTATCTCCTATATGTGCTGTGATAGAGAGGCATCTCCTCTATGTGCTGTAATAGAGGGGCGTCTCCTGTATGTGCTGTTATAGAGAGGTGTCTCCTGTATGTGCTGTAATAGAGAGGTATCTCCTGTATGTGTTGTAATAGAGAGGCATCTCCTGTATGTGCTGTGACAGAGAGGCATCTCCTGTATGTGCTGTGATAGAGGTGTCTCCTGTATGTGCTGTAATAGAGGGGCGTCTACTGTATGTGCTGTTATAGAGAGGTGTCTCCTGTATGTGCATGATAGAGAGGCATCTCCTCTATGTGCTGTAATAGAGGTATCTCCTGTATGTGGTTAAATAGAGAGGCATCTCCTGTATGTGCTGTGACAGAGAGGCATCTCCTGTATGTGCTGTGATAGAGGTGTCTCATGTATGTGCTGTAATAGAGAGGTATCTCCTATATGTGCATGATAGAGAGGCATCTCCTCTATGTGCTGTAATAGAGGGGCGTCTCCTGTATGTGCTGTTATAGAGAGGTGTCTCCTGTACGTGCTGTAATAGAGAGGTATCTCCTGTATGTGCTGTGATAGAGGTGTCTCCTGTATGTGCTGTAATAGAGTGGTATCTCATGTATGTACTGTGATATAGAGGCATCTCCTGTATGTGCTGTGATAGAGGTGTCTCCTGTATGTGCTCTAATAACGAGGTATCTCCTGTATGTGCTGTAATAGCAAGGTATCTCCTGTATGTGTTGTAATAGAGAGGCATCTCCTGTATGTGCTGTGACAGAGAGGCATATCCTGTATGTGTTGTAATAGAGAGGTATCCCCGGTATGTGCTGTAATAGAGAGGCATCTCCTGTATGTGCTGTGATAGAGAGGCATCTCCTGTGTGTGTTGTAATAGAGAGGCATCTCATGTATGTGCTGTGACAGAGAGGCATCTCCTGTATGTGCTTCAATAGACAGGTATCTCCTGTATGTGTTGTAATAGAGAGGCATCTCCTGTATGTGCTGTGACAGAGAGGCATCTCCTGTATGTGCTGTAATAGAGAGGTATCTCCTGTATGTGCTGTAATAGAGAGGCATCTCCTGTATGTGCTGTAATAGAGAGGTATCTCCTGTATGTGCTGTAATAGAGGTGCCTCCTGTAAGTGCTGTAATAGAGAGGTATCTCCTGTATGTGCTGTAATAGAGAGGCATCTCCTGTATGTGTTGTAATAGAGAGGCATCTCCTGTACGTGCTGTAATAGAGGTATCTCCTGTATGTGCTGTAATAGCGAGGTATCTCCTGTATGTGTTGTAATAGAAAGGCATCTCCTGTATGTGCTGTGACAGAGAGGCATCTCCTGTATGTGCTGTAATAAAGAGGCATTTCCTGTATGTGCTGTAATAGAGAGGTATCTCCTGTATGTGCTGTAATGGAGGTGTCTCCTGTATGTTCTGTAATAGAGAGGCATCTCATGTATGTGCTGTAATAGAGAGGTTTCTCCTGTATGTGTTGTAATAGAGAGGCATCTTATGTATCTGCTATAATAGAGAGGTATCTCCTGTATGTGCTGTAATAGAGGTGTCTCCTGTATGTGCTGTAATAGCGAGGTATCTCCTGTATGTGTTGTAATAGAGAGGCATCTCCTGTATGTGCTGTAATAGAGAGGGATCTCCTGTATGTGCTGTGATAGAGGTGTCTCCTGTATGTGCTGTAATAGCGAGGTATCTCCTGTATGTGTTGTAATAGAGAGGCATCTCCTGTATGTGCTGTAATAGAGAGGCATCTCCTGTATGTGCAGTAATAGAGAGGTATCTCCTGCATGTGCTGTAATAGCGAGGCATCTCCTGTATGTGTTGTAAGAGAGAGGCATCTCCTGCATGTGCTGTGACAGAGAGGCATCTCCTGTATGTGCTGTGATAGAGGTGTCTCCTGTATGTGCTGTAATAGAGAGGCATCTCCTGTATGTGCTGTAATAGAGGTGTCTCCTGTATGTGCTGTAATAGCGAGGTATCTCCTGTATGTGTTGTAATAGAGAGGCATCTCCTGTATGTGCTGTAATAGAGAGGCATCTCCTGTATGTGTTGTAATAGAGAGGTATATCCTGTATGTGTTGTAATAGAGAGGCATCTCCTGTATGTGTTGTAAGAGAGAGGCATCTCCTGCATGTGCTGTGACAGAGAGGCATCTCCTGTATGTGCTGTAATAGAGAGGCATCTCCTGCATGTGCTGTAATAGAGAGGCATCTCCTGTATGTGCTGTGACAGAGAGGCATTTCCTGTATGTGCTGTAATAGAGAGGTATCTCCTGTATGTGCTGTAATAGCGAGGTATCTCCTGTATGTGCTGTAATAGCGAGGTATCTCCTGTATGTGTTGTAATAGAGAGGCATCTCCTGTATGTGCTGTGACAGAGAGGCATCTCCTGTATGTGCTGTAATAGAGAGGTATCTCCTGTATGTGTTGTAATAGAGAGGCATCTCCTGTATGTGCTGTAATAGAGAGGTATCTCCTGTATGTGCTGTGATAGAGGTGTCTCCTCTATGTGCTGTAATAGAGAGGTATCTCCTGTATGTGCTCTGATAGAAAGGCATCTCCTGTATGTGCTGTAATAGAGGTGTCTCCTGTATGTGCTGTAATAACGAGGTATCTCCTGTATGTGTTGTAATAGAGAGGCATCTCCTGTATGTGCTGTAATAGAGAGGTATCTCCTGTATGTGCTCTGATAGAGGTGTCTCCTGTATGTGCAGTAATAGAGAGGTATCTCCTGTATGTGCTGTGATAGAGAGGTGTCTCCTGTATGTGCTGTAATAGAGGTGTCTCCTGTATCTGTTGTAATAGCGAGGCATCTCCTGTATGTGTTGTAATAGAGAGGCATCTCCTGTATGTGCTGTAATAGAGAGGTATCTCCTGTATGTGCTGTGATAGAGATGTATCTCCTATATGTGCTGTGATAGAGAGGCATCTCCTCTATGTGCTGTAATAGAGGGGCATCTCCTGTATGTGCTGTAATAGAGAGGTATCTCCTGTATGTGCTGTGATAGAGGTGTCTCCTCTATGTGCTGTAATAGAGAGGTATCTCCTGTATGTGCTCTGATAGAGAGGCATCTCCTGTATGTGCTGTAATAGAGGTGTCTCCTGTATGTGCTGTAATAACGAGGTATCTCCTGTATGTGTTGTAATAGAGAGGCATCTCCTGTATGTGCTGTAATAGAGAGGTATCTCCTGTATGTGCTCTGATAGAGGTGTCTCCTGTATGTGCAGTTATAGAGAGGTATCTCCTGTATGTGCTGTGATAGAGAGGTGTCTCCTGTATGTGCTGTAATAGAGGTGTCTCCTGTATCTGTTGTAATAGCGAGGCATCTCCTGTATGTGTTGTAATAGAGAGGCATCTCCTGTATGTGCTGTAATAGAGAGGTATATCCTGTATGTGCTGTGATAGAGAGGTATCTCCTATATGTGCTGTGATAGAGAGGCATATCCTCTATGTGCTGTAATAGAGGGGCGTCTCCTGTATGTGCTGTTATAGAGAGGTGTCTCCTGTATGTGCTGTAATAGAGAGGTATCTCCTGTATGTGCTGTGATAGAGAGGCGTCTCCTGTATGTGCTGTAATAGTGGGGCGTCTCCTGTATGTGCTGTAATAGAGAGGTATCTCCTGTATGTGCTGTGATAGAGGTGTCTCCTGTATGTGCTGTAATAGCGAGGTATCTCCTGTATGTGTTGTAATAGAGAGGCATCTCCTGTATGTGCTGTGACAGAGAGGCATCTCCTGTATGTGCTGTGATAGAGGTGTCTCCTGTATGTGCTGTAATAGAGGGGCGTCTACTGTATGTGCTGTTATAGAGAGGTGTCTCCTGTATGTGCATGATAGAGAGGCATCTCCTCTATGTGCTGTAATAGAGGTATCTCCTGTATGTGGTTAAATAGAGAGGCATCTCCTGTATGTGCTGTGACAGAGAGGCATCTCCTGTATGTGCTGTGATAGAGGTGTCTCCTGTATGTGCTGTAATAGAGAGGTATCTCCTATATGTGCATGGTAGAGAGGCATCTCCTCTATGTGCTGTAATAGAGGGGCATCTCCTGTATGTGCTGTTATAGAGAGGTGTCTCCTGTACGTGCTGTAATAGAGAGTTATCTCCTGTATGTGCTGTGATAGAGGTGTCTCCTGTATGTGCTGTAATAGAGTGGTATCTCATGTATGTACTGTGATATAGAGGCATCTCCTGTATGTGCTGTGATAGAGGTGTCTCCTGTATGTGCTCTAATAACGAGGTATCTCCTGTATGTGCTGTAATAGCAAGGTATCTCCTGTATGTGTTGTAATAGAGAGGCATCTCCTGTATGTGCTGTGACAGAGAGGCATATCCTGTATGTGTTGTAATAGAGAGGTATCCCCGGTATGTGCTGTATTAGAGAGGCATCTCCTGTATGTGCTGTGATAGAGAGGCATCTCCTGTGTGTGTTGTAATAGAGAGGCATCTCATGTATGTGCTGTGACAGAGAGGCATCTCCTGTATGTGCTTCAATAGACAGGTATCTCCTGTATGTGTTGTAATAGAGAGGCATCTCCTGTATGTGCTGTGACAGAGAGGCATCTCCTGTATGTGCTGTAATAGAGAGGTATCTCCTGTATGTGCTGTAATAGAGAGGCATCTCCTGTATGTGCTGTAATAGAGAGGTATCTCCTGTATGTGCTGTAATAGAGGTGCCTCCTGTAAGTGCTGTAATAGAGAGGTATCTCCTGTATGTGCTGTAATAGAGAGGCATCTCCTGTATGTGTTGTAATAGAGAGGCATCTCCTGTACGTGCTGTAATAGAGGTATCTCCTGTATGTGCTGTAATAGCGAGGTATCTCCTGTATGTGTTGTAATAGAAAGGCATCTCCTGTATGTGCTGTGACAGAGAGGCATCTCCTGTATGTGCTGTAATAAAGAGGCATTTCCTGTATGTGCTGTAATAGAGAGGTATCTCCTGTATGTGCTGTAATGGAGGTGTCTCCTGTATGTTCTGTAATAGAGAGGCATCTCATGTATGTGCTGTAATAGAGAGGTTTCTCCTGTATGTGTTGTAATAGAGAGGCATCTTCTGTATCTGCTATAATAGAGAGGCATCTCCTGTACGTGCTGTAATAGAGGTGTCTCTTGTATGTGCTGTAATAGCGAGGTATCTCCTGTATGTGTTGTAATAGAGAGGCATCTCCTGTATGTGCTGTAATAGAGAGGCATCTCCTGTATGTGCTGTGATAGAGAGGTATCTCCTGTAGGTGCTGTAATAGCGAGGTATCTCCTGTATGTGTTGTAAGAGAGAGGCATCTCCTGCATGTGCTGTGATAGAGAGGTATCTCCTGCATGTGCTGTAATAGCGAGGTATCTCCTGTATGTGTTGTAAGAGAGAGGCATCTCCTGTATGTGCTGTGATAGAGGTGTCTCCTGTATGTGCTGTAATAGCGAGGTATCTCCTGTATGTGCTGTAATAGCGAGGTATCTCCTGTATGTGTTGCATCTCCTGTATGTGCTGTAATAGAGGTGTCTCCTGCATGTGCTGTGACAGAGAGGCATCTCCTGTATGTGCTGTAATAGAGAGGCATCTCCTGTATGTGCTGTAATAGAGAGGTGTCTCATGTATGTGCTGTAATAGAGAGGTATCTCCTGTATGTGCTGTAATAGCGAGGTATCTCCTGTATGTGTTGTAATAGAGAGGCATCTCCTGTATGTGCTGTAATAGAGGTGTCTCCTGTATGTGCTGTAATAGCGAGGTATCTCCTGTATGTGTTGTAATAGAGAGGCATCTCCTGTATGTGCTGTAATAGAGGTGTCTCCTGTATGTGCTGTAATAACGAGGTATCTCCTGTATGTGTTGTAATAGAGAGGCGTCTCCTGTATGTGCTGTAATAGCGAGGTATCTCCTGTATGTGTTGTAATAGAGAGGCATCTCCTGTATGTGCTGTAATAGAGGTATCTCCTGTATGTGCTGTAATAGCGAGGTATCTCCTGTATGTGTTGTAATAGAGAGGCATCTCCTGTATGTGCTGTAATAAAGAGGCATTTCCTGTATGTGCTGTAATAGAGAAGTATCTCCTGTATGTGCTGTAATGGAGGTGTCTCCTGTATGTTCTGTAATAGAGAGGTATCTCCTGTATGTGCTGTAATAGAGAGGCATCTCCTGTATGTTCTGTAATAGAGAGGGATCTGCTGTATGTGCTGTAATAGAGGTGTCTCCTGTATGTGCTGTAATAGCGAGGTATCTCCTGTATGTGTTGTAATAGAGAGGTATCTCCTGTATGTGCTGTAATAGAGAGGCATCTCCTGTATGTGCAGTAATAGAGAGGTATCTCCTGCTTGTGCTGTAATAGCGAGGCATCTCCTGTATGTGTTGTAAGAGAGAGGCATCTCCTGCATGTGCTGTGACAGAGAGGCATCTCCTGTATGTGCTGTGATAGAGGTGTCTCCTGTATGTGCTGTAATAGAGAGGCATCTCCTGTATGTGCTGTAATAGAGGTGTCTCCTGTATGTGCTGTAATAGCGAGGTATCTCCTGTATGTGTTGTAATAGAGAGGCATCTCCTGTATGTGCTGTAATAGAGAGGCATCTCCTGTATGTGTTGTAATATAGAGGTATATCCTGTATGTGTTGTAAGAGAGAGGCATCTCCTGTATGTGTTGTAAGAGAGAGGCATCTCCTGCATGTGCTGTGACAGAGAGGCATCTCCTGTATGTGCTGTAATAGAGAGGCATCTCCTGCATGTGCTGTAATAGAGAGGCATCTCCTGTATGTGCTGTGACAGAGAGGCATCTCCTGTATGTGCTGTAATAGAGAGGTATCTCCTGTATGTGCTGTAATAGCGAGGTATCTCCTGTATGTGCTGTAATAGCGAGGTATCTCCTGTATGTGTTGTAATAGAGAGGCATCTCCTGTATGTGCTGTGACAGAGAGGCATCTCCTGTATGTGCTGTAATAGAGAGGTATCTCCTGTATGTGTTGTAATAGAGAGGCATCTCCTGTATGTGCTGTAATAGAGAGGTATCTCCTGTATGTGCTGTGATAGAGGTGTCTCCTCTATGTGCTGTAATAGAGAGGTATCTCCTGTATGTGCTGTGATAGAGAGGTGTCTCCTGTATGTGCTGTAATAGAGGTGTCTCCTGTATCTGTTGTAATAGCGAGGCATCTCCTGTATGTGTTGTAATAGAGAGGCATCTCCTGTATGTGCTGTAATAGAGAGGTATCTCCTGTATGTGCTGTGATAGAGAGGTATCTCCTATATGTGCTGTGATAGAGAGGCATCTCCTCTATGTGCTGTAATAGAGGGGCGTCTCCTGTATGTGCTGTGATAGAGGTGTCTCCTCTATGTGCTGTAATAGAGAGGTATCTCCTGTATGTGCTCTGATAGAGAGGCATCTCCTGTATGTGCTGTAATAGAGGTGTCTCCTGTATGTGCTGTAATAACGAGGTATCTCCTGTATGTGTTGTAATAGAGAGGCATCTCCTGTATGTGCTGTAATAGAGAGGTATCTCCTGTATGTGCTCTGATAGAGGTGTCTCCTGTATGTGCAGTAATAGAGAGGTATCTCCTGTATGTGCTGTGATAGGGAGGTGTCTCCTGTATGTGCTGTAATAGAGGTGCCTCCTGTATCTGTTGTAATAGCGAGGCATCTCCTGTATGTGTTGTAATAGAGAGGCATCTCCTGTATGTGCTGTGATAGAGAGGTATCTCCTATATGTGCTGTGATAGAGAGGCATCTCCTCTATGTGCTGTAATAGAGGGGCGTCTCCTGTATGTGCTGTTATAGAGAGGTGTCTCCTGTATGTGCTGTAATAGAGAGGTATCTCCTGTATGTGCTGTGATAGAGAGGCGTCTCCTGTATGTGCTGTAATAGTGGGGCGTCTCCTGTATGTGCTGTAATAGAGAGGTATCTCCTGTATGTGCTGTGATAGAGGTGTCTCCTGTATGTGCTGTAATAGCGAGGTATCTCCTGTATGTGTTGTAATAGAGAGGCATCTCCTGTATGTGCTGTGACAGAGAGGCGTCTCCTGTATGTGCTGTGATAGAGGTGTCTCCTGTATGTGCTGTAATAGAGAGGCATCTCCTGTATGTGCTGTAATAGAGGTGTCTCCTGTATGTGCTGTAATAGCGAGGTATCTCCTGTATGTGTTGTAATAGAGAGGCATCTCCTGTATGTGCTGTAATAGAGAGGCATCTCCTGTATGTGTTGTAATAGAGAGGTATATCCTGTATGTGTTGTAAGAGAGAGGCATCTCCTGTATGTGTTGTAAGAGAGAGGCATCTCCTGCATGTGCTGTGACAGAGAGGCATCTCCTGTATGTGCTGTAATAGAGAGGCATCTCCTGCATGTGCTGTAATAGAGAGGCATCTCCTGTATGTGCTGTGACAGAGAGGCATCTCCTGTATGTGCTGTAATAGAGAGGTATCTCCTGTATGTGCTGTAATAGCGAGGTATCTCCTGTATGTGCTGTAATAGCGAGGTATCTCCTGTATGTGTTGTAATAGAGAGGCATCTCCTGTATGTGCTGTGACAGAGAGGCATCTCCTGTATGTGCTGTAATAGAGAGGTATCTCCTGTATGTGTTGTAATAGAGAGGCATCTCCTGTATGTGCTGTAATAGAGAGGTATCTCCTGTATGTGCTGTGATAGAGGTGTCTCCTCTATGTGCTGTAATAGAGAGGTATCTCCTGTATGTGCTCTGATAGAGAGGCATCTCCTGTATGTGCTGTAATAGAGGTGTCTCCTGTATGTGCTGTAATAACGAGGTATCTCCTGTATGTGTTGTAATAGAGAGGCATCTCCTGTATGTGCTGTAATAGAGAGGTATCTCCTGTATGTGCTCTGATAGAGGTGTCTCCTGTATGTGCAGTAATAGAGAGGTATCTCCTGTATGTGCTGTGATAGAGAGGTGTCTCCTGTATGTGCTGTAATAGAGGTGTCTCCTGTATCTGTTGTAATAGCGAGGCATCTCCTGTATGTGTTGTAATAGAGAGGCATCTCCTGTATGTGCTGTAATAGAGAGGTATCTCCTGTATGTGCTGTGATAGAGAGGTATCTCCTATATGTGCTGTGATAGAGAGGCATCTCCTCTATGTGTTGTAATAGAGAGGCATCTCCTGTATGTGCTGTAATAGAGAGATATATCCTGTATGTGCTGTGATAGAGAGGTATCTCCTATATGTGCTGTGATAGAGAGGCATCTCCTCTATGTGCTGTAATAGAGGGGCGTCTCCTGTATGTGCTGTTATAGAGAGGTGTCTCCTGTATGTGCTGTAATAGAGAGGTATCTCCTGTATGTGCTGTGATAGAGAGGCGTCTCCTGTATGTGCTGTAATAGTGGGGCGTCTCCTGTATGTGCTGTAATAGAGAGGTATCTCCTGTATGTGCTGTAATAGAGGTGCCTCCTGTAAGTGCTGTAATAGAGAGGTATCTCCTGTATGTGCTGTAATAGAGAGGCATCTCCTGTATGTGTTGTAATAGAGAGGCATCTCCTGTACGTGCTGTAATAGAGGTATCTCCTGTATGTGCTGTAATAGCGAGGTATCTCCTGTATGTGTTGTAATAGAAAGGCATCTCCTGTATGTGCTGTGACAGAGAGGCATCTCCTGTATGTGCTGTAATAAAGAGGCATTTCCTGTATGTGCTGTAATAGAGAGGTATCTCCTGTATGTGCTGTAATGGAGGTGTCTCCTGTATGTTCTGTAATAGAGAGGCATCTCATGTATGTGCTGTAATAGAGAGGTTTCTCCTGTATGTGTTGTAATAGAGAGGCATCTTCTGTATCTGCTATAATAGAGAGGCATCTCCTGTATGTGCTGTAATAGAGGTGTCTCTTGTATGTGCTGTAATAGCGAGGTATCTCCTGTATGTGTTGTAATAGAGAGGCATCTCCTGTATGTGCTGTAATAGAGAGGCATCTCCTGTATGTGCTGTGATAGAGAGGTATCTCCTGTAGGTGCTGTAATAGCGAGGTATCTCCTGTATGTGTTGTAAGAGAGAGGCATCTCCTGCATGTGCTGTGATAGAGAGGTATCTCCTGCATGTGCTGTAATAGCGAGGTATCTCCTGTATGTGTTGTAAGAGAGAGGCATCTCCTGTATGTGCTGTGATAGAGGTGTCTCCTGTATGTGCTGTAATAGCGAGGTATCTCCTGTATGTGCTGTAATAGCGAGGTATCTCCTGTATGTGTTGCATCTCCTGTATGTGCTGTAATAGAGGTGTCTCCTGCATGTGCTGTGACAGAGAGGCATCTCCTGTATGTGCTGTAATAGAGAGGCATCTCCTGTATGTGCTGTAATAGAGAGGTGTCTCATGTATGTGCTGTAATAGAGAGGTATCTCCTGTATGTGCTGTAATAGCGAGGTATCTCCTGTATGTGTTGTAATAGAGAGGCATCTCCTGTATGTGCTGTAATAGAGGTGTCTCCTGTATGTGCTGTAATAGCGAGGTATCTCCTGTATGTGTTGTAATAGAGAGGCATCTCCTGTATGTGCTGTAATAGAGGTGTCTCCTGTATGTGCTTCAATAACGAGGTATCTCCTGTATGTGTTGTAATAGAGAGGCGTCTCCTGTATGTGCTGTAATAGCGAGGTATCTCCTGTATGTGTTGTAATAGAGAGGCATCTCCTGTATGTGCTGTAATAGAGGTATCTCCTGTATGTGCTGTAATAGCGAGGTATCTCCTGTATGTGTTGTAATAGAGAGGCATCTCCTGTATGTGCTGTAATAAAGAGGCATTTCCTGTATGTGCTGTAATAGAGAAGTATCTCCTGTATGTGCTGTAATGGAAGTGTCTCCTGTATGTTCTGTAATAGAGAGGTATCTCCTGTATGTGCTGTAATAGAGAGGCATCTCCTGTATGTGCTGTAATAGAGAGGGATCTCCTGTATGTGCTGTAATAGAGGTGTCTCCTGTATGTGCTGTAATAGCGAGGTATCTCCTGTATGTGTTGTAATAGAGAGGTATCTCCTGTATGTGCTGTAATAGAGAGGCATCTCCTGTATGTGCAGTAATAGAGAGGTATCTCCTGCTTGTGCTGTAATAGCGAGGCATCTCCTGTATGTGTTGTAAGAGAGAGGCATCTCCTGCATGTGCTGTGACAGAGAGGCATCTCCTGTATGTGCTGTGATAGAGGTGTCTCCTGTATGTGCTGTAATAGAGAGGCATCTCCTGTATGTGCTGTAATAGAGGTGTCTCCTGTATGTGCTGTAATAGCGAGGTATCTCCTGTATGTGTTGTAATAGAGAGGCATCTCCTGTATGTGCTGTAATAGAGAGGCATCTCCTGTATGTGTTGTAATAGAGAGGTATATCCTGTATGTGTTGTAAGAGAGAGGCATCTCCTGTATGTGTTGTAAGAGAGAGGCATCTCCTGCATGTGCTGTGACAGAGAGGCATCTCCTGTATGTGCTGTAATAGAGAGGCATCTCCTGCATGTGCTGTAATAGAGAGGCATCTCCTGTATGTGCTGTGACAGAGAGGCATCTCCTGTATGTGCTGTAATAGAGAGGTATCTCCTGTATGTGCTGTAATAGCGAGGTATCTCCTGTATGTGCTGTAATAGCGAGGTATCTCCTGTATGTGTTGTAATAGAGAGGCATCTCCTGTATGTGCTGTGACAGAGAGGCATCTCCTGTATGTGCTGTAATAGAGAGGTAGCTCCTGTATGTGTTGTAATAGAGAGGCATCTCCTGTATGTGCTGTAATAGAGAGGTATCTCCTGTATGTGCTGTGATAGAGGTGTCTCCTCTATGTGCTGTAATAGAGAGGTATCTCCTGTATGTGCTCTGATAGAGAGGCATCTCCTGTATGTGCTGTAATAGAGGTGTCTCCTGTATGTGCTGTAATAACGAGGTATCTCCTGTATGTGTTGTAATAGAGAGGCATCTCCTGTATGTGCTGTAATAGAGAGGTATCTCCTGTATGTGCTCTGATAGAGGTGTCTCCTGTATGTGCAGTAATAGAGAGGTATCTCCTGTATGTGCTGTGATAGAGAGGTGTCTCCTGTATGTGCTGTAATAGAGGTGTCTCCTGTATCTGTTGTAATAGCGAGGCATCTCCTGTATGTGTTGTAATAGAGAGGCATCTCCTGTGTGTGCTGTAATAGAGAGGTATCTCCTGTATGTGCTGTGATAGAGAGGTATCTCCTATATGTGCTGTGATAGAGAGGCATCTCCTCTATGTGCTGTAATAGAGGGGTGTCTCCTGTATGTGCTGTAATAGAGAGGTATCTCCTGTATGTGCTGTGATAGAGGTGTCTCCTCTATGTGCTGTAATAGAGAGGTATCTCCTGTATGTGCTCTGATAGAGAGGCATCTCCTGTATGTGCTGTAATAGAGGTGTCTCCTGTATGTGCTGTAATAACGAGGTATCTCCTGTATGTGTTGTAATAGAGAGGCATCTCCTGTATGTGCTGTAATAGAGAGGTATCTCCTGTATGTGCTCTGATAGAGGTGTCTCCTGTATGTGCAGTAATAGAGAGGTATCTCCTGTATGTGCTGTGATAGGGAGGTGTCTCCTGTATGTGCTGTAATAGAGGTGCCTCCTGTATCTGTTGTAATAGCGAGGCATCTCCTGTATGTGTTGTAATAGAGAGGCATCTCCTGTATGTGCTGTGATAGAGAGGTATCTCCTATATGTGCTGTGATAGAGAGGCATCTCCTCTATGTGCTGTAATAGAGGGGCGTCTCCTGTATGTGCTGTTATAGAGAGGTGTCTCCTGTATGTGCTGTAATAGAGAGGTATCTCCTGTATGTGCTGTGATAGAGAGGCGTCTCCTGTATGTGCTGTAATAGTGGGGCGTCTCCTGTATGTGCTGTAATAGAGAGGTATCTCCTGTATGTGCTGTGATAGAGGTGTCTCCTGTATGTGCTGTAATAGCGAGGTATCTCCTGTATGTGTTGTAATAGAGAGGCATCTCCTGTATGTGCTGTGACAGAGAGGCGTCTCCTGTATGTGCTGTGATAGAGGTGTCTCCTGTATGTGCTGTAATAGAGAGGCATCTCCTGTATGTGCTGTAATAGAGGTGTCTCCTGTATGTGCTGTAATAGCGAGGTATCTCCTGTATGTGTTGTAATAGAGAGGCATCTCCTGTATGTGCTGTAATAGAGAGGCATCTCCTGTATGTGTTGTAATAGAGAGGTATATCCTGTATGTGTTGTAAGAGAGAGGCATCTCCTGTATGTGTTGTAAGAGAGAGGCATCTCCTGCATGTGCTGTGACAGAGAGGCATCTCCTGTATGTGCTGTAATAGAGAGGCATCTCCTGCATGTGCTGTAATAGAGAGGCATCTCCTGTATGTGCTGTGACAGAGAGGCATCTCCTGTATGTGCTGTAATAGAGAGGTATCTCCTGTATGTGCTGTAATAGCGAGGTATCTCCTGTATGTGCTGTAATAGCGAGGTATCTCCTGTATGTGTTGTAATAGAGAGGCATCTCCTGTATGTGCTGTGACAGAGAGGCATCTCCTGTATGTGCTGTAATAGAGAGGTATCTCCTGTATGTGTTGTAATAGAGAGGCATCTCCTGTATGTGCTGTAATAGAGAGGTATCTCCTGTATGTGCTGTGATAGAGGTGTCTCCTCTATGTGCTGTAATAGAGAGGTATCTCCTGTATGTGCTCTGATAGAGAGGCATCTCCTGTATGTGCTGTAATAGAGGTGTCTCCTGTATGTGCTGTAATAACGAGGTATCTCCTGTATGTGTTGTAATAGAGAGGCATCTCCTGTATGTGCTGTAATAGAGAGGTATCTCCTGTATGTGCTCTGATAGAGGTGTCTCCTGTATGTGCAGTAATAGAGAGGTATCTCCTGTATGTGCTGTGATAGAGAGGTGTCTCCTGTATGTGCTGTAATAGAGGTGTCTCCTGTATCTGTTGTAATAGCGAGGCATCTCCTGTATGTGTTGTAATAGAGAGGCATCTCCTGTATGTGCTGTAATAGAGAGGTATCTCCTGTATGTGCTGTGATAGAGAGGTATCTCCTATATGTGCTGTGATAGAGAGGCATCTCCTCTATGTGCTGTAATAGAGGGGCATCTCCTGTATGTGCTGTAATAGAGAGGTATCTCCTGTATGTGCTGTGATAGAGGTGTCTCCTCTATGTGCTGTAATAGAGAGGTATCTCCTGTATGTGCTCTGATAGAGAGGCATCTCCTGTATGTGCTGTAATAGAGGTGTCTCCTGTATGTGCTGTAATAACGAGGTATCTCCTGTATGTGTTGTAATAGAGAGGCATCTCCTGTATGTGCTGTAATAGAGAGGTATCTCCTGTATGTGCTCTGATAGAGGTGGCTCCTGTATGTGCAGTAATAGAGAGGTATCTCCTGTATGTGCTGTGATAGAGAGGTGTCTCCTGTATGTGCTGTGATAGAGGTGTCTCCTGTATCTGTTGTAATAGCGAGGCATCTCCTGTATGTGTTGTAATAGAGAGGCATCTCCTGTATGTGCTGTAATAGAGAGGTATATCCTGTATGTGCTGTGATAGAGAGGTATCTCCTATATGTGCTGTGATAGAGAGGCATCTCCTCTATGTGCTGTAATAGAGGGGCGTCTCCTGTATGTGCTGTTATAGAGAGGTGTCTCCTGTATGTGCTGTAATAGAGAGGTATCTCCTGTATGTGCTGTGATAGAGAGGCGTCTCCTGTATGTGCTGTAATAGTGGGGCGTCTCCTGTATGTGCTGTAATAGAGAGGTATCTCCTGTATGTGCTGTGATAGAGGTGTCTCCTGTATGTGCTGTAATAGCGAGGTATCTCCTGTATGTGTTGTAATAGAGAGGCATCTCCTGTATGTGCTGTGACAGAGAGGCATCCCCTGTATGTGCTGTGATAGAGGTGTCTCCTGTATGTGCTGTAATAGAGGGGCGTCTACTGTATGTGCTGTTATAGAGAGGTGTCTCCTGTATGTGCATGATAGAGAGGCATCTCCTCTATGTGCTGTAATAGAGGTATCTCCTGTATGTGGTTAAATAGAGAGGCATCTCCTGTATGTGCTGTGACAGAGAGGCATCTCCTGTATGTGCTGTGATAGAGGTGTCTCCTGTATGTGCTGTAATAGAGAGGTATCTCCTATATGTGCATGATAGAGAGGCATCGCCTCTATGTGCTGTAATAGAGGGGCGTCTCCTGTATGTGCTGTTATAGAGAGGTGTCTCCTGTACGTGCTGTAATAGAGAGGTATCTCCTGTATGTGCTGTGATAGAGGTGTCTCCTGTATGTGCTGTAATAGAGTGGTATCTCATGTATGTACTGTGATATAGAGGCATCTCCTGTATGTGCTGTGATAGAGGTGTCTCCTGTATGTGCTCTAATAACGAGGTATCTCCTGTATGTGCTGTAATAGCAAGGTATCTCCTGTATGTGTTGTAATAGAGAGGCATCTCCTGTATGTGCTGTGACAGAGAGGCATCTCCTGTATGTGTTGTAATAGAGAGGTATCCCTGGTATGTGCTGTAATAGAGAGGCATCTCCTGTATGTGCTGTGATAGAGAGGCATCTCCTGTGTGTGTTGTAATAGAGAGGCATCTCATGTATGTGCTGTGACAGAGAGGCATCTCCTGTATGTGCTTCAATAGACAGGTATCTCCTGTATGTGTTGTAATAGAGAGGCATCTCCTGTATGTGCTGTGACAGAGAGGCATCTCCTGTATGTGCTGTAATAGAGAGGTATCTCCTGTATGTGCTGTAATAGAGAGGCATCTCCTGTATGTGCTGTAATAGAGAGGTATCTCCTGTATGTGCTGTAATAGAGGTGCCTCCTGTAAGTGCTGTAATAGAGAGGTATCTCCTGTATGTGCTGTAATAGAGAGGCATCTCCTGTATGTGTTGTAATAGAGAGGCATCTCCTGTACGTGCTGTAATAGAGGTATCTCCTGTATGTGCTGTAATAGCGAGGTATCTCCTGTATGTGTTGTAATAGAAAGGCATCTCCTGTATGTGCTGTGACAGAGAGGCATCTCCTGTATGTGCTGTAATAAAGAGGCATTTCCTGTATGTGCTGTAATAGAGAGGTATCTCCTGTATGTGCTGTAATGGAGGTGTCTCCTGTATGTTCTGTAATAGAGAGGCATCTCATGTATGTGCTGTAATAGAGAGGTTTCTCCTGTATGTGTTGTAATAGAGAGGCATCTTCTGTATCTGCTATAATAGAGAGGCATCTCCTGTATGTGCTGTAATAGAGGTGTCTCTTGTATGTGCTGTAATAGCGAGGTATCTCCTGTATGTGTTGTAATAGAGAGGCATCTCCTGTATGTGCTGTAATAGAGAGGCATCTCCTGTATGTGCTGTGATAGAGAGGTATCTCCTGTATGTGCTGTAATAGCGAGGTATCTCCTGTATGTGTTGTAAGAGAGAGGCATCTCCTGCATGTGCTGTGATAGAGAGGTATCTCCTGTATGTGCTGTAATAGCGAGGTATCTCCTGTATGTGTTGTAAGAGAGAGGCATCTCCTGTATGTGCTGTGATAGAGGTGTCTCCTGTATGTGCTGTAATAGCGAGGTATCTCCTGTATGTGCTGTAATAGCGAGGTATCTCCTGTATGTGTTGCATCTCCTGTATGTGCTGTAATAGAGGTGTCTCCTGCATGTGCTGTGACAGAGAGGCATCTCCTGTATGTGCTGTAATAGAGAGGCATCTCCTGTATGTGCTGTAATAGAGAGGTGTCTCCTGTATGTGCTCTAATAGAGAGGTATCTCCTGTATGTGCTGTAATAGCGAGGTATCTCCTGTATGTGTTGTAATAGAGAGGCATCTCCTGTATGTGCTGTAATAGAGGTGTCTCCTGTATGTGCTGTAATAGCGAGGTATCTCCTGTATGTGTTGTAATAGAGAGGCATCTCCTGTATGTGCTGTAATAGAGGTGTCTCCTGTATGTGCTGTAATAATGAGGTATCTCCTGTATGTGTTGTAATAGAGAGGCGTCTCCTGTATGTGCTGTAATAGCGAGGTATCTCCTGTATGTGTTGTAATAGAGAGGCATCTCCTGTATGTGCTGTAATAGAGGTATCTCCTGTATGTGCTGTAATAGCGAGGTATCTCCTGTATGTGTTGTAATAGAGAGGCATCTCCTGTATGTGCTGTAATAAAGAGGCATTTCCTGTATGTGCTGTAATAGAGAAGTATCTCCTGTATGTGCTGTAATGGAGGTGTCTCCTGTATGTTCTGTAATAGAGAGGTATCTCCTGTATGTGCTGTAATAGAGAGGCATCTCCTGTATGTGCTGTAATAGAGAGGGATCTCCTGTATGTGCTGTAATAGAGGTGTCTCCTGTATGTGCTGTAATAGCGAGGTATCTCCTGTATGTGTTGTAATAGAGAGGCATCTCCTGTATGTGCTGTAATAGAGAGGCATCTCCTGTACGTGCTGTAATAGAGGTATCTCCTGTATGTGCTGTAATAGCGAGGTATCTCCTGTATGTGTTGTAATAGAAAGGCATCTTCTGTATGTGCTGTGACAGAGAGGCATCTCCTGTATGTGCTGTAATAAAGAGGCATTTCCTGTATGTGCTGTAATAGAGAGGTATCTCCTGTATGTGCTGTAATGGAGGTGTCTCCTGTATGTTCTGTAATATAGAGGCATCTCATGTATGTGCTGTAATAGAGAGGTTTCTCCTGTATGTGTTGTAATAGAGAGGCATCTTCTGTATCTGCTATAATAGAGAGGCATCTCCTGTATGTGCTGTAATATAGGTGTCTCTTGTATGTGCTGTAATAGCGAGGTATCTCCTGTATGTGTTGTAATAGAGAGGCATCTCCTGTATGTGCTGTAATAGAGAGGCATCTCCTGTATGTGCTGTGATAGAGAGGTATCTCCTGTATGTGCTGTAATAGCGAGGTATCTCCTGTATGTGTTGTAAGAGAGAGGCATCTCCTGCATGTGCTGTGATAGAGAGGTATCTCCTGTATGTGCTGTAATAGCGAGGTATCTCCTGTATGTGTTGTAAGAGAGAGGCATCTCCTGTATGTGCTGTGATAGAGGTGTCTCCTGTATGTGCTGTAATAGCGAGGTATCTCCTGTATGTGCTGTAATAGCGAGGTATCTCCTGTATGTGTTGCATCTCCTGTATGTGCTGTAATAGAGGTGTCTCCTGCATGTGCTGTGACAGAGAGGCATCTCCTGTATGTGCTGTAATAGAGAGGCATCTCCTGTATGTGCTGTAATAGAGAGGTGTCTCCTGTATGTGCTCTAATAGAGAGGTATCTCCTGTATGTGCTGTAATAGCGAGGTATCTCCTGTATGTGTTGTAATAGAGAGGCATCTCCTGTATGTGCTGTAATAGAGGTGTCTCCTGTATGTGCTGTAATAGCGAGGTATCTCCTGTATGTGTTGTAATAGAGAGGCATCTCCTGTATGTGCTGTAATAGAGGTGTCTCCTGTATGTGCTGTAATAATGAGGTATCTCCTGTATGTGTTGTAATAGAGAGGCGTCTCCTGTATGTGCTGTAATAGCGAGGTATCTCCTGTATGTGTTGTAATAGAGAGGCATCTCCTGTATGTGCTATAATAGAGGTATCTCCTGTATGTGCTGTAATAGCGAGGTATCTCCTGTATGTGTTGTAATAGAGAGGCATCTCCTGTATGTGCTGTAATAAAGAGTCATTTCCTGTATGTGCTGTAATAGAGAAGTATCTCCTGTATGTGCTGTAATGGAGGTGTCTCCTGTATGTTCTGTAATAGAGAGGTATCTCCTGTATGTGCTGTAATAGAGAGGCATCTCCTGTATGTGCTGTAATAGAGAGGGATCTCCTGTATGTGCTGTAATAGAGGTGTCTCCTGTATGTGCTGTAATAGCGAGGCATCTCCTCTATGTGTTGTAATAGAGAGGCATCTCCTGTATGTGCTGTAATAGAGAGGCATCTCCTGTATGTGCAGTAATAGAGAGGTATCTCCTGCATGTGCTGTAATAGCGAGGCATCTCCTGTATGTGTTGTAAGAGAGAGGCATCTCCTGCATGTGCTGTGACAGAGAGGCATCTCCTGTATGTGCTGTGATAGAGGTGTCTCCTGTATGTGCTGTAATAGAGAGGCATCTCCTGTATGTGCTGTAATAGAGGTGTCTCCTGTATGTGCTGTAATAGCGAGGTATCTCCTGTATGTGTTGTAATAGAGAGGCATCTCCTGTATGTGCTGTAATAGAGAGGCATCTCCTGTATGTGTTGTAATAGAGAGGTATATCCTGTATGTGTTGTAAGAGAGAGGCATCTCCTGTATGTGTTGTAAGAGAGAGGCATCTCCTGCATGTGCTGTGACAGAGAGGCATCTCCTGTATGTGCTGTAATAGAGAGGCATCTCCTGCATGTGCTGTAATAGAGAGGCATCTCCTGTATGTGCTGTGACAGAGAGGCATCTCCTGTATGTGCTGTAATAGAGAGGTATCTCCTGTATGTGCTGTAATAGAGAGGCATCTCCTGTATGTGCTGTAATAGAGAGGGATCTCCTGTATGTGCTGTAATAGAGGTGTCTCCTGTATGTGCTGTAATAGCGAGGTATCTCCTGTATGTGTTGTAATAGAGAGGCATCTCCTGTATGTGCTGTAATAGAGAGGCATCTCCTGTACGTGCTGTAATAGAGGTATCTCCTGTATGTGCTGTAATAGCGAGGTATCTCCTGTATGTGTTGTAATAGAAAGGCATCTTCTGTATGTGCTGTGACAGAGAGGCATCTCCTGTATGTGCTGTAATAAAGAGGCATTTCCTGTATGTGCTGTAATAGAGAGGTATCTCCTGTATGTGCTGTAATGGAGGTGTCTCCTGTATGTTCTGTAATATAGAGGCATCTCATGTATGTGCTGTAATAGAGAGGTTTCTCCTGTATGTGTTGTAATAGAGAGGCATCTTCTGTATCTGCTATAATAGAGAGGCATCTCCTGTATGTGCTGTAATATAGGTGTCTCTTGTATGTGCTGTAATAGCGAGGTATCTCCTGTATGTGTTGTAATAGAGAGGCATCTCCTGTATGTGCTGTAATAGAGAGGCATCTCCTGTATGTGCTGTGATAGAGAGGTATCTCCTGTATGTGCTGTAATAGCGAGGTATCTCCTGTATGTGTTGTAAGAGAGAGGCATCTCCTGCATGTGCTGTGATAGAGAGGTATCTCCTGTATGTGCTGTAATAGCGAGGTATCTCCTGTATGTGTTGTAAGAGAGAGGCATCTCCTGTATGTGCTGTGATAGAGGTGTCTCCTGTATGTGCTGTAATAGCGAGGTATCTCCTGTATGTGCTGTAATAGCGAGGTATCTCCTGTATGTGTTGCATCTCCTGTATGTGCTGTAATAGAGGTGTCTCCTGCATGTGCTGTGACAGAGAGGCATCTCCTGTATGTGCTGTAATAGAGAGGCATCTCCTGTATGTGCTGTAATAGAGAGGTGTCTCCTGTATGTGCTCTAATAGAGAGGTATCTCCTGTATGTGCTGTAATAGCGAGGTATCTCCTGTATGTGTTGTAATAGAGAGGCATCTCCTGTATGTGCTGTAATAGAGGTGTCTCCTGTATGTGCTGTAATAGCGAGGTATCTCCTGTATGTGTTGTAATAGAGAGGCATCTCCTGTATGTGCTGTAATAGAGGTGTCTCCTGTATGTGCTGTAATAATGAGGTATCTCCTGTATGTGTTGTAATAGAGAGGCGTCTCCTGTATGTGCTGTAATAGCGAGGTATCTCCTGTATGTGTTGTAATAGAGAGGCATCTCCTGTATGTGCTATAATAGAGGTATCTCCTGTATGTGCTGTAATAGCGAGGTATCTCCTGTATGTGTTGTAATAGAGAGGCATCTCCTGTATGTGCTGTAATAAAGAGTCATTTCCTGTATGTGCTGTAATAGAGAAGTATCTCCTGTATGTGCTGTAATGGAGGTGTCTCCTGTATGTTCTGTAATAGAGAGGTATCTCCTGTATGTGCTGTAATAGAGAGGCATCTCCTGTATGTGCTGTAATAGAGAGGGATCTCCTGTATGTGCTGTAATAGAGGTGTCTCCTGTATGTGCTGTAATAGCGAGGCATCTCCTCTATGTGTTGTAATAGAGAGGCATCTCCTGTATGTGCTGTAATAGAGAGGCATCTCCTGTATGTGCAGTAATAGAGAGGTATCTCCTGCATGTGCTGTAATAGCGAGGCATCTCCTGTATGTGTTGTAAGAGAGAGGCATCTCCTGCATGTGCTGTGACAGAGAGGCATCTCCTGTATGTGCTGTGATAGAGGTGTCTCCTGTATGTGCTGTAATAGAGAGGCATCTCCTGTATGTGCTGTAATAGAGGTGTCTCCTGTATGTGCTGTAATAGCGAGGTATCTCCTGTATGTGTTGTAATAGAGAGGCATCTCCTGTATGTGCTGTAATAGAGAGGCATCTCCTGTATGTGTTGTAATAGAGAGGTATATCCTGTATGTGTTGTAAGAGAGAGGCATCTCCTGTATGTGTTGTAAGAGAGAGGCATCTCCTGCATGTGCTGTGACAGAGAGGCATCTCCTGTATGTGCTGTAATAGAGAGGCATCTCCTGCATGTGCTGTAATAGAGAGGCATCTCCTGTATGTGCTGTGACAGAGAGGCATCTCCTGTATGTGCTGTAATAGAGAGGTATCTCCTGTATGTGCTGTAATAGCGAGGTATCTCCTGTATGTGCTGTAATAGCGAGGTATCTCCTGTATGTGTTGTAATAGAGAGGCATCTCCTGTATGTGCTGTGACAGAGAGGCATCTCCTGTATGTGCTGTAATAGAGAGGTATCTCCTGTATGTGTTGTAATAGAGAGGCATCTCCTGTATGTGCTGTAATAGAGAGGTATCTCCTGTATGTGCTGTGATAGAGGTGTCTCCTCTATGTGCTGTAATAGAGAGGTATCTCCTGTATGTGCTCTGATAGAGAGGCATCTCCTGTATGTGCTGTAATAGAGGTGTCTCCTGTATGTGCTGTAATAACGAGGTAATTCCTGTATGTGTTGTAATAGAGAGGCATCTCCTGTATGTGCTGTAATAGAGAGGTATCTCCTGTATGTGCTCTGATAGAGGTGTCTCCTGTATGTGCAGTAATAGAGAGGTATCTCCTGTATGTGCTGTGATAGAGAGGTGTCTCCTGTATGTGCTGTAATACAGGTGTCTCCTGTATCTGTTGTAATAGCGAGGCATCTCCTGTATGTGTTGTAATAGAGAGGCATCTCCTGTATGTGCTGTAATAGAGAGGTATCTCCTGTATGTGCTGTGATAGAGAGGTATCTCCTATATGTGCTGTGATAGAGAGGCATCTCCTCTATGTGCTGTAATAGAGGGGCGTCTCCTGTATGTGCTGTAATAGAGAGGTATCTCCTGTATGTGCTGTGATAGAGGTGTCTCCTCTATGTGCTGTAATAGAGAGGTATCTCCTGTATGTGCTCTGATAGAGAGGCATCTCCTGTATGTGCTGTAATAGAGGTGTCTCCTGTATGTGCTGTAATAACGAGGTATCTCCTGTATGTGTTGTAATAGAGAGGCATCTCCTGTATGTGCTGTAATAGAGAGGTATCTCCTGTATGTGCTCTGATAGAGGTGTCTCCTGTATGTGCAGTAATAGAGAGGTATCTCCTGTATGTGCTGTGATAGGGAGGTGTCTCCTGTATGTGCTGTAATAGAGGTGTCTCCTGTATCTGTTGTAATAGCGAGGCATCTCCTGTATGTGTTGTAATAGAGAGGCATCTCCTGTATGTGCTGTGATAGAGAGGTATCTCCTATATGTGCTGTGATAGAGAGGCATCTCCTCTATGTTTTGTAATAGAGGGCCGTCTCCTGTATGTGCTGTTATAGAGAGGTGTCTCCTGTATGTGCTGTAATAGAGAGGTATCTCCTGTATGTGCTGTGATAGAGAGGCGTCTCCTGTATGTGCTGTAATAGTGGGGCGTCTCCTGTATGTGCTGTAATAGAGAGGTATCTCCTGTATGTGCTGTGATAGAGGTGTCTCCTGTATGTGCTGTAATAGCGAGGTTTCTCCTGTATGTGTTGTAATAGAGAGGCATCTCCTGTATGTGCTGTGACAGAGAGGCATCTCCTGTATGTGCTGTGATAGAGGTGTCTCCTGTATGTGCTGTAATAGAGGGGCGTCTACTGTATGTGCTGTTATAGAGAGGTGTCTCCTGTATGTGCATGATAGAGAGGCATCTCCTCTATGTGCTGTAATAGAGGTATCTCCTGTATGTGGTTAAATAGAGAGGCATCTCCTGTATGTGCTGTGACAGAGAGGCATCTCCTGTATGTGCTGTGATAGAGGTGTCTCCTGTATGTGCTGTAATAGAGAGGTATCTCCTATATGTGCATGATAGAGAGGCATCTCCTCTATGTGCTGTAATAGAGGGGCGTCTCCTGTATGTGCTGTAATAGAGAGGAATCTCCTGTATGTGCTGTGATAGAGGTGTCTCCTGTATGTGCTGTAATAGAGTGGTATCTCATGTATGTGCTGTGATATAGAGGCATCTCCTGTATGTGCTGTGATAGAGGTGTCTCCTGTATGTGCTCTAATAACGAGGTATCTCCTGTATGTGCTGTAATAGCAAGGTATCTCCTGTATGTGTTGTTATAGAGAGGCATCTCCTGTATGTGCTGTGACAGAGAGGCATCTCCTGTATGTGTTGTAATAGAGAGGTATCCCCGGTATGTGCTGTAATAGAGAGGCATCTCCTGTATGTGCTGTGATAGAGAGGCATCTCCTGTGTGTGTTGTAATAGAGAGGCATCTCATGTATGTGCTGTGACAGAGAGGCATCTCCTGTATGTGCTTCAATAGACAGGTATCTCCTGTATGTGTTGTAATAGAGAGGTATCCCCGGTATGTGCTGTAATAGAGAGGCATCTCCTGTATGTGCTGTGATAGAGAGGCATCTCCTGTGTGTGTTGTAATAGAGAGGCATCTCATGTATGTGCTGTGACAGAGAGGCATCTCCTGTATGTGCTTCAATAGAGAGGCATCTCCTGTATGTGCTGTGATAGAGAGGCATCTCCTGTGTGTGTTGTAATAGAGAGGCATCTCATGTATGTGCTGTAATAGAGAGGTATCTCCTGTATGTGCTGTAATAGAGAGGCATCTCCTGTATGTGCTGTAATAGAGAGGTATCTCCTGTATGTGCTGTAATAGAGGTGCCTCCTGTAAGTGCTGTAATAGAGAGGTATCTCCTGTATGTGCTGTAATAGAGAGGCATCTCCTGTATGTGCTGTAATAGAGAGGCATCTCCTGTATGTGCTGTGACAGAGAGGCATCTCCTGTATGTGCTGTAATAGAGAGGCATCTCCTGTATGTGCTGTAATAGAGAGGCGTCTCCTGCATGTGCTGTAATAGAAAGGCATCTCCTGCATGTGCTGTAATAGAGAGGCATCTCCTGTATGTGCTGTGATAGAGGTGTCTCCTGTATGTGCTGTAATAGAGAGGTATCTCCTGCATGTGCTGTGATAGAGAGGCATCTCCTGTATGTGCTGTGATAGAGGTGTCTCCTGTATGTGCTGTAATAGCGAGGTATCTCCTGTATGTGCTGTAATAGCGAGGCATCTCCTGTATGTGCTGTGATAGAGGTGTCTCCTGTATGTGCTGTAATAGAGAGGTATATCCTGTATGTGCTGTGATAGAGAGGTATCTCCTATATGTGCTGTGATAGAGAGGCATCTCCTCTATGTGCTGTAATAGAGGGGCGTCTCCTGTATGTGCTGTTATAGAGAGGTGTCTCCTGTATGTGCTGTAATAGAGAGGTATCTCCTGTATGTGCTGTAATGGAGGTGTCTCCTGTATGTTCTGTAATAGAGAGGCATCTCATGTATGTGCTGTAATAGAGAGGTTTCTCCTGTGTGTGCTGTAATAGTGGGGGGTCTCCTGTATGTGCTGTAATAAAGAGGCATTTCCTGTATGTGCTGTAATAGAGAGGTATCTCCTGTATGTGCTGTAATGGAGGTGTCTCCTGTATGTTCTGTAATAGAGAGGCATCTCATGTATGTGCTGTAATAGAGAGGTTTCTCCTGTATGTGCTGTAATAGTGGGGCGTCTCCTGTATGTGCTGTAATAGAGAGGTATCTCCTGTATGTGCTGTGATAGAGGTGTCTCCTGTATGTGCTGTAATAGCGACGTATCTCCTGTATGTGTTGTAATAGAGAGGCATCTCCTGTATGTGCTGTGACAGAGAGGCATCTCCTGTATGTGCTGTGATAGAGGTGTCTCCTGTATGTGCTGTAATAGAGGGGCGTCTACTGTATGTGCTGTTATAGAGAGGTGTCTCCTGTATGTGCATGACAGAGAGGCATCTCCTGTATGTGCTGTGATAGAGGTGTCTCCTGTATGTGCTGTAATAGAGAGGTATCTCCTATATGTGCATGATAGAGAGGCATCTCCTCTATGTGCTGTAATAGAGGGGCGTCTCCTGTATGTGCTGTTATAGAGAGGTGTCTCCTGTACGTGCTGTAATAGAGAGGTATCTCCTGTATGTGCTGTGATAGAGGTGTCTCCTGTATGTGCTGTAATAGAGTGGTATCTCATGTATGTACTGTGATATAGAGGCATCTCCTGTATGTGCTGTGATAGAGGTGTCTCCTGTATGTGCTCTAATAACGAGGTATCTCCTGTATGTGCTGTAATA
Source organism: Ambystoma mexicanum (assembly GCF_040938575.1). NCBI lineage: Eukaryota > Metazoa > Chordata > Amphibia > Caudata > Ambystomatidae > Ambystoma > Ambystoma mexicanum. The sequence continues at coordinate 7,459,006 of NC_090931.1, read as the reverse complement.
GCAAGGTATCTCCTGTATGTGTTGTAATAGAGAGGCATCTCCTGTATGTGCTGTGACAGAGAGGCATCTCCTGTATGTGTTGTAATAGAGAGGTATCTCCTGTATGTGCTGTGATAGAGAGGCGTCTCCTGTATGTGCTGTAATAGTGGGGCGTCTCCTGTATGTGCTGTAATAGAGGTGTCTCCTGTATGTGCTGTAATAACGAGGTATCTCCTGTATGTGTTGTAATAGAGAGGCATCTCCTGTATGTGCTGTAATAGAGAGGTATCTCCTGTATGTGCTCTGATAGAGGTGTCTCCTGTATGTGCAGTAATAGAGAGGTATCTCCTGTATGTGCTGTGATAGGGAGGTGTCTCCTGTATGTGCTGTAATAGAGGTGTCTCCTGTATCTGTTGTAATAGCGAGGCATCTCCTGTATGTGTTGTAATAGAGAGGCATCTCCTGTATGTGCTGTGATAGAGAGGTATCTCCTATATGTGCTGTGATAGAGAGGCATCTCCTCTATGTGCTGTAATAGAGGGGCGTCTCCTGTATGTGCTGTTATAGAGAGGTGTCTCCTGTATGTGCTGTAATAGAGAGGTATCTCCTGTATGTGCTGTGATAGAGAGGCGTCTCCTGTATGTGCTGTAATAGTGGGGCGTCTCCTGTATGTGCTGTAATAGAGAGGTATCTCCTGTATGTGCTGTGATAGAGGTGTCTCCTGTATGTGCTGTAATAGCGAGGTATCTCCTGTATGTGTTGTAATAGAGAGGCATCTCCTGTATGTGCTGTGACAGAGAGGCGTCTCCTGTATGTGCTGTGATAGAGGTGTCTCCTGTATGTGCTGTAATAGAGGGGCGTCTACTGTATGTGCTGTTATAGAGAGGTGTCTCCTGTATGTGCATGATAGAGAGGCATCTCCTCTATGTGCTGTAATAGAGGTATCTCCTGTATGTGGTTAAATAGAGAGGCATCTCCTGTATGTGCTGTGACAGAGAGGCATCTCCTGTATGTGCTGTGATAGAGGTGTCTCCTGTATGTGCTGTAATAGAGAGGTATCTCCTATATGTGCATGATAGAGAGGCATCTCCTCTATGTGCTGTAATAGAGGGGCGTCTCCTGTATGTGCTGTAATAGAGAGGTATCTCCTGTATGTGCTGTGATAGAGGTGTCTCCTGTATGTGCTGTAATAGAGTGGTATCTCATGTATGTACTGTGATATAGAGGCATCTCCTGTATGTGCTGTGATAGAGGTGTCTCCTGTATGTGCTCTAATAACGAGGTATCTCCTGTATGTGCTGTAATAGCAAGGTATCTCCTGTATGTGTTGTTATAGAGAGGCATCTCCTGTATGTGCTGTGACAGAGAGGCATCTCCTGTATGTGTTGTAATAGAGAGGTATCCCCGGTATGTGCTGTAATAGAGAGGCATCTCCTGTATGTGCTGTGATAGAGAGGCATCTCCTGTGTGTGTTGTAATAGAGAGGCATCTCATGTATGTGCTGTGACAGAGAGGCATCTCCTGTATGTGCTTCAATAGACAGGTATCTCCTGTATGTGTTGTAATAGAGAGGCATCTCCTGTATGTGCTGTGACAGAGAGGCATCTCCTGTATGTGCTGTAATAGAGAGGTATCTCCTGTATGTGCTGTAATAGAGAGGCATCTCCTGTATGTGCTGTAATAGAGAGGTATCTCCTGTATGTGCTGTAATAGAGGTGCCTCCTGTAAGTGCTGTAATAGAGAGGTATCTCCTGTATGTGCTGTAATAGAGAGGCATCTCCTGTATGTGCTGTAATAGAGAGGCATCTCCTGTATGTGCTGTGACAGAGAGGCATCTCCTGTATGTGCTGTAATAGAGAGGCATCTCCTGTATGTGCTGTAATAGAGAGGCGTCTCCTGCATGTGCTGTAATAGAAAGGCATCTCCTGCATGTGCTGTAATAGAGAGGCATCTCCTGTATGTGCTGTGATAGAGGTGTCTCCTGTATGTGCTGTAATAGAGAGGTATCTCCTGCATGTGCTGTGATAGAGAGGCATCTCCTGTATGTGCTGTGATAGAGGTGTCTCCTGTATGTGCTGTAATAGCGAGGTATCTCCTGTATGTGCTGTAATAGCGAGGCATCTCCTGTATGTGCTGTGATAGAGGTGTCTCCTGTATGTGCTGTAATAGAGAGGTATATCCTGTATGTGCTGTGATAGAGAGGTATCTCCTATATGTGCTGTGATAGAGAGGCATCTCCTCTATGTGCTGTAATAGAGGGGCGTCTCCTGTATGTGCTGTTATAGAGAGGTGTCTCCTGTATGTGCTGTAATAGAGAGGTATCTCCTGTATGTGCTGTGATAGAGAGGCGTCTCCTGTATGTGCTGTAATAGTGGGGCGTCTCCTGTATGTGCTCTAATAACGAGGTATCTCCTGTATGTGCTGTAATAGCAAGGTATCTCCTGTATGTGTTGTAATAGAGAGGCATCTCCTGTATGTGCTGTGACAGAGAGGCATCTCCTGTATGTGTTGTAATAGAGAGGTATCCCCGGTATGTGCTGTAATAGAGAGGCATCTCCTGTATGTGCTGTGATAGAGAGGCATCTCCTGTGTGTGTTGTAATAGAGAGGCATCTCATGTATGTGCTGTGACAGAGAGGCATCTCCTGTATGTGCTTCAATAGACAGGTATCTCCTGTATGTGTTGTAATAGAGAGGCATCTCCTGTATGTGCTGTGACAGAGAGGCATCTCCTGTATGTGCTGTAATAGAGAGGTATCTCCTGTATCTGCTGTAATAGAGAGGCATCTCCTGTATGTGCTGTAATAGAGAGGTATCTCCTGTATGTGCTGTAATAGAGGTGCCTCCTATAAGTGCTGTAATAGAGAGGTATCTCCTGTATGTGCTGTAATAGAGAGGCATCTCCTGTATGTGTTGTAATAGAGAGGCATCTCCTGTACGTGCTGTAATAGAGGTATCTCCTGTATGTGCTGTAATAGCGAGGTATCTCCTGTATGTGTTGTAATAGAAAGGCATCTCCTGTATGTGCTGTGACAGAGAGGCATCTCCTGTATGTGCTGTAATAAAGAGGCATTTCCTGTATGTGCTGTAATAGAGAGGTATCTCCTGTATGTGCTGTAATGGAGGTGTCTCCTGTATGTTCTGTAATAGAGAGGCATCTCATGTATGTGCTGTAATAGAGAGGTTTCTCCTGTATGTGTTGTAATAGAGAGGCATCTTCTGTATCTGCTATAATAGAGAGGCATCTCCTGTATGTGCTGTAATATAGGTGTCTCTTGTATGTGCTGTAATAGCGAGGTATCTCCTGTATGTGTTGTAATAGAGAGGCATCTCCTGTATGTGCTGTAATAGAGAGGCATCTCCTGTATGTGCTGTGATAGAGAGGTATCTCCTGTATGTGCTGTAATAGCGAGGTATCTCCTGTATGTGTTGTAAGAGAGAGGCATCTCCTGCATGTGCTGTGATAGAGAGGTATCTCCTGTATGTGCTGTAATAGCGAGGTATCTCCTGTATGTGTTGTAAGAGAGAGGCATCTCCTGTATGTGCTGTGATAGAGGTGTCTCCTGTATGTGCTGTAATAGCGAGGTATCTCCTGTATGTGCTGTAATAGCGAGGTATCTCCTGTATGTGTTGCATCTCCTGTATGTGCTGTAATAGAGGTGTCTCCTGCATGTGCTGTGACAGAGAGGCATCTCCTGTATGTGCTGTAATAGAGAGGCATCTCCTGTATGTGCTGTAATAGAGAGGTGTCTCCTGTATGTGCTGTAATAAAGAGGTATCTCCTGTATGTGCTGTAATAGCGAGGTATCTCCTGTATGTGTTGTAATAGAGAGGCATCTCCTGTATGTGCTGTAATAGAGGTGTCTCCTGTATGTGCTGTAATAGCGAGGTATCTCCTGTATGTGTTGTAATAGAGAGGCATCTCCTGTATGTGCTGTAATAGAGGTGTCTCCTGTATGTGCTGTAATAACAAGGTATCTCCTGTATGTGTTGTAATAGAGAGGCGTCTCCTGTATGTGCTGTAATAGCGAGGTATCTCCTGTATGTGTTGTAATAGAGAGGCATCTCCTGTATGTGCTGTAATAGAGGTATCTCCTGTATGTGCTGTAATAGCGAGGTATCTCCTGTATGTGTTGTAATAGAGAGGCATCTCCTGTATATGCTGTAATAAAGAGGCATTTCCTGTATGTGCTGTAATAGAGAAGTATCTCCTGTATGTGCTGTAATGGAGGTGTCTCCTGTATGTTCTGTAATAGAGAGGTATCTCCTGTATGTGCTGTAATAGAGAGGCATCTCCTGTATGTGCTGTAATAGAGAGGGATCTCCTGTATGTGCTGTAATAGAGGTGTCTCCTGTATGTGCTGTAATAGCGAGGTATCTCCTGTATGTATTGTAATAGAGAGGCATCTCCTGTATGTGCTGTAATAGAGAGGCATCTCCTGTATGTGCAGTAATAGAGAGGTATCTCCTGCATGTGCTGTAATAGCGAGGCATCTCCTGTATGTGTTGTAAGAGAGAGGCATCTCCTGCATGTGCTGTGACAGAGAGGCATCTCCTGTATGTGCTGTGATAGAGGTGTCTCCTGTATGTGCTGTAATAGAGAGGCATCTCCTGTATGTGCTGTAATAGAGGTGTCTCCTGTATGTGCTGTAATAGCGAGGTATCTCCTGTATGTGTTGTAATAGAGAGGCATCTCCTGTATGTGCTGTAATAGAGAGGCATCTCCTGTATGTGTTGTAATAGAGAGGTATATCCTGTATGTGTTGTAAGAGAGAGGCATCTCCTGTATGTGTTGTAAGAGAGAGGCATCTCCTGCATGTGCTGTGACAGAGAGGCATCTCCTGTATGTGCTGTAATAGAGAGGCATCTCCTGCATGTGCTGTAATAGAGAGGCATCTCCTGTATGTGCTGTAATAGAGAGGTATCTCCTGTATGTGCTGTAATAGCGAGGTATCTCCTGTATGTGCTGTAATAGCGAGGTATCTCCTGTATGTGTTGTAATAGAGAGGCATCTCCTGTATGTGCTGTGACAGAGAGACATCTCCTGTATGTGCTGTAATAGAGAGGTATCTCCTGTATGTGTTGTAATAGAGAGGCATCTCCTGTATGTGCTGTAATAGAGAGGTATCTCCTGTATGTGCTGTGATAGAGGTGTCTCCTCTATGTGCTGTAATAGAGAGTTATCTCCTGTATGTGCTCTGATAGAGAGGCATCTCCTGTATGTGCTGTAATAGAGGTGTCTCCTGTATGTGCTGTAATAACGAGGTATCTCCTGTATGTGTTGTAATAGAGAGGCATCCCCTGTATGTGCTGTAATAGAGAGGTATCTCCTGTATGTGCTCTGATAGAGGTGTCTCCTGTATGTGCAGTAATAGAGAGGTATCTCCTGTATGTGCTGTGATAGAGAGGTGTCTCCTGTATGTGCTGTAATAGAGGTGTCTCCTGTATCTGTTGTAATAGCGAGGCATCTCCTGTATGTGTTGTAATAGAGAGGCATCTCCTGTATGTGCTGTAATAGAGAGGTATCTCCTGTATGTGCTGTGATAGAGAGGTATCTCCTATATGTGCTGTGATAGAGAGGCATCTCCTCTATGTGCTGTAATAGAGGGGCGTCTCCTGTATGTGCTGTTATAGAGAGGTGTCTCCTGTATGTGCTGTAATAGAGAGGTATCTCCTCTATGTGCTGTGATAGAGAGGCGTCTCCTGTATGTGCTGTAATAGTGGGGCGTCTCCTGTATGTGCTGTAATAGAGAGGTATCTCCTGTATGTGCTGTGATAGAGGTGTCTCCTGTATGTGCTGTAATAGCGAGGTATCTCCTGTATGTGTTGTAATAGAGAGGCATCTCCTGTATGTGCTGTGACAGAGAGGCATCTCCTGTATGTGCTGTGATAGAGGTGTCTCCTGTATGTGCTGTAATAGAGGGGTGTCTACTGTATGTGCTGTTATAGAGAGGTGTCTCCTGTATGTGCATGATAGAGAGGCATCTCCTCTATGTGCTGTAATAGAGGTATCTCCTGTATGTGGTTAAATAGAGAGGCATCTCCTGTATGTGCTGTGACAGAGAGACATCTCCTGTATGTGCTGTGATAGAGGTGTCTCCTGTATGTGCTGTAATAGAGAGGTATCTCCTATATGTGCATGATAGAGAGGCATCTCCTCTATGTGCTGTAATAGAGGGGCGTCTCCTGTATGTGCTGTAATAGAGAGGTATCTCCTGTATGTGCTGTGATAGAGGTGTCTCCTGTATGTGCTGTAATAGAGTGGTATCTCATGTATGTACTGTGATATAGAGGCATCTCCTGTATGTGCTGTGATAGAGGTGTCTCCTGTATGTGCTCTAATAATGAGGTATCTCCTGTATGTGCTGTAATAGCAAGGTATCTCCTGTATGTGTTGTAATAGAGAGGCATCTCCTGTATGTGCTGTGACAGAGAGGCATCTCCTGTATGTGTTGTAGTAGAGAGGTATCCCCGGTAGGTGCTGTAATAGAGAGGCATCTCCTGTATGTGCTGTGATAGAGAGGCATCTCCTGTGTGTGTTGTAATAGAGAGGCATCTCATGTATGTGCTGTGACAGAGAGGCATCTCCTGTATGTGCTTCAATAGACGGGTATCTCCTGTCTGTGTTGTAATAGAGAGGCATCTCCTGTATGTGCTGTGACAGAGAGGCATCTCCTGTATGTGCTGTAATAGAGAGGTATCTCCTGTATGTGCTGTAATAGAGAGGCATCTCCTGTATGTGCTGTAATAGAGAGGTATCTCCTGTGTGTGCTGTAATAGAGGTGCCTCCTGTAAGTGCTGTAATAGAGAGGTATCTCCTGTATGTGCTGTAATAGAGAGGCATCTCCTGTATGTGCTGTAATAGAGAGGCATCTCCTGTATGTGCTGTGACAGAGAGGCATCTCCTGTATGTGCTGTAATAGAGAGGCATCTCCTGTATGTGCTGTAATAGAGAGGCGTCTCCTGCATGTGCTGTAATAGAAAGGCATCTCCTGCATGTGCTGTAATAGAGAGGCATCTCCTGTATGTGCTGTGATAGAGTTGTCTCCTGTATGTGCTGTAATAGAGAGGTATCTCCTGCATGTGCTGTGATAGGGAGGCATCTCCTGTATGTGCTGTGATAGAGGTGTCTCCTGTATGTGCTGTAATAGCGAGGTATCTCCTGTATGTGCTGTAATAGCGAGGTATCTACTGTATGTGTTGTAATAGAGAGGCATCTCCTGTATGTGCTGTGACAGAGAGGCACCTCATGTATGTGTTGTAATAGAGAGGTATCTCCTGTATGTGCTGTAATAGCGAGGCATCTCCTGTATGTGTTGTAATAGAGAGGCATCTCCTGTATGTGCTGTGAAAGAGAGGCATCTCTTGTATGTGCTGTAATAGAGAGGTATCTCCTGTATGTGTTGTAGTAGAGAGGCATCTCCTGTATGTGCTGTGACGGATAGGCATCTCCTGTATGTGCTGTAATAGAGAGGTATCTCCTGTATGTGTTGTAATAGAGAGGCATCTCCTGTATGTGCTGTGACAGAGAGGCATCTCCTGTATGTGCTGTAATAGAGAGGTATCTCCTGTATGTGGTGTAATAGAGAGGCATCTCCTGTATGTGCTGTATTAGCGAGGTATCTCCTGTATGTGTTGTAATAGAGAGGCATCTCCTGTATGTGCTGTAATAGAGAGGTATCTCCTGTATGTGCTGTGATAGAGGTGTCTCCTGTATGTGCTGTAATAGAGAGGTATCTCCTGTATGTGCTGTAATAGCGAGGTATCTCCTGTATGTGTTGTAATAGAGAGGCATCTCCTGAATGTGCTGTAATAGAGAGGTATCTCCTGTATGTGCTGTGATAGAGGCGTCTCCTGTATGTGCTGTGACAGAGAGGCACCTCCTGTATGTGCTGTGACAGAGAGGCATCTCCTGTATGTGCTGTAATAGAGAGGCATCTCCTGTATGTGCTGTGACAGAGAGGCATCTCCTGTATGTGCTGTAATAGAGAGGCATCTCCTGTATGTGCTGCAATAGAGAGGCATCTCCTGTATGTGCTGTGACAGAGAGGTATCTCCTGTATGTGCTGTAATAGCAAGGTACCTCCTGTATGTGTTGTAAGAGAGAGGCATCTCCTGCATGAGCTGTGACAGAGAGGCATCTCCTGTATGTGCTGTGATAGAGGTGTCTCCTGTATGTGCTGTAATAGAGAGGTATCTCATGTATGTGCTGTAATAGCGAGGTATCTCCTATATGTGCTCTAATAGCGAGGTATCTCCTGTATGTGTTGTAAGAGAGAGAGAGACATCTCCTGCATGTGCTGTGACAAAGAGGCATCTCCTGTATGTGCTGTGATAGAGGTGTCTCCTGTATGTGCTGTAATAGAGAGGTATCTCCTGTATGAGCTGTAATAGCGAGGTATCTCCTGTATGTGCTGTAATAGCGAGGTATCTCCTGTATGTGTTGTAACAGAGAAGCATCTCCTGCATGTGCTGTAATAGAGAGGCATCTCTTGTATGTGCTGTGACAGAGAGGCATCTCCTGTATGTGCTGTAATAGAGAGGTATCTCCTGTATGTGCTGTAATAGCGAGGTATCTCCTGTATGTGCTGTAATAGCGAGGTATCTCCTGTATGTGTTGTAATAGAGAGGCATCTCCTGTATATGCTGTGACAGAGAGGCATCTCCTGTATGTGCTGTAATAGAGAGGTATCTCCTGTATGTGTTGTAATAGAGAGGCATCTCCTGTATGTGCTGTAATAGAGAGGTATCTCCTGTATGTGTTGTAATAGAGAGGCATCTCCTGTATGTGCTGTAATAGAGGTGCCTCCTGTATGTGCTGTAATAGCGAGGTGTCTCCTGTATGTGTTGTAATAGAGAGGCATCTCCTGTACGTGCTGTAATAGAGGCATCTCCTGTATGTGCTGTAATAGCGAGGTATCTCCTGTATGTGTTGTAATAGAGAGGCATCTCCTGTATGTGCTGTAATAGAGGTGTCTCCTGTATGTGCTGTAATAGCGAGGTATCTCCTGTATGTGTTGTAATAGAGTGGCATCTCCTGTATGTGCTGTAATAGAGGTATCTCCTGTATGTGCTGTAATAGCGAGGTATCTCCTGTATGTGTTGTAATAGAGAGGCATCTCCTGTACGTGCTGTAATAGAGGTATCTCGTGTATGTGCTATAATAGAGAGGTATCTCCTGTATGTGTTGTAATAGAGAGGCATCTCCTGTATGTGCTGTAATAGAGAGGCATCTCCTGTATGTGCTGTGATAGAGAGGTATCTCCTGTATGTGCTGTAATAGCGAGGTATCTCCTGTATGTGTTGTAAGAGAGAGGCATCTCCTGCATGTGCTGTGACAGAGAGGCATCTCCTGTATGTGCTGTGATAGAGGTGTCTCCTGTATGTGCTGTAATAGAGAGGTATCTCCTGTATGTGCTGTAATAGCGAGGTATCTCCTGTATGTGTTGTAAGAGAGAGGCATCTCCTGCATGTGCTGTGACAGAGAGGCATCTCCTGTATGTGCTGTGATAGAGGTGTCTCCTGTATGTGCTGTAATAGAGAGGTATCTCCTGTATGTGCTGTAATAGCGAGGTATCTCCTGTATGTGTTGTAATAGAGAGGCATCTCCTGTATGTGCTGTAATAGAGGTGTTTCCCGCATATGCTGTGACAGAGAGGCATCTCCTGTATGTGCTGTAATAGAGAGGCATCTCCTGTATGTGCTGTAATAGAGAGGTGTCTCCTGTATGTGCTGTAATAGAGAGGTATCTCCTGTATGTGCTGTAATAGCGAGGTATCTCCTGTATGTGTTGTAATAGAGAGGCATCTCCTGTATGTGCTGTAATAGAGGTGTCTCCTCTATGTGCTGTAATAGCGAGGTATCTCCTGTATGTGTTGTAATAGAGAGGCATCTCCTGTATGTGCTGTAATAGAGGTGTCTCCTGTATGTGCTGTAATAACGAGGTATCTCCTGTATGTGTTGTAATAGAGAGGCATCTCCTGTATGTGCTGTGACAGAGAGGCATCTCCTGTATGTGTTGTAATAGAGAGGTATCTCCTGTATGTGCTGTGATAGAGAGGCGTCTCCTGTATGTGCTGTAATAGTAGGGCGTCTCCTGTATGTGCTTTAATAGAGGTGTCTCCTGTATGTGCTGTAATAACGAGGTATCTCCTGTATGTGTTGGAATAGAGAGGCATCTCCTGTATGTGCTGTAATAGAGAGGTATCTCCTGTATGTGCTCTGATAGAGGTGTCTCCTGTATGTGCAGTAATAGAGAGGTATCTCCTGTATGTGCTGTGATAGGGAGGTGTCTCCTGTATGTGCTGTAATAGAGGTGTCTCCTGTATCTGTTGTAATAGCGAGGCATCTCCTGTATGTGTTGTAATAGAGAGGCATCTCCTGTATGTGCTGTGATAGAGAGGTATCTCCTATATGTGCTGTGATAGAGAGGCATCTCCTCTATGTGCTGTAATAGAGGGGCGTCTCCTGTATGTGCTGTTATAGAGAGGTGTCTCCTGTATGTGCTGTAATAGAGAGGTATCTCCTGTATGTGCTGTGATAGAGAGGCGTCTCCTGTATGTGCTGTAATAGTGGGGCGTCTCCTGTATGTGCTGTAATAGAGAGGTATCTCCTGTATGTGCTGTGATAGAGGTGTCTCCTGTATGTGCTGTAATAGCGAGGTATCTCCTGTATGTGTTGTAATAGAGAGGCATCTCCTGTATGTGCTGTGACAGAGAGGCGTCTCCTGTATGTGCTGTGATAGAGGTGTCTCCTGTATGTGCTGTAATAGAGGGGCGTCTACTGTATGTGCTGTTATAGAGAGGTGTCTCCTGTATGTGCATGATAGAGAGGCATCTCCTCTATGTGCTGTAATAGAGGTATCTCCTGTATGTGGTTAAATAGAGAGGCATCTCCTGTATGTGCTGTGACAGAGAGGCATCTCCTGTATGTGCTGTGATAGAGGTGTCTCCTGTATGTGCTGTAATAGAGAGGTATCTCCTATATGTGCATGATAGAGAGGCATCTCCTCTATGTGCTGTAATAGAGGGGCGTCTCCTGTATGTGCTGTAATAGAGAGGTATCTCCTGTATGTGCTGTGATAGAGGTGTCTCCTGTATGTGCTGTAATAGAGTGGTATCTCATGTATGTACTGTGATATAGAGGCATCTCCTGTATGTGCTGTGATAGAGGTGTCTCCTGTATGTGCTCTAATAACGAGGTATCTCCTGTATGTGCTGTAATAGCAAGGTATCTCCTGTATGTGTTGTTATAGAGAGGCATCTCCTGTATGTGCTGTGACAGAGAGGCATCTCCTGTATGTGTTGTAATAGAGAGGTATCCCCGGTATGTGCTGTAATAGAGAGGCATCTCCTGTATGTGCTGTGATAGAGAGGCATCTCCTGTGTGTGTTGTAATAGAGAGGCATCTCATGTATGTGCTGTGACAGAGAGGCATCTCCTGTATGTGCTTCAATAGACAGGTATCTCCTGTATGTGTTGTAATAGAGAGGCATCTCCTGTATGTGCTGTGACAGAGAGGCATCTCCTGTATGTGCTGTAATAGAGAGGTATCTCCTGTATGTGCTGTAATAGAGAGGCATCTCCTGTATGTGCTGTAATAGAGAGGTATCTCCTGTATGTGCTGTAATAGAGGTGCCTCCTGTAAGTGCTGTAATAGAGAGGTATCTCCTGTATGTGCTGTAATAGAGAGGCATCTCCTGTATGTGCTGTAATAGAGAGGCATCTCCTGTATGTGCTGTGACAGAGAGGCATCTCCTGTATGTGCTGTAATAGAGAGGCATCTCCTGTATGTGCTGTAATAGAGAGGCGTCTCCTGCATGTGCTGTAATAGAAAGGCATCTCCTGCATGTGCTGTAATAGAGAGGCATCTCCTGTATGTGCTGTGATAGAGGTGTCTCCTGTATGTGCTGTAATAGAGAGGTATCTCCTGCATGTGCTGTGATAGAGAGGCATCTCCTGTATGTGCTGTGATAGAGGTGTCTCCTGTATGTGCTGTAATAGCGAGGTATCTCCTGTATGTGCTGTAATAGCGAGGCATCTCCTGTATGTGCTGTGATAGAGGTGTCACCTGTATGTGCTGTAATAGAGAGGTATATCCTGTATGTGCTGTGATAGAGAGGTATCTCCTATATGTGCTGTGATAGAGAGGCATCTCCTCTATGTGCTGTAATAGAGGGGCGTCTCCTGTATGTGCTGTTATAGAGAGGTGTCTCCTGTATGTGCTGTAATAGAGAGGTATCTCCTGTATGTGCTGTGATAGAGAGGCGTCTCCTGTATGTGCTGTAATAGTGGGGCGTCTCCTGTATGTGCTGTAATAGAGAGGTATCTCCTGTATGTGCTGTGATAGAGGTGTCTCCTGTATGTGCTGTAATAGCGAGGTATCTCCTGTATGTGTTGTAATAGAGAGGCATCTCCTGTATGTGCTGTGACAGAGAGGCATCTCCTGTATGTGCTGTGATAGAGGTGTCTCCTGTATGTGCTGTAATAGAGGGGTGTCTCCTGTATGTGCATGATAGAGAGGCATCTCCTCTATGTGCTGTAATAGAGGTATCTCCTGTATGTGTTTAAATAGAGAGGCATCTCCTGTATGTGCTGTGACAGAGAGGCATCTCCTGTATGTGCTGTGATAGAGGTGTCTCCTGTATGTGCTGTTATAGAGAGGTGTCTCCTGTATGTGCATGATAGAGAGGCATCTCCTCTATGTGCTGTAATAGAGGTATCTCCTGTATGTGGTTAAATAGAGAGGCATCTCCTGTATGTGCTGTGACAGAGAGGCATCTCCTGTATGTGCTGTAATAGAGAGGTATCTCCTATATGTGCATGATAGAGAGGCATCTCCTCTAGGTGCTGTAATAGAGGGGCGTCTCCTGTATGTGCTGTTATAGAGAGGTGTCTCCTGTACGTGCTGTAATAGAGAGGTATCTCCTGTATGTGCTGTGATAGAGGTGTCTCCTGTATGTGCTGTAATAGAGTGGTATCTCATGTATGTACTGTGATATAGAGGCATCTCCTGTATGTTCTGTGATAGAGGTGTCTCCTGTATGTGCTCTAATAACGAGGTATCTCCTGTATGTGCTGTAATAGCAAGGTATCTCCTGTATGTGTTGTAATAGAGAGGCATCTCCTGTATGTGCTGTGACAGAGAGGCATCTCCTGTATGTGTTGTAATAGAGAGGTATCCCCGGTATGTGCTGTAATAGAGAGGCATCTCCTGTATGTGCTGTGATAGAGAGGCATCTCCTGTGTGTGTTGTAATAGAGAGGCATCTCATGTATGTGCTGTGACAGAGAGGCATCTCCTGTATGTGCTTCAATAGACAGGTATCTCCTGTATGTGTTGTAATAGAGAGGCATCTCCTGTATGTGCTGTGACAGAGAGGCATCTCCTGTATGTGCTGTAATAGAGAGGTATCTCCTGTATCTGCTGTAATAGAGAGGCATCTCCTGTATGTGCTGTAATAGAGAGGTATCTCCTGTATGTGCTGTAATAGAGGTGCCTCCTGTAAGTGCTGTAATAGAGAGGTATCTCCTGTATGTGCTGTAATAGAGAGGCATCTCCTGTATGTGTTGTAATAGAGAGGCATCTCCTGTACGTGCTGTAATAGAGGTATCTCCTGTATGTGCTGTAATAGCGAGGTATCTCCTGTATGTGTTGTAATAGAAAGGCATCTCCTGTATGTGCTGTGACAGAGAGGCATCTCCTGTATGTGCTGTAATAAAGAGGCATTTCCTGTATGTGCTGTAATAGAGAGGTATCTCCTGTATGTGCTGTAATGGAGGTGTCTCCTGTATGTTCTGTAATAGAGAGGTATCTCCTGTATTTGTTGTAATAGAGAGGGATCTTCTGTATCTGCTATAATAGAGAGGCATCTCCTGTATGTGCTGTAATAGAGGTGTCTCTTGTATGTGCTGTAATAGCGAGGTATCTCCTGTATGTGTTGTAATAGAGAGGCATCTTCTGTATGTGCTGTAATAGAGAGGCATCTCCTGTATGTGCTGTGATAGAGAGGTATCTCCTGTATGTGCTGTAATAGCGAGGTATCTCCTGTATGTGTTGTAAGAGAGAGGCATCTCCTGCATGTGCTGTGATAGAGAGGTATCTCCTGTATGTGCTGTAATAGCGAGGTATCTCCTGTATGTGTTCTAAGAGAGAGGCATCTCCTGTATGTGCTGTGATAGAGGTGTCTCCTGTATGTGCTGTAATAGCGAGGTATCTCCTGTATGTGCTGTAATAGCGAGGTATCTCCTGTATGTGTTGCATCTCCTGTATGTGCTGTAATAGAGGTGTCTCCTGCATGTGCTGTGACAGAGAGGCATCTCCTGTATGTGCTGTAATAGAGAGGCATCTCCTGTATGTGCTGTAATAGAGAGGTGTCTCCTGTATGTGCTGTAATAGAGAGGTATCTCCTGTATGTGCTGTAATAGCGAGGTATCTCCTGTATGTGTTGTAATAGAGAGGCATCTCCTGTATGTGCTGTAATAGAGGTGTCTCCTGTATGTGCTGTAATATCGAGGTATCTCCTGTATGTGTTGTAATAGAGAGGCATCTCCTGTATGTGCTGTAATAGAGGTGTCTCCTGTATGTGCTGTACTAACGAGGTATCTCCTGTATGTGTTGTAATAGAGAGGCGTCTCCTGTATGTGCTGTAATAGCGAGGTAACTCCTGTATGTGTTGTAATAGAGAGGTATCTCCTGTATGTGCTGTAATAGAGGTATCTCCTGTATGTGCTGTAATAGCGAGGTATCTCCTGTATGTGTTGTAATAGAGAGGCATCTCCTGTATGTGCTGTAATAAAGAGGCATTTCCTGTATGTGCTGTAATAGAGAAGTATCTCCTGTATGTGCTGTAATGGAGGTGTCTCCTGTATGTTCTGTAATAGAGAGGTATCTCCTGTATGTGCTGTAATAAAGAGGCATCTCCTGTATGTGCTGTAATAGAGAGGGATCTCCTGTATGTGCTGTAATAGAGGTGTCTCCTGTATGTGCTGTAATAGCGAGGTATCTCCTGTATGTGTTGTAATAGAGAGGCATCTCCTGTATGTGCTGTAATAGAGAGGCATCTCCTGTATGTGCAGTAATAGAGAGGTATCTCCTGCATGTGCTGTAATAGCGAGGCATCTCCTGTATGTGTTGTAAGAGAGAGGCATCTCCTGCATGTGCTGTGACAGAGAGGCATCTCCTGTATGTGCTGTGATAGAGGTGTCTCCTGTATGTGCTGTAATAGAGAGGCATCTCCTGTATGTGCTGTAATAGAGGTGTATCCTGTATGTGCTGTAATAGCGAGGTATCTCCTGTATGTGTTGTAATAGAGAGGCATCTCCTGTATGTGCTGTAATAGAGAGGCATCTCCTGTATGTGTTGTAATAGAGAGGTATATCCTGTATGTGTTGTAAGAGAGAGGCATCTCCTGTATGTGTTGTAAGAGAGAGGCATCTCCTGCATGTGCTGTGACAGAGAGGCATCTCCTGTATGTGCTGTAATAGAGAGGCATCTCCTGCATGTGCTGTAATAGAGAGGCATCTCCTGTATGTGCTGTAATAGAGAGGTATCTCCTGTATGTGCTGTAATAGCGAGGTATCTCCTGTATGTGCTGTAATAGCGAGGTATCTCCTGTATGTGTTGAAATAGAGAGGCATCTCCTGTATGTGCTGTGACAGAGAGGCATCTCCTGTATGTGCTGTAATAGAGAGGTATCTCCTGTATGTGTTGTAATAGAGAGGCATCTCCTGTATGTGCTGTAATAGAGAGGTATCTCCTGTATGTGCTGTGATAGAGGTGTCTCCTCTATGTGCTGTAATAGAGAGGTATCTCCTGTATGTGCTCTGATAGAGAGGCATCTCCTGTATGTGCTGTAATAGAGGTGTCTCCTGTATGTGCTGTAATAACGAGGTATCTCCTGTATGTGTTGTAATAGAGAGGCATCTCCTGTATGTGCTGTAATAGAGAGGTATCTCCTGTATGTGCTCTGATAGAGGTGTCTCCTGTATGTGCAGTAATAGAGAGGTATCTCCTGTATGTGCTGTGATAGAGAGGTGTCTCCTGTATGTGCTGTAATAGAGGTGTCTCCTGTATCTGTTGTAATAGCGAGGCATCTCCTGTATGTGTTGTAATAGAGAGGCATCTCCTGTATGTGCTGTAATAGAGAGGTATCTCCTGTATGTGCTGTGATAGAGAGGTATCTCCTATATGTGCTGTGATAGAGAGGCATCTCCTCTATGTGCTGTAATAGAGGGGCGTCTCCTGTATGTGCTGTAATAGAGAGGTATCTCCTGTATGTGCTGTGATAGAGGTGTCTCCTCTATGTGCTGTAATAGAGAGGTATCTCCTGTATGTGCTCTGATAGAGAGGCATCTCCTGTATGTGCTGTAATAGAGGTGTCTCCTGTATGTGCTGTAATAACGAGGTATCTCCTGTATGTGTTGTAATAGAGAGGCATCTCCTGTATGTGCTGTAATAGAGAGGTATCTCCTGTATGTGCTCTGATAGAGGTGTCTCCTGTATGTGCAGTAATAGAGAGGTATCTCCTGTATGTGCTGTGATAGGGAGGTGTCTCCTGTATGTGCTGTAATAGAGGTGTCTCCTGTATCTGTTGTAATAGCGAGGCATCTCCTGTATGTGTTGTAATAGAGAGGCATCTCCTGTATGTGCTGTGATAGAGAGGTATCTCCTATATGTACTGTGATAGAGAGGCATCTCCTCTATGTGCTGTAATAGAGGGGCGTCTCCTGTATGTGCTGTTATAGAGAGGTGTCTCCTGTATGTGCTGTAATAGAGAGGTATCTCCTGTATGTGCTGTGATAGAGAGGCGTCTCCTGTATGTGCTGTAATAGTGGGGCGTCTCCTGTATGTGCTGTAATAGAGAGGTATCTCCTGTATGTGCTGTGATAGAGGTGTCTCCTGTATGTGCTGTAATAGCGAGGTGTCTCCTGTATGTGTTGTAATAGAGAGGCATCTCCTGTATGTGCTGTGACAGAGAGGCATCTCCTGTATGTGCTGTGATAGAGGTGTCTCCTGTATGTGCTGTAATAGAGGGGCGTCTACTGTATGTGCTGTTATAGAGAGGTGTCTCCTGTATGTGCATGATAGAGAGGCATCTCCTCTATGTGCTGTAATAGAGGTATCTCCTGTATGTGGTTAAATAGAGAGGCATCTCCTGTATGTGCTGTGACAGAGAGACATCTCATGTATGTGCTGTGATAGAGGTGTCTCCTGTATGTGCTGTAATAGAGAGGTATCTCCTATATGTGCATGATAGAGAGGCATCTCCTCTATGTGCTGTAATAGAGGGGCGTCTCCTGTATGTGCTGTAATAGAGAGGTATCTCCTGTATGTGCTGTGATAGAGGTGTCTCCTGTATGTGCTGTAATAGAGTGGTATCTCATGTATGTACTGTGATATAGAGGCATCTCCTGTATGTGCTGTGATAGAGGTGTCTCCTGTATGTGCTCTAATAACGAGGTATCTCCTGTATGTGCTGTAATAGCAAGGTATCTCCTGTATGTGTTGTAATAGAGAGGCATCTCCTGTATGTGCTGTGACAGAGAGGCATCTCCTGTATGTGTTGTAATAGAGAGGTATCCCCGGTATGTGCTGTAATAGAGAGGCATCTCCTGTATGTGCTGTGATAGAGAGGCATCTCCTGTGTGTGTTGTAATAGAGAGGCATCTCATGTATGTGCTGTGACAGAGAGGCATCTCCTGTATGTGCTTCAATAGACAGGTATCTCCTGTATGTGTTGTAATAGAGAGGCATCTCCTGTATGTGCTGTGACAGAGAGGCATCTCCTGTATGTGCTGTAATAGAGAGGTATCTCCTGTATGTGCTGTAATAGAGAGGCATCTCCTGTATGTGCTGTAATAGAGAGGTATCTCCTGTATGTGCTGTAATAGAGGTGCCTCCTGTAAGTGCTGTAATAGAGAGGTATCTCCTGTATGTGCTGTAATAGAGAGGCATCTCCTGTATGTGCTGTAATAGAGAGGCATCTCCTGTATGTGCTGTGACAGAGAGGCATCTCCTGTATGTGCTGTAATAGAGAGGCATCTCCTGTATGTGCTGTAATAGAGAGGCGTCTCCTGCATGTGCTGTAATAGAAAGGCATCTCCTGCATGTGCTGTAATAGAGAGGCATCTCCTGTATGTGCTGTGATAGAGGTGTCTCCTGTATGTGCTGTAATAGAGAGGTATCTCCTGCATGTGCTGTGATAGAGAGGCATCTCCTGTATGTGCTGTGATAGAGGTGTCTCCTGAATGTGCTGTAATAGCGAGGTATCTCCTGTATGTGCTGTAATAGCGAGGTATCTACTGTATGTGTTGTAATAGAGAGGCATCTCCTGTATGTGCTGTGACAGAGAGGCACCTCATGTATGTGTTGTAATAGAGAGGTATCTCCTGTATGTGCTGTAATAGCGAGGCATCTCCTGTATGTGTTGTAATAGAGAGGCATCTCCTGTATGTGCTGTGAAAGAGAGGCATCTCTTGTATGTGCTGTAATAGACAGGTATCTCCTGTATGTGTTGTAGTAGAGAGGCATCTCCTGTATGTGCTGTGACGGATAGGCATCTCCTGTATGTGCTGTAATAGAGAGGTATCTCCTGTATGTGTTGTAATAGAGAGGCATCTCCTGTATGTGTTGTAATAGAGAGGCATCTCCTGTATGTGCTGTGACAGAGAGGCATCTCCTGTATGTGCTGTAATAGAGAGGCATCTCCTGTATGTGTTGTAATAGAGAGGTATATCCTGTATGTGTTGTAAGAGAGAGGCATCTCCTGTATGTGTTGTAAGAGAGAGGCATCTCCTGCATGTGCTGTGACAGAGAGGCATCTCCTGTATGTGCTGTAATAGAGAGGCATCTCCTGCATGTGCTGTAATAGAGAGGCATCTCCTGTATGTGCTGTAATAGAGAGGTATCTCCTGTATGTGCTGTAATAGCGAGGTATCTCCTGTATGTGCTGTAATAGCGAGGTATCTCCTGTATGTGTTGAAATAGAGAGGCATCTCCTGTATGTGCTGTGACAGAGAGGCATCTCCTGTATGTGCTGTAATAGAGAGGTATCTCCTGTATGTGTTGTAATAGAGAGGCATCTCCTGTATGTGCTGTAATAGAGAGGTATCTCCTGTATGTGCTGTGATAGAGGTGTCTCCTCTATGTGCTGTAATAGAGAGTTATCTCCTGTATGTGCTCTGATAGAGAGGCATCTCCTGTATGTGCTGTAATAGAGGTGTCTCCTGTATGTGCTGTAATAACGAGGTATCTCCTGTATGTGTTGTAATAGAGAGGCATCTCCTGTATGTGCTGTAATAGAGAGGTATCTCCTGTATGTGCTCTGATAGAGGTGTCTCCTGTATGTGCAGTAATAGAGAGGTATCTCCTGTATGTGCTGTGATAGAGAGGTGTCTCCTGTATGTGCTGTAATAGAGGTGTCTCCTGTATCTGTTGTAATAGCGAGGCATCTCCTGTATGTGTTGTAATAGAGAGGCATCTCCTGTATGTGCTGTAATAGAGAGGTATCTCCTGTATGTGCTGTGATAGAGAGGTATCTCCTATATGTGCTGTGATAGAGAGGCATCTCCTCTATGTGCTGTAATAGAGGGGCGTCTCCTGTATGTGCTGTAATAGAGAGGTATCTCCTGTATGTGCTGTGATAGAGGTGTCTCCTCTATGTGCTGTAATAGAGAGGTATCTCCTGTATGTGCTCTGATAGAGAGGCATCTCCTGTATGTGCTGTAATAGAGGTGTCTCCTGTATGTGCTGTAATAACGAGGTATCTCCTGTATGTGTTGTAATAGAGAGGCATCTCCTGTATGTGCTGTAATAGAGAGGTATCTCCTGTATGTGCTCTGATAGAGGTGTCTCCTGTATGTGCAGTAATAGAGAGGTATCTCCTGTATGTGCTGTGATAGGGAGGTGTCTCCTGTATGTGCTGTAATAGAGGTGTCTCCTGTATCTGTTGTAATAGCGAGGCATCTCCTGTATGTGTTGTAATAGAGAGGCATCTCCTGTATGTGTTGTAATAGAGAGGCATCTCCTGTATGTGCTGTGATAGAGAGGTATCTCCTATATGTGCTGTGATAGAGAGGCATCTCCTCTATGTGCTGTAATAGAGGGGCGTCTCCTGTATGTGCTGTTATAGAGAGGTGTCTCCTGTATGTGCTGTAATAGAGAGGTATCTCCTGTATGTGCTGTGATAGAGAGGCGTCTCCTGTATGTGCTGTAATAGTGGGGCGTCTCCTGTATGTGCTGTAATAGAGAGGTATCTCCTGTATGTGCTGTGATAGAGGTGTCTCCTGTATGTGCTGTAATAGCGAGGTATCTCCTGTATGTGTTGTAATAGAGAGGCATCTCCTGTATGTGCTGTGACAGAGAGGCATCTCCTGTATGTGCTGTGATAGAGGTGTCTCCTGTATGTGCTGTAATAGAGGGGCGTCTACTGTATGTGCTGTTATAGAGAGGTGTCTCCTGTATGTGCATGATAGAGAGGCATCTCCTCTATGTGCTGTAATAGAGGTATCTCCTGTATGTGGTTAAATAGAGAGGCATCTCCTGTATGTGCTGTGACAGAGAGACATCTCCTGTATGTGCTGTGATAGAGGTGTCTCCTGTATGTGCTGTAATAGAGAGGTATCTCCTATATGTGCATGATAGAGAGGCATCTCCTCTATGTGCTGTAATAGAGGGGCGTCTCCTGTATGTGCTGTAATAGAGAGGTATCTCCTGTATGTGCTGTGATAGAGGTGTCTCCTGTATGTGCTGTAATAGAGTGGTATCTCATGTATGTACTGTGATATAGAGGCATCTCCTGTATGTGCTGTGATAGAGGTGTCTCCTGTATGTGCTCTAATAACGAGGTATCTCCTGTATGTGCTGTAATAGCAAGGTATCTCCTGTATGTGTTGTAATAGAGAGGCATCTCCTGTATGTGCTGTGACAGAGAGGCATCTCCTGTATGTGTTGTAATAGAGAGGTATCCCCGGTATGTGCTGTAATAGAGAGGCATCTCCTGTATGTGCTGTGATAGAGAGGCATCTCCTGTGTGTGTTGTAATAGAGAGGCATCTCATGTATGTGCTGTGACAGAGAGGCATCTCCTGTATGTGCTTCAATAGACAGGTATCTCCTGTATGTGTTGTAATAGAGAGGCATCTCCTGTATGTGCTGTGACAGAGAGGCATCTCCTGTATGTGCTGTAATAGAGAGGTATCTCCTGTATGTGCTGTAATAGAGAGGCATCTCCTGTATGTGCTGTAATAGAGGTGCCTCCTGTAAGTGCTGTAATAGAGAGGTATCTCCTGTATGTGCTGTAATAGAGAGGCATCTCCTGTATGTGCTGTAATAGAGAGGCATCTCCTGTATGTGCTGTGACAGAGAGGCATCTCCTGTATGTGCTGTAATAGAGAGGCATCTCCTGTATGTGCTGTAATAGAGAGGCGTCTCCTGCATGTGCTGTAATAGAAAGGCATCTCCTGCATGTGCTGTAATAGAGAGGCATCTCCTGTATGTGCTGTGATAGAGGTGTCTCCTGTATGTGCTGTAATAGAGAGGTATCTCCTGCATGTGCTGTGATAGAGAGGCATCTCCTGTATGTGTTGTGATAGAGGTGTCTCCTGAATGTGCTGTAATAGCGAGGTATCTACTGTATGTGTTGTAATAGAGAGGCATCTCCTGTATGTGCTGTGACAGAGAGGCACCTCATGTATGTGTTGTAATAGAGAGGTATCTCCTGTATGTGCTGTAATAGCGAGGCATCTCCTGTATGTGTTGTAATAGAGAGGCATCTCCTGTATGTGCTGTGAAAGAGAGGCATCTCTTGTATGTGCTGTAATAGAGGGGCGTCTCCTGTATGTGCTGTAATAGAGAGGTATCTCCTGTATGTGCTGTGATAGAGGTGTCTCCTGTATGTGCTGTAATAGAGTGGTATCTCATGTATGTACTGTGATATAGAGGCATCTCCTGTATGTGCTGTGATAGAGGTGTCTCCTGTATGTGCTCTAATAACGAGGTATCTCCTGTATGTGCTGTAATAGCAAGGTATCTCCTGTATGTGTTGTAATAGAGAGGCATCTCCTGTATGTGCTGTGACAGAGAGGCATCTCCTGTATGTGTTGTAATAGAGAGGTATCCCCGGTATGTGCTGTAATAGAGAGGCATCTCCTGTATGTGCTGTGATAGAGAGGCATCTCCTGTGTGTGTTGTAATAGAGAGGCATCTCATGTATGTGCTGTGACAGAGAGGCATCTCCTGTATGTGCTTCAATAGACAGGTATCTCCTGTATGTGTTGTAATAGAGAGGCATCTCCTGTATGTGCTGTGACAGAGAGGCATCTCCTGTATGTGCTGTAATAGAGAGGTATCTCCTGTATGTGCTGTAATAGAGAGGCATCTCCTGTATGTGCTGTAATAGAGGTGCCTCCTGTAAGTGCTGTAATAGAGAGGTATCTCCTGTATGTGCTGTAATAGAGAGGCATCTCCTGTATGTGCTGTAATAGAGAGGCATCTCCTGTATGTGCTGTGACAGAGAGGCATCTCCTGTATGTGCTGTAATAGAGAGGCATCTCCTGTATGTGCTGTAATAGAGAGGCGTCTCCTGCATGTGCTGTAATAGAAAGGCATCTCCTGCATGTGCTGTAATAGAGAGGCATCTCCTGTATGTGCTGTGATAGAGGTGTCTCCTGTATGTGCTGTAATAGAGAGGTATCTCCTGCATGTGCTGTGATAGAGAGGCATCTCCTGTATGTGCTGTGATAGAGGTGTCTCCTGAATGTGCTGTAATAGCGAGGTATCTACTGTATGTGTTGTAATAGAGAGGCATCTCCTGTATGTGCTGTGACAGAGAGGCACCTCATGTATGTGTTGTAATAGAGAGGTATCTCCTGTATGTGCTGTAATAGCGAGGCATCTCCTGTATGTGTTGTAATAGAGAGGCATCTCCTGTATGTGCTGTGAAAGAGAGGCATCTCTTGTATGTGCTGTAATAGAGAGGTATCTCCTGTATGTGTTGTAGTAGAGAGGCATCTCCTGTATGTGCTGTGACGGATAGGCATCTCCTGTATGTGCTGTAATAGAGAGGTATCTCCTGTATGTGTTGTAATAGAGAGGCATCTCCTGTATGTGTTGTAATAGAGAGGCATCTCCTGTATGTGCTGTGACAGAGAGGCATCTCCTGTATGTGCTGTAATAGAGAGGTATCTCCTGTATGTGCTGTAATAGAGAGGCATCTCCTGTATGTGCTGTATTAGCGAGGTATCTCCTGTATGTGTTGTAATAGAGAGGCATCTCCTGTATGTGCTGTAATAGAGAGGTATCTCCTGTATGTGCTGTGATAGAGGTGTCTCCTGTATGTGCTGTAATAGAGAGGTATCTCCTGTATGTGCTGTAATAGCGAGGTATCTCCTGTATGTGTTGTAATAGAGAGGCATCTCCTGAATGTGCTGTAATAGAGAGGTATCTCCTGTATGTTCTGTGATAGAGGCGTCTCCTGTATGTGCTGTGACAGAGAGGCACCTCCTGTATGTGCTGTGACAGAGAGGCATCTCCTGTATGTGCTGTAATAGAGAGGCATCTCCTGTATGTGCTGTGACAGAGAGGCATCTCCTGTATGTGCTGTAATAGAGAGGCATCTCCTGTATGTGCTGCAATAGAGAGGCATCTCCTGTATGTGCTGTGACAGAGAGGTATCTCCTGTATGTGCTGTAATAGCAAGGTACCTCCTGTATGTGTTGTAAGAGAGAGGCATCTCCTGCATGAGCTGTGACAGAGAGGCATCTCCTGTATGTGCTGTGATAGAGGTGTCTCCTGTATGTGCTGTAATAGAGAGGTATCTCATGTATGTGCTGTAATAGCGAGGTATCTCCTATATGTGCTCTAATAGCGAGGTATCTCCTGTATGTGTTGTAAGAGAGAGAGAGACATCTCCTGCATGTGCTGTGACAAAGAGGCATCTCCTGTATGTGCTGTGATAGAGGTGTCTCCTGTATGTGCTGTAATAGAGAGGTATCTCCTGTATGAGCTGTAATAGCGAGGTATCTCCTGTATGTGCTGTAATAGCGAGGTATCTCCTGTATGTGTTGTAACAGAGAAGCATCTCCTGCATGTGCTGTAATAGAGAGGCATCTCTTGTATGTGCTGTGACAGAGAGGCATCTCCTGTATGTGCTGTAATAGAGAGGTATCTCCTGTATGTGCTGTAATAGCGAGGTATCTCCTGTATGTGCTGTAATAGCGAGGTATCTCCTGTATGTGTTGTAATAGAGAGGCATCTCCTGTATATGCTGTGACAGAGAGGCATCTCCTGTTTGTGCTGTAATAGAGAGGTATCTCCTGTATGTGTTGTAATAGAGAGGCATCTCCTGTATGTGCTGTAATAGAGAGGTATCTCCTGTATGTGTTGTAATAGAGAGGCATCTCCTGTATGTGCTGTAATAGAGGTGCCTCCTGTATGTGCTGTAATAGCGAGGTATCTCCTGTATGTGTTGTAATAGAGAGGCATCTCCTGTACGTGCTGTAATAGAGGTATCTCCTGTATGTGCTGTAATAGCGAGGTATCTCCTGTATGTGTTGTAATAGAGAGGCATCTCCTGTACGTGCTGTAATAGAGGCATCTCCTGTATGTGCTGTAATAGCGAGGTATCTCCTGTATGTGTTGTAATAGAGAGGCATCTCCTGTATGTGCTGTAATAGAGGCGTCTCCTGTATGTGCTGTAATAGCGAGGTATCTCCTGTATGTGTTGTAATAGAGTGGCATCTCCTGTATGTGCTGTAATAGAGGTATCTCCTGTATGTGCTGTAATAGCGAGGTATCTCCTGTATGTGTTGTAATAGAGAGGCATCTCCTGTACGTGCTGTAATAGAGGTATCTCCTGTATGTGCTATAATAGAGAGGTATCTCCTGTATGTGTTGTAATAGAGAGGCATCTCCTGTATGTGCTGTAATAGAGAGGCATCTCCTGTATGTGCTGTGATAGAGAGGTATCTCCTGTATGTGCTGTAATAGCGAGGTATCTCCTGTATGTGTTGTAAGAGAGAGGCATCTCCTGCATGTGCTGTGACAGAGAGGCATCTCCTGTATGTGCTGTGATAGAGGTGTCTCCTGTATGTGCTGTAATAGAGAGGTATCTCCTGTATGTGCTGTAATAGCGAGGTATCTCCTGTATGTGTTGTAAGAGAGAGGCATCTCCTGCATGTGCTGTGACAGAGAGGCATCTCCTGTATGTGCTGTGATAGAGGTGTCTCCTGTATGTGCTGTAATAGAGAGGTATCTCCTGTATGTGCTGTAATAGCGAGGTATCTCCTGTATGTGTTGTAATAGAGAGGCATCTCCTGTATGTGCTGTAATAGAGGTGTTTCCCGCATATGCTGTGACAGAGAGGCATCTCCTGTATGCGCTGTAATAGAGAGGTATCTCCTGTATGTGCTGTAATGGAGGTGTCTCCTGTATGTGCTGTAATAGAGAGGCATCTCCTGTATGTGCTGTGATAGATAGGTATCTCCTGTATGTGCTGTAATAGCGAGGTATCTCCTGTATGTGTTGTAAGAGAGAGGCATCTCCTGCATGTGCTGTGATAGAGAGGTATCTCCTGTATGTGCTGTAATAGCGAGGTATCTCCTGTATGTGTTGTAAGAGAGAGGCATCTCCTGTATGTGCTGTGATAGAGGTGTCTCCTGTATGTGCTGTAATAGCGAGGTATCTCCTGTATGTGCTGTAATAGCGAGGTATCTCCTGTATGTGTTGCATCTCCTGTATGTGCTGTAATAGAGGTGTCTCCTGCATGTGCTGTGACAGAGAGGCATCTCGTGCATGTGCTGTGACAGAGAGGCATCTCCTGTATGTGCTGTGATAGAGGTGTCTCCTGTATGTGCTGTAATAGAGAGGTATCTCCTGTATGTGCTGTAATAGCGAGGTATCTCCTGTATGTGTTTTAATAGAGAGGCATCTCCTGTATGTGCTGTAATAGAGGTGTCTCCTGTATGTGCTGTAATAGCGAGGTATCTCCTGTATGTGTTGTAATAGAGAGGCATCTCCTGTATGTGCTGTAATAGATGTGTCTCCTGTATGTGCTGTAATAACGAGGTATCTCCTGTATGTGTTGTGATAGAGAGGCGTCTCCTGTATGTGCTGTAATAGCGAGGTATCTCCTGTATGTGTTGTAATAGAGAGGCATCTCCTGTATGTGCTGTAATAGAGGTATCTCCTGTATGTGCTGTAATAGCGAGGTATCTCCTGTATGTGTTGTAATAGAGAGGCATCTCCTGTATGTGCTGTAATAAAGAGGCATTTCCTGTATGTGCTGTAATAGAGGTGTCTCCTGTATGTGCTGTAATAGCGAGGTATCTCCTGTATGTGTTGTAATAGAGAGGCATCTCCTGTATGTGCTGTAATAGATGTGTCTCCTGTATGTGCTGTAATAACGAGGTATCTCCTGTATGTGTTGTGATAGAGAGGCGTCTCCTGTATGTGCTGTAATAGCGAGGTATCTCCTGTATGTGTTGTAATAGAGAGGCATCTCCTGTATGTGCTGTAATAGAGGTATCTCCTGTATGTGCTGTAATAGCGAGGTATCTCCTGTATGTGCAGTAATAGAGAGGTATCTCCTGTATGTGCTGTGATAGGGAGGTGTCTCCTGTATGTGCTGTAATAGAGGTGTCTCCTGTATCTGTTGTAATAGCGAGGCATTTCCTGTATGTGTTGTAATAGAGAGGCATCTCCTGTATGTGTTGTAATAGAGAGGCATCTCCTGTATGTGCTGTGATAGAGAGGTATCTCCTATATGTGCTGTGATAGAGAGGCATCTCCTCTATGTGCTGTAATAGAGGGGCGTCTCCTGTATGTGCTGTTATAGAGAGGTGTCTCCTGTATGTGCTGTAATAGAGAGGTATCTCCTGTATGTGCTGTGATAGAGAGGCGTCTCCTGTATGTGCTGTAATAGTGGGGCGTCTCCTGTATGTGCTGTAATAGAGAGGTATCTCCTGTATGTGCTGTGATAGAGGTGTCTCCTGTATGTGCTGTAATAGCGAGGTATCTCCTGTATGTGTTGTAATAGAGAGGCATCTCCTGTATGTGCTGTGACAGAGAGGCATCTCCTGTATGTGCTGTGATAGAGGTGTCTCCTGTATGTGCTGTAATAGAGGGGCGTCTACTGTATGTGCTGTTATAGAGAGGTGTCTCCTGTATGTGCATGATAGAGAGGCATCTCCTCTATGTGCTGTAATAGAGGTATCTCCTGTATGTGGTTAAATAGAGAGGCATCTCCTGTATGTGCTGTGACAGAGAGACATCTCCTGTATGTGCTGTGATAGAGGTGTCTCCTGTATGTGCTGTAATAGAGAGGTATCTCCTGTATGTGCTGTAATAGCGAGGTATCTCCTGTATGTGTTGTAAGAGAGAGGCATCTCCTGCATGTGCTGTGACAGAGAGGCATCTCCTGTATGTGCTGTGATAGAGGTGTCTCCTGTATGTGCTGTAATAGAGAGGTATCTCCTGTATGTGCTGTAATAGCGAGGTATCTCCTGTATGTGTTGTAATAAAGAGGCATCTCCTGTATGTGCTGTAATAGAGGTGTTTCCCGCATATGCTGTGACAGAGAGGCATCTCCTGTATGCGCTGTAATAGAGAGGTATCTCCTGTATGTGCTGTAATGGAGGTGTCTCCTGTATGTGCTGTAATAGAGAGGCATCTCCTGTATGTGCTGTGATAGATAGGTATCTCCTGTATGTGCTGTAATAGCGAGGTATCTCCTGTATGTGTTGTAAGAGAGAGGCATCTCCTGCATGTGCTGTGATAGAGAGGTATCTCCTGTATGTGCTGTAATAGCGAGGTATCTCCTGTATGTGTTGTAAGAGAGAGGCATCTCCTGTATGTGCTGTGATAGAGGTGTCTCCTGTATGTGCTGTAATAGCGAGGTATCTCCTGTATGTGCTGTAATAGCGAGGTATCTCCTGTATGTGTTGCATCTCCTGTATGTGCTGTAATAGAGGTGTCTCCTGCATGTGCTGTGACAGAGAGGCATCTCGTGCATGTGCTGTGACAGAGAGGCATCTCCTGTATGTGCTGTGATAGAGGTGTCTCCTGTATGTGCTGTAATAGAGAGGTATCTCCTGTATGTGCTGTAATAGCGAGGTATCTCCTGTATGTGTTGTAATAGAGAGGCATCTCCTGTATGTGCTGTAATAGAGGTGTCTCCTGTATGTGCTGTAATAGCGAGGTATCTCCTGTATGTGTTGTAATAGAGAGGCATCTCCTGTATGTGCTGTAATAGATGTGTCTCCTGTATGTGCTGTAATAACGAGGTATCTCCTGTATGTGTTGTG
Organism: Ambystoma mexicanum; assembly: GCF_040938575.1. Taxonomy (NCBI): domain Eukaryota; kingdom Metazoa; phylum Chordata; class Amphibia; order Caudata; family Ambystomatidae; genus Ambystoma; species Ambystoma mexicanum. Next base: position 7,430,729 of record NC_090931.1, on the reverse strand, counting down.
ATAGAGAGGCGTCTCCTGTATGTGCTGTAATAGCGAGGTATCTCCTGTATGTGTTGTAATAGAGAGGCATCTCCTGTATGTGCTGTAATAGAGGTATCTCCTGTATGTGCTGTAATAGCGAGGTATCTCCTGTATGTGTTGTAATAGAGAGGCATCTCCTGTATGTGCTGTAATAAAGAGGCATTTCCTGTATGTGCTGTAATAGAGGTGTCTCCTGTATGTGCTGTAATAGCGAGGTATCTCCTGTATGTGTTGTAATAGAGAGGCATCTCCTGTATGTGCTGTAATAGATGTGTCTCCTGTATGTGCTGTAATAACGAGGTATCTCCTGTATGTGTTGTGATAGAGAGGCGTCTCCTGTATGTGCTGTAATAGCGAGGTATCTCCTGTATGTGTTGTAATAGAGAGGCATCTCCTGTATGTGCTGTAATAGAGGTATCTCCTGTATGTGCTGTAATAGCGAGGTATCTCCTGTATGTGCAGTAATAGAGAGGTATCTCCTGTATGTGCTGTGATAGGGAGGTGTCTCCTGTATGTGCTGTAATAGAGGTGTCTCCTGTATCTGTTGTAATAGCGAGGCATTTCCTGTATGTGTTGTAATAGAGAGGCATCTCCTGTATGTGTTGTAATAGAGAGGCATCTCCTGTATGTGCTGTGATAGAGAGGTATCTCCTATATGTGCTGTGATAGAGAGGCATCTCCTCTATGTGCTGTAATAGAGGGGCGTCTCCTGTATGTGCTGTTATAGAGAGGTGTCTCCTGTATGTGCTGTAATAGAGAGGTATCTCCTGTATGTGCTGTGATAGAGAGGCGTCTCCTGTATGTGCTGTAATAGTGGGGCGTCTCCTGTATGTGCTGTAATAGAGAGGTATCTCCTGTATGTGCTGTGATAGAGGTGTCTCCTGTATGTGCTGTAATAGCGAGGAATCTCCTGTATGTGTTGTAATAGAGAGGCATCTCCTGTATGTGCTGTGACAGAGAGGCATCTCCTGTATGTGCTGTGATAGAGGTGTCTCCTGTATGTGCTGTAATAGAGGGGCGTCTACTGTATGTGCTGTTATAGAGAGGTGTCTCCTGTATGTGCATGATAGAGAGGCATCTCCTCTATGTGCTGTAATAGAGGTATCTCCTGTATGTGGTTAAATAGAGAGGCATCTCCTGTATGTGCTGTGACAGAGAGACATCTCCTGTATGTGCTGTGATAGAGGTGTCTCCTGTATGTGCTGTAATAGAGAGGTATCTCCTATATTTGCATGATAGAGAGGCATCTCCTCTATGTGCTGTAATAGAGGGGCGTCTCCTGTATGTGCTGTAATAGAGAGGTATCTCCTGTATGTGCTGTGATAGAGGTGTCTCCTGTATGTGCTGTAATAGAGTGGTATCTCATGTATGTACTGTGATATAGAGGCATCTCCTGTATGTGCTGTGATAGAGGTGTCTCCTGTATGTGCTCTAATAACGAGGTATCTCCTGTATGTGCTGTAATAGCAAGGTATCTCCTGTATGTGTTGTAATAGAGAGGCATCTCCTGTATGTGCTGTGACAGAGAGGCATCTCCTGTATGTGCTTCAATAGACAGGTATCTCCTGTATGTGTTGTAATAGAGAGGCATCTCCTGTATGTGCTGTGACAGAGAGGCATCTCCTGTATGTGCTGTAATAGAGAGGTATCTCCTGTATGTGCTGTAATAGAGAGGCATCTCCTGTATGTGCTGTAATAGAGAGGTATCTCCTGTATGTGCTGTAATAGAGGTGCCTCCTGTAAGTGCTGTAATAGAGAGGTATCTCCTGTATGTGCTGTAATAGAGAGGCATCTCCTGTATGTGCTGTAATAGAGAGGCATCTCCTGTATGTGCTGTGACAGAGAGGCATCTCCTGTATGTGCTGTAATAGAGAGGCATCTCCTGTATGTGCTGTAATAGAGAGGTGTCTCCTGCATGTGCTGTAATAGAAAGGCATCTCCTGCATGTGCTGTAATAGAGAGGCATCTCCTGTATGTGCTGTGATAGAGGTGTCTCCTGTATGTGCTGTAATAGAGAGGTATCTCCTGCATGTGCTGTGATAGAGAGGCATCTCCTGTATGTGCTGTGATAGAGGTGTCTCCTGTATGTGCTGTAATAGCGAGGTATCTCCTGTATGTGCTGTAATCGCGAGGTATCTACTGTATGTGTTGTAATAGAGAGGCATCTCCTGTATGTGCTGTGACAGAGAGGCACCTCATGTATGTGTTGTAATAGAGAGGTATCTCCTGTATGTGCTGTAATAGCGAGGCATCTCCTGTATGTGTTGTAATAGAGAGGCATCTCCTGTATGTGCTGTGAAAGAGAGGCATCTCCTGTATGTGCTGTGACAGAGAGGCACCTCATGTATGTGTTGTAATAGAGAGGTATCTCCTGTATGTGCTGTAATAGCGAGGCATCTCCTGTATGTGTTGTAATAGAGAGGCATCTCCTGTATGTGTTGTAATAGAGAGGCATCTCCTGTATGTGCTGTGACAGAGAGGCATCTCCTGTATGTGCTGTAATAGAGAGGTATCTCCTGTATGTGGTGTAATAGAGAGGCATCTCCTGTATGTGCTGTAATAGAGAGGTATCTCCTGTATGTGCTGTGATAGAGGTGTCTCCTGTATGTGCTGTAATAGAGAGGTATCTCCTGTATGTGCTGTAATAGCGAGGTATCTCCTGTATGTGTTGTAATAGAGAGGCATCTCCTGAATGTGCTGTAATAGAGAGGTATCTCCTGTATGTGCTGTGATAGAGGCGTCTCCTGTATGTGCTGTGACAGAGAGGCACCTCCTGTATGTGCTGTGACAGAGAGGCATCTCCTGTATGTGCTGTAATAGAGAGGCATCTCCTGTATGTGCTGTGACAGAGAGGCATCTCCTGTATGTGCTGTAATAGAGAGGCATCTCCTGTATGTGCTGCAATAGAGAGGCATCTCCTGTATGTGCTGTGACAGAGAGGTATCTCCTGTATGTGCTGTAATAGCAAGGTACCTCCTGTATGTGTTGTAAGAGAGAGGCATCTCCTGCATGAGCTGTGACAGAGAGGCATCTCCTGTATGTGCTGTGATAGAGGTGTCTCCTGTATGTGCTGTAATAGAGAGGTATCTCATGTATGTGCTGTAATAGCGAGGTATCTCCTATATGTGCTCTAATAGCGAGGTATCTCCTGTATGTGTTGTAAGAGAGAGAGAGACATCTCCTGCATGTGCTGTGACAAAGAGGCATCTCCTGTATGTGCTGTGATAGAGGTGTCTCCTGTATGTGCTGTAATAGAGAGGTATCTCCTGTATGAGCTGTAATAGCGAGGTATCTCCTGTATGTGCTGTAATAGCGAGGTATCTCCTGTATGTGTTGTAACAGAGAAGCATCTCCTGCATGTGCTGTAATAGAGAGGCATCTCTTGTATGTGCTGTGACAGAGAGGCATCTCCTGTATGTGCTGTAATAGAGAGGTATCTCCTGTATGTGCTGTAATAGCGAGGTATCTCCTGTATGTGCTGTAATAGCGAGGTATCTCCTGTATGTGTTGTAATAGAGAGGCATCTCCTGTATATGCTGTGACAGAGAGGCATCTCCTGTATGTGCTGTAATAGAGAGGTATCTCCTGTATGTGTTGTAATAGAGAGGCATCTCCTGTATGTGCTGTAATAGAGAGGTATCTCCTGTATGTGTTGTAATAGAGAAGCATCTCCTGTATGTGCTGTAATAGAGGTGCCTCCTGTATGTGCTGTAATAGCGAGGTATCTCCTGTATGTGTTGTAATAGAGAGGCATCTCCTGTACGTGCTGTAATAGAGGTATCTCCTGTATGTGCTGTAATAGCGAGGTATCTCCTGTATGTGTTGTAATAGAGAGGCATCTCCTGTACGTGCTGTAATAGAGGCATCTCCTGTATGTGCTGTAATAGCGAGGTATCTCCTGTATGTGTTGTAATAGAGAGGCATCTCCTGTATGTGCTGTAATAGAGGTGTCTCCTGTATGTGCTGTAATAGCGAGGTATCTCCTGTATGTGTTGTAATAGAGTGGCATCTCCTGTATGTGCTGTAATAGAGGTATCTCCTGTATGTGCTGTAATAGCGAGGTATCTCCTGTATGTGTTGTAATAGAGAGGCATCTCCTGTACGTGCTGTAATAGAGGTATCTCCTGTATGTGCTATAATAGAGAGGTATCTCCTGTATGTGTTGTAATAGAGAGGCATCTCCTGTATGTGCTGTAATAGAGAGGCATCTCCTGTATGTGCTGTGATAGAGAGGTATCTCCTGTATGTGCTGTAATAGCGAGGTATCTCCTGTATGTGTTGTAAGAGAGAGGCATCTCCTGCATGTGCTGTGACAGAGAGGCATCTCCTGTATGTGCTGTGATAGAGGTGTCTCCTGTATGTGCTGTAATAGAGAGGTATCTCCTGTATGTGCTGTAATAGCGAGGTATCTCCTGTATGTGTTGTAAGAGAGAGGCATCTCCTGCATGTGCTGTGACAGAGAGGCATCTCCTGTATGTGCTGTGATAGAGGTGTCTCCTGTATGTACTGTAATAGAGAGGTATCTCCTGTATGTGCTGTAATAGCGAGGTATCTCCTGTATGTGTTGTAATAGAGAGGCATCTCCTGTATGTGCTGTAATAGAGGTGTTTCCCGCATATGCTGTGACAGAGAGGCATCTCCTGTATGTGCTGTAATAGAGAGGCATCTCCTGTATGTGCTGTAATAGAGAGGTGTCTCCTGTATGTGCTGTAATAGAGCGGTATCTCCTGTATGTGCTGTAATAGCGAGGTATCTCCTGTATGTGTTGTAATAGAGAGGCATCTCCTGTATGTGCTGTAATAGAGGTGTCTCCTGTATGTGCTGTAATAGCGAGGTATCTCCTGTATGTGTTGTAATAGAGAGGCATCTCCTGTATGTGCTGTAATAGAGGTGTCTCCTGTATGTGCTGTAATAACGAGGTATCTCCTGTATGTGTTGTAATAGAGAGGCGTCTCCTGTATGTGCTGTAATAGCGAGGTATCTCCTGTATGTGTTGTAATAGAGAGGCATCTCCTGTATGTGCTGTAATAGAGGTATCTCCTGTATGTGCTGTAATAGCGAGGTATCTCCTGTATGTGTTGTAATAGAGAGGCATCTCCTGTATGTGCTGTGACAGAGAGGCATCTCCTGTATGTGCTGTAATAAAGAGGCATTTCCTGTATGTGCTGTAATAGAGAGGTATCTCCTGTATGTGCTGTAATGGAGGTGTCTCCTGTATGTTCTGTAATAGAGAGGTATCTCCTGTATGTGTTGTAATAGAGAGGCATCTCCTGTATGTGCTGTAATAGAGAGGCATCTCCTGTATGTGCTGTAATAGAGGTGTCTCCTGTATGTGCTGTGACAGAGAGGCATCTCCTGTATGTGCTGTAATAAAGAGGCATTTCCTGTATGTGCTGTAATAGAGAGGTTTCTCCTGTATGTGCTGTAATGGAGGTGTCTCCTGTATGTTCTGTAATAGAGAGGTATCTCCTGTATGTGTTGTAATAGAGAGGTATCTCCTGCATGTGCTGTAATAGCGAGGCATCTCCTGTATGTTTTGTAAGAGAGAGGCATCTCCTGCATGTGCTGTGACAGAGAGGCATCTCCTGTATGTGCTGTGATAGAGGTGTCTCCTGTATGTGCTGTAATAGAGAGGCATCTCCTGTATGTGCTGTAATAGAGGTGTCTCCTGTATGTGCTGTAATAGCGAGGTATCTCCTGTATGTGTTGTAATAGAGAGGCATCTCCTGTATGTGCTGTAATAGAGAGGCATCTCCTGTATGTGTTGTAATAGAGAGGTATATCCTGTATGTGTTGTAAGAGAGAGGCATCTCCTGTATGTGTTGTAAGAGAGAGGCATCTCCTGCATGTGCTGTGACAGAGAGGCATCTCCTGTATGTGCTGTAATAGAGAGGCATCTCCTGCATGTGCTGTAATAGAGAGGCATCTCCTGCATGTGCTGTGACAGAGAGGCATCTCCTGTATGTGCTGTAATAGAGAGGTATCTCCTGTATGTGCTGTAATAGCGAGGTATCTCCTGTATGTGCTGTAATAGCGAGGTATCTCCTGTATGTGTTGTAATAGAGAGGCATCTACTGTATGTGCTGTGACAGAGAGGCATCTCCTGTATGTGCTGTAATAGAGAGGTATCTCCTGTATGTGTTGTAATAGAGAGGCATCTCCTGTATGTGCTGTAATAGAGAGGTATCTCCTGTATGTGCTGTGATAGAGGTGTCTCCTCTATGTGCTGTAATAGAGAGGTATCTCCTGTATGTGCTCTGATAGAGAGGCATCTCCTGTATGTGCTGTAATAGAGGTGTCTCCTGTATGTGCTGTAATAACGAGATATCTCCTGTATGTGTTGTAATAGAGAGGCATCTCCTGTATGTGCTGTACTAGAGAGGTATCTCCTGTATGTGCTCTGATAGAGGTGTCTCCTGTATGTGCTGTAATAGAGAGGTATCTCCTGTATGTGTTGTAATAGAGAGGCATCTCCTGTATGTGCTGTAATAGAGAGGCATCTCCTGTATGTGCTGTAATAGAGAAGTATCTCCTGCATGTGCTGTAATAGCGAGGCATCTCCTGTATGTGTTGTAAGAGAGAGGCATCTCCTGCATGTGCTGTGACAGAGAGGCATCTCCTGTATGTGCTGTGATAGAGGTGTCTCCTGTATGTGCTGTAATAGAGAGGCATCTCCTGTATGTGCTGTAATAGAGGTGTCTCCTGTATGTGCTGTAATAGCGAGGTATCTCCTGTATGTGTTGTAATAGAGAGGCATCTCCTGTATGTGCTGTAATAGAGAGGCATCTCCTGTATGTGTTGTAATAGAGAGGTATATCCTGTATGTGTTGTAAGAGAGAGGCATCTCCTGTATGTGTTGTAAGAGAGAGGCATCTCCTGCATGTGCTGTGACGGAGAGGCATCTCCTGTATGTGCTGTAATAGAGAGGCATCTCCTGCATGTGCTGTGACAGAGAGGCATCTCCTGTATGTGCTGTAATAGAGAGGTATCTCCTGTATGTGCTGTAATAGCGAGGTATCTCCTGTATGTGCTGTAATAGCGAGGTATCTCCTGTATGTGTTGTAATAGAGAGGCATCTCCTGTATGTGCTGTGACAGTGAGGCATCTCCTGTATGTGCTGTAATAGAGAGGTATCTCCTGTATGTGTTGTAATAGAGAGGCATATCCTGTATGTGCTGTAATAGAGAGGTATCTCCTGTATGTGCTGTGATAGAGGTGTCTCCTCTATGTGCTGTAATAGAGAGGTATCTCCTGTATGTGCTCTGATAGAGAGGCATCTCCTGGATGTGCTGTAATAGAGGTGTCTCCTGTATGTGCTGTAATAACGAGATATCTCCTGTATGTGTTGTAATAGAGAGACATCTCCTGTATGTGCTGTAATAGAGAGGTATCTCCTGTATGTGCTCTGATAGAGGTGTCTCCTGTATGTGCTGTAATAGAGAGGTATCTCCTGTATGTGCTGTGATAGAGAGGTGTCTCCTGTATGTGCTGTAATAGAGGTGTCTCCTGTATCTGTTGTAATAGCGAGGCATCTCCTGTATGTGTTGTAATAGAGAGGCATCTCCTGTATGTGCTGTAATAGAGAGGTATCTCCTGTATGTGCTGTGATAGAGAGGTATCTCCTATATGTGCTGTGATAGAGAGGCATCTCCTCTATGTGCTGTAATAGAGGGGTGTCTCATGTATGTGCTGTTATAGAGAGGTGTCTCCTGTATGTGCTGTAATAGAGAGGTATCTCCTGTATGTGCTGTGATAGAGAGGCGTCTCCTGTATGTGCTGTAATAAAGGGGCGTCTCCTGTATGTGCTGTAATAGAGAGGTATCTCCTGTATGTGCTGTGATAGAGGTGTCTCCTGTATGTGCTGTAATAGAGAGGCATCTCCTGCATGTGCTGTAATAGAGAGGCATCTCCTGCATGTGCTGTAATAGCGAGGTATCTCCTGTATGTGTTGTAATAGAGAGGCATCTCCTGTATGTGCTGTGACAGAGAGGCATCTCCTGTATGTGCTGTGATAGAGGTGTCTCCTGTATGTGCTGTAATAGAGGGGCGTCTACTGTATGTGCTGTTATAGAGAAGTGTCTCCTGTATGTGCATGATAGAGAGGCATCCCCTCTATGTGCTGTAATAGAGGTATCTCCTGTATGTGGTGAAATAGAGAGGCATCTCCTGTATTTGCTGTGACAGAGAGGCTTCTCCTGTATGTGCTGTGATAGAGGTGTCTCCTGTATGTGCTGTAATAGAGAGGTATCTCCTATATGTGCATGATAGAGAGGCATCTCCTCTATGTGCTGTAATAGAGGGGCGTCTCCTGTATGTGCTGTGACAGAGAGGCATCTCCTGTATGTGCTGTGATAGAGGTGTCTCCTGTATGTGCTGTAATAGAGAGGCATCTCCTCTATGTCCTGAAATAGAGGGGCGTCTCCTGTATGTGCTGTTATAGAGAGGTGTCTCCTGTACGTGCTGTAATAGAGTGGTATCTCATGTATGTACTGTGATATAGAGGCATCTCCTGTATGTGCTGTGATAGAGGTGTCTCCTGTATGTGCTCTAATAGCGAGGTATCTCCTGTATGTGCTGTAATAGCAAGGTATCTCCTGTATGTGTTGTAATAGAGAGGCATCTCCTGTATGTGCTGTGACAAAGAGGCATCTCCTGTATGTGCTGTAATAGAGAGGTATCTCCTGTATGTGCTGTGATAGAGGTGTCTCCTCTATGTGCTATAATAGAGAGGTATCTCCTGTATGTGCTCTGATAGAGAGGCATCTCCTGTATGTGCTGTAATAGAGGTGTCTCCTGTATGTGCTGTAATAGCGAGGTATCTCCTGTATGTGTTGTAATAGAGAGGCATGTCCTGTACGTGCTGTAATAGAGGTATCTCCTGTATGTGCTATAATAGAGAGGTATCTCCTGTATGTGTTGTAATAGAGAGGCATCTCCTGTATGTGCTGTAATAGAGAGGCATCTCCTGTATGTGCTGTGATAGAGAGGTATCTCCTGTATGTGCTGTAATAGCGAGGTATCTCCTGTATGTGTTGTAAGAGAGAGGCATCTCCTGCATGTGCTGTGACAGAGAGGCATCTCCTGTATGTGCTGTGATAGAGGTGTCTCCTGTATGTGCTGTAATAGAGAGGTATCTCCTGTATGTGCTGTAATAGCGAGGTATCTCCTGTATGTGTTGTAAGACAGAGGCATCTCCTGCATGTGCTGTGACAGAGAGGCATCTCCTGTATGTGCTGTGATAGAGGTGTCTCCTGTATGTGCTGTAATAGAGAGGTATCTCCTGTATGTGCTGTAATAGCAAGGTATCTCCTGTATGTGCTGTAATAGCGAGGTATCTCCTGTATGTGTTGTAATAGAGAGGCATCTCCTGTATGTGCTGTAATAGAGGTGTCTCCTGCATATGCTGTGACAGAGAGGCATCTCCTGTATGTGCTGTAATAGAGAGGCATCTCCTGTATGTGCTGTAATAGAGAGGTGTCTCCTGAATGTTCTGTAATAGAGAGGTATCTCCTGTATGTGCTGTAATAGCGAGGTATCTCCTGTATGTGTTGTAATAGAGAGGCATCTCCTGTATGTGCTGTAATAGAGGTGTCTCCTGTATGTGCTGTAATAGCGAGGTATCTCCTGTATGTGTTGTAATAGAGAGGCATCTCCTGTTTGTGCTGTAATAGAGGTGTCTCCTGTATGTGCTGTAATAACGAGGTATCTCCTGTATGTGTTGTAATAGAGAGGCGTCTCCTGTATGTGCTGTAATAGCGAGGTATCTCCTGTATGTGTTATAATAGAGAGGCATCTCCTGTATGTGCTGTAATAGAGGTATCTCCTGTATGTGCTGTAATAGCGAGGTATCTCCTGTATGTGTTGTAATAGAGAGGCATCTCCTGTATGTGCTGTGACAGAGAGGCATCTCCTGTATGTGCTGTAATAAAGAGGCATTTCCTGTATGTGCTGTAATAGAGAGGTATCTCCTGTATGTGCTGTAATGGAGGTGTCTCCTGTATGTTCTGTAATAGAGAGGTATCTCCTGTATGTGTTGTAATAGAGAGGCATCTCCTGTATGTGCTGTAATAGAGAGGCATCTCCTGTATGTGCTGTAATAGAGGTGTCTCCTGTATGTGCTGTGACAGAGAGGCATCTCCTGTATGTGCTGTAATAAAGAGGCATTTCCTGTATGTGCTGTAATAGAGAGGTATCTCCTGTATGTGCTGTAATGGAGGTGTCTCCTGTATGTTCTGTAATAGAGAGGTATCTCCTTTATGTGTTGTAATAGAGAGGTATCTCCTACATGTGCTGTAATAGCGAGGCATCTCCTGTATGTGTTGTAAGAGAGAGGCATCTCCTGCATGTGCTGTGACAGAGAGGCATCTCCTGTATGTGCTGTGATAGAGGTGTCTCCTGTATGTGCTGTAATAGAGAGGCATCTCCTGTATGTGCTGTAATAGAGGTGTCTCCTGTATGTGCTGTAATAGCGAGGTATCTCCTGTATGTGTTGTAATAGAGAGGCCTCTCCTGTATGTGCTGTAATAGAGAGGCATCTCCTGTATGTGTTGTAATAGAGAGGTATATCCTGTATGTGCTGTAATAGCGAGGTATCTCCTGTATGTGTTGTAATAGAGAGGCATCTCCTGTATGTGCTGTGACAGTGAGGCATCTCCTGTATGTGCTGTAATAGAGAGGTATCTCCTGTATGTGTTGTAATAGAGAGGCATCTCCTGTATGTGCTGTAATAGAGAGGTATCTCCTGTATGTGCTGTGATAGAGGTGTCTCCTCTATGTGCTGTAATAGAGAGGTATCTCCTGTATGTGCTCTGATAGAGAGGCATCTCCTGTATGTGCTGTAATAGAGGTGTCTCCTGTATGTGCTGTAATAACGAGATATCTCCTGTATGTGTTGTAATAGAGAGGCATCTCCTGTATGTGCTGTAATAGAGAGGTATCTCCTGTATGTGCTCTGATAGAGGTGTCTCCTGTATGTGCTGTAATAGAGAGGTATCTCCTGTATGTGCTGTGATAGAGAGGTGTCTCCTGTATGTGCTGTAATAGAGGTGTCTCCTGTATCTGTTGTAATAGCGAGGCATCTCCTGTATGTGTTGTAATAGAGAGGCATCTCCTGTATGTGCTGTAATAGAGAGGTATCTCCTGTATGTGCTCTGATAGAGGTGTCTCCTGTATCTGTTGTAATAGCGAGGCATCTCCTGTATGTGTTGTAATAGAGAGGCATCTCCTGTATGTGCTGTAATAGAGAGGTATCTCCTGTATGTGCTGTGATAGAGAGGTATCTCCTATATGTGCTGTGATAGAGAGGCATCTCCTCTATGTGCTGTAATAGAGGGGTGTCTCATGTATGTGCTGTTATAGAGAGGTGTCTCCTGTATGTGCTGTAATAGAGAGGTATCTCCTGTATGTGCTGTGATAGAGAGGCGTCTCCTGTATGTGCTGTAATAGAGGGGCGTCTCCTGTATGTGCTGTAATAGAGAGGTATCTCCTGTATGTGCTGTGATAGAGGTGTCTCCTGTATGTGCTGTAATAGAGAGGCATCTCCTGTATGTGCTGTAATAGAGAGGCATCTCCTGCATGTGCTGTAATAGCGAGGTATCTCCTGTATGTGTTGTAATAGAGAGGCATCTCCTGTATGTGCTGTGACAGAGAGGCATCTCCTGTATGTGCTGTGATAGAGGTGTCTCCTGTATGTGCTGTAATAGAGGGGCGTCTACTGTATGTGCTGTTATAGAGAAGTGTCTCCTGTATGTGCATGATAGAGAGGCATCTCCTCTATGTGCTGTAATAGAGGTATCTCCTGTATGTGGTGAAATAGAGAGGCATCTCCTGTATTTGCTGTGACAGAGAGGCTTCTCCTGTATGTGCTGTGATAGAGGTGTCTCCTGTATGTGCTGTAATAGAGAGGTATCTCCTATATGTGCATGATAGAGAGGCATCTCCTCTATGTGCTGTAATAGAGGGGCGTCTCCTGTATGTGCTGTGACAGAGAGGCATCTCCTGTATGTGCTGTGATAGAGGTGTCTCCTGTATGTGCTGTAATAGAGAGGCATCTCCTCTATGTGCTGTAATAGAGGGGCGTCTCCTGTATGTGCTGTTATAGAGAGGTGTCTCCTGTACGTGCTGTAATAGAGTGGTATCTCATGTATGTACTGTGATATAGAGGCATCTCCTGTATGTGCTGTGATAGAGGTGTCTCCTGTATGTGCTCTAATAGCGAGGTATCTCCTGTATGTGCTGTAATAGCAAGGTATCTCCTGTATGTGTTGTAATAGAGAGGCATCTCCTGTATGTGCTGTGACAGAGAGGCATCTCCTGTATGTGCTGTAATAGAGAGGTATCTCCTGTATGTGTTGTAATAGAGAGGCATCTCCTGTATGTGCTGTAATAGAGAGGTATCTCCTGTATGTGCTGTGATAGAGGTGTCTCCTCTATGTGCTATAATAGAGAGGTATCTCCTGTATGTGCTCTGATAGAGAGGCATCTCCTGTATGTGCTGTAATAGAGGTGTCTCCTGTATGTGCTGTAATAGCGAGGTATCTCCTGTATGTGTTGTAATAGAGAGGCATGTCCTGTACGTGCTGTAATAGAGGTATCTCCTGTATGTGCTATAATAGAGAGGTATCTCCTGTATGTGTTGTAATAGAGAGGCATCTCCTGTATGTGCTGTAATAGAGAGGCATCTCCTGTATGTGCTGTGATAGAGAGGTATCTCCTGTATGTGCTGTAATAGCGAGGTATCTCCTGTATGTGTTGTAAGAGAGAGGCATCTCCTGCATGTGCTGTGACAGAGAGGCATCTCCTGTATGTGCTGTGATAGAGGTGTCTCCTGTATGTGCTGTAATAGAGAGGTATCTCCTGTATGTGCTGTAATAGCAAGGTATCTCCTGTATGTGTTGTAAGACAGAGGCATCTCCTGCATGTGCTGTGACAGAGAGGCATCTCCTGTATGTGCTGTGATAGAGGTGTCTCCTGTATGTGCTGTAATAGAGAGGTATCTCCTGTATGTGCTGTAATAGCAAGGTATCTCCTGTATGTGCTGTAATAGCGAGGTATCTCCTGTATGTGTTGTAATAGAGAGGCATCTCCTGTATGTGCTGTAATAGAGGTGTCTCCTGCATATGCTGTGACAGAGAGGCATCTCCTGTATGTGCTGTAATAGAGAGGCATCTCCTGTATGTGCTGTAATAGAGAGGTGTCTCCTGTATGTTCTGTAATAGAGAGGTATCTCCTGTATGTGCTGTAATAGCGAGGTATCTCCTGTATGTGTTGTAATAGAGAGGCATCTCCTGTATGTGCTGTAATAGAGGTGTCTCCTGTATGTGCTGTAATAGCGAGGTATCTCCTGTATGTGTTGTAATAGAGAGGCATCTCCTGTATGTGCTGTAATAGAGGTGTCTCCTGTATGTGCTGTAATAACGAGGTATCTCCTGTATGTGTTGTAATAGAGAGGCATCTCCTGTATGTGCTGTAATAGAGGTATCTCCTGTATGTGCTGTAATAGCGAGGTATCTCCTGTATGTGTTGTAATAGAGAGGCATCTCCTGTATGTGCTGTGACAGAGAGGCGTCTCCTGTATGTGCTGTAATAAAGAGGTATCTCCTGTATGTGTTGTAATAGAGAGGCATCTCCTGTATGTGCTGTAATAGAGGTATCTCCTGTATGTGCTGTAATAGCGAGGTATCTCCTGTATGTGTTGTAATAGAGAGGCATCTCCTGTATGTGCTGTGACAGAGAGGCATCTCCTGTATGTGCTGTAATAAAGAGGCATTTCCTGTATGTGCTGTAATAGAGAGGTATCTCCTGTATGTGCTGTAATGGAGGTGTCTCCTGTATGTTCTGTAATAGAGAGGTATCTCCTGTATGTGTTGTAATAGAGAGGCATCTCCTGTATGTGCTGTAATAGAGAGGCATCTCCTGTATGTGCTGTAATAGAGGTGTCTCCTGTATGTGCTGTGACAGAGAGGCATCTCCTGTATGTGCTGTAATAAAGAGGCATTTCCTGTATGTGCTGTAATAGAGAGGTATCTCCTGTATGTGCTGTAATGGAGGTGTCTCCTGTATGTTCTGTAATAGAGAGGTATCTCCTTTATGTGTTGTAATAGAGAGGTATCTCCTACATGTGCTGTAATAGCGAGGCATCTCCTGTATGTGTTGTAAGAGAGAGGCATCTCCTGCATGTGCTGTGACAGAGAGGCATCTCCTGTATGTGCTGTGATAGAGGTGTCTCCTGTATGTGCTGTAATAGAGAGGCATCTCCTGTATGTGCTGTAATAGAGGTGTCTCCTGTATGTGCTGTAATAGCGAGGTATCTCCTGTATGTGTTGTAATAGAGAGGCCTCTCCTGTATGTGCTGTAATAGAGAGGCATCTCCTGTATGTGTTGTAATAGAGAGGTATATCCTGTATGTGTTGTGAGAGAGAGGCATCTCCTGTATGTGTTGTAAGAGAGAGGCATCTCCTGCATGTGCTGTGACAGAGAGGCATCGCCTGTATGTGCTGTAATAGAGAGGCATCTCCTGCATGTGCTGTAATAGTGAGGCATCTCCTGCATGTGCTGTGACAGAGAGGCATCTCCTGTATGTGCTGTAATAGAGAGGTATCTCCTGTATGTGCTGTAATAGCGAGGTATCTCCTGTATGTGCTGTAATAGCGAGGTATCTCCTGTATGTGTTGTAATAGAGAGGCATCTCCTGTATGTGCTGTGACAGAGAGGCATCTCCTGTATGTGCTGTAATAGAGAGGTATCTCCTGTATGTGTTGTAATAGAGAGGCATCTCCTGTATGTGCTGTAATAGAGAGGTATCTCCTGTATGTGCTGTGATAGAGGTGTCTCCTCTATGTGCTGTAATAGAGAGGTATCTCCTGTATGTGCTCTGATAGAGAGGCATCTCCTGTATGTGCTGTAATAGAGGTGTCTCCTGTATGTGCTGTAATAACGAGATATCTCCTGTATGTGTTGTAATAGAGAGGCATCTCCTGTATGTGCTGTAATAGAGAGGTATCTCCTGTATGTGCTCTGATAGAGGTGTCTCCTGTATGTGCTGTAATAGAGAGGTATCTCCTGTATGTGCTGTGATAGAGAGGTGTCTCCTGTATGTGCTGTAATAGAGGTGTCTCCTGTATCTGTTGTAATAGTGAGGCATCTCCTGTATGTGTTGTAATAGAGAGGCATCTCCTGTATGTGCTGTAATAGAGAGGTATCTCCTGTATGTGCTGTGATAGAGAGGTATCTCCTATATGTGCTGTGATAGAGAGGCATCTCCTCTATGTGCTGTAATAGAGGGGCGTCTCATGTATGTGCTGTTATAGAGAGGTGTCTCCTGTATGTGCTGTAATAGAGAGGTATCTCCTGTATGTGCTGTGATAGAGAGGTGTCTCCTGTATGTGCTGTAATAGAGGGGCGTCTCCTGTATGTGCTGTAATAGAGAGGCATCTCCTGTATGTGCTGTAATAGAGAGGCATCTCCTGCATGTGCTGTAATAGCGAGGTATCTCCTGTATGTGTTGTAATAGAGAGGCATCTCCTGTATGTGCTGTGACAGAGAGGCATCTCCTGTATGTGCTGTGATAGAGGTGTCTCCTGTATGTGCTGTAATAGAGGGGCGTCTACTGTATGTGCTGTTATAGAGAGGTGTCTCCTGTATGTGCATGATAGAGAGGCATCTCCTCTATGTGCTGTAATAGAGGTATCTCCTGTATGTGGTGAAATAGAGAGGCATCTCCTGTATATGCTGTGACAGAGAGGCTTCTCCTGTATGTGCTGTGATAGAGGTGTCTCCTGTATGTGCTGTTATAGAGAGGTATCTCCTATATGTGCATGATAGAGAGGCATCTCCTCTATGTGCTGTAATAGAGGGGTGTATTCTGTATGTGCTGTGACAGAGAGGCATCTCCTGTATGTGCTGTGATAGAGGTGTCTCCTGTATGTGCTGTAATAGAGAGGCATCTCCTCTATGTGCTGTAATAGAGGGGCGTCTCCTGTATGTGCTGTTATAGAGAGGTGTCTCCTGTACGTGCTGTAATAGAGTGGTATCTCATGTATGTACTGTGATATAGAGGCATCTCCTGTATGTGCTGTGATAGAGGTGTCTCCTGTATGTGCTCTAATAGCGAGGTATCTCCTGTATGTGCTGTAATAGCAAGGTATCTCCTGTATGTGTTGTAATAGAGAGGAATCTCCTGTATGTGCTGTGACAGAGAGGCATCTCCTGTATGTGCTGTAATAGAGAGGTATCTCCTGTATGTGTTGTAATAGAGAGGCATCTCCTGTATGTGCTGTAATAGAGAGGTATCTCCTGTATGTGCTGTGATAGAGGTGTCTCCTCTATGTGCTATAATAGAGAGGTATCTCCTGTATGTGCTCTGATAGAGAGGCATCTCCTGTATGTGCTGTAATAGAGGTGTCTCCTGTATGTGCTGTAATAGCAAGGTATCTCCTGTATGTGTTGTAATAGAGAGGCATCTCCTGTATGTGCTGTAATAGAGAGGTATCTCCTGTATGTGCTCTGATAGAGGTGTCTCCTGTATGTGCTGTGATAGAGAGGCATCTCCTCTATGTGCTGTAATAGAGGGGCGTCTCATGTATGTGCTGTTATAGAGAGGTGTCTCCTGTATGTGCTGTAATAGAGAGGTATCTCCTGTATGTGCTGTGATATAGAGGCATCTCCTGTATGTGCTGTGATAGAGGTGTCTCCTGTATGTGCTCTAATAGCGAGGTATCTCCTGTATGTGCTGTAATAGCAAGGTATCTCCTGTATGTGTTGTAATAGAGAGGCATCTCCTGTATGTGCTGTGACAGAGAGGCATCTCCTGTATGTGCTGTAATAGAGAGGTATCTCCTGTATGTGTTGTAATAGAGAGGCATCTCCTGTATGTGCTGTAATAGAGAGGTATCTCCTGTATGTGCTGTGATAGTGGTGTCTCCTCTATGTGCTGTAATAGAGAGGTATCTCCTGTATGTGCTCTGATAGAGAGGCATCTCCTGTATATGCTGTAATAGAGGTGTCTCATGTATGTGCTGTAATAGCAAGGTATCTCCTGTATGTGTTGTAATAGAGAGGCATCTCCTGTATGTGCTGTAATAGAGAGGTATCTCCTGTATGTGCTCTGATAGAGGTGTCTCCTGTATGTGCTGTGATAGAGAGGTGTCTCCTGTATGTGCTGTTATAGAGAGGTGTCTCCTGTATGTGCTGTAATAGAGAGGTATCTCCTGTATGTGCTGTGATAGAGAGGCATCTCCTCTATGTGCTGTAATAGAGGGGCGTCTCATGTATGTGCTGTTATAGAGAGGTGTCTCCTGTATGTGCTGTAATAGAGAGGTATCTCCTGTATGTGCTGTGATAGAGAGGCGTCTCCTGTATGTGCTGTAATAGAGGGGCGTCTCCTGTATGTGCTGTAATAGAGAGGTATCTCCTGTATGTGCTGTGATAAAGGTGTCTCCTGTATGTGCTGTAATAGAGAGGCATCTCCTCTATGTGCTGTAATAGAGAGGCATCTCCTGCATGTGCTGTAATAGCGAGGTATCTCCTGTATGTGTTGTAATAGAGAGGCATCTCCTGTATGTGCTGTGACAGAGAGGCATCTCCTGTATGTGCTGTGATAGAGGTGTCTCCTGTATGTGCTGTAATAGAGGGGCGTCTACTGTATGTGCTGTTATAGAGAGGTGTCTCCTGTATGTGCATGATAGAGAGGCATCTCCTGTATGTGCTGTAATAGAGGTGTCTCCTGTATGTGCTGTAATAGCAAGGTATCTCCTGTATGTGTTGTAATAGAGAGGCATCTCCTGTATGTGCTGTAATAGAGAGGTATCTCCTGTATGTGCTCTGATAGAGGTGTCTCCTGTATGTGCTGTGATAGAGAGGCATCTCCTCTATGTGCTGTAATAGAGGGGCATCTCATGTATGTGCTGTTATAGAGAGGTGTCTCCTGTATGTGCTGTAATAGAGAGGTATCTCCTGTATGTGCTGTGATAGAGAGGCGTCTCCTGTATGTGCTGTAATAGAGGGGCGTCTCCTGTATGTGCTGTAATAGAGAGGTATCTCCTGTATGTGCTGTGATAAAGGTGTCTCCTGTATGTGCTGTAATAGAGAGGCATCTCCTGTATGTGCTGTAATAGAGAGGCATCTCCTGCATGTGCTGTAATAGCGAGGTATCTCCTGTATGTGTTGTAATAGAGAGGCATCTCCTGTATGTGCTGTGACAGAGAGGCATCTCCTGTATGTGCTGTGATAGAGGTGTCTCCTGTATGTGCTGTAATAGAGGGGCGTCTACTGTATGTGCTGTTATAGAGAGGTGTCTCCTGTATGTGCATGATAGAGAGGCATCTCCTCTATGTGCTGTAATAGAGGTAGCTCCTGTATGTGGTGAAATAGAGAGGCATCTCCTGTATTTGCTGTGACAGAGAGGCTTCTCCTGTATGTGCTGTGATAGAGGTGTCTCCTGTATGTGCTGTAATAAAGAGGTATCTCCTATATGTGCATGATAGAGAGGCATCTCCTCTATGTGCTGTAATAGAGGGGCGTCTCCTGTATGTGCTGTGACAGAGAGGCATCTCCTGTATGTGCTGTGATAGAGGTGTCTCCTGTATGTGCTGTAATAGAGAGGCATCTCCTCTATGTGCTGTAATAGAGGGGCGTCTCCTGTATGTGCTGTTATAGAGAGGTGTCTCCTGTACGTGCTGTAATAGAGTGGTATCTCATGTATGTACTGTGATATAGAGGCATCTCCTGTATGTGCTGTGATAGAGGTGTCTCCTGTATGTGCTCTAATAGCGAGGTATCTCCTGTATGTGCTGTAATAGCAAGGTATCTCCTGTATGTGTTGTAATAGAGAGGCATCTCCTGTATGTGCTGTGACAGAGAGGCATCTCCTGTATGTGCTGTAATAGAGAGGTATCTCCTGTATGTGTTGTAATAGAGAGGCATCTCCTGTATGTGCTGTAATAGAGAGGTATCTCCTGTATGTGCTGTGATAGTGGTGTCTCCTCTATGTGCTGTAATAGAGAGGTATCTCCTGTATGTGCTCTGATAGAGAGGCATCTCCTGTATGTGCTGTAATAGAGGTGTCTCATGTATGTGCTGTAATAGCAAGGTATCTCCTGTATGTGTTGTAATAGAGAGGCATCTCCTGTATGTGCTGTAATAGAGAGGTATCTCCTGTATGTGCTCTGATAGAGGTGTCTCCTGTATGTGCTGTGATAGAGAGGTGTCTCCTGTATGTGCTGTTATAGAGAGGTGTCTCCTGTATGTGCTGTAATAGAGAGGTATCTCCTGTATGTGCTGTGATAGAGAGGCGTCTCCTGTATGTGCTGTAATAGAGGGGCGTCTCCTGTATGTGCTGTAATAGAGAGGTATCTCCTGTATGTGCTGTGATAGAGGTGTCTCCTGTATGTGCTGTAATAGAGAGGCATCTCCTGTATGTGCTGTAATAGAGAGGCATCTCCTGCATGTGCTGTAATAACGAGGTATCTCCTGTATGTGTTGTAATAGAGAGGCATCTCCTGTATGTGCTGTGACAGAGAGGCATCTCCTGTATGTGCTGTGATAGAGGTGTCTCCTGTATGTGCTGTAATAGAGGGGTTCTACTGTATGTGCTGTTATAGAGAGGTGTCTCCTGTATGTGCATGATAGAGAGGCATCTCCTCTATGTGCTGTAATAGAGGTATCTCCTGTATGTGGTGAAATAAAGAGGCATCTCCTGTATTTGCTGTGACAGAGAGGCTTCTCCTGTATGTGCTGTGATAGAGGTGTCTCCTGTATGTGCTGTAATAGAGAGGTATCTCCTATATGTGCATGATAGAGAGGCATCTCCTCTATGTGCTGTAATAGAGGGGCGTCTCCTGTATGTGCTGTTATAGAGAGGTGTCTCCTGTACGTGCTGTAATAGAGAGGTATCTCCTGTATGTGCTGTGATAGAGGTGTCTCCTGTATGTGCTGTAATAGAGTGGTATCTCATGTATGTACTGTGATACAGAGGCATCTCCTGTATGTGCTGTGATAGAGGTGTCTCCTGTATGTGCTCTAATAGCGAGGTATCTCCTGTATGTGCTGTAATAGCAAGGTATCTCCTGTATGTGTTATAATAGAGAGGCATCTCCTGTATGTGCTGTGACAGAGAGGCATCTCCTGTATGTGTTGTAATAGAGAGGTATCCCCGGTATGTGCTGTAATAGAGAGGCATCTCCTGTATGTGCTGTGATAGAGAGGCATCTCCTGTGTGTGTTGTAATAGAGAGGCATCTCATGTATGTGCTGTGACAGAGAGGCATCTCCTGTATGTGCTTCAATAGACAGGTATCTCCTGGATGTGCTGTAATAGAGAGGTATCTCTTGTATGTGCTGTAATAGAGAGGCATCTCCTGTATGTGCTGTAATAGAGAGGTATCTCCTGTATGTGCTGTAATAGAGGTGCCTCCTGTAAGTGCTGTAATAGAGAGGTATCTCCTGTATGTGCTGTAATAGCGAGGTATCTCCTGTATGTGCTGTAATAGAGAGGCATCTCCTGTATGTGCTGTAATAGAGAGGCATCTCCTGTATGTGCTGTGACAGAGAGGCATCTCCTGTATGTGCTGTAATAGAGAGGCATCTCCTGTATGTGCTGTAATAGAGAGGCGTCTCCTGCATGTGCTGTAATAGAAAGGCATCTCCTGCATGTGCTGTGATAGAGAGGCATCTCCTGTATGTGCTGTGATAGAGGTGTCTCCTGTATGTGCTGTAATAGAGAGGTATCTCCTGCATGTGCTGTGATAGAGAGCCATCTCCTGTATGTGCTGTGATAGAGGTGTCTCCTGTATGTGCTGTAATAGCGAGGTATCTCCTGTATGTGCTGTAATAGCGAGGTATCTACTGTATGTGTTGTAATAGAGAGGCATCTCCTGTATGTGCTGTGACAGAGAGGCATCTCATGTATGTGTTGTAATAGAGAGGTATCTCCTGTATGTGCTGTAATAGCGAGGCATCTCCTGTATGTGTTGTAATAGAGAGGCATCTCCTGTATGTGCTGTGACAGAGAGGCATCTCTTGTATGTGCTGTAATAGAGAGGTATCTCCTGTATGTGCTGTGATAGAGGTGTCTCCTGTATGTGCTGTAATAGAGAGGTATCTCCTGCATGTGCTGTGATAGAGAGGCATCTCCTGTATGTGCTGTGATAGAGGTGTCTCCTGTATGTGCTGTAATAGCGAGGTATCTCCTGTATGTGCTGTAATAGCGAGGTATCTACTGTATGTGTTGTAATAGAGAGGCATCTCCTGTATGTGCTGTGACAGAGAGGCATCTCATGTATGTGTTGTAATAGAGAGGTATCTCCTGAATGTGCTGTAATAGCGAGGCATCTCCTGTATGTGTTGTAATAGAGAGGCATCTCCTGTATGTGCTGTGACAGAGAGGCATCTCTTGTATGTGCTGTAATAGAGAGGTATCTCCTGTATGTGTTGTAATAGAGAGGCATCTCCTGTATGTGCTGTGACAGATAGGCATCTCTTGTATGTGCTGTAATAGAGAGGTATTTCCTGTATGTGTTGTAATAGAGAGGCATCTCCTGTATGTGTTGTAATAGAGAGGCATCTCCTGTATGTACTGTGACAGAGAGGCATCTCCTGTATTTGCTGTAATAGAGAGGTATCTCCTGTATGTGCTGTAATAGCGAGGTATCTCCTGTATGTGTTGTAATAGAGAGGCATCTCCTGTATGTGCTGTAATAGAGAGGTATCTCCTGTATGTGCTGTGATAGAGGCGTCTCCTGTATGTGCTGTGACAGAGAGGCACCTCCTGTATGTGCTGTGACAGTGAGGCATCTCCTGTATGTGCTGTAATAGAGAGGCATCTCCTGTATGTGCTGTGACAGAGAGGCATCTCCTGTATGTGCTGTAATAGAGAGGCATCTCCTGTATGTGCTGCAATAGAGAGGCATCTCCTGTATGTGCTGTGACAGAGAGGTATCTCCTGTATGTGCTGTAATAGCAAGGTACCTCCTGTATGTGTTGTAAGAGAGAGGCATCTCCTGCATGTGCTGTGACAGAGAGGCATCTCCTGTATGTGCTGTGATAGAGGTGTCTCCTGTATGTGCTGTAATAGAGAGGTATCTCATGTATGTGCTGTAATAGCGAGGTATCTCCTATATGTGCTGTAATAGCGAGGTATCTCCTGTATGTGTTGTAAGAGAGAGAGAGACATCTCCTGCATGTGCTGTGACAAAGAGGCATCTCCTGTATGTGCTGTGATAGAGGTTTCTCCTGTATGTGCTGTAATAGAGAGGTATCTCCTGTATGTGCTGTAATAGCGAGGTATCTCCTGTATGTGCTGTAATAGCGAGGTATCTCCTTTATGTGCTGTAATAGCGAGGTATCTCCTGTATGTGTTGTAAGAGAGAGGCATCTCCTGTATGTGTTGTAATAGAGAGGCATCTCCTGTATGTGCTGTAATAGAGGTGTCTCCTGCATGTGCTGTGACAGAGAGGCATCTCCTGTATGTGCTGTAATAGAGAGGCATCTCCTGTATGTGCTGTAATAGAGAGGTGTCTCCTGTATGTGCTGTAATAGAGAGGTATCTCCTGTATGTGCTGTAATAGCAAGGTATTTCCTGTATGTGCTGAAAAGGAGAGGCATCTCCTGTATGTGCTGTAATAGAGAAGCATCTCCTGTATGTGCTGTAATAGAGAGGTATCTCCTGTATGTGTTGTAATAGAGAGGCATCTTCTGTATGTGCTGTAATAGAGAGGCATCTCCTGTATGTGCTGTAATAGAGGTGTCTCCTGTATGTGCTGTAATAGCGAGGTATCTCCTGTATGTGCTGTAATAGCGAGGTATCTCCTGTATGTGTTGTAATAGAGAGGCATCTTCTGTATGTGCTGTAATAGAGAGGCATCTCCGGTATGTGCTGTAATAGAGGTGTCTCCTGTATGTGCTGTAATAGCGAGGTATCTCCTGTATGTGCTGTAATAGCGAGGTATCTCCTGTATGTGCTGTAATAGCGAGGTATCTCCTGTATGTGTTGTAATAGAGAGGCATCTCCTGTATGTGCTGTAATAGAGGTGTCTCCTGCATGTGCTGTGACAGAGAGGCATCTCATGTATGTGCTGTAATAGAGAGGCATCTCCTGTATGTGCTGTAATAGAGAGGTGTCTCCTGTATGTGCTGTAATAGAGAGGTATCTCCTGTATGTGCTGTAATAGCGAGGTATCTCCTGTATGTGTTGTAATAGAGAGGCATCTCCTGTATGTGCTGTAATAGCGAGGTATCTCCTGTATGTGTTGTAATAGAGAGGCATCTCCTGTATGTGCTGTAATAGAGGTGTCTCCTGTATGTGCTGTAATAACGAGGTATCTCCTGTATGTGTTGTAAGAGAGAGGCATCTCCTGCATGTGCTGTGACAGAGAGGCATCTCCTGTATGTGCTGTGATAGAGGTGTCTCCTGTATGTGCTGTAATAGAGAGGTATCTCCTGTATCTGCTGTACTAGCGAGGTATCTCCTGTATGTGCTGTAATAGCGAGGTATCTCCTGTATGTGTTGTAATAGAGAGGCATCTCCTGTATGTGCTGTAATAGAGGCGTCTCCTGCATGTGCTGTGACAGAGAGGCATCTCCTGTATGTGCTGTAATAGAGAGGCATCTCCTGTATGTGCTGTAATAGAGAGGTGTCTCCTGTATGTGCTGTAATAGAGAGGTATCTCCTGTATGTGCTGTAATAGCGAGGTATCTCCTGTATGTGTTGTAATAGAGAGGCATCTCCTGTATGTGCTGTAATAGAGGTGTCTCCTGTATGTGCTGTAATAGCGAGGTATCTCCTGTATGTGTTGTAATAGAGAGGCATCTCCTGTATGTGCTGTAATAGAGGTGTCTCCTGTATGTGCTGTAATAACGAGGTATCTCCTGTATGTGTTGTAATAGAGAGGCGTCTCCTGTATGTGCTGTAATAGCGAGGTATCTACTGTATGTGTTGTAACAGAGAAGCATCTCCTGTATGTGCTGTAATAGAGGTATCTCCTGTATGTGCTGTAATAGCGAGGTATCTCCTGTATGTGTTGTAATAGAGAGGCATCTCCTGTATGTGCTGTGACAGAGAGGCATCTCCTGTATGTGTTGTAATAAAGAGGCATTTCCTGTATGTGCTGTGTCAGCGAGGCATCTCCTGTATGTGCTGTGATAGAGGTGTCTCCTGTATGTGCTGTAATAGAGAGGCATCTCCTGTATGTGCTGTAATAGGGGTGTCTCCTGTATGTGCTGTAATAGTGAGGTATCTCCTGTATGTGTTGTAATAGAGAGGTATCGCCTGTATGTGCTGTAATAGAGATGCATCTCCTGTATGTGCTGTAATAGAGAGGTATCTCCTGTATGTGCTGTGATAGAGAGGTATCTCCTATATGTGCTGTGATAGAGAGGCATCTCCTCTATGTGCTGTAATAGAGGGGCGTCTCCTGTATGTGCTGTAATAGAGAGGTATCTCCTGTATGTGCTGTGATAGAGGTGTCTCCTGTATGTGCTGTAATAGAGAGGCATCTCCTGTATGTGCTGTAATAGAGAGGCATCTCCTCTATGTGCTGTAATAGAGGTATCTCCTGTATGTGGTGAAATAGAGAGGCATCTCCTGTATGTGCTGTGACAGAGAGGCATCTCCTGTATGTGCTGTGATAGAGGTGTCTCCTGTATGTGCTGTAATAGAGAGGTATCACCTATATGTGCATGATAGAGAGGCATCTCCTCTATGTGCTGTAATAGAGGGGCGTCTCCTGTATGTGCTGTTATAGAGAGGTGTCTCCTGTACGTGCTGTAATAGAGAGGTATCTCCTGTATGTGCTGTGATGGAGGTGTCTCCCGTATGTGCTGTAACAGAGTGGTATCTCCTGTATGTACTGTGATATAGAGGCATCTCATGTATGTGCTGTGATAGAGGTGTCTCCTGTATGTGCTCTAATAGCGAGGTATCTCCTGTATGTGCTGTAATAGCAAGGTATCTCCTGTATGTGTTGTAATAGAGAGGCATCTCCTGTATGTGCTGTGACAGAGAGGCATCTCCTGTATGTGTTGTAATAGAGAGGTATCCCAGGTATGTGCTGTCATAAGAGGCATCTCCTGTATGTGCTGTGACAGAGAGGCATCTTCTGTATGTGCTTCAATAGACAGGTATCTCCTGTATGTGTTGTAATAGAGAGGCATCTCCTGTATGTGCTGTGACAGAGAGGCATCTCCTGTATGTGCTGTAATAGAGAGGTATCTCCTGTATGTGCTGTAATAGAGAGGCATCTCCTGTATGTGCTGTAATAGAGAGGTATCTCCTGTATGTGCTGTAATAGAGGTGCCTCCTGTATGTGCTGTAATAGAGAGGTATTTCCTGTATGTGCTGTAATAGCGAGGTATCTCCTGTATGTGCTGTAATAGAGAGGTGTCTCCTGTATGTGCTGTAATAGAGAGGTATCTCCTGTATGTGCTGTAATAGCGAGGTATCTCCTGTATGTGTTGTAATAGAGAGGCATCTCCTGTATGTGCTGTAATAGAGGTGTCTCCTGTATGTGCTGTAATAGCGAGGTATCTCCTGTATGTGTTGTAATAGAGAGGCATCTCCTGTATGTGCTGTAATAGAGGTGTCTCCTGTATGTGCTGTAATAACGAGGTATCTCCTGTATGTGTTGTAATAGAGAGGCGTCTCCTGTATGTGCTGTAATAGCGAGGTCTCTACTGTATGTGTTGTAACAGAGAAGCATCTCCTGTATGTGCTGTAATAGAGGTATCTCCTGTATGTGCTGTAATAGCGAGGTATCTCCTGTATGTGTTGTAATAGAGAGGCATCTCCTGTATGTGCTGTGACAGAGAGGCATCTCCTGTATGTGTTGTAATAAAGAGGCATTTCCTGTATGTGCTGTGAAAGAGAGGCATCTCCTGTATGTGCTGTGATAGAGGTGTCTCCTGTATGTGCTGTAATAGAGAGGCATCTCCTGTATGTGCTGTAATAGAGGTGTCTCCTGTATGTGCTGTAATAGTGAGGTATCTCCTTTATGTGTTGTAATAGAGAGGTATCTCCTGTATGTGCTGTAATAGAGAGGCATCTCCTGTATGTGCTGTAATAGAGAGGTATCTCCTGTATGTGCTGTGATAGAGGGGTCTCAGGTATGTGCTGTAATAGAGAGGTATCTCCTGTATGTGCTGTGATAGAGGTGTCTCCTGTATGTGCTGTAATAGAGAGGCATCTCCTGTATGTGCTGTAATAGAGAGGCATCTCCTGCATGTGCTGTAATAGTGAGGTATCTCCTGTATGTGTTGTAATAGAGAGGCATCTCCTGTATGTGCTGTGACAGAGAGGCATCTCCTGTATGTGCTGTGATAGAGGTGTCTCCTGTATGTGCTGTAATAGAGGGGCGTCTACTGTATGTGCTGTTATAGAGAGGTGTGTCCTGTATGTGCATGATAGAGAGGCATCTCCTCTATGTGCTGTAATAGAGGTATCTCCTGTATGTGGTAAAATAGAGAGGCATCTCCTGTATGAGCTGTGACAGAGAGGCATCTCCTGTATGTGCTGTGATAGAGGTGTCTCCTGTATGTGCTGTAATAGAGAGGTATCACCTATATGTGCATGATAGAGAGGCATCTCCTCTATGTGCTGTAATAGAGGGGCGTCTCCTGTATGTGCTGTTATAGAGAGGTGTCTCCTGTACGTGCTGTAATAGAGAGGTATCTCCTGTATGTGCTGTGATGGAGGTGTCTCCCGTATGTGCTGTAACAGAGTGGTATCTCCTGTATGTACTGTGATATAGAGGCATCTCACGTATGTGCTGTGATAGAGGTGTCTCCTGTATGTGTTCTAATAGCGAGGTATCTCCTGTATGTGCTGTAATAGCAAGGTATCTCCTGTATGTGTTGTAATAGAGAGGCATCTCCTTTATGTGCTCTGATAGAGAGGCATCTCCTGTATGTGCTGTAATAGAGGTGTCTCCTGTATGCGCTGTAATAACGAGGTATCTCCTGTATGTGTTGTAATAGAGAGGCATCTTCTGTATGTGCTTCAATAGACAGGTATCTCCTGTATGTGTTGTAATAGAGAGGCATCTCCTGTATGTGCTGTGACAGAGAGGCATCTCCTGTATGTGCTGTAATAGAGAGGTATCTCCTGTATGTGCTGTAATAGAGAGGCATCTCCTGTATGTGCTGTAATAGAGAGGTATCTCCTGTATGTGCTGTAATAGAGGTGTGTCCTGTATGTGCTGTAATAGAGAGGTATTTCCTGTATGTGCTGTAATAGCGAGGTATCTCCTGTATGTGCTGTAATAGAGAGGCATTACCTGTATGTGCTGTAATAGAGAGGCATCTCCTGTATGTACTGTGACAGAGAGGCATCTCATGTATGTGCTGTAATAGAGAGGCATCTCATGTATGTGCTGTAATAGAGAGGCATCTCCTGCATGTGCTGTAATAGAGAGGCATCTCCTGCATGTGCTGTAATAGAGAGGCATCTCCTGTATGTGCTGTGATAGAGGTGTCTCCTGTATGTGCTGTAATAGAGAGGTATCTCCTGCATGTGCTGTGATAGAGAGGCATCTCCTGTATGTGCTGTGATAGAGGTGTCTCCTGTATGTGCTGTAATAGCGAGGTATCTCCTGTATGTGCTGTAATAGCGAGGTATCTACTGTATGTGTTGTAATAGAGAGGCATCTCCTGTATGTGCTGTGACAGAGAGGCATCTCATGTATGTGTTGTAATAGAGAGGTATCTCCTGTATGTGCTGTAATAGCGAGGCATCTCCTGCATGTGTTGTAATAGAGAGGCATCTCCTGTATGTGCTGTGACAGAGAGGCATCTCCTGTATGTGCTGTAATAGAGCGGTATCTCCTGTATGTGTTGTAATAGAGAGGCATCTCCTGTATGTGCTGTGACAGAGAGGCATCTCCTGTATGTGCTGTAATAGAGAGGTATCTCCTGTATGTGCTGTAATAGAGAGGCATCTCCTGTATGTGCTGTATTAGCGAGGTATCTCCTGTATGTGTTGTAATAGAGAGGTATCTCCTGTATGTGCTGTGATAGAGGCGTCTCCTGTATGTGCTGTGACAGAGAGGCACCTCCTGTATGTGCTGTGACAGAGAGGCATCTCCAGTATGTGCTGTAATAGAGAGGCATCTCCTGTATGTGCTGTGACAGAGAGGCATCTCCTGTATGTGCTGTAATAGAGAGGCATCTCCTGTATGTGCTGCAATAGAGAGGCATCTCCTGTATGTGCTGTGACAGAGAGGTATCGCCTGTATGTGCTGTAATAGCAAGGTACCTCCTGTATGTGTTGTAAGAGAGAGGCATCTCCTGCATGTGCTGTGACAGAGAGGCATCTCCTGTATGTGCTGTGATAGAGGTGTCTCCTGTATGTGCTGTAATAGAGAGGTATCTCATGTATGTGCTGTAATAGCGAGGTATCTCCTATATGTGCTGTAATAGCGAGGTATCTCCTGTATGTGTTGTAAGAGAGAGAGAGGCATCTCCTGCATGTGCTGTGACAAAGAGGCATCTCTTGTATGTGCTGTGATAGAGGTGTCTCCTGTATGTGCTGTAATAGAGAGGTATCTCCTGTATGTGCTGTAATAGCGATGTATCTCCTGTATGTGCTGTAATAGCGAGGTATCTCCTGTATGTGTTGTAAGAGAGAGGCATCTCCTGCATGTGCTGTGACAGAGAGGCATCTCCTGTATGTGCTGTGATAGAGGTGTCTCCTGTATGTGCTGTAATAGAGAGGTATCTCCTGTATGTGCTGTACTAGCGAGGTATCTCCTGTATGTGCTGTAATAGCGAGGTATCTCCTGTATGTGTTGTAATAGAGAGGCATCTCCTGTATGTGCTGTAATAGAGGTGTCTCCTGCATGTGCTGTGACAGAGAGGCATCTCCTGTATGTGCTGTAATAGAGAGGCATCTCCTGTATGTGCTGTAATAGAGAGGTGTCTCCTGTATGTGCTGTAATAGAGAGGTATCTCCTGTATGTGCTGTAATAGCGAGGTATCTCCTGTATGTGTTGTAATAGAGATGCATCTCCTGTATGTGCTGTAATAGAGGTGTCTCCTGTATGTGCTGTAATAACGAGGTATCTCCTGTATGTGTTGTAATAGAGAGGCGTCTCCTGTATGTGCTGTAATAGCGAGGTATCTACTGTATGTGTTGTAACAGAGAAGCATCTCATGTATGTGCTGTGATAGAGGTGTCTCCTGTATGTGCTCTAATAGCGAGGTATCTCCTGTATGTGCTGTAATAGCAAGGTATCTCCTGTATGTGTTGTAATAGAGAGGCATCTCCTGTATGTGCTGTGACAGAGAGGCATTTCCTGTATGTGTTGTAATAGAGAGGTATCCCCGGTATGTGCTGTAATAAGAGGCATCTCCTGTATGTGCTGTGACAGAGAGGCATCTTCTGTATGTGCTTCAATAGACAGGTATCTCCTGTATGTGTTGTAATAGAGAGGCATCTCCTGTATGTGCTGTGACAGAGAGGCATCTCCTGTATGTGCTGTAATAGAGAGGTATCTCCTGTATGTGCTGTAATAGAGAGGCATCTCCTGTATGTGCTGTAATAGAGAGCTATCTCCTGTATGTGCTGTAATAGAGGTGCCTCCTGTATGTGCTGTAATAGAGAGGTATTTCCTGTATGTGCTGTAATAGCGAGGTATCTCCTGTATGTGCTGTAATAGAGAGGTGTC
This sequence comes from Ambystoma mexicanum, assembly GCF_040938575.1. NCBI lineage: Eukaryota > Metazoa > Chordata > Amphibia > Caudata > Ambystomatidae > Ambystoma > Ambystoma mexicanum. The sequence goes on along the minus strand of NC_090931.1, from coordinate 7,401,058 downwards.
TCCTGTATGTGCTGTAATAGAGAGGTATCTCCTGTATGTGCTGAAATAGCGAGGTATCTCCTGTATGTGTTGTAATAGAGAGGCATCTCCTGTATGTGCTGTAATAGAGGTGTCTCCTGTATGTGCTGTAATAGCGAGGTATCTCCTGTATGTGTTGTAATAGAGAGGCATCTCCTGTATGTGCTGTAATAGAGGTGTCTCCTGTATGTGCTGTAATAACGAGGTATCTCCTGTATGTGTTGTAATAGAGAGGCGTCTCCTGTATGTGCTGTAATAGCGAGGTATCTACTGTATGTGTTGTAACAGAGAAGCATCTCCTGTATGTGCTGTAATAGAGGTATCTCCTGTATGTGCTGTAAAAGCGAGGTATCTCCTGTATGTGTTGTAATAAAGAGGCATTTCCTGTATGTGCTGTGACAGAGAGGCATCTCCTGTATGTGCTGTGATAGAGGTGTCTCCTGTATGTGCTGTAATAGAGAGGCATCTCCTGTATGTGCTGTAATAGAGGTGTCTCCTGTATGTGCTGTAATAGTGAGGTATCTCCTGTATGTGTTGTAATAGAGAGGTATCTCCTGTATGTGCTGTAATAGAGAGGCATCTCCAGTATGTGCTGTAATAGAGAGGTATCTCCTGTATGTGCTGTGATAGAGGGGTCTCCTGTATGTGCTGTAATAGAGAGGTATCTCCTGTATGTGCTGTAATAGAGGTGTCTCCTGCATGTGCTGTGACAGAGAGGCATCTCCTGTATGTGCTGTAATAGAGAGGCATCTCCTGTATGTGCTGTAATAGAGAGGTGTCTCCTGTATGTGCTGTAATAGAGAGGTATCTCCTGTATGTGCTGTAATAGCGAGGTATCTCCTGTATGTGTTGTAATAGAGATGCATCTCCTGTATGTGCTGTAATAGAGGTGTCTCCTGTATGTGCTGTAATAACGAGGTATCTCCTGTATGTGTTGTAATAGAGAGGCGTCTCCTGTATGTGCTGTAATAGCGAGGTATCTACTGTATGTGTTGTAACAGAGAAGCATCTCCTGTATGTGCTGTAATAGAGGTATCTCCTGTATGTGCTGTAATAGCGAGGTATCTCCTGTATGTGTTGTAATAGAGAGGCATCTCCTGTATGTGCTGTGACAGAGAGGCATCTCCTGTATGTGTTGTAATAAAGAGGCATTTCCTGTATGTGCTGTGACAGAGAGGCATCTCCTGTATGTGCTGTGATAGAGGTGTCTCCTGTATGTGCTGTAATAGAGAGGCATCTCCTGTATGTGCTGTAATAGAGGTGTCTCCTGTATGTGCTGTAATAGTGAGGTATCTCCTGTATGTGTTGTAATAGAGAGGTATCTCCTGTATGTGCTGTAATAGAGAGGCATCTCCTGTATGTGCTGTAATAGAGAGGTATCTCCTGTATGTGCTGTGATAGAGAGGTATCTCCTATATGTGCTGTGATAGAGAGGCATCTCCTCTATGTGCTGTAATAGAGGGGTGTCTCCTGTATGTGCTGTAATAGAGAGGTATCTCCTGTATGTGCTGTGATAGAGGTGTCTCCTGTATGTGCTGTAATAGAGAGGCATCTCCTGTATGTGCTGTAATAGAGAGGCATCTCCTGCATGTGCTGTAATAGCGAGGTATCTCCTGTATGTGTTGTAATAGAGAGGCATCTCCTGTATGTGCTGTGACAGAGAGGCATCTCCTGTATGTGCTGTGATAGAGGTGTCTCCTGTATGTGCTGTAATAGAGGGGTGTCTACTGTATGTGCTGTTATAGAGAGGTGTGTCCTGTATGTGCATGATAGAGAGGCATCTCCTCTATGTGCTGTAATAGAGGTATCTCCTGTATGTGGTGAAATAGAGAGGCATCTCCTGTGTGTGCTGTGACAGAGAGGCATCTCCTGTATGTGCTGTGATAGAGGTGTCTCCTGTATGTGCTGTAATAGAGAGGTATCACCTATATGTGCATGATAGAGAGGCATCTCCTCTATGTGCTGTAATAGAGGGGCGTCTCCTGTATGTGCTGTTATAGAGAGGTGTCTCCTGTACGTGCTGTAATAGAGAGGTATCTCCTGTATGTGCTGTGATGGAGGTGTCTCCCGTATGTGCTGTAACAGAGTGGTATCTCCTGTATGTACTGTGATATATAGAGGTTTCTCATGTATGTGCTGTGATAGAGGTGTCTCCTGTATGTGCTCTAATAGCGAGGTATCTCCTGTATGTGCTGTAATAGCAAGGTATCTCCTGTATGTGTTGTAATAGAGAGGCATCTCCTGTATGTGCTGTGACAGAGAGGCATTTCCTGTATGTGTTGTAATAGAGAGGTATCCCCGGTATGTGCTGTAATAAGAGGCATCTCCTGTATGTGCTGTGACAGAGAGGCATCTTCTGTATGTGCTTCAATAGACAGGTATCTCCTGTATGTGTTGTAATAGAGAGGCATCTCCTGTATGTGCTGTGACAGAGAGGCATCTCCTGTATGTGCTGTAATAGAGAGGTATCTCCTGTATGTGCTGTAATAGAGAGGCATCTCCTGTATGTGCTGTAATAGAGAGCTATCTCCTGTATGTGCTGTAATAGAGGTGCCTCCTGTATGTGCTGTAATAGAGAGGTATTTCCTGTATGTGCTGTAATAGCGAGGTATCTCCTGTATGTGCTGTAATAGAGAGGTGTCTCCTGTATGTGCTGTAATAGAGAGGTATCTCCTGTATGTGCTGAAATAGCGAGGTATCTCCTGTATGTGTTGTAATAGAGAGGCATCTCCTGTATGTGCTGTAATAGAGGTGTCTCCTGTATGTGCTGTAATAGCGAGGTATCTCCTGTATGTGTTGTAATAGAGAGGCATCTCCTGTATGTGCTGTAATAGAGGTGTCTCCTGTATGTGCTGTAATAACGAGGTATCTCCTGTATGTGTTGTAATAGAGAGGCGTCTCCTGTATGTGCTGTAATAGCGAGGTATCTACTGTATGTGTTGTAACAGAGAAGCATCTCCTGTATGTGCTGTAATAGAGGTATCTCCTGTATGTGCTGTAAAAGCGAGGTATCTCCTGTATGTGTTGTAATAGAGAGGCATCTCCTGTATGTGCTGTGACAGAGAGGCATCTCCTGTATGTGTTGTAATAAAGAGGCATTTCCTGTATGTGCTGTGACAGAGAGGCATCTCCTGTATGTGCTGTGATAGAGGTGTCTCCTGTATGTGCTGTAATAGAGAGGCATCTCCTGTATGTGCTGTAATAGAGGTGTCTCCTGTATGTGCTGTAATAGTGAGGTATCTCCTGTATGTGTTGTAATAGAGAGGTATCTCCTGTATGTGCTGTAATAGAGAGGCATCTCCAGTATGTGCTGTAATAGAGAGGTATCTCCTGTATGTGCTGTGATAGAGGGGTCTCCTGTATGTGCTGTAATAGAGAGGTATCTCCTGTATGTGCTGTGATAGAGGTGTCTCCTGTATGTGCTGTAATAGAGAGGCATCTCCTGTATGTGCTGTAATAGAGAGGCATCTCCTGCATGTGCTGTAATAGCGAGGTATCTCCTGTATGTGTTGTAATAGAGAGGCATCTCCTGTATGTGCTGTGACAGAGAGGCATCTCCTGTATGTGCTGTGATAGAGGTGTCTCCTGTATGTGCTGTAATAGAGGGGCGTCTACTGTATGTGCTGTTATAGAGAGGTGTGTCCTGTATGTGCATGATAGAGAGGCATCTCCTCTATGTGCTGTAATAGAGGTATCTCCTGTATGTGGTGAAATAGAGAGGCATCTCCTGTATGTGCTGTGACAGAGAGGCATCTCCTGTATGTGCTGTGATAGAGGTGTCTCCTGTATGTGCTGTAATAGAGAGGTATCACCTATATGTGCATGATAGAGAGGCATCTCCTCTATCTGCTGTAATAGAGGGGCGTCTCCTGTATGTGCTGTTATAGAGAGGTGTCTCCTGTACGTGCTGTAATAGAGAGGTATCTCCTGTATGTGCTGTGATGGAGGTGTCTCCCGTATGTGCTGTAACAGAGTGGTATCTCCTGTATGTACTGTGATATAGAGGCATCTCATGTATGTGCTGTGATAGAGGTGTCTCCTGTATGTGTTCTAATAGCGAGGTATCTCCTGTATGTGCTGTAATAGCAAGGTATCTCCTGTATGTGTTGTAATAGAGAGGCATCTCCTGTATGTGCTGTAATAGAGAGGCATCTCCTGTATGTGCTGTGATAGAGGTGTCTCCTGTATGTGCTGTAATAGAGAGGTATCTCCTGCATGTGCTGTGATAGAGAGGCATCTCCTGTATGTGCTGTGATAGAGGTGTCTCCTGTATGTGCTGTAATAGCGAGGTATCTCCTGTATGTGCTGTAATAGCGAGGTATCTACTGTATGTGTTGTAATAGAGAGGCATCTCCTGTATGTGCTGTGACAGAGAGGCATCTCATGTATGTGTTGTAATAGAGAGGTATCTCCTGTATGTGCTGTAATAGCGAGGCATCTCCTGCATGTGTTGTAATAGAGAGGCATCTCCTGTATGTGCTGTGACAGAGAGGCATCTCCTGTATGTGCTGTAATAGAGAGGTATCTCCTGTATGTGTTGTAATAGAGAGGCATCTCCTGTATGTGCTGTGACAGAGAGGCATCTCCTGTATGTGCTGTTATAGAGAGGTGTCTCCTGTACGTGCTGTAATAGAGATGTATCTCCTGTATGTGCTGTGATGGAGGTGTCTCCCGTATGTGCTGTAACAGAGTGGTATCTCCTGTATGTACTGTGATATAGAGGCATCTCATGTATGTGCTGTGATAGAGGTGTCTCCTGTATGTGTTCTAATAGCGAGGTATCTCCTGTATGTGCTGTAATAGCAAGGTATCTCCTGTATGTGTTGTAATAGAGAGGCATCTCCTGTATGTGCTGTGACAGAGAGGCATCTCCTGTATGTGTTGTAATAGAGAGGTATCCCCGGTATGTGCTGTAATAGAGAGGCATCTCCTGTATGTGCTGTGACAGAGAGGCATCTTCTGTATGTGCTTCAATAGACAGGTATCTCCTGTATGTGTTGTAATAGAGAGGCATCTCCTGTATGTGCTGTGACAGAGAGGCATCTCCTGTATGTGCTGTAATAGAGAGGTATCTCCTGTATGTGCTGTAATAGAGAGGCATCTCCTGTATGTGCTGTAATAGAGAGGTATCTCCTGTATGTGCTGTAATAGAGGTGCCTTCTGTATGTGCTGTAATAGAGAGGTATTTCCTGTATGTGCTGTAATAGCGAGGTATCTCCTGTATGTGCTGTAATAGAGAGGCATCTCCTGTATGTGCTGTAATAGAGAGGCATCTCCTGTATGTGCTGTAATAGAGAGGCATCTCCTGTATGTACTGTGACAGAGAGGCATCTCCTGTATGTGCTGTAATAGAGAGGCATCTCATGTATGTGCTGTAATAGAGAGGCGTCTCCTGCATGTGCTGTAATAGAGAGGCATCTCCTGCATGTGCTGTAATAGAGAGGCATCTCCTGTATGTGCTGTGATAGAGGTGTCTCCTGTATGTGCTGTAATAGAGAGGTATCTCCTGCATGTGCTGTGATAGAGAGGCATCTCCTGTATGTGCTGTGATAGAGGTGTCTCCTGTATGTGCTGTAATAGCGAGGTATCTCCTGTATGTGCTGTAATAGCGAGGTATCTACTGTATGTGTTGTAATAGAGAGGCATCTCCTGTATGTGCTGTGACAGAGAGGCATCTCATGTATGTGTTGTAATAGAGAGGTATCTCCTGTATGTGCTGTAATAGCGAGGCATCTCCTGCATGTGTTGTAATAGAGAGGCATCTCCTGTATGTGCTGTGACAGAGAGGCATCTCCTGTATGTGCTGTGACAGAGAGGCATCTCTTGTATGTGCTGTAATAGAGAGGTATCTCCTGTATGTGTTGTAATAGAGAGGCATCTCCTGTATGTGCTGTGACAGATAGGCATCTCTTGTATGTGCTGTGATAGAGAGGTATTTCCTGTATGTGTTGTAATAGAGAGGCATCTCCTCTATGTGCTGTAATAGAGGGGTGTCTCCTGTATGTGCTGTAATAGAGAGGTATCTCCTGTATGTGCTGTGATAGAGGTGTCTCCTGTATGTGCTGTAATAGAGAGGCATCTCCTGTATGTGCTGTAATAGAGAGGCATCTCCTGCATGTGCTGTAATAGCGAGGTATCTCCTGTATGTGTTGTAATAGAGAGGCATCTCCTGTATGTGCTGTGACAGAGAGGCATCTCCTGTATGTGCTGTGATAGAGGTGTCTCCTGTATGTGCTGTAATAGAGGGGCGTCTACTGTATGTGCTGTTATAGAGAGGTGTGTCCTGTATGTGCATGATAGAGAGGCATCTCCTCTATGTGCTGTAATAGAGGTATCTCCTGTATGTGGTGAAATAGAGAGGCATCTCCTGTATGTGCTGTGACAGAGAGGCATCTCCTGTATGTGCTGTGATAGAGGTGTCTCCTGTATGTGCTGTAATAGAGAGGTATCACCTATATGTGCATGATAGAGAGGCATCTCCTCTATGTGCTGTAATAGAGGGGCGTCTCCTGTATGTGCTGTTATAGAGAGGTGTCTCCTGTACGTGCTGTAATAGAGAGGTATCTCCTGTATGTGCTGTGATGGAGGTGTCTCCCGTATGTGCTGTAACAGAGTGGTATCTCCTGTATGTACTGTGATATAGAGGTTTCTCATGTATGTGCTGTGATAGAGGTGTCTCCTGTATGTGCTCTAATAGCGAGGTATCTCCTGTATGTGCTGTAATAGCAAGGTATCTCCTGTATGTGTTGTAATAGAGAGGCATCTCCTGTATGTGCTGTGACAGAGAGGCATTTCCTGTATGTGTTGTAACAGAGAGGTATCCCCGGTATGTGCTGTAATAAGAGGCATCTCCTGTATGTGCTGTGACAGAGAGGCATCTTCTGTATGTGCTTCAATAGACAGGTATCTCCTGTATGTGTTGTAATAGAGAGGCATCTCCTGTATGTGCTGTGACAGAGAGGCATCTCCTGTATGTGCTGTAATAGAGAGGTATCTCCTGTATGTGCTGTAATAGAGAGGCATCTCCTGTATGTGCTGTAATAGAGAGCTATCTCCTGTATGTGCTGTAATAGAGGTGCCTCCTGTATGTGCTGTAATAGAGAGGTATTTCCTCTATGTGCTGTAATAGCGAGGTATCTCCTGTATGTGCTGTAATAGAGAGGTGTCTCCTGTATGTGCTGTAATAGAGAGGTATCTCCTGTATGTGCTGAAATAGCGAGGTATCTCCTGTATGTGTTGTAATAGAGAGGCATCTCTTGTATGTGCTGTAATAGAGGTGTCTCCTGTATGTGCTGTAATAGCGAGGTATCTCCTGTATGTGTTGTAATAGAGAGGCATCTCCTGTATGTGCTGTAATAGAGGTGTCTCCTGTATGTGCTGTAATAACGAGGTATCTCCTGTATGTGTTGTAATAGAGAGGCGTCTCCTGTATGTGCTGTAATAGCGAGGTATCTACTGTATGTGTTGTAACAGAGAAGCATCTCCTGTATGTGCTGTAATAGAGGTATCTCCTGTATGTGCTGTAAAAGCGAGGTATCTCCTGTATGTGTTGTAATAGAGAGGCATCTCCTGTATGTGCTGTGACAGAGAGGCATCTCCTGTATGTTTTGTAATAAAGAGGCATTTCCTGTATGTGCTGTGACAGAGAGGCATCTCCTGTATGTGCTGTGATAGAGGTGTCTCCTGTATGTGCTGTAATAGAGAGGTATCTCCTGTATGTGCTGTAATAGAGGTGTCTCCTGTATGTGCTGTAATAGTGAGGTATCTCCTGTATGTGTTGTAATAGAGAGGTATCTCCTGTATGTGCTGTAATAGAGAGGCATCTCCTGTATGTGCTGTAATAGAGAGGTATCTCCTGTATGTGCTGTGATAGAGGGGTCTCCTGTATGTGCTGTAATAGAGAGGTATCTCCTGTATGTGCTGTGATAGAGGTGTCTCCTGTATGTGCTGTAATAGAGAGGCATCTCCTGTATGTGCTGTAATAGAGAGGCATCTCCTGCATGTGCTGTAATAGCGAGGTATCTCCTGTATGTGTTGTAATAGAGAGGCATCTCCTGTATGTGCTGTGACAGAGAGGCATCTCCTGTATGTGCTGTGATAGAGGTGTCTCCTGTATGTGCTGTAATAGAGGGGCGTCTACTGTATGTGCTGTTATAGAGAGGTGTGTCCTGTATGTGCATGATAGAGAGGCATCTCCTCTATGTGCTGTAATAGAGGTATCTCCTGTATGTGGTGAAATAGAGAGGCATCTCCTGTATGTGCTGTGACAGAGAGGCATCTCCTGTATGTGCTGTGATAGAGGTGTCTCCTGTATGTGCTGTAATAGAGAGGTATCACCTATATGTGCATGATAGAGAGGCATCTCCTCTATGTGCTGTAATAGAGGGGCGTCTCCTGTATGTGCTGTTATAGAGAGGTGTCTCCTGTACGTGCTGTAATAGAGAGGTATCTCCTGTATGTGCTGTGATGGAGGTGTCTCCCGTATGTGCTGTAACAGAGTGGTATCTCCTGTATGTACTGTGATATAGAGGCATCTCATGTATGTGCTGTGATAGAGGTGTCTCCTGTATGTGTTCTAATAGCGAGGTATCTCCTGTATGTGCTGTAATAGCAAGGTATCTCCTGTATGTGTTGTAATAGAGAGGCATCTCCTGTATGTGCTGTAATAGAGAGGCATCTCCTGTATGTGCTGTGATAGAGGTGTCTCCTGTATGTGCTGTAATAGAGAGGCATCTCCTGCATGTGCTGTAATAGCGAGGTATCTCCTGTATGTGTTGTAATAGAGAGGCATCTCCTGTATGTGCTGTGACAGAGAGGCATCTCCTGTATGTGCTGTGATAGAGGTGTCTCCTGTATGTGCTGTAATAGAGGGGCGTCTACTGTATGTGCTGTTATAGAGAGGTGTGTCCTGTATGTGCATGATAGAGAGGCATCTCCTCTATGTGCTGTAATAGAGGTATCTCCTGTATGTGGTGAAATAGAGAGGCATCTCCTGTATGTGCTGTGACAGAGAGGCATCTCCTGTATGTGCTGTGATAGAGGTGTCTCCTGTATGTGCTGTAATAGAGAGGTATCACCTATATGTGCATGATAGAGAGGCATCTCCTCTATGTGCTGTAATAGAGGGGCGTCTCCTGTATGTGCTGTTATAGAGAGGTGTCTCCTGTACGTGCTGTAATAGAGAGGTATCTCCTGTATGTGCTGTGATGGAGGTGTCTCCCGTATGTGCTGTAACAGAGTGGTATCTCCTGTATGTACTGTGATATAGAGGCATCTCATGTATGTGCTGTGATAGAGGTGTCTCCTGTATGTGTTCTAATAGCGAGGTATCTCCTGTATGTGCTGTAATAGCAAGGTATCTCCTGTATGTGTTGTAATAGAGAGGCATCTCCTGTATGTGCTGTAATAGAGAGGCATCTCCTGTATGTGCTGTGATAGAGGTGTCTCCTGTATGTGCTGTAATAGAGAGGCATCTCCTGCATGTGCTGTAATAGCGAGGTATCTCCTGTATGTGTTGTAATAGAGAGGCATCTCCTGTATGTGCTGTGACAGAGAGGCATCTCCTGTATGTGCTGTGATAGAGGTGTCTCCTGTATGTGCTGTAATAGAGGGGCGTCTACTGTATGTGCTGTTATAGAGAGGTGTGTCCTGTATGTGCATGATAGAGAGGCATCTCCTCTATGTGCTGTAATAGAGGTATCTCCTGTATGTGGTGAAATAGAGAGGCATCTCCTGTATGTGCTGTGACAGAGAGGCATCTCCTGTATGTGCTGTGATAGAGGTGTCTCCTGTATGTGCTGTAATAGAGAGGTATCACCTATATGTGCATGATAGAGAGGCATCTCCTCTATGTGCTGTAATAGAGGGGCGTCTCCTGTATGTGCTGTTATAGAGAGGTGTCTCCTGTACGTGCTGTAATAGAGAGGTATCTCCTGTATGTGCTGTGATGGAGGTGTCTCCCGTATGTGCTGTAACAGAGTGGTATCTCCTGTATGTACTGTGATATAGAGGCATCTCATGTATGTGCTGTGATAGAGGTGTCTCCTGTATGTGTTCTAATAGCGAGGTATCTCCTGTATGTGCTGTAATAGCAAGGTATCTCCTGTATGTGTTGTAATAGAGAGGCATCTCCTGTATGTGCTGTAATAGAGAGGCATCTCCTGTATGTGCTGTGATAGAGGTGTCTCCTGTATGTGCTGTAATAGAGAGGTATCTCCTGCATGTGCTGTGATAGAGAGGCATCTCCTGTATGTGCTGTGATAGAGGTGTATCTACTGTATGTGTTGTAATAGAGAGGCATCTCCTGTATGTGCTGTGACAGAGAGGCATCTCATGTATGTGTTGTAATAGAGAGGTATCTCCTGTATGTGCTGTAATAGCGAGGCATCTCCTGCATGTGTTGTAATAGAGAGGCATCTCCTGTATGTGCTGTGACAGAGAGGCATCTCCTGTATGTGCTGTAATAGAGAGGTATCTCCTGTATGTGTTGTAATAGAGAGGCATCTCCTGTATGTGCTGTGACAGAGAGGCATCTCCTGTATGTGCTGTTATAGAGAGGTGTCTCCTGTACGTGCTGTAATAGAGAGGTATCTCCTGTATGTGCTGTGATGGAGGTGTCTCCCGTATGTGCTGTAACAGAGTGGTATCTCCTGTATGTACTGTGATATAGAGGCATCTCATGTATGTGCTGTGATAGAGGTGTCTCCTGTATGTGTTCTAATAGCGAGGTATCTCCTGTATGTGCTGTAATAGCAAGGTATCTCCTGTATGTGTTGTAATAGAGAGGCATCTCCTGTATGTGCTGTGACAGAGAGGCATCTCCTGTATGTGTTGTAATAGAGAGGTATCCCCGGTATGTGCTGTAATAGCGAGGCATCTCCTGTATGTGCTGTGACAGAGAGGCATCTTCTGTATGTGCTTCAATAGACAGGTATCTCCTGTATGTGTTGTAATAGAGAGGCATCTCCTGTATGTGTTGTGACAGAGGGGCATCTCCTGTATGTGCTGTAATAGAGAGGTATCTCCTGTATGTGCTGTAATAGAGAGGCATCTCCTGTATGTGCTGTAATAGAGAGGTATCTCCTGTATGTGCTGTAATAGAGGTGCCTCCTGTATGTGCTGTAATAGAGAGGTATTTCCTGTATGTGCTGTAATAGCGAGGTATCTCCTGTATGTGCTGTAATAGAGAGGCATCTCCTGTATGTGCTGTAATAGAGAGGCATCTCCTGTATGTGCTGTAATAGAGAGGCATCTCCTGTATGTACTGTGACAGAGAGGCATCTCCTGTATGTGCTGTAATAGAGAGGCATCTCATGTATGTGCTGTAATAGAGAGGCGTCTCCTGCATGTGCTGTAATAGAGAGGCATCTCCTGCATGTGCTGTAATAGAGAGGCATCTCCTGTATGTGCTGTGATAGAGGTGTCTCCTGTATGTGCTGTAATAGAGAGGTATCTCCTGCATGTGCTGTGATAGAGAGGCATCTCCTGTATGTGCTGTGATAGAGGTGTCTCCTGTATGTGCTGTAATAGCGAGGTATCTCCTGTATGTGCTGTAATAGCGAGGTATCTACTGTATGTGTTGTAATAGAGAGGCATCTCCTGTATGTGCTGTGACAGAGAGGCATCTCATGTATGTGTTGTAATAGAGAGGTATCTCCTGTATGTGCTGTAATAGCGAGGCATCTCCTGCATGTGTTGTAATAGAGAGGCATCTCCTGTATGTGCTGTGACAGAGAGGCATCTCCTGTATGTGCTGTGACAGAGAGGCATCTCTTGTATGTGCTGTAATAGAGAGGCATCTCCTGTATGTGCTGTGACAGATAGGCATCTCTTGTATGTGCTGTAATAGAGAGGTATTTCCTGTATGTGTTGTAATAGAGAGGCATCTCCTGTATGTGTTGTAATAGAGAGGCATCTCCTGTATGTACTGTGACAGAGAGGCATCTCCTGTATGTGCTGTAATAGAGAGGTATCTCCTGTATGTGCTGTAATAGCGAGGTATCTCCTGTATGTGTTGTAATAGAGAGGCATCTCCTGTATGTGCTGTAATAGAGAGGTATCTCCTGTATGTGCTGTGATAGAGGCGTCTCCTGTATGTGCTGTGACAGAGAGGCACCTCCTGTATGTGCTGTGACAGAGAGGCATCTCCTGTATGTGCTGTAATAGAGAGGCATCTCCTGTATGTGCTGTGACAGAGAGGCATCTCCTGTATGTGCTGTAATAGAGAGGCATCTCCTGTATGTGCTGCAATAGAGAGGCATCTCCTGTATGTGCTGTGACAGAGAGGTATCTCCTGTATGTGCTGTAATAGCAAGGTACCTCCTGTATGTGTTGTAAGAGAGAGGCATCTCCTGCATGTGCTGTGACAGAGAGACATCTCCTGTATGTGCTGTGATAGAGGTGTCTCCTGTATGTGCTGTAATAGAGAGGTATCTCATGTATGTGCTGTAATAGCGAGGTATCTCCTATATGTGCTGTAATAGCGAGGTATCTCCTGTATGTGTTGTAAGAGAGAGAGAGACATCTCCTGCATGTGCTGTGACAAAGAGGCATCTCCTGTATGTGCTGTGATAGAGGTGTCTCCTGTATGTGCTGTAATAGAGAGGTATCTCCTGTATGTGCTGTAATAGCGAGGTATCTCCTGTATGTGCTGTAATAGCGAGGTATCTCCTGTATGTGCTGTAATAGCGAGGTATCTCCTGTATGTGTTGTAAGAGAGAGGCATCTCCTGTATGTGTTGTAATAGAGAGGCATCTCCTGTATGTGCTGTAATAGAGGTGTCTCCTGCATGTGCTGTGACAGAGAGGCATCTCCTGTATGTGCTGTAATAGAGAGGCATCTCCTGTATGTGCTGTAATAGAGAGGTGTCTCCTGTATGTGCTGTAATAGCAAGGTATTTCCTGTATGTGCTGAAAAGGAGAGGCATCTCCTGTATGTGCTGTAATAGAGAAGCATCTCCTGTATGTGCTGTAATAGAGAGGTATCTCCTGTATGTGTTGTAATAGAGAGGCATCTTCTGTATGTGCTGTAATAGAGAGGCATCTCCTGTATGTGCTGTAATAGAGGTGTCTCTGTATGTGCTGTAATAGCGAGGTATCTCCTGTATGTGCTGTAATAGCGAGGTATCTCCTGTATGTGTTGTAATAGAGAGGCATCTTCTGTATGTGCTGTAATAGAGAGGCATCTCCGGTATGTGCTGTAATAGAGGTGTCTCCTGTATGTGCTGTAATAGCGAGGTATCTCCTGTATGTGCTGTAATAGCGAGGTATCTCCTGTATGTGCTGTAATAGCGAGGTATCTCCTGTATGTGTTGTAATAGAGAGGCATCTCCTGTATGTGCTGTAATAGAGGTGTCTCCTGCATGTGCTGTGATAGAGGTGTCTCCTGTATGTGCTGTAATAGAGAGGTATCTCCTGCATGTGCTGTGATAGAGAGGCATCTCCTGTATGTGCTGTGATAGAGGTGTCTCCTGTATGTGCTGTAATAGAGAGGTATCTCCTGTATGTGCTGTGATAGAGGTGTCTCCTGTATGTGCTGTAATAGAGAGGTATCTCCTGCATGTGCTGTGATAGAGAGGCATCTCCTGTATGTGCTGTGATAGAGGTGTCTCCTGTATGTGCTGTAATAGCGAGGTATCTCCTGTATGTGCTGTAATAGCGAGGTATCTACTGTATGTGTTGTAATAGAGAGGCATCTCCTGTATGTGCTGTGACAGAGAGGCATCTCATGTATGTGTTGTAATAGAGAGGTATCTCCTGTATGTGCTGTAATAGCGAGGCATCTCCTGCATGTGTTGTAATAGAGAGGCATCTCCTGTATGTGCTGTGACAGAGAGGCATCTCCTGTATGTGCTGTGACAGAGAGGCATCTCTTGTATGTGCTGTAATAGAGAGGCATCTCCTGTATGTGCTGTGACAGATAGGCATCTCTTGTATGTGCTGTAATAGAGAGGTATTTCCTGTATGTGTTGTAATAGAGAGGCATCTCCTGTATGTGTTGTAATAGAGAGGCATCTCCTGTATGTACTGTGACAGAGAGGCATCTCCTGTATGTGCTGTAATAGAGAGGTATCTCCTGTATGTGCTGTAATAGCGAGGTATCTCCTGTATGTGTTGTAATAGAGAGGCATCTCCTGTATGTGCTGTAATAGAGAGGTATCTCCTGTATGTGCTGTGATAGAGGCGTCTCCTGTATGTGCTGTGACAGAGAGGCACCTCCTGTATGTGCTGTGACAGAGAGGCATCTCCTGTATGTGCTGTAATAGAGAGGCATCTCCTGTATGTGCTGTGACAGAGAGGCATCTCCTGTATGTGCTGTAATAGAGAGGCATCTCCTGTATGTGCTGCAATAGAGAGGCATCTCCTGTATGTGCTGTGACAGAGAGGTATCTCCTGTATGTGCTGTAATAGCAAGGTACCTCCTGTATGTGTTGTAAGAGAGAGGCATCTCCTGCATGTGCTGTGACAGAGAGACATCTCCTGTATGTGCTGTGATAGAGGTGTCTCCTGTATGTGCTGTAATAGAGAGGTATCTCATGTATGTGCTGTAATAGCGAGGTATCTCCTATATGTGCTGTAATAGCGAGGTATCTCCTGTATGTGTTGTAAGAGAGAGAGAGACATCTCCTGCATGTGCTGTGACAAAGAGGCATCTCCTGTATGTGCTGTGATAGAGGTGTCTCCTGTATGTGCTGTAATAGAGAGGTATCTCCTGTATGTGCTGTAATAGCGAGGTATCTCCTGTATGTGCTGTAATAGCGAGGTATCTCCTGTATGTGCTGTAATAGCGAGGTATCTCCTGTATGTGTTGTAAGAGAGAGGCATCTCCTGTATGTGTTGTAATAGAGAGGCATCTCCTGTATGTGCTGTAATAGAGGTGTCTCCTGCATGTGCTGTGACAGAGAGGCATCTCCTGTATGTGCTGTAATAGAGAGGCATCTCCTGTATGTGCTGTAATAGAGAGGTGTCTCCTGTATGTGCTGTAATAGCAAGGTATTTCCTGTATGTGCTGAAAAGGAGAGGCATCTCCTGTATGTGCTGTAATAGAGAAGCATCTCCTGTATGTGCTGTAATAGAGAGGTATCTCCTGTATGTGTTGTAATAGAGAGGCATCTTCTGTATGTGCTGTAATAGAGAGGCATCTCCTGTATGTGCTGTAATAGAGGTGTCTCTGTATGTGCTGTAATAGCGAGGTATCTCCTGTATGTGCTGTAATAGCGAGGTATCTCCTGTATGTGTTGTAATAGAGAGGCATCTTCTGTATGTGCTGTAATAGAGAGGCATCTCCGGTATGTGCTGTAATAGAGGTGTCTCCTGTATGTGCTGTAATAGCGAGGTATCTCCTGTATGTGCTGTAATAGCGAGGTATCTCCTGTATGTGCTGTAATAGCGAGGTATCTCCTGTATGTGTTGTAATAGAGAGGCATCTCCTGTATGTGCTGTAATAGAGGTGTCTCCTGCATGTGCTGTGACAGAGAGGCATCTCCTGTATGTGCTGTAATAGAGAGGCATCTCCTGTATGTGCTGTAATAGAGAGGTGTCTCCTGTATGTGCTGTAATAGAGAGGTATCTCCTGTATGTGCTGTAATAGCGAGGTATCTCCTGTATGTGTTGTAATAGAGAGGCATCTCCTGTATGTGCTGTAATAGCGAGGTATCTCCTGTATGTGTTGTAATAGAGAGGCATCTCCTGTATGTGCTGTAATAGAGGTGTCTCCTGTATGTGCTGTAATAACGAGGTATCTCCTGTATGTGTTGTAAGAGAGAGGCATCTCCTGCATGTGCTGTGACAGAGAGGCATCTCCTGTATGTGCTGTGATAGAGGTGTCTCCTGTATGTGCTGTAATAGAGAGGTATCTCCTGTATGTGCTGTAATAGCGATGTATCTCCTGTATGTGCTGTAATAGCGAGGTATCTCCTGTATGTGTTGTAAGAGAGAGGCATCTCCTGCATGTGCTGTGACAGAGAGGCATCTCCTGTATGTGCTGTGATAGAGGTGTCTCCTGTATGTGCTGTAATAGAGAGGTATCTCCTGTATCTGCTGTACTAGCGAGGTATCTCCTGTATGTGCTGTAATAGCGAGGTATCTCCTGTATGTGTTGTAATAGAGAGGCATCTCCTGTATGTGCTGTAATAGAGGCGTCTCCTGCATGTGCTGTGACAGAGAGGCATCTCCTGTATGTGCTGTAATAGAGAGGCATCTCCTGTATGTGCTGTAATAGAGAGGTGTCTCCTGTATGTGCTGTAATAGAGAGGTATCTCCTGTATGTGCTGTAATAGCGAGGTATCTCCTGTATGTGTTGTAATAGAGAGGCATCTCCTGTATGTGCTGTAATAGAGGTGTCTCCTGTATGTGCTGTAATAGCGAGGTATCTCCTGTATGTGTTGTAATAGAGAGGCATCTCCTGTATGTGCTGTAATAGAGGTGTCTCCTGTATGTGCTGTAATAACGAGGTATCTCCTGTATGTGTTGTAATAGAGAGGCGTCTCCTGTATGTGCTGTAATAGCGAGGTATCTACTGTATGTGTTGTAACAGAGAAGCATCTCCTGTATGTGCTGTAATAGAGGTATCTCCTGTATGTGCTGTAATAGCGAGGTATCTCCTGTATGTGTTGTAATAGAGAGGCATCTCCTGTATGTGCTGTGATAGAGGTGTCTCCTGTATGTGCTGTAATAGAGAGGCATCTCCTGTATGTGCTGTAATAGAGGTGTCTCCTGTATGTGCTGTAATAGTGAGGTATCTCCTGTATGTGTTGTAATAGAGAGGTATCTCCTGTATGTGCTGTAATAGAGAGGCATCTCCTGTATGTGCTGTAATAGAGAGGTATCTCCTGTATGTGCTGTGATAGAGAGGTATCTCCTATATGTGCTGTGATAGAGAGGCATCTCCTCTATGTGCTGTAATAGAGGGGCGTCTCCTGTATGTGCTGTAATAGAGAGGTATCTCCTGTATGTGCTGTGATAGAGGTGTCTCCTGTATGTGCTGTAATAGAGAGGCATCTCCTGTATGTGCTGTAATAGAGAGGCATCTCCTCTATGTGCTGTAATAGAGGTATCTCCTGTATGTGGTGAAATAGAGAGGCATCTCCTGTATGTGCTGTGACAGAGAAGCATCTCCTGTATGTGCTGTGATAGAGGTGTCTCCTGTATGTGCTGTAATAGCGAGGTATCTCCTGTATGTGCTGTAATAGCGAGGTATCTACTGTATGTGTTGTAATAGAGAGGCATCTCCTGTATGTGCTGTGACAGAGAGGCATCTCATGTATGTGTTGTAATAGAGAGGTATCTCCTGTATGTGCTGTAATAGCGAGGCATCTCCTGCATGTGTTGTAATAGAGAGGCATCTCCTGTATGTGCTGTGACAGAGAGGCATCTCCTGTATGTGCTGTGACAGAGAGGCATCTCTTGTATGTGCTGTAATAGAGAGGTATCTCCTGTATGTGTTGTAATAGAGAGGCATCTCCTGTATGTGCTGTGACAGATAGGCATCTCTTGTATGTGCTGTAATAGAGAGGTATTTCCTGTATGTGTTGTAATAGAGAGGCAACTCCTCTATGTGCTGTAATAGAGGGGTGTCTCCTGTATGTGCTGTAATAGAGAGGTATCTCCTGTATGTGCTGTGATAGAGGTGTCTCCTGTATGTGCTGTAATAGAGAGGCATCTCCTGTATGTGCTGTAATAGAGAGGCATCTCCTGCATGTGCTGTAATAGCGAGGTATCTCCTGTATGTGTTGTAATAGAGAGGCATCTCCTGTATGTGCTGTGACAGAGAGGCATCTCCTGTATGTGCTGTGATAGAGGTGTCTCCTGTATGTGCTGTAATAGAGGGGCGTCTACTGTATGTGCTGTTATAGAGAGGTGTGTCCTGTATGTGCATGATAGAGAGGCATCTCCTCTATGTGCTGTAATAGAGGTATCTCCTGTATGTGGTGAAATAGAGAGGCATCTCCTGTATGTGCTGTGACAGAGAGGCATCTCCTGTATGTGCTGTGATAGAGGTGTCTCCTGTATGTGCTGTAATAGAGAGGCATCTCCTGTATGTGCTGTAATAGAGAGGTGTCTCCTGTATGTGCTGTAATAGAGAGGTATCTCCTGTATGTGCTGTAATAGCGAGGTATCTCCTGTATGTGTTGTAATAGAGAGGCATCTCCTGTATGTGCTGTAATAGCGAGGTATCTCCTGTATGTGTTGTAATAGAGAGGCATCTCCTGTATGTGCTGTAATAGAGGTGTCTCCTGTATGTGCTGTAATAACGAGGTATCTCCTGTATGTGTTGTAAGAGAGAGGCATCTCCTGCATGTGCTGTGACAGAGAGGCATCTCCTGTATGTGCTGTGATAGAGGTGTCTCCTGTATGTGCTGTAATAGAGAGGTATCTCCTGTATGTGCTGTAATAGCGATGTATCTCATGTATGTGCTGTAATAGCGAGGTATCTCCTGTATGTGTTGTAAGAGAGAGGCATCTCCTGCATGTGCTGTGACAGAGAGGCATCTCCTGTATGTGCTGTGATAGAGGTGTCTCCTGTATGTGCTGTAATAGAGAGGTATCTCCTGTATCTGCTGTACTAGCGAGGTATCTCCTGTATGTGCTGTAATAGCGAGGTATCTCCTGTATGTGTTGTAATAGAGAGGCATCTCCTGTATGTGCTGTAATAGAGGCGTCTCCTGCATGTGCTGTGACAGAGAGGCATCTCCTGTATGTGCTGTAATAGAGAGGCATCTCCTGTATGTGCTGTAATAGAGAGGTGTCTCCTGTATGTGCTGTAATAGAGAGGTATCTCCTGTATGTGCTGTAATAGCGAGGTATCTCCTGTATGTGTTGTAATAGAGAGGCATCTCCTGTATGTGCTGTAATAGAGGTATCTCCTGTATGTGCTGTAATAGCGAGGTATCTCCTGTATGTGTTGTAATAGAGAGGCATCTCCTGTATGTGCTGTAATAGAGGTGTCTCCTGTATGTGCTGTAATAACGAGGTATCTCCTGTATGTGTTGTAAGAGAGAGGCATCTCCTGCATGTGCTGTGACAGAGAGGCATCTCCTGTATGTGCTGTGATAGAGGTGTCTCCTGTATGTGCTGTAATAGAGAGGTATCTCCTGTATGTGCTGTAATAGCGATGTATCTCCTGTATGTGCTGTAATAGCGAGGTATCTCCTGTATGTGTTGTAAGAGAGAGGCATCTCCTGCATGTGCTGTGACAGAGAGGCATCTCCTGTATGTGCTGTGATAGAGGTGTCTCCTGTATGTGCTGTAATAGAGAGGTATCTCCTGTATCTGCTGTACTAGCGAGGTATCTCCTGTATGTGCTGTAATAGCGAGGTATCTCCTGTATGTGTTGTAATAGAGAGGCATCTCCTGTATGTGCTGTGACAGAGAGGCATCTCATGTATGTGTTGTAATAGAGAGGTATCTCCTGTATGTGCTGTAATAGCGAGGCATCTCCTGCATGTGTTGTAATAGAGAGGCATCTCCTGTATGTGCTGTGACAGAGAGGCATCTCCTGTATGTGCTGTGACAGAGAGGCATCTCTTGTATGTGCTGTAATAGAGAGGTATCTCCTGTATGTGTTGTAATAGAGAGGCATCTCCTGTATGTGCTGTAATAGAGAGGCATCTCCTGTATGTGATGTAATAGAGGTGTCTCCTGCATGTGCTGTAATAGAGAGGTATCTCCTGTATGTGTTGTAATGGAGGTGTCTCCTGTATGTGCTGTAATAGAGAGGTATCTCCTGTATGTGTTGTAATAGAGAGGCATCTCCTGTATGTGCTGTAATAGAGAGGCATCTCCTGCATGTACCGTAATAGAGAGGCATCTCCTGTATGTGCTGTAATAGAGAGGCATCTCCTGTATGTGCCGTAATAGAGAGGTATCTCCTGTATGTGCTGTAATAGAGAGGCATCTCGTGTATGTGTTGTAATAGAGAGGCATCTCCTGTATGTGCTGTAATAGAGAGGCATCTCGTGTATGTGCTGTGATAGAGGTGTCTCCTCTATGTGCTATAATAGAGAGGTATCTCCTGTATGTGCTGTAATAGAGGTATCTCCTGTATGTGGTGAAATAGAGAGGCATCTCCTGTATGTGCTGTGACAGAGAGGCATCTCCTGTATGTGCTGTAATAGCGAGGTATCTCCTGTATGTGTTGTAATAGAGAGGCATCTCCTGTATGTGCAGTAATAGAGAGGTATCTCCTGCATGTGCTGTAATAGCGAGGCATCTCCTGTATGTGTTGTAAGAGAGAGGCATCTCCTGCATGTGCTGTGACAGAGAGGCATCTCCTGTATGTGCTGTGATAGAGGTGTCTCCTGTATGTGCTGTAATAGAGAGGCATCTCCTGTATGTGCTGTAATAGAGGTGTATCCTGTATGTGCTGTAATAGCGAGGTATCTCCTGTATGTGTTGTAATAGAGAGGCATCTCCTGTATGTGTTGTAATAGAGAGGCATCTCCTGTATGTGCTGTAATAGAGAGGCATCTCCTGTATGTGTTGTAATAGAGAGGTATATCCTGTATGTGTTGTAAGAGAGAGGCATCTCCTGTATGTGTTGTAAGAGAGAGGCATCTCCTGCATGTGCTGTGACAGAGAGGCATCTCCTGTATGTGCTGTAATAGAGAGGCATCTCCTGCATGTGCTGTAATAGAGAGGCATCTCCTGTATGTGCTGTAATAGAGAGGTATCTCCTGTATGTGCTGTAATAGCGAGGTATCTCCTGTATGTGCTGTAATAGCGAGGTGTCTCCTGTATGTGTTGAAATAGAGAGGCATCTCCTGTATGTGCTGTGACAGAGAGGCATCTCCTGTATGTGCTGTAATAGAGAGGCATCTCCTGTATGTGTTGTAATAGAGAGGTATATCCTGTATGTGTTGTAAGAGAGAGGCATCTCCTGTATGTGTTGTAAGAGAGAGGCATCTCCTGCATGTGCTGTGACAGAGAGGCATCTCCTGTATGTGCTGTAATAGAGAGGCATCTCCTGCATGTGCTGTAATAGAGAGGTATCTCCTGTATGTGCTCTGATAGAGAGGCATCTCCTGTATGTGCTGTAATAGAGGTGTCTCCTGTATGTGCTGTAATAACGAGGTATCTCCTGTATGTGTTGTAATAGAGAGGCATCTCCTGTATGTGCTGTAATAGAGAGGTATCTCCTGTATGTGCTCTGATAGAGGTGTCTCCTGTATGTGCAGTAATAGAGAGGTATCTCCTGTATGTGCTGTGATAGAGAGGTGTCTCCTGTATGTGCTGTAATAGAGGTGTCTCCTGTATCTGTTGTAATAGCGAGGCATCTCCTGTATGTGTTGTAATAGAGAGGCATCTCCTGTATGTGCTGTAATAGAGAGGTATCTCCTGTATGTGCTGTGATAGAGAGGTATCTCCTATATGTGCTGTGATAGAGAGGCATCTCCTCTATGTGCTGTAATAGAGGGGCGTCTCCTGTATGTGCTGTAATAGAGAGGTATCTCCTGTATGTGCTGTGATAGAGGTGTCTCCTCTATGTGCTGTAATAGAGAGGTATCTCCTGTATGTGCTCTGATAGAGAGGCATCTCCTGTATGTGCTGTAATAGAGGTGTCTCCTGTATGTGCTGTAATAACGAGGTATCTCCTGTATGTGTTGTAATAGAGAGGCATCTCCTGTATGTGCTGTAATAGAGAGGTATCTCCTGTATGTGCTCTGATAGAGGTGTCTCCTGTATGTGCAGTAATAGAGAGGTATCTCCTGTATGTGCTGTGATAGGGAGGTGTCTCCTGTATGTGCTGTAATAGAGGTGTCTCCTGTATCTGTTGTAATAGCGAGGCATCTCCTGTATGTGTTGTAATAGAGAGGCATCTCCTGTATGTGCTGTGATAGAGAGGTATCTCCTATATGTACTGTGATAGAGAGGCATCTCCTCTATGTGCTGTAATAGAGGGGCGTCTCCTGTATGTGCTGTTATAGAGAGGTGTCTCCTGTATGTGCTGTAATAGAGAGGTATCTCCTGTATGTGCTGTGATAGAGAGGCGTCTCCTGTATGTGCTGTAATAGTGGGGCGTCTCCTGTATGTGCTGTAATAGAGAGGTATCTCCTGTATGTGCTGTGATAGAGGTGTCTCCTGTATGTGCTGTAATAGCGAGGTATCTCCTGTATGTGTTGTAATAGAGAGGCATCTCCTGTATGTGCTGTGACAGAGAGGCATCTCCTGTATGTGCTGTGATAGAGGTGTCTCCTGTATGTGCTGTAATAGAGGGGCGTCTACTGTATGTGCTGTTATAGAGAGGTGTCTCCTGTATGTGCATGATAGAGAGGCATCTCCTCTATGTGCTGTAATAGAGGTATCTCCTGTATGTGGTTAAATAGAGAGGCATCTCCTGTATGTGCTGTGACAGAGAGACATCTCATGTATGTGCTGTGATAGAGGTGTCTCCTGTATGTGCTGTAATAGAGAGGTATCTCCTATATGTGCATGATAGAGAGGCATCTCCTCTATGTGCTGTAATAGAGGGGCGTCTCCTGTATGTGCTGTAATAGAGAGGTATCTCCTGTATGTGCTGTGATAGAGGTGTCTCCTGTATGTGCTGTAATAGAGTGGTATCTCATGTATGTACTGTGATATAGAGGCATCTCCTGTATGTGCTGTGATAGAGGTGTCTCCTGTATGTGCTCTAATAACGAGGTATCTCCTGTATGTGCTGTAATAGCAAGGTATCTCCTGTATGTGTTGTAATAGAGAGGCATCTCCTGTATGTGCTGTGACAGAGAGGCATCTCCTGTATGTGTTGTAATAGAGAGGTATCCCCGGTATGTGCTGTAATAGAGAGGCATCTCCTGTATGTGCTGTGATAGAGAGGCATCTCCTGTGTGTGTTGTAATAGAGAGGCATCTCATGTATGTGCTGTGACAGAGAGGCATCTCCTGTATGTGCTTCAATAGACAGGTATCTCCTGTATGTGTTGTAATAGAGAGGCATCTCCTGTATGTGCTGTGACAGAGAGGCATCTCCTGTATGTGCTGTAATAGAGAGGTATCTCCTGTATGTGCTGTAATAGAGAGGCATCTCCTGTATGTGCTGTAATAGAGAGGTATCTCCTGTATGTGCTGTAATAGAGGTGCCTCCTGTAAGTGCTGTAATAGAGAGGTATCTCCTGTATGTGCTGTAATAGAGAGGCATCTCCTGTATGTGCTGTAATAGAGAGGCATCTCCTGTATGTGCTGTGACAGAGAGGCATCTCCTGTATGTGCTGTAATAGAGAGGCATCTCCTGTATGTGCTGTAATAGAGAGGCGTCTCCTGCATGTGCTGTAATAGAAAGGCATCTCCTGCATGTGCTGTAATAGAGAGGCATCTCCTGTATGTGCTGTGATAGAGGTGTCTCCTGTATGTGCTGTAATAGAGAGGTATCTCCTGCATGTGCTGTGATAGAGAGGCATCTCCTGTATGTGCTGTGATAGAGGTGTCTCCTGAATGTGCTGTAATAGCGAGGTATCTCCTGTATGTGCTGTAATAGCGAGGTATCTACTGTATGTGTTGTAATAGAGAGGCATCTCCTGTATGTGCTGTGACAGAGAGGCACCTCATGTATGTGTTGTAATAGAGAGGTATCTCCTGTATGTGCTGTAATAGCGAGGCATCTCCTGTATGTGTTGTAATAGAGAGGCATCTCCTGTATGTGCTGTGAAAGAGAGGCATCTCTTGTATGTGCTGTAATAGAGAGGTATCTCCTGTATGTGTTGTAGTAGAGAGGCATCTCCTGTATGTGCTGTGACGGATAGGCATCTCCTGTATGTGCTGTAATAGAGAGGTATCTCCTGTATGTGTTGGAATAGAGAGGCATCTCCTGTATGTGTTGTAATAGAGAGGCATCTCCTGTATGTGCTGTGACAGAGAGGCATCTCCTGTATGTGCTGTAATAGAGAGGCATCTCCTGTATGTGTTGTAATAGAGAGGTATATCCTGTATGTGTTGTAAGAGAGAGGCATCTCCTGTATGTGTTGTAAGAGAGAGGCATCTCCTGCATGTGCTGTGACAGAGAGGCATCTCCTGTATGTGCTGTAATAGAGAGGCATCTCCTGCATGTGCTGTAATAGAGAGGCATCTCCTGTATGTGCTGTAATAGAGAGGTATCTCCTGTATGTGCTGTAATAGCGAGGTATCTCCTGTATGTGTTGAAATAGAGAGGCATCTCCTGTATGTGCTGTGACAGAGAGGCATCTCCTGTATGTGCTGTAATAGAGAGGTATCTCCTGTATGTGTTGTAATAGAGAGGCATCTCCTGTATGTGCTGTAATAGAGAGGTATCTCCTGTATGTGCTGTGATAGAGGTGTCTCCTCTATGTGCTGTAATAGAGAGTTATCTCCTGTATGTGCTCTGATAGAGAGGCATCTCCTGTATGTGCTGTAATAGAGGTGTCTCCTGTATGTGCTGTAATAACGAGGTATCTCCTGTATGTGTTGTAATAGAGAGGCATCTCCTGTATGTGCTGTAATAGAGAGGTATCTCCTGTATGTGCTCTGATAGAGGTGTCTCCTGTATGTGCAGTAATAGAGAGGTATCTCCTGTATGTGCTGTGATAGAGAGGTGTCTCCTGTATGTGCTGTAATAGAGGTGTCTCCTGTATCTGTTGTAATAGCGAGGCATCTCCTGTATGTGTTGTAATAGAGAGGCATCTCCTGTATGTGCTGTAATAGAGAGGTATCTCCTGTATGTGCTGTGATAGAGAGGTATCTCCTATATGTGCTGTGATAGAGAGGCATCTCCTCTATGTGCTGTAATAGAGGGGCGTCTCCTGTATGTGCTGTAATAGAGAGGTATCTCCTGTATGTGCTGTGATAGAGGTGTCTCCTCTATGTGCTGTAATAGAGAGGTATCTCCTGTATGTGCTCTGATAGAGAGGCATCTCCTGTATGTGCTGTAATAGAGGTGTCTCCTGTATGTGCTGTAATAACGAGGTATCTCCTGTATGTGTTGTAATAGAGAGGCATCTCCTGTATGTGCTGTAATAGAGAGGTATCTCCTGTATGTGCTCTGATAGAGGTGTCTCCTGTATGTGCAGTAATAGAGAGGTATCTCCTGTATGTGCTGTGATAGGGAGGTGTCTCCTGTATGTGCTGTAATAGAGGTGTCTCCTGTATCTGTTGTAATAGCGAGGCATCTCCTGTATGTGTTGTAATAGAGAGGCATCTCCTGTATGTGTTGTAATAGAGAGGCATCTCCTGTATGTGCTGTGATAGAGAGGTATCTCCTATATGTGCTGTGATAGAGAGGCATCTCCTCTATGTGCTGTAATAGAGGGGCGTCTCCTGTATGTGCTGTTATAGAGAGGTGTCTCCTGTATGTGCTGTAATAGAGAGGTATCTCCTGTATGTGCTGTGATAGAGAGGCGTCTCCTGTATGTGCTGTAATAGTGGGGCGTCTCCTGTATGTGCTGTAATAGAGAGGTATCTCCTGTATGTGCTGTGATAGAGGTGTCTCCTGTATGTGCTGTAATAGCGAGGTATCTCCTGTATGTGTTGTAATAGAGAGGCATCTCCTGTATGTGCTGTGACAGAGAGGCATCTCCTGTATGTGCTGTGATAGAGGTGTCTCCTGTATGTGCTGTAATAGAGGGGCGTCTACTGTATGTGCTGTTATAGAGAGGTGTCTCCTGTATGTGCATGATAGAGAGGCATCTCCTCTATGTGCTGTAATAGAGGTATCTCCTGTATGTGGTTAAATAGAGAGGCATCTCCTGTATGTGCTGTGACAGAGAGACATCTCCTGTATGTGCTGTGATAGAGGTGTCTCCTGTATGTGCTGTAATAGAGAGGTATCTCCTATATGTGCATGATAGAGAGGCATCTCCTCTATGTGCTGTAATAGAGGGGCGTCTCCTGTATGTGCTGTAATAGAGAGGTATCTCCTGTATGTGCTGTGATAGAGGTGTCTCCTGTATGTGCTGTAATAGAGTGGTATCTCATGTATGTACTGTGATATAGAGGCATCTCCTGTATGTGCTGTGATAGAGGTGTCTCCTGTATGTGCTCTAATAACGAGGTATCTCCTGTATGTGCTGTAATAGCAAGGTATCTCCTGTATGTGTTGTAATAGAGAGGCATCTCCTGTATGTGCTGTGACAGAGAGGCATCTCCTGTATGTGTTGTAATAGAGAGGTATCCCCGGTATGTGCTGTAATAGAGAGGCATCTCCTGTATGTGCTGTGATAGAGAGGCATCTCCTGTGTGTGTTGTAATAGAGAGGCATCTCATGTATGTGCTGTGACAGAGAGGCATCTCCTGTATGTGCTTCAATAGACAGGTATCTCCTGTATGTGTTGTAATAGAGAGGCATCTCCTGTATGTGCTGTGACAGAGAGGCATCTCCTGTATGTGCTGTAATAGAGAGGTATCTCCTGTATGTGCTGTAATAGAGAGGCATCTCCTGTATGTGCTGTAATAGAGGTGCCTCCTGTAAGTGCTGTAATAGAGAGGTATCTCCTGTATGTGCTGTAATAGAGAGGCATCTCCTGTATGTGCTGTAATAGAGAGGCATCTCCTGTATGTGCTGTGACAGAGAGGCATCTCCTGTATGTGCTGTAATAGAGAGGCATCTCCTGTATGTGCTGTAATAGAGAGGCGTCTCCTGCATGTGCTGTAATAGAAAGGCATCTCCTGCATGTGCTGTAATAGAGAGGCATCTCCTGTATGTGCTGTGATAGAGGTGTCTCCTGTATGTGCTGTAATAGAGAGGTATCTCCTGCATGTGCTGTGATAGAGAGGCATCTCCTGTATGTGCTGTGATAGAGGTGTCTCCTGAATGTGCTGTAATAGCGAGGTATCTACTGTATGTGTTGTAATAGAGAGGCATCTCCTGTATGTGCTGTGACAGAGAGGCACCTCATGTATGTGTTGTAATAGAGAGGTATCTCCTGTATGTGCTGTAATAGCGAGGCATCTCCTGTATGTGTTGTAATAGAGAGGCATCTCCTGTATGTGCTGTGAAAGAGAGGCATCTCTTGTATGTGCTGTAATAGAGGGGCGTCTCCTGTATGTGCTGTAATAGAGAGGTATCTCCTGTATGTGCTGTGATAGAGGTGTCTCCTGTATGTGCTGTAATAGAGTGGTATCTCATGTATGTACTGTGATATAGAGGCATCTCCTGTATGTGCTGTGATAGAGGTGTCTCCTGTATGTGCTCTAATAACGAGGTATCTCCTGTATGTGCTGTAATAGCAAGGTATCTCCTGTATGTGTTGTAATAGAGAGGCATCTCCTGTATGTGCTGTGACAGAGAGGCATCTCCTGTATGTGTTGTAATAGAGAGGTATCCCCGGTATGTGCTGTAATAGAGAGGCATCTCCTGTATGTGCTGTGATAGAGAGGCATCTCCTGTGTGTGTTGTAATAGAGAGGCATCTCATGTATGTGCTGTGACAGAGAGGCATCTCCTGTATGTGCTTCAATAGACAGGTATCTCCTGTATGTGTTGTAATAGAGAGGCATCTCCTGTATGTGCTGTGACAGAGAGGCATCTCCTGTATGTGCTGTAATAGAGAGGTATCTCCTGTATGTGCTGTAATAGAGAGGCATCTCCTGTATGTGCTGTAATAGAGGTGCCTCCTGTAAGTGCTGTAATAGAGAGGTATCTCCTGTATGTGCTGTAATAGAGAGGCATCTCCTGTATGTGCTGTAATAGAGAGGCATCTCCTGTATGTGCTGTGACAGAGAGGCATCTCCTGTATGTGCTGTAATAGAGAGGCATCTCCTGTATGTGCTGTAATAGAGAGGCGTCTCCTGCATGTGCTGTAATAGAAAGGCATCTCCTGCATGTGCTGTAATAGAGAGGCATCTCCTGTATGTGCTGTGATAGAGGTGTCTCCTGTATGTGCTGTAATAGAGAGGTATCTCCTGCATGTGCTGTGATAGAGAGGCATCTCCTGTATGTGCTGTGATAGAGGTGTCTCCTGAATGTGCTGTAATAGCGAGGTATCTACTGTATGTGTTGTAATAGAGAGGCATCTCCTGTATGTGCTGTGACAGAGAGGCACCTCATGTATGTGTTGTAATAGAGAGGTATCTCCTGTATGTGCTGTAATAGCGAGGCATCTCCTGTATGTGTTGTAATAGAGAGGCATCTCCTGTATGTGCTGTGAAAGAGAGGCATCTCTTGTATGTGCTGTAATAGAGAGGTATCTCCTGTATGTGTTGTAGTAGAGAGGCATCTCCTGTATGTGCTGTGACGGATAGGCATCTCCTGTATGTGCTGTAATAGAGAGGTATCTCCTGTATGTGTTGTAATAGAGAGGCATCTCCTGTATGTGTTGTAATAGAGAGGCATCTCCTGTATGTGCTGTGACAGAGAGGCATCTCCTGTATGTGCTGTAATAGAGAGGTATCTCCTGTATGTGGTGTAATAGAGAGGCATCTCCTGTATGTGCTGTATTAGCCAGGTATCTCCTGTATGTGTTGTAATAGAGAGGCATCTCCTGTATGTGCTGTAATAGAGAGGTATCTCCTGTATGTGCTGTGATAGAGGTGTCTCCTGTATGTGCTGTAATAGAGAGGTATCTCCTGTATGTGCTGTAATAGCGAGGTATCTCCTGTATGTGTTGTAATAGAGAGGCATCTCCTGAATGTGCTGTAATAGAGAGGTATCTCCTGTATGTGCTGTGATAGAGGCGTCTCCTGTATGTGCTGTGACAGAGAGGCACCTCCTGTATGTGCTGTGACAGAGAGGCATCTCCTGTATGTGCTGTAATAGAGAGGCATCTCCTGTATGTGCTGTGACAGAGAGGCATCTCCTGTATGTGCTGTAATAGAGAGGCATCTCCTGTATGTGCTGCAATAGAGAGGCATCTCCTGTATGTGCTGTGACAGAGAGGTATCTCCTGTATGTGCTGTAATAGCAAGGTACCTCCTGTATGTGTTGTAAGAGAGAGGCATCTCCTGCATGAGCTGTGACAGAGAGGCATCTCCTGTATGTGCTGTGATAGAGGTGTCTCCTGTATGTGCTGTAATAGAGAGGTATCTCATGTATGTGCTGTAATAGCGAGGTATCTCCTATATGTGCTCTAATAGCGAGGTATCTCCTGTATGTGTTGTAAGAGAGAGAGAGACATCTCCTGCATGTGCTGTGACAAAGAGGCATCTCCTGTATGTGCTGTGATAGAGGTGTCTCCTGTATGTGCTGTAATAGAGAGGTATCTCCTGTATGAGCTGTAATAGCGAGGTATCTCCTGTATGTGCTGTAATAGCGAGGTATCTCCTGTATGTGTTGTAACAGAGAAGCATCTCCTGCATGTGCTGTAATAGAGAGGCATCTCTTGTATGTGCTGTGACAGAGAGGCATCTCCTGTATGTGCTGTAATAGAGAGGTATCTCCTGTATGTGCTGTAATAGCGAGGTATCTCCTGTATGTGCTGTAATAGCGAGGTATCTCCTGTATGTGTTGTAATAGAGAGGCATCTCCTGTATATGCTGTGACAGAGAGGCATCTCCTGTTTGTGCTGTAATAGAGAGGTATCTCCTGTATGTGTTGTAATAGAGAGGCATCTCCTGTATGTGCTGTAATAGAGAGGTATCTCCTGTATGTGTTGTAATAGAGAGGCATCTCCTGTATGTGCTGTAATAGAGGTGCCTCCTGTATGTGCTGTTATAGCGAGGTATCTCCTGTATGTGTTGTAATAGAGAGGCATCTCCTGTACGTGCTGTAATAGAGGTATCTCCTGTATGTGCTGTAATAGCGAGGTATCTCCTGTATGTGTTGTAATAGAGAGGCATCTCCTGTACGTGCTGTAATAGAGGCATCTCCTGTATGTGCTGTAATAGCGAGGTATCTCCTGTATGTGTTGTAATAGAGAGGCATCTCCTGTATGTGCTGTAATAGAGGCGTCTCCTGTATGTGCTGTAATAGCGAGGTATCTCCTGTATGTGTTGTAATAGAGTGGCATCTCCTGTATGTGCTGTAATAGAGGTATCTCCTGTATGTGCTGTAATAGCGAGGTATCTCCTGTATGTGTTGTAATAGAGAGGCATCTCCTGTACGTGCTGTAATAGAGGTATCTCCTGTATGTGCTATAATAGAGAGGTATCTCCTGTATGTGTTGTAATAGAGAGGCATCTCCTGTATGTGCTGTAATAGAGAGGCATCTCCTGTATGTGCTGTGATAGAGAGGTATCTCCTGTATGTGCTGTAATAGCGAGGTATCTCCTGTATGTGTTGTAAGAGAGAGGCATCTCCTGCATGTGCTGTGACAGAGAGGCATCTCCTGTATGTGCTGTGATAGAGGTGTCTCCTGTATGTGCTGTAATAGAGAGGTATCTCCTGTATGTGCTGTAATAGCGAGGTATCTCCTGTATGTGTTGTAAGAGAGAGGCATCTCCTGCATGTGCTGTGACAGAGAGGCATCTCCTGTATGTGCTGTGATAGAGGTGTCTCCTGTATGTGCTGTAATAGAGAGGTATCTCCTGTATGTGCTGTAATAGCGAGGTATCTCCTGTATGTGTTGTAATAGAGAGGCATCTCCTGTATGTGCTGTAATAGAGGTGTTTCCCGCATATGCTGTGACAGAGAGGCATCTCCTGTATGCGCTGTAATAGAGAGGTATCTCCTGTATGTGCTGTAATGGAGGTGTCTCCTGTATGTGCTGTAATAGAGAGGCATCTCCTGTATGTGCTGTGATAGATAGGTATCTCCTGTATGTGCTGTAATAGCGAGGTATCTCCTGTATGTGTTGTAAGAGAGAGGCATCTCCTGCATGTGCTGTGATAGAGAGGTATCTCCTGTATGTGCTGTAATAGCGAGGTATCTCCTGTATGTGTTGTAAGAGAGAGGCATCTCCTGTATGTGCTGTGATAGAGGTGTCTCCTGTATGTGCTGTAATAGCGAGGTATCTCCTGTATGTGCTGTAATAGCGAGGTATCTCCTGTATGTGTTGCATCTCCTGTATGTGCTGTAATAGAGGTGTCTCCTGCATGTGCTGTGACAGAGAGGCATCTCGTGCATGTGCTGTGACAGAGAGGCATCTCCTGTATGTGCTGTGATAGAGGTGTCTCCTGTATGTGCTGTAATAGAGAGGTATCTCCTGTATGTGCTGTAATAGCGAGGTATCTCCTGTATGTGTTGTAATAGAGAGGCATCTCCTGTATGTGCTGTAATAGAGGTGTCTCCTGTATGTGCTGTAATAGCGAGGTATCTCCTGTATGTGTTGTAATAGAGAGGCATCTCCTGTATGTGCTGTAATAGATGTGTCTCCTGTATGTGCTGTAATAACGAGGTATCTCCTGTATGTGTTGTGATAGAGAGGCGTCTCCTGTATGTGCTGTAATAGCGAGGTATCTCCTGTATGTGTTGTAATAGAGAGGCATCTCCTGTATGTGCTGTAATAGAGGTATCTCCTGTATGTGCTGTAATAGCGAGGTATCTCCTGTATGTGTTGTAATAGAGAGGCATCTCCTGTATGTGCTGTAATAAAGAGGCATTTCCTGTATGTGCTGTAATAGAGGTGTCTCCTGTATGTGCTGTAATAGCGAGGTATCTCCTGTATGTGTTGTAATAGAGAGGCATCTCCTGTATGTGCTGTAATAGATGTGTCTCCTGTATGTGCTGTAATAACGAGGTATCTCCTGTATGTGTTGTGATAGAGAGGCGTCTCCTGTATGTGCTGTAATAGCGAGGTATCTCCTGTATGTGTTGTAATAGAGAGGCATCTCCTGTATGTGCTGTAATAGAGGTATCTCCTGTATGTGCTGTAATAGCGAGGTATCTCCTGTATGTGCAGTAATAGAGAGGTATCTCCTGTATGTGCTGTGATAGGGAGGTGTCTCCTGTATGTGCTGTAATAGAGGTGTCTCCTGTATCTGTTGTAATAGCGAGGCATTTCCTGTATGTGTTGTAATAGAGAGGCATCTCCTGTATGTGTTGTAATAGAGAGGCATCTCCTGTATGTGCTGTGATAGAGAGGTATCTCCTATATGTGCTGTGATAGAGAGGCATCTCCTCTATGTGCTGTAATAGAGGGGCGTCTCCTGTATGTGCTGTTATAGAGAGGTGTCTCCTGTATGTGCTGTAATAGAGAGGTATCTCCTGTATGTGCTGTGATAGAGAGGCGTCTCCTGTATGTGCTGTAATAGTGGGGCGTCTCCTGTATGTGCTGTAATAGAGAGGTATCTCCTGTATGTGCTGTGATAGAGGTGTCTCCTGTATGTGCTGTAATAGCGAGGTATCTCCTGTATGTGTTGTAATAGAGAGGCATCTCCTGTATGTGCTGTGACAGAGAGGCATCTCCTGTATGTGCTGTGATAGAGGTGTCTCCTGTATGTGCTGTAATAGAGGGGCGTCTACTGTATGTGCTGTTATAGAGAGGTGTCTCCTGTATGTGCATGATAGAGAGGCATCTCCTCTATGTGCTGTAATAGAGGTATCTCCTGTATGTGGTTAAATAGAGAGGCATCTCCTGTATGTGCTGTGACAGAGAGACATCTCCTGTATGTGCTGTGATAGAGGTGTCTCCTGTATGTGCTGTAATAGAGAGGTATCTCCTGTATGTGCTGTAATAGCGAGGTATCTCCTGTATGTGTTGTAAGAGAGAGGCATCTCCTGCATGTGCTGTGACAGAGAGGCATCTCCTGTATGTGCTGGGATAGAGGTGTCTCCTGTATGTGCTGTAATAGAGAGGTATCTCCTGTATGTGCTGTAATAGCGAGGTATCTCCTGCATGTGTTGTAATAAAGAGGCATCTCCTGTATGTGCTGTAATAGAGGTGTTTCCCGCATATGCTGTGACAGAGAGGCATCTCCTGTATGCGCTGTAATAGAGAGGTATCTCCTGTATGTGCTGTAATGGAGGTGTCTCCTGTATGTGCTGTAATAGAGAGGCATCTCCTGTATGTGCTGTGATAGATAGGTATCTCCTGTATGTGCTGTAATAGCGAGGTATCTCCTGTATGTGTTGTAAGAGAGAGGCATCTCCTGCATGTGCTGTGATAGAGAGGTATCTCCTGTATGTGCTGTAATAGCGAGGTATCTCCTGTATGTGTTGTAAGAGAGAGGCATCTCCTGTATGTGCTGTGATAGAGGTGTCTCCTGTATGTGCTGTAATAGCGAGGTATCTCCTGTATGTGCTGTAATAGCGAGGTATCTCCTGTATGTGTTGCATCTCCTGTATGTGCTGTAATAGAGGTGTCTCCTGCATGTGCTGTGACAGAGAGGCATCTCGTGCATGTGCTGTGACAGAGAGGCATCTCCTGTATGTGCTGTGATAGAGGTGTCTCCTGTATGTGCTGTAATAGAGAGGTATCTCCTGTATGTGCTGTAATAGCGAGGTATCTCCTGTATGTGTTGTAATAGAGAGGCATCTCCTGTATGTGCTGTAATAGAGGTGTCTCCTGTATGTGCTGTAATAGCGAGGTATCTCCTGTATGTGTTGTAATAGAGAGGCATCTCCTGTATGTGCTGTAATAGATGTGTCTCCTGTATGTGCTGTAATAACGAGGTATCTCCTGTATGTGTTGTGATAGAGAGGCGTCTCCTGTATGTGCTGTAATAGCGAGGTATCTCCTGTATGTGTTGTAATAGAGAGGCATCTCCTGTATGTGCTGTAATAGAGGTATCTCCTGTATGTGCTGTAATAGCGAGGTATCTCCTGTATGTGTTGTAATAGAGAGGCATCTCCTGTATGTGCTGTAATAAAGAGGCATTTCCTGTATGTGCTGTAATAGAGGTGTCTCCTGTATGTGCTGTAATAGCGAGGTATCTCCTGTATGTGTTGTAATAGAGAGGCATCTCCTGTATGTGCTGTAATAGATGTGTCTCCTGTATGTGCTGTAATAACGAGGTATCTCCTGTATGTGTTGTGATAGAGAGGCTTCTCCTGTATGTGCTGTAATAGCGAGGTATCTCCTGTATGTGTTGTAATAGAGAGGCATCTCCTGTATGTGCTGTAATAGAGGTATCTCCTGTATGTGCTGTAATAGCGAGGTATCTCCTGTATGTGCAGTAATAGAGAGGTATCTCCTGTATGTGCTGTGATAGGGAGGTGTCTCCTGTATGTGCTGTAATAGAGGTGTCTCCTGTATCTGTTGTAATAGCGAGGCATTTCCTGTATGTGTTGTAATAGAGAGGCATCTCCTGTATGTGTTGTAATAGAGAGGCATCTCCTGTATGTGCTGTGATAGAGAGGTATCTCCTATATGTGCTGTGATAGAGAGGCATCTCCTCTATGTGCTGTAATAGAGGGGCGTCTCCTGTATGTGCTGTTATAGAGAGGTGTCTCCTGTATGTGCTGTAATAGAGAGGTATCTCCTGTATGTGCTGTGATAGAGAGGCGTCTCCTGTATGTGCTGTAATAGTGGGGCGTCTCCTGTATGTGCTGTAATAGAGAGGTATCTCCTGTATGTGCTGTGATAGAGGTGTCTCCTGTATGTGCTGTAATAGCGAGGTATCTCCTGTATGTGTTGTAATAGAGAGGCATCTCCTGTATGTGCTGTGACAGAGAGGCATCTCCTGTATGTGCTGTGATAGAGGTGTCTCCTGTATGTGCTGTAATAGAGGGACGTCTACTGTATGTGCTGTTATAGAGAGGTGTCTCCTGTATGTGCATGATAGAGAGGCATCTCCTCTATGTGCTGTAATAGAGGTATCTCCTGTATGTGGTTAAATAGAGAGGCATCTCCTGTATGTGCTGTGACAGAGAGACATCTCCTGTATGTGCTGTGATAGAGGTGTCTCCTGTATGTGCTGTAATAGAGAGGTATCTCCTATATTTGCATGATAGAGAGGCATCTCCTCTATGTGCTGTAATAGAGGGGCGTCTCCTGTATGTGCTGTAATAGAGAGGTATCTCCTGTATGTGCTGTGATAGAGGTGTCTCCTGTATGTGCTGTAATAGAGTGGTATCTCATGTATGTACTGTGATATAGAGGCATCTCCTGTATGTGCTGTGATAGAGGTGTCTCCTGTATGTGCTCTAATAACGAGGTATCTCCTGTATGTGCTGTGATAGAGAGGCGTCTCCTGTATGTGCTGTAATAGTGGGGCGTCTCCTGTATGTGCTGTAATAGAGAGGTATCTCCTGTATGTGCTGTGATAGAGGTGTCTCCTGTATGTGCTGTAATAGCGAGGTATCTCCTGTATGTGTTGTAATAGAGAGGCATCTCCTGTATGTGCTGTGACAGAGAGGCATCTCCTGTATGTGCTGTGATAGAGGTGTCTCCTGTATGTGCTGTAATAGAGGGACGTCTACTGTATGTGCTGTTATAGAGAGGTGTCTCCTGTATGTGCATGATAGAGAGGCTTCTCCTCTATGTGCTGTAATAGAGGTATCTCCTGTATGTGGTTAAATAGAGAGGCATCTCCTGTATGTGCTGTGACAGAGAGACATCTCCTGTATGTGCTGTGATAGAGGTGTCTCCTGTATGTGCTGTAATAGAGAGGTATCTCCTATATTTGCATGATAGAGAGGCATCTCCTCTATGTGCTGTAATAGAGGGGCGTCTCCTGTATGTGCTGTAATAGAGAGGTATCTCCTGTATGTGCTGTGATAGAGGTGTCTCCTGTATGTGCTGTAATAGAGTGGTATCTCAAGTATGTACTGTGATATAGAGGCATCTCCTGTATGTGCTGTGATAGAGGTGTCTCCTGTATGTGCTCTAATAACGAGGTATCTCCTGTATGTGCTGTAATAGCAAGGTATCTCCTGTATGTGTTGTAATAGAGAGGCATCTCCTGTATGTGCTGTGACAGAGAGGCATCTCCTGTATGTGCTTCAATAGACAGGTATCTCCTGTATGTGTTGTAATAGAGAGGCATCTCCTGTATGTGCTGTGACAGAGAGGCATCTCCTGTATGTGCTGTAATAGAGAGGTATCTCCTGTATGTGCTGTAATAGAGAGGCATCTCCTGTATGTGCTGTAATAGAGAGGTATCTCCTGTATGTGCTGTAATAGAGGTGCCTCCTGTAAGTGCTGTAATAGAGAGGTATCTCCTGTATGTGCTGTAATAGAGAGGCATCTCCTGTATGTGCTGTAATAGAGAGGCATCTCCTGTATGTGCTGTGACAGAGAGGCATCTCCTGTATGTGCTGTAATAGAGAGGCATCTCCTGTATGTGCTGTAATAGAGAGGTGTCTCCTGCATGTGCTGTAATAGAAAGGCATCTCCTGCATGTGCTGTAATAGAGAGGCATCTCCTGTATGTGCTGTGATAGAGGTGTCTCCTGTATGTGCTGTAATAGAGAGGTATCTCCTGCATGTGCTGTGATAGAGAGGCATCTCCTGTATGTGCTGTGATAGAGGTGTCTCCTGTATGTGCTGTAATAGCGAGGTATCTCCTGTATGTGCTGTAATCGCGAGGTATCTACTGTATGTGTTGTAATAGAGAGGCATCTCCTGTATGTGCTGTGACAGAGAGGCACCTCATGTATGTGTTGTAATAGAGAGGTATCTCCTGTATGTGCTGTAATAGCGAGGCATCTCCTGTATGTGTTGTAATAGAGAGGCATCTCCTGTATGTGCTGTGAAAGAGAGGCATCTCTTGTATGTGCTGTAATAGAGAGGTATCTCCTGTATGTGTTGTAGTAGAGAGGCATCTCCTGTATGTGCTGTGACGGATAGGCATCTCCTGTATGTGCTGTAATAGAGAGGTATCTCCTGTATGTGTTGTAATAGAGAGGCATCTCCTGTATGTGTTGTAATAGAGAGGCATCTCCTGTATGTGCTGTGACAGAGAGGCATCTCCTGTATGTGCTGTAATAGAGAGGTATCTCCTGTATGTGGTGTAATAGAGAGGCATCTCCTGTATGTGCTGTAATAGAGAGGTATCTCCTGTATGTGCTGTGATAGAGGTGTCTCCTGTATGTGCTGTAATAGAGAGGTATCTCCTGTATGTGCTGTAATAGCGAGGTATCTCCTGTATGTGTTGTAATAGAGAGGCATCTCCTGAATGTGCTGTAATAGAGAGGTATCTCCTGTATGTGCTGTGATAGAGGCGTCTCCTGTATGTGCTGTGACAGAGAGGCACCTCCTGTATGTGCTGTGACAGAGAGGCATCTCCTGTATGTGCTGTAATAGAGAGGCATCTCCTGTATGTGCTGTGACAGAGAGGCATCTCCTGTATGTGCTGTAATAGAGAGGCATCTCCTGTATGTGCTGCAATAGAGAGGCATCTCCTGTATGTGCTGTGACAGAGAGGTATCTCCTGTATGTGCTGTAATAGCAAGGTACCTCCTGTATGTGTTGTAAGAGAGAGGCATCTCCTGCATGAGCTGTGACAGAGAGGCATCTCCTGTATGTGCTGTGATAGAGGTGTCTCCTGTATGTGCTGTAATAGAGAGGTATCTCATGTATGTGCTGTAATAGTGAGGTATCTCCTATATGTGCTCTAATAGCGAGGTATCTCCTGTATGTGTTGTAAGAGAGAGAGAGACATCTCCTGCATGTGCTGTGACAAAGAGGCATCTCCTGTATGTGCTGTGATAGAGGTGTCTCCTGTATGTGCTGTAATAGAGAGGTATCTCCTGTATGAGCTGTAATAGCGAGGTATCTCCTGTATGTGCTGTAATAGCGAGGTATCTCCTGTATGTGTTGTAACAGAGAAGCATCTCCTGCATGTGCTGTAATAGAGAGGCATCTCTTGTATGTGCTGTGACAGAGAGGCATCTCCTGTATGTGCTGTAATAGAGAGGTATCTCCTGTATGTGCTGTAATAGCGAGGTATCTCCTGTATGTGCTGTAATAGCGAGGTATCTCCTGTATGTGTTGTAATAGAGAGGCATCTCCTGTATATGCTGTGACAGAGAGGCATCTCCTGTATGTGCTGTAATAGAGAGGTATCTCCTGTATGTGTTGTAATAGAGAGGCATCTCCTGTATGTGCTGTAATAGAGAGGTATCTCCTGTATGTGTTGTAATAGAGAAGCATCTCCTGTATGTGCTGTAATAGAGGTGCCTCCTGTATGTGCTGTAATAGCGAGGTATCTCCTGTATGTGTTGTAATAGAGAGGCATCTCCTGTACGTGCTGTAATAGAGGTATCTCCTGTATGTGCTGTAATAGCGAGGTATCTCCTGTATGTGTTGTAATAGAGAGGCATCTCCTGTACGTGCTGTAATAGAGGCATCTCCTGTATGTGCTGTAATAGCGAGGTATCTCCTGTATGTGTTGTAATAGAGAGGCATCTCCTGTATGTGCTGTAATAGAGGTGTCTCCTGTATGTGCTGTAATAGCGAGGTATCTCCTGTATGTGTTGTAATAGAGTGGCATCTCCTGTATGTGCTGTAATAGAGGTATCTCCTGTATGTGCTGTAATAGCGAGGTATCTCCTGTATGTGTTGTAATAGAGAGGCATCTCCTGTACGTGCTGTAATAGAGGTATCTCCTGTATGTGCTATAATAGAGAGGTATCTCCTGTATGTGTTGTAATAGAGAGGCATCTCCTGTATGTGCTGTAATAGAGAGGCATCTCCTGTATGTGCTGTGATAGAGAGGTATCTCCTGTATGTGCTGTAATAGCGAGGTATCTCCTGTATGTGTTGTAAGAGAGAGGCATCTCCTGCATGTGCTGTGACAGAGAGGCATCTCCTGTATGTGCTGTGATAGAGGTGTCTCCTGTATGTGCTGTAATAGAGAGGTATCTCCTGTATGTGCTGTAATAGCGAGGTATCTCCTGTATGTGTTGTAAGAGAGAGGCATCTCCTGCATGTGCTGTGACAGAGAGGCATCTCCTGTATGTGCTGTGATAGAGGTGTCTCCTGTATGTACTGTAATAGAGAGGTATCTCCTGTATGTGCTGTAATAGCGAGGTATCTCCTGTATGTGTTGTAATAGAGAGGCATCTCCTGTATGTGCTGTAATAGAGGTGTTTCCCGCATATGCTGTGACAGAGAGGCATCTCCTGTATGTGCTGTAATAGAGAGGCATCTCCTGTATGTGCTGTAATAGAGAGGTGTCTCCTGTATGTGCTGTAATAGAGCGGTATCTCCTGTATGTGCTGTAATAGCGAGGTATCTCCTGTATGTGTTGTAATAGAGAGGCATCTCCTGTATGTGCTGTAATAGAGGTGTCTCCTGTATGTGCTGTAATAGCGAGGTATCTCCTGTATGTGTTGTAATAGAGAGGCATCTCCTGTATGTGCTGTAATAGAGGTGTCTCCTGTATGTGCTGTAATAACGAGGTATCTCCTGTATGTGTTGTAATAGAGAGGCGTCTCCTGTATGTGCTGTAATAGCGAGGTATCTCCTGTATGTGTTGTAATAGAGAGGCATCTCCTGTATGTGCTGTAATAGAGGTATCTCCTGTATGTGCTGTAATAGCGAGGTATCTCCTGTATGTGTTGTAATAGAGAGGCATCTCCTGTATGTGCTGTGACAGAGAGGCATCTCCTGTATGTGCTGTAATAAAGAGGCATTTCCTGTATGTGCTGTAATAGAGAGGTATCTCCTGTATGTGCTGTAATGGAGGTGTCTCCTGTATGTTCTGTAATAGAGAGGTATCTCCTGTATGTGTTGTAATAGAGAGGCATCTCCTGTATGTGCTGTAATAGAGAGGCATCTCCTGTGTGTGCTGTAATAGAGGTGTCTCCTGTATGTGCTGTGACAGAGAGGCATCTCCTGTATGTGCTGTAATAAAGAGGCATTTCCTGTATGTGCTGTAATAGAGAGGTTTCTCCTGTATGTGCTGTAATGGAGGTGTCTCCTGTATGTTCTGTAATAGAGAGGTATCTCCTGTATGTGTTGTAATAGAGAGGTATCTCCTGCATGTGCTGTAATAGCGAGGCATCTCCTGTATGTTTTGTAAGAGAGAGGCATCTCCTGCATGTGCTGTGACAGAGAGGCATCTCCTGTATGTGCTGTGATAGAGGTGTCTCCTGTATGTGCTGTAATAGAGAGGCATCTCCTGTATGTGCTGTAATAGAGGTGTCTCCTGTATGTGCTGTAATAGCGAGGTATCTCCTGTATGTGTTGTAATAGAGAGGCATCTCCTGTATGTGCTGTAATAGAGAGGCATCTCCTGTATGTGTTGTAATAGAGAGGTATATCCTGTATGTGTTGTAAGAGAGAGGCATCTCCTGTATGTGTTGTAAGAGAGAGGCATCTCCTGCATGTGCTGTGACAGAGAGGCATCTCCTGTATGTGCTGTAATAGAGAGGCATCTCCTGCATGTGCTGTAATAGAGAGGCATCTCCTGCATGTGCTGTGACAGAGAGGCATCTCCTGTATGTGCTGTAATAGAGAGGTATCTCCTGTATGTGCTGTAATAGCGAGGTATCTCCTGTATGTGCTGTAATAGCGAGGTATCTCCTGTATGTGTTGTAATAGAGAGGCATCTACTGTATGTGCTGTGACAGAGAGGCATCTCCTGTATGTGCTGTAATAGAGAGGTATCTCCTGTATGTGTTGTAATAGAGAGGCATCTCCTGTATGTGCTGTAATAGAGAGGTATCTCCTGTATGTGCTGTGATAGAGGTGTCTCCTCTATGTGCTGTAATAGAGAGGTATCTCCTGTATGTGCTCTGATAGAGAGGCATCTCCTGTATGTGCTGTAATAGAGGTGTCTCCTGTATGTGCTGTAATAACGAGATATCTCCTGTATGTGTTGTAATAGAGAGGCATCTCCTGTATGTGCTGTACTAGAGAGGTATCTCCTGTATGTGCTCTGATAGAGGTGTCTCCTGTATGTGCTGTAATAGCGAGGTATCTCCTGTATGTGTTGTAATAGAGAGGCATCTCCTGTATGTGCTGTAATAGAGAGGCATCTCCTGTATGTGCTGTAATAGAGAGGTATCTCCTGCATGTGCTGTAATAGCGAGGCATCTCCTGTATGTGTTGTAAGAGAGAGGCATCTCCTGCATGTGCTGTGACAGAGAGGCATCTCCTGTATGTGCTGTGATAGAGGTGTCTCCTGTATGTGCTGTAATAGAGAGGCATCTCCTGTATGTGCTGTAATAGAGGTGTCTCCTGTATGTGCTGTAATAGCGAGGTATCTCCTGTATGTGTTGTAATAGAGAGGCATCTCCTGTATGTGCTGTAATAGAGAGGCATCTCCTGTATGTGTTGTAATAGAGAGGTATATCCTGTATGTGTTGTAAGAGAGAGGCATCTCCTGTATGTGTTGTAAGAGAGAGGCATCTCCTGCATGTGCTGTGACGGAGAGGCATCTCCTGTATGTGCTGTAATAGAGAGGCATCTCCTGCATGTGCTGTGACAGAGAGGCATCTCCTGTATGTGCTGTAATAGAGAGGTATCTCCTGTATGTGCTGTAATAGCGAGGTATCTCCTGTATGTGCTGTAATAGCGAGGTATCTCCTGTATGTGTTGTAATAGAGAGGCATCTCCTGTATGTGCTGTGACAGTGAGGCATCTCCTGTATGTGCTGTAATAGAGAGGTATCTCCTGTATGTGCTCTGATAGAGGTGTCTCCTGTATGTGCTGTAATAGAGAGGTATCTCCTGTATGTGCTGTGATAGAGAGGTGTCTCCTGTATGTGCTGTAATAGAGGTGTCTCCTGTATCTGTTGTAATAGCGAGGCATCTCCT
Organism: Ambystoma mexicanum; assembly: GCF_040938575.1. Classification (NCBI taxonomy): domain Eukaryota; kingdom Metazoa; phylum Chordata; class Amphibia; order Caudata; family Ambystomatidae; genus Ambystoma; species Ambystoma mexicanum. The sequence continues at coordinate 7,359,580 of NC_090931.1, read as the reverse complement.
GTATGTGTTGTAATAGAGAGGCATCTCCTGTATGTGCTGTAATAGAGAGGTATCTCCTGTATGTGCTGTGATAGAGAGGTATCTCCTATATGTGCTGTGATAGAGAGGCATCTCCTCTATGTGCTGTAATAGAGGGGTGTCTCATGTATGTGCTGTTATAGAGAGGTGTCTCCTGTATGTGCTGTAATAGAGAGGTATCTCCTGTATGTGCTGTGATAGAGAGGCGTCTCCTGTATGTGCTGTAATAAAGGGGCGTCTCCTGTATGTGCTGTAATAGAGAGGTATCTCCTGTATGTGCTGTGATAGAGGTGTCTCCTGTATGTGCTGTAATAGAGAGGCATCTCCTGCATGTGCTGTAATAGAGAGGCATCTCCTGCATGTGCTGTAATAGCGAGGTATCTCCTGTATGTGTTGTAATAGAGAGGCATCTCCTGTATGTGCTGTGACAGAGAGGCATCTCCTGTATGTGCTGTGATAGAGGTGTCTCCTGTATGTGCTGTAATAGAGGGGCGTCTACTGTATGTGCTGTTATAGAGAAGTGTCTCCTGTATGTGCATGATAGAGAGGCATCCCCTCTATGTGCTGTAATAGAGGTATCTCCTGTATGTGGTGAAATAGAGAGGCATCTCCTGTATTTGCTGTGACAGAGAGGCTTCTCCTGTATGTGCTGTGATAGAGGTGTCTCCTGTATGTGCTGTAATAGAGAGGTATCTCCTATATGTGCATGATAGAGAGGCATCTCCTCTATGTGCTGTAATAGAGGGGCGTCTAATGTATGTGCTGTGACAGAGAGGCATCTCCTGTATGTGCTGTGATAGAGGTGTCTCCTGTATGTGCTGTAATAGAGAGGCATCTCCTCTATGTCCTGAAATAGAGGGGCGTCTCCTGTATGTGCTGTTATAGAGAGGTGTCTCCTGCACGTGCTGTAATAGAGTGGTATCTCATGTATGTACTGTGATATAGAGGCATCTCCTGTATGTGCTGTGATAGAGGTGTCTCCTGTATGTGCTCTAATAGCGAGGTATCTCCTGTATGTGCTGTAATAGCAAGGTATCTCCTGTATGTGTTGTAATAGAGAGGCATCTCCTGTATGTGCTGTGACAGAGAGGCATCTCCTGTATGTGCTGTAATAGAGAGGTATCTCCTGTATGTGCTGTGATAGAGGTGTCTCCTCTATGTGCTATAATAGAGAGGTATCTCCTGTATGTGCTCTGATAGAGAGGCATCTCCTGTATGTGCTGTAATAGAGGTGTCTCCTGTATGTGCTGTAATAGCGAGGTATCTCCTGTATGTGTTGTAATAGAGAGGCATGTCCTGTACGTGCTGTAATAGAGGTATCTCCTGTATGTGCTATAATAGAGAGGTATCTCCTGTATGTGTTGTAATAGAGAGGCATCTCCTGTATGTGCTGTAATAGAGAGGCATCTCCTGTATGTGCTGTGATAGAGAGGTATCTCCTGTATGTGCTGTAATAGCGAGGTATCTCCTGTATGTGTTGTAAGAGAGAGGCATCTCCTGCATGTGCTGTGACAGAGAGGCATCTCCTGTATGTGCTGTGATAGAGGTGTCTCCTGTATGTGCTGTAATAGAGAGGTATCTCCTGTATGTGCTGTAATAGCGAGGTATCTCCTGTATGTGTTGTAAGACAGAGGCATCTCCTGCATGTGCTGTGACAGAGAGGCATCTCCTGTATGTGCTGTGATAGAGGTGTCTCCTGTATGTGCTGTAATAGAGAGGTATCTCCTGTATGTGCTGTAATAGCAAGGTATCTCCTGTATGTGCTGTAATAGCGAGGTATCTCCTGTATGTGTTGTAATAGAGAGGCATCTCCTGTATGTGCTGTAATAGAGGTGTCTCCTGCATATGCTGTGACAGAGAGGCATCTCCTGTATGTGCTGTAATAGAGAGGCATCTCCTGTATGTGCTGTAATAGAGAGGTGTCTCCTGAATGTTCTGTAATAGAGAGGTATCTCCTGTATGTGCTGTAATAGCGAGGTATCTCCTGTATGTGTTGTAATAGAGAGGCATCTCCTGTATGTGCTGTAATAGAGGTGTCTCCTGTATGTGCTGTAATAGCGAGGTATCTCCTGTATGTGTTGTAATAGAGAGGCATCTCCTGTATGTGCTGTAATAGAGGTGTCTCCTGTATGTGCTGTAATAACGAGGTATCTCCTGTATGTGTTGTAATAGAGAGGCGTCTCCTGTATGTGCTGTAATAGCGAGGTATCTCCTGTATGTGTTATAATAGAGAGGCATCTCCTGTATGTGCTGTAATAGAGGTATCTCCTGTATGTGCTGTAATAGCGAGGTATCTCCTGTATGTGTTGTAATAGAGAGGCATCTCCTGTATGTGCTGTGACAGAGAGGCATCTCCTGTATGTGCTGTAATAAAGAGGCATTTCCTGTATGTGCTGTAATAGAGAGGTATCTCCTGTATGTGCTGTAATGGAGGTGTCTCCTGTATGTTCTGTAATAGAGAGGTATCTCCTGTATGTGTTGTAATAGAGAGGCATCTCCTGTATGTGCTGTAATAGAGAGGCATCTCCTGTATGTGCTGTAATAGAGGTGTCTCCTGTATGTGCTGTGACAGAGAGGCATCTCCTGTATGTGCTGTAATAAAGAGGCATTTCCTGTATGTGCTGTAATAGAGAGGTATCTCCTGTATGTGCTGTAATGGAGGTGTCTCCTGTATGTTCTGTAATAGAGAGGTATCTCCTTTATGTGTTGTAATAGAGAGGTATCTCCTACATGTGCTGTAATAGCGAGGCATCTCCTGTATGTGTTGTAAGAGAGAGGCATCTCCTGTATGTGCTGTGACAGAGAGGCATCTCCTGTATGTGCTGTGATAGAGGTGTCTCCTGTATGTGCTGTAATAGAGAGGCATCTCCTGTATGTGCTGTAATAGAGGTGTCTCCTGTATGTGCTGTAATAGCGAGGTATCTCCTGTATGTGTTGTAATAGAGAGGCCTCTCCTGTATGTGCTGTAATAGAGAGGCATCTCCTGTATGTGTTGTAATAGAGAGGTATATCCTGTATGTGCTGTAATAGCGAGGTATCTCCTGTATGTGTTGTAATAGAGAGGCATCTCCTGTATGTGCTGTGACAGTGAGGCATCTCCTGTATGTGCTGTAATAGAGAGGTATCTCCTGTATGTGTTGTAATAGAGAGGCATCTCCTGTATGTGCTGTAATAGAGAGGTATCTCCTGTATGTGCTGTGATAGAGGTGTCTCCTCTATGTGCTGTAATAGAGAGGTATCTCCTGTATGTGCTCTGATAGAGAGGCATCTCCTGTATGTGCTGTAATAGAGGTGTCTCCTGTATGTGCTGTAATAACGAGATATCTCCTGTATGTGTTGTAATAGAGAGGCATCTCCTGTATGTGCTGTAATAGAGAGGTATCTCCTGTATGTGCTCTGATAGAGGTGTCTCCTGTATGTGCTGTAATAGAGAGGTATCTCCTGTATGTGCTGTGATAGAGAGGTGTCTCCTGTATGTGCTGTAATAGAGGTGTCTCCTGTATCTGTTGTAATAGCGAGGCATCTCCTGTATGTGTTGTAATAGAGAGGCATCTCCTGTATGTGCTGTAATAGAGAGGTATCTCCTGTATGTGCTGTGATAGAGAGGTATCTCCTATATGTGCTGTGATAGAGAGGTATCTCCTCTATGTGCTGTAATAGAGGGGTGTCTCAAGTATGTGCTGTTATAGAGAGGTGTCTCCTGTATGTGCTGTAATAGAGAGGTATCTCCTGTATGTGCTGTGATAGAGAGGCGTCTCCTGTATGTGCTGTAATAGAGGGGCGTCTCCTGTATGTGCTGTAATAGAGAGGTATCTCCTGTATGTGCTGTGATAGAGGTGTCTCCTGTATGTGCTGTAATAGAGAGGCATCTCCTGTATGTGCTGTAATAGAGAGGCATCTCCTGCATGTGCTGTAATAGCGAGGTATCTCCTGTATGTGTTGTAATAGAGAGGCATCTCCTGTATGTGCTGTGACAGAGAGGCATCTCCTGTATGTGCTGTGATAGAGGTGTCTCCTGTATGTGCTGTAATAGAGGGGCGTCTACTGTATGTGCTGTTATAGAGAAGTGTCTCCTGTATGTGCATGATAGAGAGGCATCTCCTCTATGTGCTGTAATAGAGGTATCTCCTGTATGTGGTGAAATAGAGAGGCATCTCCTGTATTTGCTGTGACAGAGAGGCTTCTCCTGTATGTGCTGTGATAGAGGTGTCTCCTGTATGTGCTGTAATAGAGAGGTATCTCCTATATGTGCATGATAGAGAGGCATCTCCTCTATGTGCTGTAATAGAGGGGCGTCTCCTGTATGTGCTGTGACAGAGAGGCATCTCCTGTATGTGCTGTGATAGAGGTGTCTCCTGTATGTGCTGTAATAGAGAGGCATCTCCTCTATGTGCTGTAATAGAGGGGCGTCTCCTGTATGTGCTGTTATAGAGAGGTGTCTCCTGTACGTGCTGTAATAGAGTGGTATCTCATGTATGTACTGTGATATAGAGGCATCTCCTGTATGTGCTGTGATAGAGGTGTCTCCTGTATGTGCTCTAATAGCGAGGTATCTCCTGTATGTGCTGTAATAGCAAGGTATCTCCTGTATGTGTTGTAATAGAGAGGCATCTCCTGTATGTGCTGTGACAGAGAGGCATCTCCTGTATGTGCTGTAATAGAGAGGTATCTCCTGTATGTGTTGTAATAGAGAGGCATCTCCTGTATGTGCTGTAATAGAGAGGTATCTCCTGTATGTGCTGTGATAGAGGTGTCTCCTCTATGTGCTATAATAGAGAGGTATCTCCTGTATGTGCTCTGATAGAGAGGCATCTCCTGTATGTGCTGTAATAGAGGTGTCTCCTGTATGTGCTGTAATAGCGAGGTATCTCCTGTATGTGTTGTAATAGAGAGGCATGTCCTGTACGTGCTGTAATAGAGGTATCTCCTGTATGTGCTATAATAGAGAGGTATCTCCTGTATGTGTTGTAATAGAGAGGCATCTCCTGTATGTGCTGTAATAGAGAGGCATCTCCTGTATGTGCTGTGATAGAGAGGTATCTCCTGTATGTGCTGTAATAGCGAGGTATCTCCTGTATGTGTTGTAAGAGAGAGGCATCTCCTGCATGTGCTGTGACAGAGAGGCATCTCCTGTATGTGCTGTGATAGAGGTGTCTCCTGTATGTGCTGTAATAGAGAGGTATCTCCTGTATGTGCTGTAATAGCGAGGTATCTCCTGTATGTGTTGTAAGACAGAGGCATCTCCTGCATGTGCTGTGACAGAGAGGCATCTCCTGTATGTGCTGTGATAGAGGTGTCTCCTGTATGTGCTGTAATAGAGAGGTATCTCCTGTATGTGCTGTAATAGCAAGGTATCTCCTGTATGTGCTGTAATAGCGAGGTATCTCCTGTATGTGTTGTAATAGAGAGGCATCTCCTGTATGTGCTGTAATAGAGGTGTCTCCTGCATATGCTGTGACAGAGAGGCATCTCCTGTATGTGCTGTAATAGAGAGGCATCTCCTGTATGTGCTGTAATAGAGAGGTGTCTCCTGTATGTTCTGTAATAGAGAGGTATCTCCTGTATGTGCTGTAATAGCGAGGTATCTCCTGTATGTGTTGTAATAGAGAGGCATCTCCTGTATGTGCTGTAATAGAGGTGTCTCCTGTATGTGCTGTAATAGCGAGGTATCTCCTGTATGTGTTGTAATAGAGAGGCATCTCCTGTATGTGCTGTAATAGAGGTGTCTCCTGTATGTGCTGTAATAACGAGGTATCTCCTGTATGTGTTGTAATAGAGAGGCATCTCCTGTATGTGCTGTAATAGAGGTATCTCCTGTATGTGCTGTAATAGCGAGGTATCTCCTGTATGTGTTGTAATAGAGAGGCATCTCCTGTATGTGCTGTGACAGAGAGGCGTCTCCTGTATGTGCTGTAATAAAGAGGTATCTCCTGTATGTGTTGTAATAGAGAGGCATCTCCTGTATGTGCTGTAATAGAGGTATCTCCTGTATGTGCTGTAATAGCGAGGTATCTCCTGTATGTGTTGTAATAGAGAGGCATCTCCTGTATGTGCTGTGACAGAGAGGCATCTCCTGTATGTGCTGTAATAAAGAGGCATTTCCTGTATGTGCTGTAATAGAGAGGTATCTCCTGTATGTGCTGTAATGGAGGTGTCTCCTGTATGTTCTGTAATAGAGAGGTATCTCCTGTATGTGTTGTAATAGAGAGGCATCTCCTGTATGTGCTGTAATAGAGAGGCATCTCCTGTATGTGCTGTAATAGAGGTGTCTCCTGTATGTGCTGTGACAGAGAGGCATCTCCTGTATGTGCTGTAATAAAGAGGCATTTCCTGTATGTGCTGTAATAGAGAGGTATCTCCTGTATGTGCTGTAATGGAGGTGTCTCCTGTATGTTCTGTAATAGAGAGGTATCTCCTTTATGTGTTGTAATAGAGAGGTATCTCCTACATGTGCTGTAATAGCGAGGCATCTCCTGTATGTGTTGTAAGAGAGAGGCATCTCCTGCATGTGCTGTGACAGAGAGGCATCTCCTGTATGTGCTGTGATAGAGGTGTCTCCTGTATGTGCTGTAATAGAGAGGCATCTCCTGTATGTGCTGTAATAGAGGTGTCTCCTGTATGTGCTGTAATAGCGAGGTATCTCCTGTATGTGTTGTAATAGAGAGGCCTCTCCTGTATGTGCTGTAATAGAGAGGCATCTCCTGTATGTGTTGTAATAGAGAGGTATATCCTGTATGTGTTGTGAGAGAGAGGCATCTCCTGTATGTGTTGTAAGAGAGAGGCATCTCCTGCATGTGCTGTAACAGAGAGGCATCTCCTGTATGTGCTGTAATAGAGAGGCATCTCCTGCATGTGCTGTAATAGAGAGGCATCTCCTGCATGTGCTGTGACAGAGAGGCATCTCCTGTATGTGCTGTAATAGAGAGGTATCTCCTGTATGTGCTGTAATAGCGAGGTATCTCCTGTATGTGCTGTAATAGCGAGGTATCTCCTGTATGTGTTGTAATAGAGAGGCATCTCCTGTATGTGCTGTGACAGAGAGGCATCTCCTGTATGTGCTGTAATAGAGAGGTATCTCCTGTATGTGTTGTAATAGAGAGGCATCTCCTGTATGTGCTGTAATAGAGAGGTATCTCCTGTATGTGCTGTGATAGAGGTGTCTCCTCTATGTGCTGTAATAGAGAGGTATCTCCTGTATGTGCTCTGATAGAGAGGCATCTCCTGTATGTGCTGTAATAGAGGTGTCTCCTGTATGTGCTGTAATAACGAGATATCTCCTGTATGTGTTGTAATAGAGAGGCATCTCCTGTATGTGCTGTAATAGAGAGGTATCTCCTGTATGTGCTCTGATAGAGGTGTCTCCTGTATGTGCTGTAATAGAGAGGTATCTCCTGTATGTGCTGTGATAGAGAGGTGTCTCCTGTATGTGCTGTAATAGAGGTGTCTCCTGTATCTGTTGTAATAGTGAGGCATCTCCTGTATGTGTTGTAATAGAGAGGCATCTCCTGTATGTGCTGTAATAGAGAGGTATCTCCTGTATGTGCTGTGATAGAGAGGTATCTCCTATATGTGCTGTGATAGAGAGGCATCTCCTCTATGTGCTGTAATAGAGGGGCGTCTCATGTATGTGCTGTTATAGAGAGGTGTCTCCTGTATGTGCTGTAATAGAGAGGTATCTCCTGTATGTGCTGTGATAGAGAGGTGTCTCCTGTATGTGCTGTAATAGAGGGGCGTCTCCTGTATGTGCTGTAATAGAGAGGCATCTCCTGTATGTGCTGTAATAGAGAGGCATCTCCTGCATGTGCTGTAATAGCGAGGTATCTCCTGTATGTGTTGTAATAGAGAGGCATCTCCTGTATGTGCTGTGACAGAGAGGCATCTCCTGTATGTGCTGTGATAGAGGTGTCTCCTGTATGTGCTGTAATAGAGGGGCGTCTACTGTATGTGCTGTTATAGAGAGGTGTCTCCTGTATGTGCATGATAGAGAGGCATCTCCTCTATGTGCTGTAATAGAGGTATCTCCTGTATGTGGTGAAATAGAGAGGCATCTCCTGTATATGCTGTGACAGAGAGGCTTCTCCTGTATGTGCTGTGATAGAGGTGTCTCCTGTATGTGCTGTAATAGAGAGGTATCTCCTATATGTGCATGATAGAGAGGCATCTCCTCTATGTGCTGTAATAGAGGGGTGTATTCTGTATGTGCTGTGACAGAGAGGCATCTCCTGTATGTGCTGTGATAGAGGTGTCTCCTGTATGTGCTGTAATAGAGAGGCATCTCCTCTATGTGCTGTAATAGAGGGGCGTCTCCTGTATGTGCTGTTATAGAGAGGTGTCTCCTGTACGTGCTGTAATAGAGTGGTATCTCATGTATGTACTGTGATATAGAGGCATCTCCTGTATGTGCTGTGATAGAGGTGTCTCCTGTATGTGCTCTAATAGCGAGGTATCTCCTGTATGTGCTGTAATAGCAAGGTATCTCCTGTATGTGTTGTAATAGAGAGGAATCTCCTGTATGTGCTGTGACAGAGAGGCATCTCCTGTATGTGCTGTAATAGAGAGGTATCTCCTGTATGTGTTGTAATAGAGAGGCATCTCCTGTATGTGCTGTAATAGAGAGGTATCTCCTGTATGTGCTGTGATAGAGGTGTCTCCTCTATGTGCTATAATAGAGAGGTATCTCCTGTATGTGCTCTGATAGAGAGGCATCTCCTGTATGTGCTGTAATAGAGGTGTCTCCTGTATGTGCTGTAATAGCAAGGTATCTCCTGTATGTGTTGTAATAGAGAGGCATCTCCTGTATGTGCTGTAATAGAGAGGTATCTCCTGTATGTGCTCTGATAGAGGTGTCTCCTGTATGTGCTGTGATAGAGAGGCATCTCCTCTATGTGCTGTAATAGAGGGGCGTCTCATGTATGTGCTGTTATAGAGAGGTGTCTCCTGTATGTGCTGTAATAGAGAGGTATCTCCTGTATGTGCTGTGATAGAGAGGCGTCTCCTGTATGTGCTGTAATAGAGGGGCGTCTCCTGTATGTGCTGTAATAGAGAGGTATCTCCTGTATGTGCTGTGATAAAGGTGTCTCCTGTATGTGCTGTAATAGAGAGGCATCTCCTGTATGTGCTGTAATAGAGAGGCATCTCCTGCATGTGCTGTAATAGCGAGGTATCTCCTGTATGTGTTGTAATAGAGAGGCATCTCCTGTATGTGCTGTGACAGAGAGGCATCTCCTGTATGTGCTGTGATAGAGGTGTCTCCTGTATGTGCTGTAATAGAGGGGCGTCTACTGTATGTGCTGTTATAGAGAGGTGTCTCCTGTATGTGCATGATAGAGAGGCATCTCCTGTATGTGCTGTAATAGAGGTGTCTCCTGTATGTGCTGTAATAGCAAGGTATCTCCTGTATGTGTTGTAATAGAGAGGCATCTCCTGTATGTGCTGTAATAGAGAGGTATCTCCTGTATGTGCTCTGATAGAGGTGTCTCCTGTATGTGCTGTGATAGAGAGGCATCTCCTCTATGTGCTGTAATAGAGGGGCATCTCATGTATGTGCTGTTATAGAGAGGTGTCTCCTGTATGTGCTGTAATAGAGAGGTATCTCCTGTATGTGCTGTGATAGAGAGGCGTCTCCTGTATGTGCTGTAATAGAGGGGCGTCTCCTGTATGTGCTGTAATAGAGAGGTATCTCCTGTATGTGCTGTGATAAAGGTGTCTCCTGTATGTGCTGTAATAGAGAGGCATCTCCTGTATGTGCTGTAATAGAGAGGCATCTCCTGCATGTGCTGTAATAGCGAGGTATCTCCTGTATGTGTTGTAATAGAGAGGCATCTCCTGTATGTGCTGTGACAGAGAGGCATCTCCTGTATGTGCTGTGATAGAGGTGTCTCCTGTATGTGCTGTAATAGAGGGGCGTCTACTGTATGTGCTGTTATAGAGAGGTGTCTCCTGTATGTGCATGATAGAGAGGCATCTCCTCTATGTGCTGTAATAGAGGTAGCTCCTGTATGTGGTGAAATAGAGAGGCATCTCCTGTATTTGCTGTGACAGAGAGGCTTCTCCTGTATGTGCTGTGATAGAGGTGTCTCCTGTATGTGCTGTAATAGAGAGGTATCTCCTATATGTGCATGATAGAGAGGCATCTCCTCTATGTGCTGTAATAGAGGGGCGTCTCCTGTATGTGCTGTGACAGAGAGGCATCTCCTGTATGTGCTGTGATAGAGGTGTCTCCTGTATGTGCTGTAATAGAGAGGCATCTCCTCTATGTGCTGTAATAGAGGGGCGTCTCCTGTATGTTCTGTTATAGAGAGGTGTCTCCTGTACGTGCTGTAATAGAGTGGTATCTCATGTATGTACTGTGATATAGAGGCATCTCCTGTATGTGCTGTGATAGAGGTGTCTCCTGTATGTGCTCTAATAGCGAGGTATCTCCTGTATGTGCTGTAATAGCAAGGTATCTCCTGTATGTGTTGTAATAGAGAGGCATCTCCTGTATGTGCTGTGACAGAGAGGCATCTCCTGTATGTGCTGTAATAGAGAGGTATCTCCTGTATGTGTTGTAATAGAGAGGCATCTCCTGTATGTGCTGTAATAGAGAGGTATCTCCTGTATGTGCTGTGATAGTGGTGTCTCCTCTATGTGCTGTAATAGAGAGGTATCTCCTGTATGTGCTCTGATAGAGAGGCATCTCCTGTATGTGCTGTAATAGAGGTGTCTCATGTATGTGCTGTAATAGCAAGGTATCTCCTGTATGTGTTGTAATAGAGAGGCATCTCCTGTATGTGCTGTAATAGAGAGGTATCTCCTGTATGTGCTCTGATAGAGGTGTCTCCTGTATGTGCTGTGATAGAGAGGTGTCTCCTGTATGTGCTGTTATAGAGAGGTGTCTCCTGTATGTGCTGTAATAGAGAGGTATCTCCTGTATGTGCTGTGATAGAGAGGCGTCTCCTGTATGTGCTGTAATAGAGGGGCGTCTCCTGTATGTGCTGTAATAGAGAGGTATCTCCTGTATGTGCTGTGATAGAGGTGTCTCCTGTATGTGCTGTAATAGAGAGGCATCTCCTGTATGTGCTGTAATAGAGAGGCATCTCCTGCATGTGCTGTAATAACGAGGTATCTCCTGTATGTGTTGTAATAGAGAGGCATCTCCTGTATGTGCTGTGACAGAGAGGCATCTCCTGTATGTGCTGTGATAGAGGTGTCTCCTGTATGTGCTGTAATAGAGGGGTTCTACTGTATGTGCTGTTATAGAGAGGTGTCTCCTGTATGTGCATGATAGAGAGGCATCTCCTCTATGTGCTGTAATAGAGGTATCTCCTGTATGTGGTGAAATAAAGAGGCATCTCCTGTATTTGCTGTGACAGAGAGGCTTCTCCTGTATGTGCTGTGATAGAGGTGTCTCCTGTATGTGCTGTAATAGAGAGGTATCTCCTATATGTGCATGATAGAGAGGCATCTCCTCTATGTGCTGTAATAGAGGGGCGTCTCCTGTATGTGCTGTTATAGAGAGGTGTCTCCTGTACGTGCTGTAATAGAGAGGTATCTCCTGTATGTGCTGTGATAGAGGTGTCTCCTGTATGTGCTGTAATAGAGTGGTATCTCATGTATGTACTGTGATACAGAGGCATCTCCTGTATGTGCTGTGATAGAGGTGTCTCCTGTATGTGCTCTAATAGCGAGGTATCTCCTGTATGTGCTGTAATAGCAAGGTATCTCCTGTATGTGTTATAATAGAGAGGCATCTCCTGTATGTGCTGTGACAGAGAGGCATCTCCTGTATGTGTTGTAATAGAGAGGTATCCCCGGTATGTGCTGTAATAGAGAGGCATCTCCTGTATGTGCTGTGATAGAGAGGCATCTCCTGTGTGTGTTGTAATAGAGAGGCATCTCATGTATGTGCTGTGACAGAGAGGCATCTCCTGTATGTGCTTCAATAGACAGGTATCTCCTGGATGTGCTGTAATAGAGAGGTATCTCTTGTATGTGCTGTAATAGAGAGGCATCTCCTGTATGTGCTGTAATAGAGAGGTATCTCCTGTATGTGCTGTAATAGAGGTGCCTCCTGTAAGTGCTGTAATAGAGAGGTATCTCCTGTATGTGCTGTAATAGCGAGGTATCTCCTGTATGTGCTGTAATAGAGAGGCATCTCCTGTATGTGCTGTAATAGAGAGGCATCTCCTGTATGTGCTGTGACAGAGAGGCATCTCCTGTATGTGCTGTAATAGAGAGGCATCTCCTGTATGTGCTGTAATAGAGAGGCGTCTCCTGCATGTGCTGTAATAGAAAGGCATCTCCTGCATGTGCTGTAATAGAGAGGCATCTCCTGTATGTGCTGTGATAGAGGTGTCTCCTGTATGTGCTGTAATAGAGAGGTATCTCCTGCATGTGCTGTGATAGAGAGCCATCTCCTGTATGTGCTGTGATAGAGGTGTCTCCTGTATGTGCTGTAATAGCGAGGTATCTCCTGTATGTGCTGTAATAGCGAGGTATCTACTGTATGTGTTGTAATAGAGAGGCATCTCCTGTATGTGCTGTGACAGAGAGGCATCTCATGTATGTGTTGTAATAGAGAGGTATCTCCTGTATGTGCTGTAATAGCGAGGCATCTCCTGTATGTGTTGTAATAGAGAGGCATCTCCTGTATGTGCTGTGACAGAGAGGCATCTCTTGTATGTGCTGTAATAGAGAGGTATCTCCTGTATGTGCTGTGATAGAGGTGTCTCCTGTATGTGCTGTAATAGAGAGGTATCTCCTGCATGTGCTGTGATAGAGAGGCATCTCCTGTATGTGCTGTGATAGAGGTGTCTCCTGTATGTGCTGTAATAGCGAGGTATCTCCTGTATGTGCTGTAATAGCGAGGTATCTACTGTATGTGTTGTAATAGAGAGGCATCTCCTGTATGTGCTGTGACAGAGAGGCATCTCATGTATGTGTTGTAATAGAGAGGTATCTCCTGTATGTGCTGTAATAGCGAGGCATCTCCTGTATGTGTTGTAATAGAGAGGCATCTCCTGTATGTGCTGTGACAGAGAGGCATCTCTTGTATGTGCTGTAATAGAGAGGTATCTCCTGTATGTGTTGTAATAGAGAGGCATCTCCTGTATGTGCTGTGACAGATAGGCATCTCTTGTATGTGCTGTAATAGAGAGGTATTTCCTGTATGTGTTGTAATAGAGAGGCATCTCCTGTATGTGTTGTAATAGAGAGGCATCTCCTGTATGTACTGTGACAGAGAGGCATCTCCTGTATTTGCTGTAATAGAGAGGTATCTCCTGTATGTGCTGTAATAGCGAGGTATCTCCTGTATGTGTTGTAATAGAGAGGCATCTCCTGTATGTGCTGTAATAGAGAGGTATCTCCTGTATGTGCTGTGATAGAGGCGTCTCCTGTATGTGCTGTGACAGAGAGGCACCTCCTGTATGTGCTGTGACAGTGAGGCATCTCCTGTATGTGCTGTAATAGAGAGGCATCTCCTGTATGTGCTGTGACAGAGAGGCATCTCCTGTATGTGCTGTAATAGAGAGGCATCTCCTGTATGTGCTGCAATAGAGAGGCATCTCCTGTATGTGCTGTGACAGAGAGGTATCTCCTGTATGTGCTGTAATAGCAAGGTACCTCCTGTATGTGTTGTAAGAGAGAGGCATCTCCTGCATGTGCTGTGACAGAGAGGCATCTCCTGTATGTGCTGTGATAGAGGTGTCTCCTGTATGTGCTGTAATAGAGAGGTATCTCATGTATGTGCTGTAATAGCGAGGTATCTCCTATATGTGCTGTAATAGCGAGGTATCTCCTGTATGTGTTGTAAGAGAGAGAGAGACATCTCCTGCATGTGCTGTGACAAAGAGGCATCTCCTGTATGTGCTGTGATTGAGGTTTCTCCTGTATGTGCTGTAATAGAGAGGTATCTCCTGTATGTGCTGTAATAGCGAGGTATCTCCTGTATGTGCTGTAATAGCGAGGTATCTCCTTTATGTGCTGTAATAGCGAGGTATCTCCTGTATGTGTTGTAAGAGAGAGGCATCTCCTGTATGTGTTGTAATAGAGAGGCATCTCCTGTATGTGCTGTAATAGAGGTGTCTCCTGCATGTGCTGTGACAGAGAGGCATCTCCTGTATGTGCTGTAATAGAGAGGCATCTCCTGTATGTGCTGTAATAGAGAGGTGTCTCCTGTATGTGCTGTAATAGAGAGGTATCTCCTGTATGTGCTGTAATAGCAAGGTATTTCCTGTATGTGCTGAAAAGGAGAGGCATCTCCTGTATGTGCTGTAATAGAGAAGCATCTCCTGTATGTGCTGTAATAGAGAGGTATCTCCTGTATGTGTTGTAATAGAGAGGCATCTTCTGTATGTGCTGTAATAGAGAGGCATCTCCTGTATGTGCTGTAATAGAGGTGTCTCCTGTATGTGCTGTAATAGCGAGGTATCTCCTGTATGTGCTGTAATAGCGAGGTATCTCCTGTATGTGTTGTAATAGAGAGGCATCTTCTGTATGTGCTGTAATAGAGAGGCATCTCCGGTATGTGCTGTAATAGAGGTGTCTCCTGTATGTGCTGTAATAGCGAGGTATCTCCTGTATGTGCTGTAATAGCGAGGTATCTCCTGTATGTGCTGTAATAGCGAGGTATCTCCTGTATGTGTTGTAATAGAGAGGCATCTCCTGTATGTGCTGTAATAGAGGTGTCTCCTGCATGTGCTGTGACAGAGAGGCATCTCCTGTATGTGCTGTAATAGAGAGGCATCTCCTGTATGTGCTGTAATAGAGAGGTGTCTCCTGTATGTGCTGTAATAGAGAGGTATCTCCTGTATGTGCTGTAATAGCGAGGTATCTCCTGTATGTGTTGTAATAGAGAGGCATCTCCTGTATGTGCTGTAATAGCGAGGTATCTCCTGTATGTGTTGTAATAGAGAGGCCTCTCCTGTATGTGCTGTAATAGAGGTGTCTCCTGTATGTGCTGTAATAACGAGGTATCTCCTGTATGTGTTGTAAGAGAGAGGCATCTCCTGCATGTGCTGTGACAGAGAGGCATCTCCTGTATGTGCTGTGATAGAGGTGTCTCCTGTATGTGCTGTAATAGAGAGGTATCTCCTGTATCTGCTGTACTAGCGAGGTATCTCCTGTATGTGCTGTAATAGCGAGGTATCTCCTGTATGTGTTGTAATAGAGAGGCATCTCCTGTATGTGCTGTAATAGAGGCGTCTCCTGCATGTGCTGTGACAGAGAGGCATCTCCTGTATGTGCTGTAATAGAGAGGCATCTCCTGTATGTGCTGTAATAGAGAGGTGTCTCCTGTATGTGCTGTAATAGAGAGGTATCTCCTGTATGTGCTGTAATAGCGAGGTATCTCCTGTATGTGTTGTAATAGAGAGGCATCTCCTGTATGTGCTGTAATAGAGGTGTCTCCTGTATGTGCTGTAATAGCGAGGTATCTCCTGTATGTGTTGTAATAGAGAGGCATCTCCTGTATGTGCTGTAATAGAGGTGTCTCCTGTATGTGCTGTAATAACGAGGTATCTCCTGTATGTGTTGTAATAGAGAGGCGTCTCCTGTATGTGCTGTAATAGCGAGGTATCTACTGTATGTGTTGTAACAGAGAAGCATCTCCTGTATGTGCTGTAATAGAGGTATCTCCTGTATGTGCTGTAATAGCGAGGTATCTCCTGTATGTGTTGTAATAGAGAGGCATCTCCTGTATGTGCTGTGACAGAGAGGCATCTCCTGTATGTGTTGTAATAAAGAGGCATTTCCTGTATGTGCTGTGTCAGCGAGGCATCTCCTGTATGTGCTGTGATAGAGGTGTCTCCTGTATGTGCTGTAATAGAGAGGCATCTCCTGTATGTGCTGTAATAGGGGTGTCTCCTGTATGTGCTGTAATAGTGAGGTATCTCCTGTATGTGTTGTAATAGAGAGGTATCTCCTGTATGTGCTGTAATAGAGATGCATCTCCTGTATGTGCTGTAATAGAGAGGTATCTCCTGTATGTGCTGTGATAGAGAGGTATCTCCTATATGTGCTGTGATAGAGAGGCATCTCCTCTATGTGCTGTAATAGAGGGGCGTCTCCTGTATGTGCTGTAATAGAGAGGTATCTCCTGTATGTGCTGTGATAGAGGTGTCTCCTGTATGTGCTGTAATAGAGAGGCATCTCCTGTATGTGCTGTAATAGAGAGGCATCTCCTCTATGTGCTGTAATAGAGGTATCTCCTGTATGTGGTGAAATAGAGAGGCATCTCCTGTATGTGCTGTGACAGAGAGGCATCTCCTGTATGTGCTGTGATAGAGGTGTCTCCTGTATGTGCTGTAATAGAGAGGTATCACCTATATGTGCATGATAGAGAGGCATCTCCTCTATGTGCTGTAATAGAGGGGCGTCTCCTGTATGTGCTGTTATAGAGAGGTGTCTCCTGTACGTGCTGTAAT